>NC_044319.2:48559699-49767199 GCF_007474595.2 Lynx canadensis | reverse complement strand
AAAAGGAAGTTATTGCCAGCTTCATGCCTTTTTGACCTAAAAAAACTCCAAGGATTCTCTGTAGGGTTCATTCATCATAAAAATCCAGATGTGTTTCTGAATAACAAGGGACATATTAGGTGGCTATATGCACTCACATGTGTTCTCAATGCCACTAAAACTGGCACCACTTCTTTGCTTGTGTAATAGGAAACTGAAGCAAAGACAACCATGAATTTTTCCTTTAGTTTCCTACCTTAAAGTCTTAAAGTGTACTAATACTTTATAATTGGTTTTATTTTCTCTAAGGTGTACCACAAATTGTTTATGCAATTGTGAACAAAGCCAATGATGTTGATATATTCTTTGACTCTATCATATATTTACCTGACTAGCCCTTATTAAAGCACAAATTCTGTTGATTAGAAATACAATAAAAACTGAGTATAATAACATGCCATTTAACTTACATAAACATTGTTATTATTTTTTACCTTTTACACTAAGTGACCCATTTCCAGAACATAAATTCAAAATCTTAAGCATATATAAAAATCCCTAGGCACTGGAACTGGAGTGAAGAGTTGCAATTCCAAACTAGTTGCCAGTAAAACAGGGGGTATAATAATACCCCACAATAACATACATTTGAGATTTAACAATACTGCTTACTATAGTATGGATTATCATAAATGTTATCATTATTCCATACTTGAACTATACTCTGATTTTTTATGAATTTGCATTTTAGGTACCACACTCATAAACAATTTTAAGGCATTCAAAAGAATTATTTATACCAGATTATGTGATATTTACTAATTTGGTCATTTTTTCCTGAAAATAGCATTATATTTCTTTATAACAGTACACATTCTATACTATGTTACTTGATTTTCCTTGACACATTTATTCTTAATTTCTGCTAATTGGAAGTAAAATCTTCTTGTGAAATCTGAAAATTTGGGGGATGTTTGAGTAAACAAGACATAGCAAAAGAATCTGACTTGTTACTAAATGAAGTAACCAAGTGAACATGAGTTTTATATAAAGATCAATTAGTCCTTCTATCTCTTACTTTTGGCAAGAGGTTTTATGCATCACTATTCATTCCTTTATCTAACACAAATATATATGATTTTAATGTCCATCTTTAAGAATGGAACTAATAAAAATTGGGTATTTATACAAAGAAAACAAAAACACTAATTTGAAAAGTATATCATGTACATATATATATATATATATAATTACAATAGTTGCATTATTTACATTAGTTAAGATATGGAAACAACCCAAATGTCCATAGGTAGATGAATGGATCAAAAAGATATGCTATATGTATAAAATGGAATATTACTCAGCCATAAAAAAGAGTGAGATTCTGCCATTTGTCATGACATGGATGAACCTAGAGGGTATTATGCTAAGTGCATTAACTCAGACACAGAAAGACAAATACTACATGATCTCCTTTATAATGCAATGTAAAAAAAAATCAAATAAAGAAACAAAAATAGTCTTTTAAATACATAGAACAAACTGGTGGTTGCCAGAGGGGTGGGTGAAATAGCCAAAGGGGATTAAGAGGTAAAAAATAATGGGGAAAATAATAATAAATTCCTAATTTATACTTTACACAGTTGTTCAAAAAATAATATTAGTGAATGTACAGAAAGCTCTTTGAAAATGGTTAGAAAAAAGTTAAAAAAAACTTTTAAGATCTATACAAATGTAAGATATTAGTCATATCATGGTCTTACGGTCAGGCAACTCTCAGTCCACAAGACTCTCTGTGAAGTTACATGATATTTTCTTTTCTTTTTTTTAATGTTTATTTCTTTATTTTTGAGAGAGAGAGAGAGAGAGTGGGGAAGGGGATTAGAGAGAGAGGGAGAGAGAAAATCCCAGGTAGGTTGTGTACTGTCAGTTCAGAGCCTGATGCAGGGCTCACTCTCATGAACTGTGAGACCATGCCTGAGCCGAAATCAAGAGTCAAGTGCTTAATTGAGCTACCCAGGCACCCCAACATTTTATTTTTCGAAGCACATTTAATTTCTATTTATGATTTTCATCCTGGTGGCATAATTGAACTTGATCTTAATTCATGGTTTTTCAGTAGTGACTGCAAAGTTCAGCCCAAGTTACTAACTAAGGCAGGTTACTGCTGAGATATAATACCTTTCAGGTTGGATGTCTTCTACTTTCTCAGTGGGGTCACTTTTCTAACTCTGTCCAGTGTCTGGATATTGGGATCTCAGGAAATATGTTTTCAGTCCTGATAGCACAGACTTGCCAAAAAGGTATTCCCTCTCTGTCCTACTGATCCTGAACCTTTGGCTACACTGGAAGGATGGGAAGTAAGATATGATAAAGGGAGAGAGACTGATAAAAGTGAGAAATATCAAGTGATATGTCAAAATTAACAGCTCCTCACACTAAGATCAATGATAAAGATAAAAGAAATAAATCTAGAGTTACTGGTATTTATGAACAATAAGAAAGAATATTATCCAATATATTACCTATTAAAATCTAAAAATTATTGTTACTTATTTTTCCCTGAATGTTGACTCTTTCAGAATGTGATGAAAAATTAAAGGAATGACATATCCCTCCAGAAATGTAGACACATTTAAAATACTGTTACAAGGATTCTGTAGGTTTGTTTGAAATAATTCCATATTTTCCTTTAAGTTTTCTATGATTCACTAGCTACATGTAAATTCTTGTTCTCTTTGCCCAGAATATATTTACTTTTCATAGCTTGTATTATACTCTTCCATCTGTCTTAGCTATTTACACAACAATTTTGTCTCAAAGCTGTACAATATATGAAAAATAGGATTTCGCCATGTTCATGTTGCTAATAGCTGCTATCAAGTCATAAGCTTAATATAAGCTCAGTATATAGATATTTAATTAATTTCAAAGTTTATTTGTTTATTTTAAAAAAAGAGAAAGCATGAGCAGGGGGAGGGGCAGAGAGAGAGGGTGAGAGAATCCCAAGCAGGCTCGGCCCAGGCAGAGCAGAGCCCCACACAGAGCTTGAACCCACAAACTGTGAGATTATAACCTGAGCCAAAATCAAGAGTCAGACACTCAACCGACTGAGTCACCCAGGCACGATATTTAATTAATTGTAATTGAAATATTCTAAATAATAAAAATTGAAACAACTATGTTTGCTGAAATTTGTCTTGTTTACAAAATCACAAAAGTTATGTAGACATTTGTACTGGAAAATACAAATATAAATCTTTGTAAAATATTTGTAAAAAATTGTAAAAATAAAAAAATATATAATATAATATATATATATATATTACACACACATCTATATACACACAAGCTTTGAAAATCTCCTGAGACTTCTAATTTCATCTGTGACATGTAGAGTTCTTAGAAGTCATTAGTCCTATCCTCCAACCAGAAAAAGCTGATCCAAACTGCAAATCAATAACTTATCTTGGATCCACAAAGAGCTGAGAATGCAGAGACAGCTGCTACCAGAAAAATCTGGATGGACAGGCAAATATAGAGAATCAGGGTAAGACCTGCTTACTTAGAGCAGAAGAGATTGGACCAATGAAATTATATGACAAGTTAAATGATTTTGAACGACAGGAAGCTGAATGTGGATTAACAGGTGAGGAAAAAAATCCTGGATACATTCATGGGTTTTACTCCTATAACTTCACCAATGTCTCAGAGTAAAGAGCAAAGAGCAAAGAAAGATCTCCTTTGTCTTTGGCGGGTTAAGGGAAAGTGTAATAATGAGGAAAGACACCTAAAGCATTCTCTATATTAAATGTTTACCTTCCAGGATAAAATACTTTCCTGCCTGGGGGAAGGGCATTTTTCCTACTCCAGCCTTCTTGAGCCTTTATGTTTTAGCTAAGACGTCAAAACCAAAACAAAACAAAACACTTGAGAAACATTTTTGAAGATCACAACCCATTGAATGGTTTCACTAAAAAACTGAAGTTTAATATAAGATTATGGAATACTTACCCATGCACATCTTACCACTACACCAACAAACTATTACAAGCCAGGCTAAATGGCAGGAAAAAACATAATCAAAAGACATAAGACAATCATCAGAGCCAAAATGAGACAGGGCAGAAATGGCAGATTTACCATAGAATTAAAATAATTATAATTAATATATTAAGGACTCTGATAGGAAAAAAAATAGACAATATGAAGCACAAACAGGTAATGTAAGCAGGGAAATGGGAAGCCTAAGAAAGATTTAAGGAAGCGCTAAAATAAAAAATGTAACAGATACGAAGAAAGCCTTTAGTGATCTGAATGTAAATACAAAATTTAAAAACCTTAGGAAAAAACATAAGAGAAAATTTAGGTGGGTTTGCATTTGGAGATAAATTTTAAAATATATCTCTTAAAGCATGATTCATGAAAAAAAATTCATGATAAATTTTACTTTACTAAATAAAGAAAATTGCTCTGCAAATGACACTATTAAAATAAGAAAATTACAGAGAAAACATTTTCAAAACATCTGATAAAAGACTCATACCCAAAATATACACAAAATTCTTAGAATTCAATAATTAGAAAACAAACCAACCAAACAGAACACAGGCAAAAGATTTGAATAGACACCTCACCAGAAAATATAAACATTAAAAAAGCATATAAAGTAATATATAGCATCACTTGTTATTAGGGATTATAAGTGAAAACAATAATGAAATTCCTGTACACACGTATTAGAATGGCTAAAATAAAATAAAAAGACACTTTGACAGCAAGGCTGCAGGGCTACAGGAAGTTTTATCCATTGCTTGTGGAATTGCAAATTTGTGCAGCTGCTTTGGACAACAATTTGGCCATTTCTTATAAAACTCAACATCTTTTTGCCATAGGATCCAGTATACCCATGCAAAATCTACATGTGAATTTTTATAGCAGCTTTAATGATAATCACCAAAAACTGAAAGTAATCAAAACAGCCTTCAATAGGTTAATGGATAAACAAACTGTGATACATCCCATAAAATGAAATGTTATTCTGCAGTGGAAAGCAAGGAGCCTCAAGCCAAGAAAAGACATGGATGAATCTTAAATGCACATTGCTAAGTAAAGAAGCCAGTTTAAAAAGGCTACAGATTGTATAATTTCAATTATATGACATTCAGGAATAGTCAAAACTATAGTAATGGTAAAACCATCAGTGGTTGCTAGGGGCTTGGGGGGAAGAGAGGGTTGAATAGGTAAGCTAAGGGAATTTTTTGATGTTCTGAAATTATTATTTATGATACTGTAATAATGGATACAAGATAATATGCATTTGTCAAAAACCATACGACATTATAGCACAAAGACTGAACATTAACGTATGCAAATTTTAAAAGTCACTTAGGAAGTTGGAGATCCCAGGAGGGAATTTAGACTGTGACAAGATAGTCTAAGTATCCTGTAAATACAGGAAAGTGCTGATCTAAATAATTTTGGAAATGAGAGTAGTCTGCAGAATTTAAGGCGAAACCAACTATGCATAAGCCTTATAGTCTGCATGATAGAGTTGTTTTCCATGGGAGCGTGGGTTAACCATCCTGATGCTGCTTAACATTTACACTGGAATTCAATAGTGAAGTAAATAAAGGGCAAATGGTGACTGCCAGAGTTTTACTGGTGAGAATTTATAGATAAACAAGAAGGAATGGACATAATCTACATCATTAGTAATCTATTAATAATAATAGAATTGGAGACAGCAGAATAAACTCATGTAAAACTTACTATAGATACAGATGGTTCCATACAGAAATATTTATAGATATGTGTATACACATGGGTTATTATACACACGTATGGTTCCTGGATTGGACAGCTGAGATGGATTAGATATAAGGATACTCCAGTGGCAATGAACACAGTAATACCTGGTTCTTGATTTCTAAGGCCATTTTTCCAATAAAAAGAACCAGAACTCCATAGAAAAATGGCTGATTCTAAGACTGGAACTAGAAATACACAAGATCAGATCAGAGAACTGTATAGTGCTACAGTGTAAAAAAGTAAGAAGTATATTTTTTAAATACCCATATTGATGACAGTATATCAAAAGGAGACAGGAACCAACTGAGAGAGTACTCAGTGGCCAATGCTGAACCAATCTGAGCAACACAAAAAAATTAAAGTATTGCTAAGTTGCAACCCACAGTATGAAATAAAAACCTATGATCTGTACTGATATAAATGAGTTGGTGAATAAACAAGTGGGAAAAGAGAGAGAACTACCCTGTGAGGATGAATTCTAAATGTGTAGAAAGTCCACCCTCAAGGAGCTATGGCATAATTCCCCCATTCTCATGGGTGGGCTGTGCATAGTGTCTTCCTTGCAAAATGTACAATACGGGATGGGGTAAAAAAACATAACTCTACAATAGAGAAACCTGACAAAGTGTACCGACATAAGGTGATCAAAGCACCAACAGTAATAACAATAATAAATCACTCATATGTCTACAAAATACCTGTCCAGCACTCTTCAAAACTGTCAAACTCATCAAAAATGAAGAAAAGATGAGAAATTCTCACAACCAATAGGAACCTAAGAAGACATGATGGAATCTTGGCTGGAATCCTAGAACAGGAAAAGGACATTAGCTTAAAACTAAGGAAAGAAAACTAAAGGAACCTGAATAATGTACGGACTTTATTTTTTTAATGTTTGTTTATTTATTTCTTTTGAGAGAGGGAGAGAGAGTGTGTGAGGGAGGTCAGAGACGGAGGGAGAGAGAGAATTTCAGGTAGGCTCCGTGCAGTCAGTGCAGAGCCCTATTCAGGGCCTGATCTCAGGAACTGTGAGATCATGACCTGAGCCAAAGCCAGGAGTCGGACACTTACCTAACTGAGCCATCCAGGTGCCTCTGGACTTTAGTTTAAAATAATGTCTCAATGATGTTTCACTGATTGTATCCAATGTATCATACTAATGTAAGATGTTAATAATAATATAGGAGACTGGGTGTAGTGTGTATCAAAACTCTTACTATACTTACAATTTTGCTGCCAATATAAAATTGTTCTCAAATCTTTAAAATGTTTCCTATTTTTAAAAATAATTGATTATCCTCAAGAAGCAAATGAAAAAAAAATCTGCTGATGATAACTTGATAGCATAAGCCATATTTTATAGTTCTGTTTTAGCAGTATTATAACAAACCAAGGATGTTTTTGATCATTATCATTTCATTTAGTGCTTGAAAGAATATCATTAAGATAAAGGACTAATGGATAAGTTAACAATGTAGCAATGGAGAATAAATGATAAGTCTTTATTCTGGCTTCTTCTAAACTACATTATTCCAGATAGGTCACAATAACACAAAATGTTATTTGGACCTCCTTATTATTTATGCACACTTTTTAAAAATAATTATTCTGATACACAATGGGGTGAAATATTAACACAGCATTAGGTAGATTAATTATTCTTTTTACTAACAGATTATTGGTGTTAGCATTTTTGCAGAAGTTTTCATTAATTTGAGGTTATTAGTCTATTTTTGGCTGTAATGCAGTTTTCCCTCTAATTTTCTACTTTTTTTTTTTTACACAGAACACATTTTTTGAACTGTATGGTTTCTATCATTTTCAAATGAAAAATACCATGCAAGCCATGCTTGATATAACGAGTCCTTAAAATTATAACAAAATAACATACATCACTATCAAAACATATATCCTTTGATTATTCTTTTTTTTTTAATTTTTTTAACGTTTACTTATTTTTGAGACAGAGAGAGACAGAGCATGAACAGGGGAGGGGCAGACAGAGAGGGAGACACAGAATCGGAAACGGGCTCCAGGCTCTGAGCTGTCAGCACAGAGCCCGACGCGGGGCTCGAACTCACAGAGTGTGAGATCATGACCCGAGCCGAAGTCGGAAGCTTAACAACCAAGCCACCCAGGCGCCCCTATCCTTTGATTATTATTTAGGTAAATTAAAAGTGGTTGTATCTTATTGCTAAGAGAGTAGATCTTAAAGTTATCATTAGGAGAAGGAAAACTGTCACTATGTGTGGTGATGGCTGTTAGCTAAACTTATGGCGGCAATTGCTTTGCAATATTTATATATATCAAATCGTGCCATACGTATAAAAATAATACAGTATTATACGTCAGTTTTATCTCAATTAAAAAAAGTCAAACAATGTTGGTTTGTAACCTTCCCAGGAGCTTCCCTGCTGAAATCTGAAACTGGGCCCTGTACTCAGAGGGAAGAGAGAGACTGAAGAAGGAGGCATTCACTCCGGGGTGGTAAGTGGCGGTCTCAACAAGAGAAGGGAACTTACATATGAGGCTTGTCTTGGGCATCAGCAAAATGAATGGATCCACAAATTAGCCTACCAAATCTTATGTTTATAGAGAGGCCTTAAGTGGGTTCAGTCACATGTATTGTGCAGGGGCCATCAACATCACATCATTATCTCATAGCTCCCCAGAGGGAGCAGCCTCTGGGCATGTAAAAGGCAAGCAGAACCCACATTCCAAGGACAGGGGAGGGGGTGGGGAGCCTCCAAGAGCCAGCATCCAGCTCACATGTCAACGGGTGGTCACCAATTTCAATGATGCTCCCCAACAAACAACAAAGTGGGAATAAATTATTTGCAGCTCACATCAAAATAAAAGGCTATTCTAAAATATAAAGAGCTCCTGTAAAACAATAAGAAAAAAGATTAACAATTTAATAGAAAACTTGGCAAAGATTCCTATAAAAATATTTAAATGGTTCTTAAAGTATGAAAGGATGAGCAAGTTTGTTCATAATAATAGAAATGCAAATTAAATCTTATAGTGACATCTTTTTCACCTATAAGGTTAACAAATATTTAAATATTTATATTACCTGTATTGGCCAGAGTACATGGAGATAAGCACTCTCATTACATTGATGGTAGGTGTGTCAATTGATATAATCTCAATGGAAGGCAATTTGGCCAAGTCTATCAAAAATAAAAATGCACATACTTTTTATTCAGAAATTTCACTTCCAAAGTTTTATCTATAGATATATGGACACATGTGAAAATACTTATCTACAATAATATTCTCTTTAGCATTATTTTAATAGATAATGTTGTTAAAAACTTGTATCAATAGAAGAGTAGTTAAATAAATTTATCTCTAAACAGGCATGCTATACAAGAATGAAAAAGAATGAGTTTTATGCACTTAGTCTGTAAACTGAAATGGGCAATGTATCAGTTTCAAAAGCTAGAGACTAAACAAATTACACAACATGTGTATTAGGTATATATTTCTTTTAATTTTTTTTTTCAACGTTTATTTATTTTTGGGACAGAGAGAGACAGAGCATGAACGGGGGAGGGGCAGAGAGAGAGAGGGAGACACAGAATCGGAAACAGGCTCCAGGCTCTGAGCCATCAGCCCAGAGCCTGACGCGGGGCTCGGACTCCGGGACCGCGAGATCGTGACCTGGCTGAAGTCGGACGCCCAACCAACTGCGCCACCCAGGCGCCCCTAGGTATATATTTCTATGTGACAAGCCACCCCACAACATAATAAAACATCCATTAAGAAAAAAAAAAGTGGTAACATTTTTTTTCTGAATGACACATTTTTACCTGAAATTGCTACATTTATGTCTGTCTGTATGTACATGTATTTGCACCGGAATGGTTAAATGATATGAGAATGCATAGATACAGAAAAAGTTATATTCTACTTTATTAATAAGGATTACATTTTTATTCCTTTGTTATAAATACTAAATGAAGTTTTAAAAACATATTTAAAACTTCCTAAAGGTTTTTGTGTGGCTCAGTTGGTTAAGCGTCCAACTCTTGATTTTGGATCTACCGGTTGGTTAGATCGAGTCCTGTGTGTGGCTCTATGCTAACAGCACAGGGTCTACTTGGAATTCTCCCTCCCTCTCTTCTCTGCTCCTCCCCAACTCATGCACTTGCTCTTTCTCTCTCTCAAAATAAATAAATAAACTTAAAAAAGAATTATTGTGGCTAAGGTTAGGTTTTGAAATAGATCATGGATATTTTTGACTGGCCAGAATTACATTGTCTTTGCTCCCAAAAATCCAAAAATTACATTTGCATTTTTAATGACTTTATTTACAACCATTTTGTTTTTTGTGTTTAATGAGACAGTAATTATTATTCATTATTCTTTCATTATATTTATTATTGCATTTCCAGTGCCTATCATAATGCTTAAACATATAAGAATAAGTGAATAGTCTAATCAAGATCTAGATTTTTGGTTTCTGTCATGTTCGAAATTTTGGTATCAAATTGGAATCAGGGTGTCTAGTAATTCAAGCAATTAATAAGCCGTTATATTCCTGGGAACAAAAATGGCTTTATCAAAACCTTAAGTTAACTATGCACAAAAGCCATAATTCTGTCCCAAATTCCAAAGGATACAAAACATGACCTACTTTGGGATTCTTTTCTCATGCACACCAAGCTTTTCCCTTCATTAGCGTCTTCACACAATGTTTTTCTTTTTTTTTTTTTTTTTTTTTTTTTTTTTTTTTTTTTTTTTTTTTTTACTGCATCTATTTTTTTTTTTTTTATATGAAGTTTATTGACAAATTGGTTTCCATACAACACCCAGTGCTCATCCCAAAAGGTGCCCTCCTCAATACCCATCACCCACCCGCCCCTCCCTCCCACCCCCCATCAACCCTCAGTTTGTTCTCAGTTTTTAACAGTCTCTTATGCTTTGGCTCTCTCCCACTCTAACGTCCTTTTTTTTTTTTTTTTTTTTTTTCCTTCCCCTCCCCCATGGGTTCCTGTTAAGTTTCTCAGGATCCACATAAGAGTGAAACCATATGGTATCTGTCTTTCTCTGTATGGCTTATTTCACTTAGCATCACACTCTCCAGTTCCATCCACGTTGCTACAAAAGGCCATATTTCATTTTTTCTCATTGCCACGTAGTATTCCATTGTGTATATAAACCACAATTTCTTTATCCATTCATCAGTTGATGGACATTTAGGCTCTTTCCATAATTTGGCTATTGTTGAGAGTGCTGCTATGAACATTGGGGTACAAGTGCCCCTATGCATCAGTACTCCTGTATCCCTTGGGTAGATTCCTAGCAGTGCTATTGCTGGGTCATAGGGTAGGTCTATTTTTAATTTTCTGAGGAACCTCCACACTGCTTTCCAGAGCGGCTGCACCAATTTGCATTCCCACCAACAGTGCAAGAGGGTTCCCGTTTCTCCACATCCTCTCCAGCATCTATAGTCTCCTGATTTGTTCATTTGGGCCACTCTGACTGGCGTGAGGTGATACCTGAGTGTGGTTTTGATTTGTATTTCCCTGATAAGGAGCGACGCTGAACATCTTTTCATGTGCCTGTTGGCCATCTGGATGTCTTCTTTAGAGAAGTGTCTATTCATGTTTTCTGCCCATTTCTTCACTGGGTTATTTGTTTTTCGGGTGTGGAGTTTGGTGAGCTCTTTATAGATTTTAGATACTAGCCCTTTGTCCGATATGTCATTTGCAAATATCTTTTCCCATTCCGTTGGTTGCCTTTTAGTTTTGTTGGTTGTTTCCTTTGCTGTGCAGAAGCTTTTTATCTTCATAAGGTCCCAGTAATTCACTTTTGCTTTTAATTCCCTTGCCTTTGGGGATGTGTCGAGTAAGAGATTGCTACGGCTGAGGTCAGAGAGGTCTTTTCCTGCTTTCTCCTCTAAGGTTCTGATGGTTTCCTGTCTCACATTTAGGTCCTTTATCCATTTTGAGTTTATTTTTGTAAATGGTGTGAGAAAGTGGTCTAGTTTCAACCTTCTGCATGTTGCTGTCCAGTTCTCCCAGCACCATTTGTTAAAGAGGCTGTCTTTTTTCCATTGGATGTTCTTTCCTGCTTTGTCAAAGATGAGTTGGCCATATGTTTGTGGGTCTAGTTCTGGGGTTTCTATTCTATTCCATTGGTCTGTGTGTCTGTTTTTGTGCCAATACCATGCTGTCTTGATGATGACAGCTTTGTAGTAGAGGCTAAAGTCTGGGATTGTGATGCCTCCTGCTTTGGTCTTCTTCTTCAAAATTCCTTTGGCTATTCGGGGCCTTTTGTGGTTCCATATGAATTTTAGGATTGCTTGTTCTAATTTCGAGAAGAATGCTGGTGCAATTTTGATTGGGATTGCATTGAATGTGTAGATAGCTTTGGGTAGTATTGACATTTTGACAATATTTATTTTTCCAATCCATGAGCAGGGAATGTCTTTCCATTTCTTTAAATCTTCTTCAATTGCCTTCATAAGCTTTCTATAGTTTTCAGCATACAGATCCTTTACATCTTTGGTTAGATTTATTCCTAGGTATTTTATGCTTCTTGGTGCAATTGTAAATGGGATCAGTTTCTTTATTTGTCTTTCTGTTGCTTCATTGTTAGTGTATAAGAATGCAACTGATTTCTGGACATTGATTTTGTATCCTGCAACTTTGCTGAATTCATGTATCAGTTCTAGCAGACTTTTGGTGGAGTCTATCGGATTTTCCATGTATAATATCATGTCATCTGCAAAAAGCGAAAGCTTGACTTCATCTTTGCCAATTTTGATGCCTTTGATTTCCTTTTGTTGTCTGATTGCTGATGCTAGAACTTCCAGCACTATGTTAAACAACAACGGTGAGAGTGGGCATCCCTGTCGTGTTCCTGATCTCAGGGAAAAAGCTCTCAGTTTTTCCCCGTTGAGGATGATGTTAGCTGTGGGCTTTTCATAAATGGCTTTTATGATCTTTAAGTATGTTCCTTCTATCCCGACTTTCTCAAGGGTTTTTATTAAGAAAGGGTGCTGGATTTTGTCAAAGGCCTTTTCTGCATCGATTGACAGGATCATATGGTTCTTCTCTTTTTTTTTGTTAATGTGATGTATCACGTTGATTGATTTGCGAATGTTGAACCAGCCCTGCATCCCAGGAATGAATCCCACTTGATCATGGTGAATAATTCTTTTTATATGCTGTTGAATTCGATTTGCTAGTATCTTATTGAGAATTTTTGCATCCATATTCATCAGGGATATTGGCCTGTAGTTCTCTTTTTTTACTGGGTCTCTGTCTGGTTTAGGAATCAAAGTAATACTGGCTTCATAGAATGAGTCTGGAAGTTTTCCTTCCCTTTCTATTTCTTGGAATAGCTTGAGAAGGATAGGTATTATCTCTGCTTTAAACGTCTGGTAGAACTCCCCTGGGAAGCCATCTGGTCCTGGACTCTTATTTGTTGGGAGATTTTTGATAACCGATTCAATTTCTTCGCTGGTTATGGGTCTGTTCAAGCTTTCTCTTTCCTCCTGATTGAGTTTTGGAAGAGTGTGGGTGTTTAGGAATTTGTCCATTTCTTCCAGGTTGTCCAATTTGTTGGCATATAATTTTTCATAGTATTCCCTGATAATTGTTTGTATCTCTGAGGGATTGGTTGTAATAATTCCATTTTCATTCATGATTTTATCTATTTGGGTCATCTCCCTTTTCTTTTTGAGAAGCCTGGCTAGAGGTTTGTCAATTTTGTTTATTTTTTCAAAAAACCAACTCTTGGTTTCGTTGATCTGCTCTACAGTTTTTTTAGATTCTATATTGTTTATTTCTGCTCTGATCTTTATTATTTCTCTTCTTCTGCTGGGTTTAGGCTGCCTTTGCTGTTCTGCTTCTATTTCCTTTAGGTGTGCTGTTAGATTTTGTATTTGGGATTTTTCTTGCTTCTTGAGATAGGCCTGGATTGCAATGTATTTTCCTCTCAGGACTGCCTTCGCTGCGTCCCAAAGCGTTTGGATTGTTGTATTTTCATTTTCGTTTGTTTCCATATATTTTTTGATTTCTTCTCTAATTGCCTGGTTGACCCACTCATTCGTTAGTAGGGTGTTCTTTAACCTCCATGCTTTTGGAGGTTTTCCAGACTTTTTCCTGTGGTTGATTTCAAGCTTCATAGCATTGTGGTCTGAAAGTATGCATGGTATAATTTCAATTCTTGTAAACTTATGAAGGGCTGTTTTGTGACCCAGTATATGATCTATCTTGGAGAATGTTCCATGTGCACTCGAGAAGAAAGTATATTCTGTTGCTTTGGGATGCAGAGTTCTAAATATATCTGTCAAGTCCATCTGATCCAGTGTCTCATTCAGGGCCCTTGTTTCTTTATTGACTGTGTGTCTAGATGATCTATCCATTTCTGTAAGTGGGGTGTTAAAGTCCCCTGCAATTACCACATTCTTATCAATAAGGTTGCTTCTGTTTATGAGTAATTGTTTTATATATTTGGGGGCTCCGGTATTCGGCGCATAGACATTTATAATTGTTAGCTCTTCCTGATGGATAGACCCTGTAACTATTATATAATGTCCTTCTTCATCTCTTGTTACAGCCTTTAATTTAAAGTCTAGTTTGTCTGATATAAGTATGGCTACTCCAGCTTTCTTCTGGCTTCCAGTAGCATGATAAATAGTTCTCCATCCCCTCACTCTGAATCTAAAGGTGTCCTCAGGTCTAAAATGAGTCTCTTGTAGACAGCAAATAGATGGGTCTTGTTTTTGTATCCATTCTGATACCCTATGTCTTTTGGTTGGCGCATTTAATCCGTTTACATTCAGTGTTATTATAGAAAGATACGGGTTTAGAGTCATTGTGATGTCTGTATGTTTTATGCTTGTAGTGATGTCTCTGGTACTTTGTCTCACAGGGTCCCCCTTAGGATCTCTTGTAGGGCTGGTTTAGTGGTGACAAATTCCTTCAGTTTTTGTTTGTTTGGGAAGACCTTTATCTCTCCTTCTATTCTAAATGACAGACTTGCTGGATAAAGGATTCTCGGCTGCATATTTTTGCTATCTAGCACCCTGAAAATCTCGTGCCAATTCTTTCTGGCCTGCCAAGTTTCAAAAGAGAGATCAGTCACGAGTCTTATAGGTCTCCCTTTATATGTGAGGGCACGTTTACCCCTTGCTGCTTTCAGAATTTTCTCTTTATCCTTGTATTTTGCCAGTTTCACTATGATATGTCGTGCAGAAGATCGATTCAAGTTACGTCTGAAGGGAGTTCTCTGTGCCTCTTGGATTTCAATGCCTTTTTCCTTCCCCAGTTCAGGGAAGTTCTCAGCTATTATTTCTTCAAGTACCCCTTCAGCACCTTTCCCTCTCTCTTCCTCCTCTGGGATACCAATTATGCGTATATTATTTCTTTTTAGTGTATCACTTAGTTCTCTAATTTTCCCCTCATACTCCTGGATTTTTTTATCTCTCTTTTTCTCAGCTTCCTCTTTTTCCATAACTTTATCTTCTAGTTCACCTATTCTCTCCTCTGCCTCTTCCATCCGAGCCGTGGTGGTTTGCATTTTGTTTTCCATTTCCTTTAAAGCGTTTTTCAGCTCCTCGTGACTGTTCCTTAGTCCCCTGATGTCTGTAGCAAGAGATTCTCTGCTGTCCTGTATGCTGTTTTCCAGCCCAGCGATTAATTTTATGACTATTATTCTAAATTCACTTTCTGTTATATTATTTAAATCCTTTTTGATCAGCTCATTAGCTGTTGTTATTTCCTGGAGATTCTTCTGAGGGGAATTCTTCCGCTTGGTCATTTTGGATAGTCCCTGGTGTGGTGAGGGCCTGCAGGGCACTTCCCCTGTGCTGTGGTGTATAACTGGAGTTGGTGGGCGGGGCCGCAGTCCGACCTGATGTCTGCCCCCAGCCCACCGCTGGGGCCACAGTCAGACTGGTGTGTGCCTTCTCTTCCCCTCTCCTAGGGGCGGGATTCACTGTGGGGTGGCGTGGCCCGTCTGGGCTACTTGCACACTGCCAGGCTTGTGATGCTGGGGATCTGGCGTATTAGCTGGGGTGGGAAGGCAAGGTGCACGGCGGGAGGGGGGGCAGGCTTAGCTCGCTTCTCCTTAGGTGATCCACTTCAGGAGGGGCCCTGTGGCAGCCGGAGGGAGTCAAATCGCTGCCGGAGGTTTGGCTCCGCAGAAGCACAGAGTTGGGTGTTCGCGCGGAGCGAGCAATTTCCCTGGCCGGAGCCGGTTCCCTTTGGGATTTTGGCTGGGGGATGGGCGGGGGAGATGGCGCTGGCTAGCGCCTTTGTTCCCCGCCAAACTGAGCTCTGTCGTCCGGGGGCTCCGCAGCTCACCCTCCCTTTGTCCTCCAGCCTTCCCGCTTTCCGAGCAGAGCTGTTAACTTATGACCTCCCAGACGCTAAGTCGCGCTTGCTAAGTCGCGCTTGCTGTCTGAACACAGTCCGTCAGGCCCCTCCGCTTTTGCAAGCCGGACTCAGGGGCTCTGCTTGGCCGGCGAGCCGCCCCTCCGCCCCGGCTCCCTCCCGCCAGTCCGTGGAGCGCGCACCGCCTCGCCGCCCTTCCTACCCTCTTCCGTGGGCCTCTCGTCTGCACTTGGGTCCGGTGACTCTGTTCTGCTAATCCTCTGGCGGTTTTCTGGGTTGTTTAGGCAGGTGTAGGTGGAATCTAAGTGATCAGCAGGACGCGCGGTGAGCCCAGCGTCCTCCTACGCCGCCATCTTCCCAGAATCCTCTGTTTTTCTTTTTTCTTAGCACACTCCTGACAACTGATTTTCTGGTGAACTTCTGCTCTTAATTCTAGGCTAATTTATCTATTGCTACAATAATGCCACATTACAAACCACCTTAAAACCTAGTGTTTACCACAGCAAAAGTTATCTTCATGCCTGAGTGCACTGAGATTACAGTAACATAGTCTGGGCTCAACTGATCTTGAATGGGCTCACTCAAACATTTGCAAGAAGTTGGCTATTTGGCGTAGGCTGGCTGCTATAGGACAACCTAGCTGGGAGGACTCCACATGTGCTTCATTCCTCCAACCGCCTACTCTCAGCATGCTTTATGGTGATAAGAAGAATGCAAAAGAGAAGTGAAAACACAAAGTGCTCTCCCAGTCTTCTACCTGGTCAAAGAAATTCACACACCAAGCCCAGAATTATTATGGGAGTATACTGTCAAATGAAATAGAAACTGGGAGGTTTTTTCATGCATGTATCTACCACAATATCTGTCTTTTTTAAGCACAAAAATAATGCATTCTGAATCCTTTCAGATGGGAGTAAAATTGAAGAATCAAGGAAAAATAATAGAAAACAATTGGTTCTTTTTATTAGAATGGTCTTTGAAAACTCTTGACTTTGGTGAGAAATTTTACTCACAGGTTTCTTAATTTGATATTTTTAATCAAAAAATTATATGAGTTAACTATTCTCAGGATCCAGTCAGCATGTTTTGGTGATCCATTCCTGTACAATACGGTTTCTCAAAATTTAGTAGATTAATTCAAGAACTGTTTCATTTGTTCCCTAGACTATGAATCAGGAACCTTGACAGGACATCTAAGGGGCAGCTTATCTTTGCTCCATGAGTGGTCTTCTGGGGCTGAAATCCCCAAGATTATTTCTTGTTTCCCATGTGTAGTAACCTGAGCTAAGATCGCTTGAGTGGTTGTGGAACAGTTACAATGTCTCAACTGGGATTGTATGACCCATTTCCAAGAGGAATTACTCAAAGGGCCGTCCAGATGGGTCTGGCAATTAGCTAGAAGCTCAGCAGACACTTTCAACTGAGAAAAGTGTGTTCCTTGTTATCAGACACATTCTTCAGTTCTCTTGCACATGAGGGTCTTAGGTTTTCCCATAGCATGATGGAATCAGCATATTTGTATTTCTTTGACGGTTGCTTACTGCTAGAAGTACAAAAGCAAAACCTGCTAGGGTTCCTTGGGCCTGGAAATGGTGCAACATCACTCAGCTAAAGCAGATCATATGGGACAGCTGGGAGTGTGAGGGGCAGTGGAAGTACTAAAAACATGTGACTATCCAGAGGCATTATTCATTAGAGCCACCAATATAACCTTTTACAATAGGCTGTTCTCTGTCCTCCACTAACGTATGACCTAACATATGCAAAATACATCCAACCCCTCCCCCCCCCCCCACAAGGTACTCCAAATCTCATCTTGTTACAGTATCAAGCTCAAGTTTGAAGTCCCAGGTCAAGTTTTGTAACTCATGTTCAGGTAGGGATAAGACCTCTCAAGTGTGGTTCCTTTCCATCTGAATATCTACAAACTAAATAGACAAGTTGCTTTCTCCCCATTTGGCCAACATATTTGAAGTAAGAACTGCATAATTTCAATAATGTTTTCATTCATAATGAGACACACTTAATGAGATCCACATAGCATTCACTTGTTTACAATCTTTCTTAAATATAGCCAAGCACATGTAACCAGTTCTTGATTAGATCCCAATTTTACTACTGGGAAGGGTTTTATGTGACTCTTGTATCATGTGTGTCTATAATCTATCTCTTCTATATGCTTTCTGTGGTTCTTGAATCTTCCCTCTGAGTCATACTTTATTTAAAAAACAATAAAAACATGTTTGTGGCTAAGTAGCTTTCTCAGCCCGTTTTCTGCCTGTAGGAAATTGGAGGCCTAGAAACCTCCTTCCATTTTGCAGTTTCTTTAGCCCTTTTGTCCAAGCTAATGTATTCTGCTTTATAAATATGGGCCCTTTCTATATATTAAGTTATAATCTCCTCCAATAAATACGGCACAAATACGTACACACATGTGAAAAGAGGCATACAAACACATGTCCCAAGTCGGTAGACTCCCTTCTACTTGGTGCTGCAGAACAATTCTTAAAATTATTATGAGTTTTATTCTGTGGTTTAGAGGATCTTGATGTACCACCTTAGATTTTTCTGAAATCTTACAGGAATTTGGTTGTGGAGACGGTAGTGTCCTGACTTTTAATCTTTGCACTAAGATCATTTCTTACTTTGAGAACCTTGAGTTGGCTCAAGAGACTGGAACTAAAGAATAGTTTTATTTTCCAATATCAAGTCTTGGTTCAGAAATATTTTCTTTAGATTCTGCTTGAAGGTGATCAGTTTTGCATTAGTTCATTTCTTTTTATCTTTATCTTTTACACATAGATAAAATAAAGCACATACAAGCAAAAACCAAAGAGTAGTTTGCATTTTTAATATCTGCATTAAAATTATCTCAGCCAAACACAAGTTCACGAGTTAGTTAAACGTATTTTTTTTAATCTTCTAAGTCACCACAAATGCTACTCTTGCCAATGGTTCTGCCAATAAAAAACACTGGCCTCCTCATTTTATTCGGTTCCCAACAGCAATTATTACTTCACTGCCCTTTACATATGTCTAATAGTCTTCTCAAGATTATTCTGCCTGCCACCACTGATGTCAGTCAGTACTACTTGGTTTAGATTTTGTTATGGAAAGACCCAAATTCTAACTATGAACTTCTTTTCAATTTTTAATTTTTTTTTAATTTATTTTTGAGAGAGAGACAGAGTGCAAGTGAGGGAGGGGCAGAGAGAGAGGGAGACACAAAATCCAAAGCAGACTCCAGGCTCCGAGTTGTCAGCACAGGGTCCGATGCAAGGCTTGAACCCAAGAACAGTGAGATCATGACCTGAGCAGAAGTCAGACACTTGACTGACTGAGCCTCCCAGGCACCCCTTAATTTTTAACTAATCTATATCTGTAGAGCTTTTAAACCACTATGACAAAATGACACAGAATGGGTGATTTGTAAACAACGGAAATTTATTTCTTATAGTTCTGGGGACTGGAAGTCTGAGTTCAGGATTTCAGCAGGGTCAGGGTCTGGTGAAGTCCCTTTTCTGGGTTTCAGATGGCCAACTTCTCATTGTACCCTTACCTGATGGAAAGGGATGCAGGATCTCTGAACCTTTTGTCATAAGAGCACTGCTCTTATCTTAATCGCCTCCCAAAGGCCCCACCTCCTAATACTATCACCTTTGTGGTTACACATTTTGAGCGGACACATAGAGGTGGTTATATTCTGAATTGTATGCCATCATATGGCAAAAGCATATGATGAGGAAGACTTAACCCCCACTGTGACTGTATTAGAAGATAGGGCCTTTAAAGAGGTAGCTCGGGTTAAATGAAGCCATTAGGGCAGGGCCCTAATTTAATGTGATTAATGTCATTATAAAAACAAGAGACACCAAGGATGCAAGGACACAGTTAGAAGGTAGCATCTGCAAGCCAAGGAGAGAGGTCTCTGGAAAAACGAAGCCTGCCTATGACGCCCTGAAACTGGACTTTCAGCCTCCAGAACTGTGGGAAATAAATTTCTACTCAATCTGTGGTATTCTGTTAATACCCTAAGAAACTACCATATATGTATAAGAAACAACTCAAAAATTTAGAAGCTTCAAACAACAGCTATCTTATTTGCTCATGATTCTTTGATTAGGCCTTTGGATAAGGCATTGTAAGATAAATCCTCTCTGTACCACATGATGTCAGTCCAACATGGTTGGGTTGCTTTATTCACATATCTGGTATGAATTGTTTGAATGTCTGAGAGCTGGAGGGGATCCATTTTCCAGAAGGCACAACCATGTGCCTGGCAATCTGATACCAGGTGTTAGTTGGGGTTGCATCCAGGACTTGCAGTCAGGGACTAGGGTTTGCTCTGGCCAAAGGAGCTTCAACTTTCTTTCATATGGTCTCTTTATATGTCTATTTCAGTTATCTGAGTCTCTCTTACAGAATGATGGTCTCATACCTGTTGATTTATGTGGCTAATAGCTTCCTGACAAATTGTCAGAAATGTCTTAAAGCTTTGTCCCTGAACTGGCACATCATCACTTTCTGTCACACTGTTTTTGTTAAAGCAGATCACAGAGTTGGCCCAGAATGAAATAAGGAAAGTGTGTCTCACTGGGAAGTGTCAAAAGGCAAGCAGTCAAATATTGAGAGATTCCCATTTAAAGCAAGTCTGAATTTTTGGCAAGAAATGTAGTATGGAAACTACAGTAGAGCAAGGCGGGGGACATTTTTACCAAAAAATCATCTGTAAAATTTTGAGATGGAAATTAACATACCATGTTTGAGAAAGTTCTCATGTTTGGTAAATTGCAGTGGCACCAGATAAAAGAAACCCTGGCTAATTAATAATCCCAAAGGGTAAGCCAACTCTTGCCAAATATAGTTTTCATATCTGAATTAAAACAACCAGGGTTTTGTTGTTGCTGTTTCATTTATTTCTTATTGTGTTATGTGTTTGTTAATGTGACCTCTAATTTTATTTTCATTAGATCAAATGCTTGGTATCTCTCTGAATGCTAACTCCTTGCTAATTCTCATTAGCAGAAATAACCCTACAGTGGAATACATCAAAATAATAAAGCATGGAATCCCTAATCCTTATGAATTTAGCCATTACAATGAACAAGAACTGGGCACCTGGTAGCTCAGTCAGTTAAGTGACCAGCTTTGGCTCAGGTCATGATCTCATGATTCGTGAGTTCGAGCCCCACATGGAGCTCTGTGCTGACAGCTTAGCACCTGGAGCCTATTTCAGATTTTGTGTGTGTGTGTGTGTGTGTGTGTGTGTGTGTGCACGCACACATGTGTGTGTCTGCCCCTCCCCTGCTTGCTCTCTCTCAAAAAAAAATGAATAAATGTTAAAAAAATTAGAAAAAAAAGAAAAAAAAAGAACAAGTACTTAAACATATTATTTGAAAGAAAAATGTCTTAATATCTTCACATGGCCCTCCCTCAGTATGCCTCTGTGTCCTAATCAACTCATTATGAAGACATCAGTCATATCAGATTAGGGCCCCCAACAATCACCACATTTTATTTTAATTACCCTTTTAAAGTCTCTATGTCCAAATGCAGTCACATTCTGAGGTATAGTGTAGGATTCAACATATGAATTTTTAGACAGTTCAGGCCATAACACAACCTGTATCAGTTAGGTATCATTGTATAGCAAACTACCACAAAGCAGCGATCACTTATTATTGGGCAAGTATTTGAATTTTGATCTAGAATGAACTTAGCCTGACAATTCTGCTTCTTCCTGCAAACTATTCTCAGGTTGCAAAAGTTGAGGTCAGTTTGGCTCCACATTTCTATCATCCTCTTCCTGGGGCAATAACTTTAGATGGGGAAATATTCTTCTGGTTAGAATAGACAGATGAAGACAAATAAAAATACATGCATCTAAAGCCAGAAGCAAAATGGTACACAGCCCAAAGACAAGAGAAAGAGAAGTGCACTCCATCGGTGAGAAGACCATAAAATGGTATCTGTTCAGAGCAGGGTAAAGAATTGAGACCACTAACGTAATCTACCACAAAAGCCTTCATTTTTTTGTGAGGTGTGAAGGGTCAAAGTCAAAAATGCTAATTCTATTATCAAATGCAAAGGTAATCTGGGATGTGGAAAGACAGGCAAAATCCATGCACCATACAGGAAATGAGCATGAAGTAAAATTAAGCAAATTCTAGGATAATTTCTGTGAAAGTGTTTAGATAGCAGAGATGCAAGTTGGACATTCATAAATGTCAGACCAGGATTAGTATAATGAAAGGTCCTGGATTGGGGGAGAATGGAACAGCACCTGATTTCAGAACTATCTGTGGATTCCACTTAAGTTATATTATTAATACAAATAGGGATTCATTCAGTACTACTTTATTGACAGATTTTTTTATCACATCTGGTTTAGATTAACAAAATTAAAAATTCAAAGGCCATTTTTATTTTATATTGAGGAAAAGTAGCTACAATTGAGGTCTCTTGGAATCATGCATATCTCTAATCTTTATGAATTAGGTAGCATAGAATATTTGCATAAGACTATATTTATGATGCTTCCTTATGCCTGTGTTTGTTTTCCATTAATTATGTAAGATCTCTTAAAACTGCCTAAATCCCAATGTGCTGCAGGCCATGTTCCAAAATTTTATTTTTATGCATAAGGTGCACAATAGAGAAGCCTAATCCTGAGGGAAGTATTTAATTCAGTTGTTAGTGAATCAGAGAACACTATTTCTCTGTCTCATCTGTCTTTTCCGTTGCTGAAGTCTCATTATCATTGTCTCAAAATTCAGTGTTAATTACACTTTATTAGTATACACAAAACTATTAGCATTTTTCAGAGACCAAAACAGATTTAGGAACAAGGTGGGCTAAGTTTCTAAAATCATATTTTCTTTCCAAACATTTTTTTCTTTTCTTAATAGGATATGGACCATGTTCTAAACTGCCCTAGTATCACTCCTCTTTTTGTAAGTCATCCTTTAGATTTACTCACAACTATACTACAGATAAAATTATTTTTCATGTGCTTTAAAAGTTGATATGGATGGTGTTATGAACTGAATTGTGTCCCTCTGAAATTCATGTGTTGAAGTCCTATCCCCTTGTCCCTCAGAATGTGACTGAAATTAGAGCGAGGGCTTTTAAAGAAGTAATTAAGGTAAATGAGGTCATTAGGGTGGGCCATAATCCAATATGACTGGTATCCTTATAAAAAGAGGAAATGGGGACACAGATATGAGTGTGCACAGAGGAAAGACCATGTAAAAGAGAAGACAGCCATCTACAAACTAAGAAGAGAGAACTCAGAATGAAACCCTGCTGAAATCTTGATGTTGGACTTTTCACTTTTTTAACTGTGAGAAAATAAATGTCTGCAGTTTAGATCATGTGATCTGTGGTACTTTGTTATGGCAGCCCTATCAAACCAATATAGATCATAATATTAATAATACAACAATAATAATGGGAGAAACTCTCTCCATATGTTTATCCATTCCAAAATGAACCAAAGAAAACCCAGAAGCACAGACCTATATTATAGATAAATCAAGATTAATAATAATTATTATTATTATTATATATATAATAATTATATATCTATCTATATAGATATAGATATAGATATTCCCTAGTTAAGAGAAACTGTGCTAAATGATCTGCTGTTCAAAGTCATTCTGGTCAGCACCCAGTGAATAAATTAGGCAGTGAGATTTCCACACAAACAAGGATGATACTAAATATCTCAGTTTTTCTCTGCATAATTTGAATTTAGAAATGAAAGTAATTACCTGTCAGTTGATAGGGACATTTTGAGCTGAAAAGATGCTTGGAAATATGCCACAAGATGACAGTAGCAGGAGGGGCTATACATACAAAAGATAGCTATGAATAATTAAACGTTAAGCTAACTGAAGCCATGAAGCAAAAAAGAATGCTTGGGATGAAAGTAGTTGGTGACTGTACAAGAAGTGGAAACAGAGAAAGATAGAAAGGACAGGGAGTGGCAGTGGGATCTGAGGTATCATAATTAAAGTAGATCAAACAAAATTTGCTAAATACAGCAAAATACTTGAGTGACTGAGGCTTAGTCTCTACAGTTATAGCAAATTTTTTCAATACATGAACTGTTGGAGTTGTTGACAGAGGCAAGTAAATGACAATTCCAGGCTATTTATGAAGTTTTGGACATCTTTATTTCCTTTAACAAAATCTCATTGCTTGAGGAGCCTGAGTGGACAAAACACAGAGGACATAGAATTATACCAAAGGATCTGCTTTCGTTAGAAGGCATGAGGTCTTTGTCTCCATTTAGGGGAGTATCATGAAAGCATTAAAATGATTTTAGAAAGTGCAATATACAAGGTATAACAAATCATGATATCGACATCTAAATGTGATATAGGTATTGTTACTTGCACTTTAAAGTTTTTTGTTGTTGTTCTTAACATTTACTTATTTTTTGAGAGTCAGAGAGAGACTGAGCACGAGCAGGGGAGGTGCAGAGAAAGGGAGACACAGAATCAGAAGCAGGATCCAGGCTCTGAGCTGTCAGCACAGAGCCCGATGAGGGGCTCAAACCCACGAACCGTGAGATCATGACCTGAGCCGAAGTCAGTCGCCCAACTGACTGAGCCACCCAGGCGCCCCTGTTCCTTGCACTTTAAAAACAAGTTTCCCTTTGGATAATATGGACATTTTAACAACATTGTCTTCCAATCCATGAACATGTGATGTCTTGCCATTCATTTTTCTCTTTTTAAATTTCTTTCATCAGTGCTTTGTAGTTTTCAGCATACAAATCTTTCATGCCCTTGATTAAGTTTATTACTAAATATTTTAATCTTAATGATGTAATCATAAATGTGATTATTTTTGAAATATCCTTCTTCAATATTTATTTATTTTTTTTTTTTAATTTTTTTTTCAACGTTTTTTATTTATTTTTGGGACAGAGAGAGACAGAGCGTGAACGGGGGAGGGGCAGAGAGAGAGGGAGACACAGACTTGGAAACAGGCTCCAGGCTCCGAGCCATCAGCCCAGAGCCCGACGCGGGGCTCAAACTCACGGACCGCGAGATCTGACCTGGCCGATGTCCGACGCTTAACCGACTGCGCCACCCAGGCGCCCCAATATTTATTTTTAATGTATAGAAAGAAAACTGATTTCTGTATGTTGATTTTATATCCTGAAACTTTAATGAATGTATTTATTTGAACAGTTTTTTGATGTTTTTGTTGTATTATTACTATTTTTTTTTTTTTTTTTTAGTGGAGTCTTTAAGGTTTCTTATGTGTAAGATCATGTAATCTGTGAACAGAGATAATTTTACTTCTTTCTGATTTGGGTATTTTCAAATGTTTCTTTCTTGTCTAATTGCTTTGGCTAGAACTTCTCAAACTATGTCACATAGAAGTGGTGAGAGGGTAGAGTTTTTGCCTTATTGTTGATCTCAGAGTAAAAGCTGCTTTTCGCTGTTGAGTTATGATGTTAGCTGTGGGCCTTTTATATAATATCCATATTAAAATCTATACATGCAAAATGATCTATAGATCAACATAATCTCTATTAAAATCACAATGGCAATTTTTACAGAAATGGGGAAAAATTTTAAGATTCACATGGAACAAAACATCCTGGATTGCTAAAACAATCTTTAGTTGGAGGTATTATATTTCTTGATATCAAAATATATTACAAAGCTACAGCAACTAAAACAGTATGGTAGTGATATAAAAACAGACATCTAAACCAGCAGAACATCATGGAGAGCCCAGAAATAAACCCACACATATACAGTAAACAGGATCTTCAAAGTACCAAGAGTACACAATGGAGAAAGGATAGTCTCTTGAATAAATAGTTCAGAAAAGTAGTTATTCATATTCAAAAAAATAAGATTGGACTCTTATTTTATAACATACACAAAAATTAACTTGAAATGGATTAAAAATTTAAATATAAGACCTGAAAGTGTAAAACTTCTAGAAGAAAACATCAGGGGAAAACTCTTTCACATTGGTTTTCACAGTGATTGCTCAGATATGGCATCAAAAGCAAGAGAAGCAAAAATAGACAAACGGACTACGTCAAACTATCAAACTCCTCATAGCAAAGGAAATATCAAGATAGTGAAAATGCAACTTAGGGATAAGAAAAAATGTTTGCAAACTATATATGACAAGGGACTCATATCCAAAATATATAAGAAAATCATATAATTCAATGACAAAACCACAAATAACCAAGTTTAAAATGATTTGAATAGACATTTCTCCAAAGAAGACATACAAATGGCCAACAGATATTTGAAAAGATGCTCAACATCAGTAATCATCAGAGAAATGAAAATCAAAACCACCATGACATATTACCTCATACCTGTTAGAATGGACATTATCAAATAGACAAAAATAAAAAGTGAGAAGGTAGAGAAATTGGAACTCATGTAGACTCTTGATTGGAATGTAAAATGGTGTAACAGATATGGAAAATAATATGAAGGTTCCTCAAAAAATTAAAAATAGAAATATCATTTTTAAAAAGTTAAAAATAGGACTACCATAGAATCCAGAAATCTCACTTGAGTGTATACCCAAAAGAATTAAAGTCAAGATCTTGGAGAGATGTCGGTACTCCCATGATCACTGTAGCATTATTCACAATTGCCAAGGATGTGGAAACAACCTAAATGTCCATCAATGAATGAATGAATAAAGAAAATGTGGTATATAGGTATATACATAGAGTAGAATATTATTCACCATTAAAAAGGAAGGAAATCTTGCCATATGAAACAGCATGGATGAAACTGGAGGGCATTATGCTAAGTGAAAAACCCAGTCATAGAAGGACAAATATTGAATTATTTCACTTACATGAAGTATATAAAAATATACTAAGAGAAATAGAGTAGAATGGTGATTACCAGGCGGTTGTGTGATGAAGATATAGGGACTTGCTGTTCAATAGGTATAAAAATTAAGTTACGCAGAGGAAAATAAGTCTGGAAAGGGACAGTGGTTATAGTGGCACAATAACCTTCATGTACTTAATGACAATAAACATAGTTAAGAATGGTTAAGGTAGTAAATTTTAGGTTATGTGCATTAAACATTTTTAAGTGAACTTCTGAGGGTTAAATAAACTTCCCAAGCTTACAGAACTGTAATATGTCAGAAGGTGGATACAAATAGTTTCACTGATTCTAATTAGTAGAGTTTTGTCAAATATATTTAATAACTATATAGGCCCTGTGGTGAAGAAAAAAGATATTATGAAACTTTGAATTCTGCTTTGTTACTTAGAATGATATTTTGTTATCTATGATTATAATTTAATTTGAAACAGTCACATGCAAACTTACTTTAAGGAAATTCAAAGCAAATTCGGGTACAGCAGCATTTACTAACAGGCAAAGTCATCCCATCATCTATTTATGGGCACTTTTCTTTTCAGTGTAAATAATTCATAGATGTTAAGGATCATCACCTACCTATAGTCTGTAAATTCAGATGAAAGGACATAGTTGTCACTTTGATCTTAACAGAAGGCAGAAATGTCATGCTGTTCAGAGTCCAAACCCTCATTGGCTAAAATGTCACCTCATCTGTGGAAGCAATGTATTTATTGCCTCTATAATCCACAGATTATATGGAATCTAAAATTGTCCTTGAACTGATGAAATTAAATGCTTACTTGGAAATACGTCATATAAATTTATGATGCTAATAATTATCTTCTTTTAATATGCATCATGAGTACCTAAAGCACTTAAAGGAAGAATAATTTCTTTAAAAGGATATAACCATTTTCATTTAATAAATGTTGGCATTTTGACACAAAACTTATTTTTTTCCCAGAGGGAGTCAGGAGAGTATATGTTTGGGTATACAAACATATATTTGTCTATACAAACATTGAATAAAACTGCTATATCAACATCACCCATGTATGTGTTTACAGTTTAATTGCATATAAATAAAGGATTCACTTATCAAACTTGCTATGCAATATATACACCCTTCTGTAAAGAGGTGAGGGCTTGAAAATACCAATCCCAGAAATCATGGGAATCACTATCCCATAAGTGGAAACTGCTTTGATTCAACAGATTTTTCTAGCAGCCATAGCATACTCTCTATAACCTTTATAGTTGGCAACATAATACTAGCAACACTTTAGATATTATTCAGGTAAAATGTAAAATATTTTGGACATAATTTGAACATATGATTTACAAAGAAATGTCCAGATACACTAGTAAATTATTCTTTAGTATTCACTAGGTGAACAACGCTTGTACAAATGGATTTAGTACTTAGTGTTGGAGTTTTAAGAAAAAAATAAATGTTTATAGCAGACATGCTTTGCTGTTTCTACAAATTATTTCTCCTTCCTCCTTTGCTGTCAGAACTCTCACTTTGCTCAGTGCATAGCCCCAGGCATGAATCATGATTTTTAAGCCAATCAAGACACTGTCACCCATTTGTTGTGTTAAGTTTCCCAGACTCTCTTGAAACCAGAGATATCTAACTAAGCACCTTCTAGCCAATGAGATGTAAGGTCAGGAATGCTTGCATGCTTCAGAGGGTAATAAATGCTTTTCATAAAAAAAGAAAGAAAAGAAAAGAAAAGAAAAGTAAAGAAAAGAAAAGAAAAGAAAAGAAAGAAAGAAAGAAAGAAAGAAAGAAAGAAAGAAAGAAACTACAAGAGCAGAAAAACTTTTATTCCATGTGTCTATTGTTTGGGACATTTGTTTTGGACAAGCTGCTTAAGTTATCTTAAAACTCTCACAGCATTATATTTCTTTGACTTTGGAATCCAACACAAGGAATGAAGAATAATTTTAACAGCATGATTTAGAATCAGGTAGGAAATCTGTCATCTGGCATTAGCCAAGATTTAGATTCGGACAAGCCATTTAAACTAGACTCACCATATATCCCATGGAAATTAAACAAATATAATTCTTAAGTCTGTAGTTGAATGAACCCAAAAGAGTGAATACTCTGAGAACAAATCAAATACACCTGCCCTTGTATAGCCTAACACAAACAAAAACTATGTAATAGTTTACTGTATAGTTTAACACAAATACCTTGTGAGTACTTTGAATTTGAAATATAGGTAATGTATTTTAAATGGATATTTTTGTAAGGAAAATGCAATCTACTTTCTATAGACACATTACCCTTGTTTAAACATTTATCAAAGAGAAACATGAGTTTAAATGGGTAGCAAAGATGGGGCATCTGGGTGGCTCAGTCAGTGGAGTGTCAGATTTTTGATTTCAGCTCAGGTTATGATCCCAGGGTCATGGGATCAAGACTCGAGTTGGGCTCCACACTGAGCATGGAGCCTGCTTAAAATTCTTTCTCTCTCCCTCTAACCCTTTCCCTGCTCATGCTCTCTCTCTTTAAAAAAAATAATTAATTAATGAAAAACTTAAAAAATTAAAAAAAATAAATGAGTAGCGAGATTTTAAGAATATTCTTAACAAAAGACACAAAAAAGCTCTATGAATTAAAATGAGCTAGTACTCAGAGTTACAGTTTAATTGCAAACCTCCTTAACAAACTTTTCAGATAATTGAAGATGCAATATTAAAACATAGTTTTCAGTTTAAAGTTACCTAGGTATATCAATAATCACTCTAAATGTAAATGAACTAAATGCTCCAATCAAAAGACATAGGGTATCAGCATGGATACAAAAACAAGACCCATCTATATACTGCCTGCAAGAGACCCATTTTAGAACTAAAAACACCTGCAGATTGAAAGTGAGGGAATAGTGGGGGGCTTGGGTGATTCAGTCAGTTGAGCGTCAGACTTTAGATCAGGTCATGATCTCATGGTTCATGGGTTCGAGCCCTGCATTGGATTCTGCTGACAGCTCAGAGCCTGGAGCCTGCTTCAGATTCTGTGTCTCCTTCTCTCTCTGCCCCTCCTCGCTCACGCTCTGTCTCCCTCTGTCTCTCCAAAATAAATAAGTGTAAAAAAAAATTTTTTTTGAAAGTGAGGGAATGGAGAACAATTTATCATGCTGACATCAAAACAAAGCAGAGGTAGCCATACTTACATTAGACAAACTAGATTTTAAGGCCAAGGATTATAAGAGATGGATAAGGGCACGATAGCATAATAAAGGGGTCTATCCAACAAGATCTAAAAATTGTAAATATTTATGCCCCCAACTTGAAACACCCAAATATATAAAGCAATTAATAGCAAACATAAATAAACTGGTAATAACACAACACAACTCAGAAATTTCAGCAATGGACAGATCATCTAAGATTTGGCTTTGAATGATACACTGGAACTGATGGACTTATTAGTTATATCCAGAGCATTTCATCCTAAAGCATCAGGATACACATTCTTTCAGAGTGCACTTGGGGGATGGGCTAAATGGGCGATGGGCATTGAGGAGAGCACTTGTGATGAGCACTGGGTGCTATATGTAAGTGATGAATCACTAAATTCTACTACTGAAACTAATATCACACTATATGTTAACTAACTAGAATTTAAATTAAAAGTTGAAACATTAGATAGATTATAGATACATACATACATACATACATATATACATACATAGATTTACCTAGATAAAATTACCTTGACCATGAAGAGGTCTGCCCTTATGTAACCTAAAGAAAGCAATTTTTTAAAAATATTATCCTAATGCCATGATCAATGGTTCTTTTTAATCTGTATAATAATTTGTCACTTAAGCATACTATACTAAAGTACAGCTTTTTTCTTTCTGGACATGTCCTAATTATTTTCACAACAAATATTTTCCTATGATGGTTAATTTTATGTGTCAACTTGACTGGACTAAAAGATGCCCAGATAACTGGTAAAACATTATTTCTGGATATGTTTGTGGGGTTGTTACCAGAAGAGATTAGCATTTGATTTGGCAGACTGAGTGAAAGAGATCACTATCACCAATGTGAGTTGGCATCATCCAATGGCTTGAGGGTTCAAATAGAACAAAAGGCCCAATGTTCCACACCCCCACTCTCTCAGTTTCTCTCTCCTTGAGCTAGAATACCTATCTTCTTGTGTCCTAAAACATTGGAGCTCCTAGTTCTTGGACTTTTGGACTCTGGACTACACTAGCAGTGCCCCTCACACAAATAACCCCCCCACACACACACACCTGATTCTCAGGCCTTTAAGCTCTGTCTGGGAGTTATACCATCAGCTCTCTTGTTTTCCAGGGCTTCAGACTTGAACCGAATAATAATACTGGCATATCTGGTTTTCCAGTTTGCAGAAGACATGTGCCTTCCATTACTGTTTGAACAAATTCCTATAATAAATCTCTTCATACATATGAAGAGATTATACATCTATAATATATATAATAAATATATAATATATAAGAGATTGTATATAATCAATAAAGAGATTATAATATAAAATATTGTAATATATAATATATAATACATAATATATTGGTTCCATTTCTCTTGAGAATCCTAACTAATACAGTCTTGTTATACAGTTAAGCTTAATATGTTTTGAATACCAAATTTCATTTAACTTTTTCCAAGGATTGTATCATAGTTTGATGTGATTAAAATTTTAATTGTATTTACATAAAATGAATAATATTCTTCAGCAGCTGAAATGTGTGTTAGATAGGATGATTCAGATTTAAAAAACAAAACCAAAAGTTTCTAAAATACCTTTTCTTATGTAGATATGATACAATAAAATATGTATAATGTTAATTAATTTCAAGGAAATTTGCTGAGGACTTACTTTAGATTGTTTTGAATAAATGGCCAGATTGAATTTATATCTATGTCCACAGATTCTCTAAGTCACAGAAGAAGGTAAATATGGAGGGAATTAATAGAGAAAAATATGTATATATAAGTAGAATTGCTTCCAAATATTTACCAACTCCTTTCCATCAAATAAAACTAAACCACCTAGCACTTCAAGGGTTGTTTTTGCTCCTTCTATTTAACTCAAGCTTGAAAGATGATCTTTTTTTCCCTAGCCAAACTTGAAATTTTGTCCCTTTTCTATATGTCAGAAAAAAGTGTTAACTACATTATTTTTTTTCTGTGCTAAGTGCTTCTTATCTTAGTATTTGGAAAAATTGTGACTCTGAGAATTCTATTGTAAAATCATTCATCATATTATCTTCCCCTCCAGCAGCAAACTTTGGGAATTTTGTGGACAGTAATGGCATAGATGTACTACACTTTGTGGAATGGAAGATGCGTCATTTTTTTTTTTAGAAACTTAAAGAAAAATTAATTGCTCAAGAATTAAAGATAATCTAATAGATATTACGGTAAAATGGTTTAAATATTATCCTTTTTAAATTAGGTGCAAGACATAAACCATATTTCCATTTTATAATGTATAAGTTAGCACAGATCCTACCCCTCAAGATATTCCTAATTCCTTCAGTCTTTATTTTGAACTATTTATTCTATCATGTGATTTATTTACTTATTTTTGTGTGTGAGTGTGTGTGTGTGTGTGTGTGTGTGTCTGTCCAATCTGCAAGGGGAGTGAGGAAGAGTTCATAAATAAAATACTTCCATATTCTTAATAGTTTTTACAAAATCCTTTGTCTTTCTACTCAAAGATGATCTACCTTCCAAGAAAACTCTAGGGTCATGCTCTTTTGCCTCAAAAGTTCAGTTCTTTTCTAAAATTTTCATTGTAAATTTGGTGGCCAGCCTATTTGCACATTTGGGTGTTTAGATTTTTTTTCTCTCATCTCTATGGATTTTCCTCTGAATGTCTGTGAAGTACTTTATTTTGCTTTGGTTTTAGCAATCTGAGCAATAACTATTTCAAACTCAGTCCTTCACTGATGATTTTGTATCCTAAAACAAGTTATGCCATTTCAATTACAGATTCAGTTTATTTTTCATTTAAGGAATATCATATCTTATATTTCATTTAAGTAATCTCAAAATAATAAATCTCATTTTATATTTTAGATTTAATTTCTATTCTTTTTTTCTATTTTCTAATTCTTTAGTATAACATATCCAAATGTTATAACAATTAATTTATGTTATTATATTTTGTATTCTCAAATGTTTACTAAAGAAGTTGAGACTTCTTTGCCTTGGATCTCCAGGATAAGAAATAAATTTAAAATATTTTTCAAAAAATTTCAGAACATTAAATGACAAATAATGTTCAGTGGTTTGCGTTTTTTCCTCTTTTCTTTCTATTTAATGAACATTAACATGGTCTAGCCAATGATCAATGAATTATGAACTCTTCAAATAATAACATGGCAATTTCATGCTATAATGTTATTTTTATAACATCAGTTGTAACTATTAAAGCATACAGGATTTTTTCAAGAGATGGGACCAAAATTCTGCTTTAAGTTTTAGAGATAGCTTGGATGATTTATCTTTAAATACTATGATGCAATATTTTGCTGATACTGGAATATTCATTTACCTGCAATGAGAAATAATTGAAATCATATACCACAATTTTGCTTGAGAAAAATATAAAATACGATTTTTTTCTAAAGAGGCAAAGTAAACACTCAAATCTTGATATAAGTGCATGAATCCAAAACATGTAGCAATCAAAATCATTGAGATACCTTAAGCCTTGGTATTGATTTTGTTCTACAAATTTAGTGTATCCTAGCTAATCATAAAGTTCTGTTTCTATGCAGGTATATGAAAAGAATTCTCCAGAAACTATCCAGCGAACCTCCTGAAGAGAAGCATGCTGGAGAGTGACAACAAGTCCCAATATACTTTGGCCTAAGTAGAGCTTACCTTGACCTTGGCATTTCAGTTTTCAACAGTAAGAAAAGCTGTCAGCCATTTCAACATCATTCATGTGGACATAGAGTGACTTAATGGAAAGTAATAAATGCATTAAAAATTTTGATAGCTCTTCTAGAAGCTTTGTGTGAAACAGATGAGATAAAAGGCCTTTTAACAATAAACTCCTAAAGTAAATTGGACATGTGAGAATGAAGAAAACATGTTGGGGATGATTGATGAGGGGCTTAGAATTTTATCCTTGGGAAACTAGGTGTAGGAGGAAAAGTCACCAGAGCCTAACGTGCTCCAAGTAGAGTAGCTAAACTCTCTGCCTCTAGAAATATAAGATTTAACGTGTGACAAACTTTATGATGCTGCAAAATTCAAAATTATTATTATTTCTTCAGTTAAGAGCAGAGATACTGCACTTATACTTTTTTAAAGAATACAAAATAACCAGGCTTTGGGGAAATTGATGGGTAAAGTACCAGAATTAATCTGTAAGTTCTATAATATATTTGCTACAAAATACAATCTTCAAATTTTATATCAATGCTTTAATTTTGTTACTTTAGAGAATGTTCAAAAATTATAATAGATTGAAAGAAAAGAATAATGGATCATGTGTGTTATTGTTGCAAAGTTAGAATCAAGTTTTTTTTTTTTTTTTCCATGAATATATTTCCTAGAATGGAAAGGTGTGAAGTTAGAATAATAGAATGTCAGGCAGTAGGCAATTGAATTTTTCAACTATTTCAAAATACAAAGTGTATTTATATGTAGGATGAGAGTACTGGAAAGATGAAACATTACAGTTTGATTACCATACTAAAATTCAATGACATCTGTGTGTGTATTGGGGGGGGGGGGATTATGAATCAGCAGAGGTCAACAGAGGTAGTGAGTGCCATGAAAATAAAGTATTTATTCATTCTTATATTCAAATAATATTCATTAAGAGTTCATGTGTTTCCGTTTTTGAAAAAAAGGTTGTTAATAAATTCAAATATGCTTATATTCTGCAGGAATAAAAGCCCTTTGGGGCAAATATTTAGTATAAATTGCCAAGTGCGACCTAGAATACACAACTTCTCAACCTTTTCCAAAAGGTATCTCTAGAAACTAATGTTTTTCATAGCAAAGGTCAAGGGAGAATTTGAGATGAATTAATACAATGAATCTAAGGAGATAAGTCATATCATTATCCAATCATTTTGATAATTTAGTTTAGAAGATCAATTTCCTCAGGTTCATTGATGCATTAGTAAGTATCAGAATTGGGATCCTCCAACTCTATACCTTACATATATATATATATATATATATATATCACTACATACAGTGTACATAGAACTTAAAGTATTTACTGTATTAAGACAGCTGTGAAAGTGGAAACTTTCTGTATTCGAAGTAGCAATAACTGGCATAGTGAGATTGGTATTGGTTTAAAACACCTGAGCAACTGTAGCAGGTTTTGGGGAACTTCAACTCTTTAAGTATTGATTAATTAATTTCTCCCAGCCTTTTGGAATTGTATGCTTCGTGAGCATGCATGAAAGTGGAGGCTTATGAGATTGGCACCACACAACTTTACCTCATTATCATCTTGTTTTCTATTACTATCTTATTCAGTCTTCTTTTGATCATGCTGATCTCTTTGTGATATAGTTTTACCCAAAGGTTTACATATAAATCCTCATGATTTTGTGATCCATAAGTCAATAGACAAAGATATTCATCTCTAACAACCACCTTCCACCCTTCAACTACAGGGTAACTGCAATAATAACTCAATTGTGTAAAGGGGAAAGGGCGCACATAATAAAGTCCTGGTCACTTACAAAATCTATCGGATAGATATTATGAAGCCTGCCTTTCTTACTCTTAAAGTAAGTTCTTTAAAGGTACGTGACTCCTCTATGACAAGAGCTTTCATGTTCATTATGCCCATATCTAAAATAAAAATAACAACTATGCCTTTCTTAGAGTGGCAGAGTTTTAACAGTGAACCCCATGTTGGTCAGGTTTTCAGACTTAGTTTGCCCGAGGAATTGAAAAACAGCAGCCTTTAAAGCTAAGGTTTTTTGGATAAAACAATTTCCTCAAAAACTCAAGAGGCTCCTGATTTATTTTATTCCATTCAGTTCCATGTGAAAGAAATTCCAATGCAAACAAACATCTACCTGGACTACTTCTTAAGCCTGGATGACTCTCTTTTATTTACTGACATCTATACTCATTTTAATGGCAGCTACCTCAAGGGCATCTGAAAAAATAGGCTAGTGAACAGACAATATACATAATCTGATCTTTGCAGCTGGGTTGTCTACCATTTTATGTCCAAGCACATTGATGTGTAGGCTCCATAATCTTATCAACTGCTGTTCAGTGGACAGAAGCAGTTGGCTTTTATTACCCTGCAAGTCTCAACTTTAGTGGATTTTCAGTCAATTTAGATCGCAGCTGCAGTCAGACAAAGCCTCTTTAGTAGAGTGTTTTGTCCTCCCTTTGTGTTCTGGTTTGTTAATCTGGCCTGTACTATGTTGCTAAAGCAGGAAGGGATTAAAAAGAAATACCAATACTTAAACTTTTTTTTTTTTTTAACAGCCTTTGTAGATATCTATCTCCACAGTATTTCAGTGGAAATGATTTGTCATGGCAGAATAACCTGTGCCAAAACATTTTTGTTTATTTCCAATACCAATTCTGATTATTAAAGTATGGTGCTGTAACAAGGGTATTTAGTGGTTTAAACAAACTAGATATTGATTTTTTTTTTTTGGATAAAATTTTCACACTATAGATGGGTAGCCCAGAGAAGGAAGGTTGCTGTGTTCCATGAGGTTATCCATAGATTCTGGCTCTCTTTACCTTGTGATTCTATCATCTCATGGAGCTTTCTCTCAGCCATAGTTGAAGGCCAATTTTCAGCATGACATCTAAATTCCAGTTTGAAGGAAAGGAGAAAGGAAAAGAAAAGAAAAGAAAGGAAAAGAAAAGAAAAACAGAAAAGAAAAGAAAAGAAAAGAAAAGAGGAGAGAGAGGAGAGGAGAAAAGAAAGAAAAGAAAAGAAAAGAGGAAAGAAGAAAAAGAAAAAGGGAAGAAAAGAGAAGAAAAGAAAAGGAGCTGGTCTTTCAAGGAGTTGACCTATAATTTACACATGTTACTTCCACTCACATCTCCTTGTCAAGATCCCTTAATCTCAAGACTATGCATAGACCCAAGAATGACTGGGTCTTCCACATGAATAATCATGATTCTGACGCCTATTTTGGTGGTTTCCATTACAAAAGGTACAAAGGGAAGAATGGACACTAGGTGAAATGGAGCCATAGTTGGCAGTTTCTACCACAGAAGATGAACACTATGATTAGCTCATATTTCCTTTTCTAGAAATAACTATCCACATATTCTATTCATTTTTCTAAGAGGTCCAAATTTTTCCCTTAATAATTTGTAGGAATTCTTTATATGGAGATAGATATGTGATGATGATGGCAGATAAATAATATCTATGACATATATTTCAAATATTGTCTCCCCATTTGAAGGAGATACACTTTTTATATCATATATGGGATTTAAGAAACAAAACAGATGAACATAGGGGAAGGGAAAAAAAGACTCAACTATCAAGAACAAACTGAGAGTTTCTGGAGAGGAGGTGGGTGCGGGATGGGTTATATAGGTGATGTGTATTAAGGAGGGTACTTCTGAGCACTGGATGCTATATGTAAGTGATGAAACACTAAATTCTACTCCTGAAACCAATATTACATTGTATGTAAACTAACTAGAATTTAAATAAAAACTGAAAAAAATAAATAAAAATTAATAAAATAGAAGTTCTTGATTTTACTGTAATCGAATCTTTCAAAATTATCTTTCATGGTTACATTTTAAAATTTTTTTTTAATGTTTGTTTATTTTTGAGAGAAACAGAGCATGAGTTGGGGAGAGGCAGGGAGAGAGGGAGACACAGAATCTGAAGCAGGCTCCAGGCTCTGAGCTGTCAGCACAGGGCCTGACGCCAAGCTCGAAGTCCGGAACTGCGAGATCATGACCTGAGCTGAAGTTGACGCTTAACCGACTGAGCCACCCAGGCGCTTCTTTCATCATTACATTTTTAATGTTTTATTTAAGATTCCATTTCCTGCTTTGAGATTATAATATATTCTATGGAAACCTTGATGTTTTAAAATTTTGTTTTCCCATATCTATCTTTAACTCATCTGGAATATATATTTATATATATTGTATATATTATATAATATATAAGTTATATTATTTAATATTAATTAATTAATGTCAATATTTAATATTTATATTATATAACATATAATATATAAATTATATAAAAATATAATATATAATATATAAATATAAATATTTATTTATTTCTGAAAGACAGAGAGAGACAGAGCATGAGCGGGGGAGGGGCAGGGAGAGAGGGAGACACAGAATTTGAAATCCGAAGCAGGCTCCAGGTTCTGAGCTGTCAGCACAGAACCTGACAGGGGGCTCGAACCCATGAACCGTGAGATCATGACCTGAGCTGAAGTCGGTCGCTTAACCGACTGAGCCACCCAGGTGCCCCTAGACAATATATTTTTAATGTATAGAAAAAAAAAGTTAGGATTTTATTACCTCAATACTCAGGATTCGTTGTCTTGCCACTTCGAAGAGTGAAGAGGTGGACACAGAATAAAACGAGCAGCAGGCAAAAGTTTATTAGAGTGTAATATCAGAAAGTAGGAATAGTAGGAAAGCTCTCTTTACAGAGGCGGGCATTCGAAAGTGAATGCCTGAGACTATAGGTAAGGGTCTTTGTTTTATAAGGTTCTGGTCACCACCCCCACCCCTTCTCCCTTGTTCCTTCTCAGGTCCTACTGGCTGGATCACTCTAGGTGCTGGGTTGTCCATTCCTGAGTGGATTGACTCCATTATGTGAGGAGTCAGACTGGTCATACTGTCCCACCTATAACATAAGTTTTATGGTTCAGCTAGGTATTTTGATTATCAAATTCCTGAGGGGAATATCTGTTATATTCTTAAGAGGGACCTTAAGCCTGAGGGGGCTTGCTGTGGTCAGAGGGTCCCAGCATTGTTCCAAAATATGCTCTTTTCCTCACCCAGGGATCTCAGGTCCTGTCCTTTTCCTCTCTGCCTATTTTATCTTATATTCTCCTATCATAATATTGCTGATATCATACTTAATGGTGAGAGACTGAATGCCATCTCCCTAATGTCAGTAACAAGGTGAAAATATCCTCTCTCATTACTTCTGTTCAACAACATTATACTGGAAGTCTTAACTACTACAATAAGGCAAGTAAATAAAAACAATACAGATTAAAAGAAGGGAATAAAGCTGTCTCTATTCACAAACAACATGATTGCATGTGTAGAGAATCCTTTAAAAATCTACAAAAAAAAAAAAGAAAAACACCTGTAAAAATACATTTAGCAAGGTCATGGGATAACAGGTCACTACACAAAATTCGTTTGTGTTACTTTATACTAGCAATAAATATTTGAAATTCGACAATTAAAAATACCATTTGCAACAGTGCAGTGCAGAATGCTGTAGAAATAAACCACAAAAATATAGTCAACTCATCATTTAAAAGGGAACAAAGATAATTCAATGGAGCAATAATAGTCTTTACCAAAAATAGTGCTAAAAAAGTTAACAGTTCATTTGAGAATAAATGAATTGAGGCACAAACTTTAAACCTTTCACAAAAATTATTTCAAAAAGGATCATGACCTTAAGTAGAAAAAAAAAACAGCATTGTAAAACTACTAGAAGAAAACAGAGGAGAAAATCTACATGACCTTCGGCAATTGTATTTTTAGAAACACCAAAATTTGGCAATGTATTTTTAGGTATACCAAAAGCACAACTCATGGAAAAAAATGATAAATTGGACTGTATTAACAGTAATAAACACAGTTTAGAGCCAAAATTAAGCCACAGACTTAGAAAATATATTTGTACAACACCTATCTGATAAAGGATTGTATCTAAAATACAGTAAGAGTATTTAAAATTCAACATTTAGAAAACAAACGACACAGTTAAAAAATGGGCAAAATATCTGAACAAATGCCACATCAAAAAGAAAAAAAAAAAGATATACAGATGGCAAATAACTAGGTAAAAATACACTATCATTTGTCAGTAAGGAATCAGAAATTAAAATGCCAATGAGATGCCAATATACACATTTGAATGACTAAAATCTATAAAAACTTGCAATACTAAATGCTGGTGATTTAGGGCAGTATCAGGAACTTTTATTCATTTCATTCATGAAAATGCAAAGTTGTTCAGCCAGTTTGGAAGACATTTTTGGCAGTTTCTTAAAAAGATAAACATAGTCACATCAGTCTTGCAACTAGGTATGTTTCCAACTGGCTTTTAAAACTTCCGGTTTCCACATAGAAAACTAGGAGAAAATATTTAGCAGTTTTATTCACAATTGACAAAAACTGGAAGCAACCAAAATATCTCTCAATGGATGCAAGCATAAATAGTGATATATCCATACAATGTAAGATTATCCAGTAATAAAAGGAAATGAGCTATAACCCACACACAAAAAGAAAAAAAAAAACATGCAGAAACAGAAAATGGATAATTATAGGTAATTCCAATTACTTGATACTTTGGAAGAGGCAACACTTTAGAAAGGGTAAAAACGTATCAGTGACTGCTTAGGTTGTGGGGGGAGGAGAATAGGAGTGAATAGGGAAAAACAGATTATTAGGGGAGTGAAACTATTCTGTACTATATTATAATGTTGGAAACATAGTATTATTTTATTAAACATATACAAATTAAAATATATATATTTTAGGAGGTTGGGAGATCCCAGGAAGCAATTCAGACTATGACAAGAGGCTGTCACTATATTTACAAATGTATGAAACATCCTCAGTGAGATGTGGCAGGGGTGGGGTGTGGGGGGAAGCTGCTGAAGTAACTAACTTTGGAAATGAGGGGTATATGTAATCCTAAAGGCAAAAGGAATGTTATAAAATTACTTTACTCTAGCTGATTAAGTTCTTTCCATGAGGGTAATAGTTAACAATTCTGATATACAGAGAGAAACAGAGAGAGAGAGAGAGAGAGAGATACTAGAGTTAAAAAATGAAGCAAAATAACAGAGCCAGCCTACTCTGTTGGAGTAGGATTTACATAAAGGCAAGAGCAGGAGGCTACAATGATTCCTATGGTAGTAATGGATTAGAGTTGGAGACATCAGTCAGGGATAGGTATATGGAAACTATAGTATCTTTTCAATTATTTTGTAATCTAAAACTTTTCTAAAATATAAATATTATATGAGGCTATTTTGAGCAGAGACCTGAAGAACTAATGATATAAGCAGATATCTGTATAAAGAATGTTCCAGGTAGAAGTCACGGCAGGTGCTTCCTAAGACGGAGGCAGGTAGAGTGTCCTCAAGGACCAGTGTGGAAGCTATTATGGCTGGGGCAGACTGTGAAAAGGACAGCCAGTGGAAGATTCTCATGAAGAGATAGAACTGTGTCAGCATTATGAAGGATTTTAAGGTCACTGGATGTATTTTTTACAGATTTATGTTTTAGAAAAGTTTATTTGACAAATCTTATTTGACTATCACGTAAGATAGAAAATTGATATTATACAAAATAAAATACTCTCCCTAGCCCATCTTTAGAAACCCCTATCATTCTTTCTCAGTTTTATTACCATTCATAGACTGTTTCATTATTTGGCATGTTATATATTTACATGTTTACTTATTTAAGATCTGGTTCCTTCCACTACCATATAAGCAGCATATGGGGAGGAATTTGACTGTTCTATTCACTTTTGTATGTGAAGAATTTGAGTATTTGGTCAATGTTTGTCATTTAGTAATGAATGACAATAGACTGATGAATGTATTTACAAATTTACTTGGTATATCTAATATATATGTAGAAAGACTATCTTATAGCAAAACTTTTAATACTAACTTTCTCCTTGCTCGTCCTTAATTTCTGTGAATTTTGCAGAGTTTAAGTTTACATTTTATATCTGTACAACACTTTATAATACTTCCATTATGACAGCTGCACCAGGCATAATGCTGTTTGCAGCACAGTGTGAATCACAATCTGGAATATATAATGTTTAAACCTCTGACTGAACTGGAATATATAATTTAGCAATGTAGTAAAAAATGTGCATGAACTTGGCATTAAAAATGACAATAAAATATTATTACCAAGCAGACTTTTGGAATACTTCTTGGAGACTTCTTGAGTGTGTACTAGAAAGGAAATGCTTTACTAACACTTAGTTCATGAACTCTACTACAAAAATTTTGACAATTGGATTACTTGGTTGTGTCACAATTTGGATGTAATATCAAGAACCTGGAAAATGTGAGATATGAGAGATAAAATACTAAATATGCTTCCTACTGAGTATTCAAATCAAATGTGTTTTAAACACGAAATGAACCCATAAAATTCCATTTTAATTTTCTTCTAACCGTATAAGCAGGAGAAATGCTGTGCTGTAGTTTGAATATGCTGAAATTAGTCACTGCAGAGGCTAAGATGTAAAACAAGTGATCTGGAAACACCCATTATTGAGAGACATCTTTAAACAATGAAAAGTAAGATACATTTGACATTTCAAGTGTTATCACTAACACTGACTCCTTGCAACTAAGATATTCATAGTACCAAAAAATAAAATATCTCTCACAATGTTGAACAGCCATTAACATATTCTTCAAACACATCACAACTACCTGATATTTCTAGACTCATCTGTTAGTCATTAATATATTTTAATGCTTTAAGATAGCAGCAAAGTTTCTAGGCTTTGGGTTTCAGAAATTCTAGGTGCTCTTACTTATTCAGTGTATTGAAAACATTTTATTAAGCCTTGGTTGGAAAACAATAAATTGGTCATTGGATAAATATTACTATCATTCAAAAATGTTGATGGACCATATATTATATTTGTTTTAAGGAAATATTATTATTAGTCAAGAAATATTCATTGAAGAGTGCCTGGCTGGCTTAGTCGGTAGAGCATGTGACTCTTGATATCAGAGTCATGGGTTCAAGTCCCACATTGGGTGTAGAGCTTACTTAAAAAAAAATAATCAGGGGCGCCTGGGTGGCTCAGTCTGTTAAGCCTCTGACTTCCGCTCAGGTCATGATCTCGTGGTCCGTGAGTTCGAGCCCCGCGTCGGGCTCTGTGCTGACAGCTCAGAGCCTGGAGCCTGTTTCAGATTCTGTGTCTCCCTCTCTCTCTGACCCTCCCCCGTTCATGCTCTGTCTCTCTCTGTCTCAAAAATAAATAAACATTAAAAAAATTAAAAAAAATAATCATTTAGGGTGTAGTCTATTAAATGAAATTTCACAGAACCAAAATTTAGAGTTAATAGAGAAAACAAATGTTATAAATAAATGTTTATAATACAAAAAAAGAATATTTTGTACTGTATCACTATCTTAGTATATTTACAATAGAAAAAACAAGTGTCATTGTGCACAAGTTAATAAACATGGATTTCTGACAGCCATTCCTAAACCCAGACTAAGAGATACCACCAAAGAGAGAAGGAATTATAATATATAAAACTGCAGTAAGTATCATTAGGAACTTCTATGGACTGAGAAAGCTTGGAGAAGTGACGATGGAGTAAAAGACCAAGGAGAAGGAGAACCAAAACCCACCGGAATGGGTTAGCAGAGAGTTCTGGTTATGTTCTTCTCTTTATTCTATATTAGCCTGTGTATATCAATACCTCCCTGCCAGAACTATGAATTAACTATTGTTGTGGTAGTTTGAAAATAAATCCACAATTCTTTATATTCTCCCAACATCAAACAGCAATTCCTAATTCCTTTCATCTTAAGTATGACTGAATTCAGTGACTGACTTCAGACAAATACAGGAATGTGGAAGTCATGATGTGTGACTTCAGAAACTGGGGCTTCTATCTGGGATTGCTTATGCTGAGGAAGTCTGTTGTCATGTCATGAGGATAGTCAAGTAGTCTATGGATAGGTTCAATTAGCAAGTAACTAAGGCACCTGCTAATAGCCAGTGAGGATCTGAGGCCTTTTGCCAACAACTATGTGAGTGAGCCATTTGGAAGAAGATCAGTCTTACTAATATCTTGCTTGTAAACAAGTGATATACCCTGAGCCAGAACCACATTCTCAAATGCTCCTAAATTTCTGAGCCAAAGAAATCCTAAACAGCTAATTTTTTTTAAGCCACGATGTTTTCTGGTAACTTGCAACACAGCAATAGGTAACTATTTTCCTTTACTTTATTGAATTAGTTCTCCTTAAATGATATCCATATGACCAAACCCTATCATTATCATGCACAGATATTTTTCCAATGTATTTTGCTCTTTTAATTTGTTTAAGGTATCATCAAAAAATCTTTTGAAGTTGAATATACTAAATATTTGTGCTTTTAAATTAATTTATTATTGTTTTTAATGTTTATTTAATTTTTTTAATTTAATGTTTTCTTTATTTTTGATAGAGAGAGGGACAAAGTATGAGCAGGATAGGGGCAGAGAGAGAGGGAGACACATAATCCACAAAGCAGGTTCCAGACTCTCAGCTATCAGTGCAGAGCCCCAACACAGGGCTCAAAGTCTTGAACCACGAGATCATGACATGAGCCGAAGTCAGATACTCAAGCGAATGAACCACACAGATGTCCCATAATGTTTATTTATTTTTGCGAGAGACAGAGAGCATGAGCAGGGGAGGGGCAGAGTGATGGGGAAACACAGAATCTGAAGCAGGCTCCAGGCTCTGAGCTGTCGGCACAGAGCCTGATGCGGGGCTCGAACTCATGAACCACAAAATCATGACCTGAGATGAAGTCAGATGCTTAACCAAGTGAACCCCCCAGGTGCCCCTAGTTGCAATTTTTTTAAGTTTATTTATTTATTTATTTATTTATTTATTTATTTTGAGAGAGAGACAGCACGACTGGGGGAGGGGCAGAGAGAGGGGATGATAGAGAATCCCAAGCAGGCTCAACACTGTCCAACCCAGGCGCCCAAACTCACCAAACTGTGAAATCATGACCTGAGCCGAAACCAAGAGTCAGACTCCTAACTGACTAAGCCACCCAATGGCCCAAATATTTGATTTTTTTTTATTTAAGTCTTTCTATGTATTGTCCTGGGTAAAAAATGGAACAGAATTCAGTGGGATAGCTTAAGACAGATTGCAAGTAAGAGAGAGAGAAAGAGCATTAGTTTCAGGTTATGATCTGGAGTAATTTAAAGGAGAAATAGTTGTAAGGTTTTTACATTTTTACTGGAGTTGGATAGGAGTCTTTTATGAAAGTCTTTTAGTAACTTTATTATGCTAATAAAAAAATGGATGTTTGTGATAATTTTCACCACTAATCCATTCAAATGAACAATGCCCTCATATCAAAAGTTCCCTGAAGTTGCACCTGTAATTCTAAATTATCTTTGGTAAAGGTATCCAATTTAGACAGATAGCACATAGTTCAGAGTTACACTGTCAGTACATGAAAGAAGCAGGTGTCTGGGCCAGAGGACTTAGAATAAGGAGAACCCATTAGCATCTGGCAAAGTTCACGAGATGTGTTGCTTGTGGGACCCATGTGTCCAATCACAAGCTAACAGTTCTCTTTCTCCAATTGCAGAACTAAGACATTTTCCATTCCCAGTGAAAAGAAGGATTAGAGAATCTCTTTTAGATGCAGATTATCTTGAACAGAGCCAATATGACTGAAGAAAGTTCTCCTATGTTTTTGTTTTTGATATTTATTTAATTTGTATATGGATGGGATAAATATTGATTTTTTTTTAATTTCAAAGTATTACATGTAAAACGCAAATGTCCTTTGCTTGTTACAAACAAATCTCATATCTACCTTGCCAAAGAATAAAGGGAAAACAGGTTTCTGTCTTTTCAGACTTTGTATGTCTTAAGCTTATCTTTCTGTGTGTCTATACAATTCACAGACTCAGTTCAAGAATTCTTACTAGGGTAGATTACATACCTGCAGGCTTCTTGCAATGAAATACTACATTTCTACAAAGTCAGGCATTTTTTTTTTCTTTATTAATTTATTTTTTTGAAGCTTGAAGAGAAGCAAAAGTATTTTCTGCTATAATTTTCCAGCATACACAGTTCTACTCCTTAAAGGTCATCTTAAAATCACTGGGTAAGATATTTAGATCAAGCCAGAGTAGCATATTAATAAGTGCCAGAATGAACAAAACTGAAATGTTAGATAGATGAACTTTGAACCATTGGATATTTGCAGTTTTTTTTTTTTTTTAAACAGGTCCTCTCATTCCTGGACAAATTAATAAATTCCCCTTGCCATGAGTTATTGATAGAAAGAGACAAAGGAAAAGCAATGGACTTTGTACTCTGCTTGTCAGCCCAGAAGGCTCACCCTTGAGTTACATGCAATTCTCCTGAACCAGTTTATTATCTTTTATTCATACCTGAGTGGCAGAATTTGGTTGAGAGGCCTGGGGCAATTCATGCCCATGCCAGTCAGAGGGCATAAGTAAACACATAGGAAGGATTTGTTGGTGAAGGAGTTAGAAATGCTATGGTCTTTCTTAGGTCAAAATTATCAGTCTGGTGAGAAGTTCAGAGCAATAGTAATACTTACTGAAACAAACGGAAAGACTTAAGTGGAAAAATAATTAAATGCAAGTACACTTTGTGAAAAAAAAAGAGAAAAAAGTCGTAAGTAAATATGAAAGACAGTGACAAAACATAAAGACGACATGTGCTATACTTTTGAGTTCCACAAAGCTTTCAAAAAAAGCAGAGCAGGGAAAAATTGTTTGGGTGATAGCACTCTTCCATCTTCCAAAACCCATGCAATCCAGACCAACATGATAATGAGTACACATGCTTTACAAGTGTTTATTTTTTTTAAGTTTACTTATTTATTTCGAGAGACAGAGAGACAGAGAGAGAGCAGGGGAGGGGCAGAGAGAGAGAGAATACCAAGCAGGTTCCACACCAGCAGCACTGAGCCCAATGAAGGGCTCGAACTCATGAACTGTGGGATCGTGACCTGAGTCGAAACCAAGAGTCAGTTGCTCAACTGACTGAGCCACCCAGGCACCCCTACAAAGTGTTTATAATTCTCAATATTTTTTCTTACTGAGTTTTCTCTTTTAGGAAAATTGTCATCAACATGTAGCACCAGCACTGGGAACTCACCAAATCCTCAAAGTTTGGGTTTCTTATAAATAAAATGGGCTTCATTTCAATTATGAAGCTGTTCAATATAAGCCAATACAATGATTTATTCTTCAGTATGGACCCTCTAGAATAGGCTTTTCAAACAAGTCTCGATAGTAGTTTAAAAATAGATGAAGCTACATGGCCTGACTTTGTTGTGTGGGGTAGAAAAAAAGATATCTGATATAAATAGGAAGTCAGTTTCAAAATGATTTTTTGTAAAGATATGTTTATATGTTCCTTGGTTCAAGAGTCTTTAGAAACTGAGTCTCTTTATGGAGATTCCTACTGGTCCTGTATCACTCTTCCAGTCATAGAATTGGAAGATTCCCTGACTTCTCTCATAAGGTGTGGTAGGGTCTCCTCCCTAAGGAATGAAAAACAAAACAAACAAACAAACAAACAAACAAAAACATTAAGGCAACCTGGCTATACCTTAAGTGACAACATCACTCCCTAGACCTTGTAACATGAGACCACTTAATCAGACTGCATGTTTGTGTGTTACCATGTATGGGAGACAAAGAAATAGAAAATCTATACAAAACTAGGCCACATGGCGTTCAAGGTTCAGTTCTTTGGGTAAGAACCCAACTGAGCGGTTCCAGCATGAATAAACTTGCTTCCTGGAAAGAAAAGCCTCCGTGTGATGACTCTCTGTGCAAGAATCCTGCTGCAAAGGTTTCAGTAAGTATCCCAAGGCAATGTTTATCCTATGAAAGAGGACTTATCCAACACTCCACCTGTCTATTTCTTTAGGAACTTCACCTAAGAGACTCACATTAAAAACGAAAAGATCAGATAGAAAAACAGTTTTTGTCATAGAGTCAGACTCCAGTTTTCAATATCTGATAGCTAATGACTTCTAAACCTTACCCTTCTCTTTTCTCTTCTCCTGCTGTGCTCTCATCTTTGGCACTAGTGGGGCATTTAAACCATGCAAGCCCTGCCCACAGACAGAACCCAGCCCCATCCCCTAATTACACTAAAACCTAAGTCAGGCTCCTTTCCTTCCCTCTCAAGCTACCTTTAAACCAGTTTAGGAAGTCAGTTTGTTCTCCCTAGAAAGTATTATTATGTAAACAATAAACTTTTTCTGCTATCTTGGTGTGTGTGTGTGTGTGTGTGCGCGCGTGTGTGTGTGGCATTCAGTTTTAATATCTGAACCAAATTTTGGGTGAGGGTCCATCTGTTCCTGTGGGATGATCACAGTGTTAGTAATTTAACAACAAAGTAGCTTTTCATTAAGGATATAAGTTTTCAAATCTAACCAGACCATTAAATCCTAAAGGAGGTTTATCATATGCAAGAGACAAAATAATCTCAGCATTTGGAAGACCGATGAAAGAAATCAGAGCTCAGATCTATTGTGAAACTTGCCACAACACTGAAATCAGGCAGACGCTCATGTTTAGGTCAAGGGTCCACAGAAGATTAAACTGTTTCTGCATGATGGCAAGGGTTTTTTTTTTTTTTGCATTTCACAAGGACTACAAAATTACTGACTGTCTACTCTCCCAAATATCACCAGGACAACCCGCTGATTAAAAAAGAGACAATTTTGGGGCCCCTAGGTGGCTCAATCAGTTGAGGGTCCGACTTCAGCTCAGGTCATGATCTCGCAGTCCATCAGTTCGAGCCCCACGTCGGGCTTTGTGGTGTCAGTTCAGAGCCTGGAACTTGCTTCGGATTCTGTGTCTCCCTCTCTCTCTGCCCCTCTCGCACTCACACTCTGTCTCTATTAAAAAATGAATAAACATTAAAAAAATTTAAAAAGAGACAATTTTATTAAGTCTACTGTGACACAGGAGAACACTATTTTGAAGTCATGTATATATGAATCTGTATAAGGCTATAAAATACATCACTATAGGTAGAACTAGATAGATGATAGAGAGAGAGAGAGATGGGGATAGGAGAGAGCTATATAGAGAGATGTCCAAAACTGTATGTTGGAAGGAAATTGTTATTCAGTAATATTTTCTTCTTTTTCTCTTGGTAGTATGGTCTCACATGCTGCCTAATATCTTATCTCTAATTTAGTGTTTCTTTTTTTCATTTTTTTAACGTTTATTCATTTTTGAGAGACAGAAAAAGACAGAACACGAGTGGGGCAGGGGCAGAGAGGGAGACGCAGAATCCAAAGCAGGGTCCCGGCTCTGAGCTGCCAGCACACAGCCAGACGTAGGGCTCAAACTCACAAACCGCGAGATCATGACATAAACCGAAGTCAGACACTTACCTGACTGAGTTACCCAAGTGCCCCTATAATTTAATATTTCTTTATCAATTCCTTTTCCTTTTCTTCTTTTGCATTTTTTTCGACATCTCAATTAGCAAGAGTTAAGTTAGTCACATTACTCAGTTCCAGGTACCTCATTTTCTTTCATCTTTAATGAGGTGTAATTGACAAATTGAAAATTGTATATATTTAATGTGTACAATGTGGTGTTTTGCTATAATTTTACCTTGTGTAATGATTACTACAATCAAGCTAATTAACATTTTGAAGTCATGAGTTCTAAAGAGCTTCCTCTTACGTGAGATGCATAAATGATTTTATATACCCAAATCCTTAAGGTACTTAATATCATTCGAATTTTAATTTTTGCCAGTCCAACAAGGATAAAATACCTCAGTATTAAATTTATTTTCATTTTTCCCTAAGTATTGATGATTTTGAGTAACATGTAATATAGTGTTTTGAACTTCTGTTTTAAATTTTGTGTTATTTTTTTATCATTTTCTTTTCCTTCTTTAAGTTTATTTATTTTTGAGAGAGAGAGAGAGAGAGAGCACAAATGGGGGCTAGGGGGACAGAGAGAAAGAGGGAGACACAGAGTCCAAAGCAGGCTCCAGGCTCTAAGCTATCAGTGCAGAGCTCGACGGGGCTCAAACCCAGGAACCTGAGATCATGACTGAGCCACCCAAGTGACCCTTATCATTTAAAAAAAACAATTTTTAACTTTTATTTATTTTTGAGAGATAGAGCAGGGGAGGGGCGGGGAGAAAGGGAGACACAGAACTAAAAGCAGGCTCCAGGCCCTGCACTTTCAAAACATAGTCCAACACGGGGCTTGAACCCACAAACTGTGAGATCATAACCTGAGCTGAAGTCAGACCCCCAATCGACTGAGCCACCCAGGTACCCCTCCTTTATCATTTTTCTTATATTCAATTTTGACAATGGACATATACTAATTATTAGGTGAATCATGAAATAAAACAAGAAATTGTGATACCTTAAATTGAAGGTTTTATAATTTAATGATATTCTCACATATTTTGGAGAGTTAGAAAATGTCTTATAAGATAGAAGTGCTTCTCTGTTTTCTCTCAAAAAAAAAAAAAAAAGAGATTCTAACCTTTAAATGGCAAAGTTTCAGCTGTCAAAATATATGCTGGATGTTGGTGCCCTGTTAACCTAGAATGAAAACAACTGCCATTGGCTCAAGAGCCACAGCAGGAAGTGAGGGTGGCCCTTTTGGCACCTTTGACTTTGCACTCTAAAGTAAGAGGCAAAAAGCCTACGTGGACCTTAAATGTGAAAAGGACTATGTTATTGCTGTGTCACTCCTAAAGAAATAGAAAAGAACTTTAAAAGTACATTTACAATACAAGTTTAAAAACGTTTAAGCGATGTATTTCTTTAGTCTCATTTTTATCTCAGGAGACTAAAGTTTTCAGCATTCTTATGATCAATTTGTTTAAAATTATAAATCCATAGGCTAATATTTTAGAAGCCATATGTGCAACTTACCAAATAAACTTAATTTTATTTGTGTAAATTATCTATATACATTTGAATCTTATTAACATAACTGATAATTGATTAGCAAAATAATTTGTATATACTCTGTGACTTCATTGGCAAATAATGCATGAGTAAAGGCCTATAAGTAGTTTTAATAATTCATACTCTATTTATGTAATAATAAATCAGTGAAGTAACTGACTTGGTTTTGTAGAATTAACCAGGTCAGGGGTTTTAAAGCATTAACGTTAACTCATTTTTTTCTGCCAGTAATAATAATTTTGTTATCATTAGATGGTTCAGCCATTGGTTTATAAAGAATGGGTAGTTTTCTTTGCAAGACCTCTTACCATTCCAAATTATCCCTGATTTACAGTATGGTCCCTAAATTTTAATAGTTATAAATTAATTTTAGTAAATTTTTGTTAAATTGAAAAATGTAGCAAATTAAATGTACAAGGTTCGGAGTATTTTTTTCATACTTATCCTCCATTAGACTACAAATTTATTTTCACAAAACTATGAATTATGAGATAGCATATGTGATTTTACATTTCTCACCAGGATAATTTCTAAAAATAATAGATATTCAATAAATAGTTGTTGTTTTAATGAAAAATAATAAAGCCACATTGGAAAATGTTTGGCTTTATTTATAATGTTAATTATATATAAATTATAAATTATAATGCATATTAATTTTTTTTTAAAAATTGGGTCTTCTCACCTATCAATTCCCAGTAAAGGTAAAATTAACTTAGAACTAATTATTGCACTAGGAATGCATATTATCATTTCAGGAATTGCAATTAAATTTATGGTGGGGAATAATCATCAATTAACCCCAGCAGGAGTGTCCGCCACATGACCGAGATGCGATAAAACTTGGTTCAGAATTCACTGGGCTGAAGTTTAGGGCAGGAAAGAAAGAGGATGCAGTGTGGAAAATAACTGAAAAGTTTATTTTCTTCCCGTCTATTCTCATTTAAGACTCAGGGATTAAACATGGCAGTCCATGACTTTGGAAACCCAGTGAGCAATATACTTCCAGGAGTGTAGGTTCTAAGAATAATTGAAGAAGAAAATGGTTTGATTTCCTTGTATGTTTTTGTTTCTGGCTAGTTTTAATCAAGAGAAGTTGACCTCTGTGAATTCTATAGGCTAATTTAAAGTGCTTGGGCAAATAGTAATAAGAGAGCTGACACAGTAAACTCGTATATGACTTTTTAAAGATTTCCGCTCCCTGAAATTTCTGGCTTGCAAAGATTTGAAGGCATGAGGTGGGATCAATCTGCATGAAAGTCCAGTCTTTTGAGTAGAAAGAAAATATATCAAATTCTGTGTCCTGGGATTAAATGTTGGCTTAGAACTGCAAGGTATCCACTCAGACACAGTATCAAAGGTGGGCAACAAGTCTTTTAAAATATAATTAACAATAGAAAGGAATGATGTAAACTGGTAATTCTAAGTTAAGGAAAGGAGTCAAGGATCTGAGAAGAATAATAAGTTTGGATAGAGGAAAATAGTTGCTACCGAGAGCTTATTCCAACCTTGACATATAGCAGAATTTTTGTGCTCGTGACAACAATGGTTGGGCAAGGAAGAGTATGAAAGTATGGAATATTCTTGTCTGAACTCAGTGGTGAGAATTGGGATTGTTCTCCCTGAAATAACTATAGCTGTCTGTATAGGGACATGCAATCATGAAATACCACTGCAGAATAAACTGGCATTGTTTGCAGGGTTAGAGGTGACGACATCCCGACAGTGAAGACATGTCATTGTGAGGAGGAAGGTAAGAAATAATGTGTAGAGATGTTAGCATTATTTTAACTGAAAATAACAAAAATCTATCTTACCTATCAAAATGAAAAGTAAATATATTTGAACAATACTAGATCTCTCACAAATTACAAAAGAATGTTGAATTAATAAGACTCAAGAATGAAATAAATCCGGAAAGCTCAAGGAAACTTGAGAAGCAGTGTTCATCCTACTTCCAGTTGGTTGGCTATTGTAAAAGGCAAAAAAAAAAAACCAAAAAACAAAACAAAACAAAACAAAACAAAAAAAAACAGAAGATAAGTGTTGGTGAGGATGTGGAAACATTGGAACTCTCATGTACTATTGGTGGGAATGTAAAATAATACAACCCCCATGGAAAACAGAATGGTGGTTTCTCAAAAAGTAATTAAAACTATAATTACCATAAGATCCAGTAATTCCACATGTTGGTAAGTACTCAGAAGACATGAAAGCTGGTTCTCCAGAAATATTTGTGCATCTATGTTTATAGCAGCATTAATGGCAGTTGCCAGGGGCTGGAGAAATGGGAGAATGGAAAGATACGATTTAATGAGGATAGAGTTGCAGTTTCATAAAATGAAAAGAGCTCTGGAAATGGTTGGTTGTGATGGTAAGACAACATTATGAATATATTTAATACCACACTGAACTGTACACTTAAAAATAGTTTAGATGGTAGATTTTATGTTGCATGTATCTTACCACAATAAAAACAATTGGAAAAAACTTGGTTGATAACATTTCATTGATAAAACCAGAAAAACATAAGGACGTTAATAAAAATTTGATATTTAAAATAATTTTAAGGCAAAAATTTTAGTAAAATAAATATAGAAGAGAATGTCTTAAATTAATAAGTATTGGGTACAACAAACTTAGAGAAAACATACTTATTAAATATTGAAAGTTCCATTTGAGACCGGGGAAAAAAAGAAAAGAATGTCCATTACCCTCACTTCTGTTTAAGTGAAATAGAAGATAAGGGAGTATAGAGCTGAGAGATGAAGAAAATATAGACTGTCTTTTTCATGGATATGACTGGATTGTAAAAAATATTAAAATACTAATAAAAATCTTCTCAAATTAATAAGTCAACTTAGCAAGTTACCTAGATAAAGATCAATGTGCAATAAGTAAATGCATTACTGTACACCATCAACAAACAATTAGAAAATGGATGATATCATTTATCTTTCAATTATGAAAAAATGTTAAAACCTAGCAATAAACATTAAAAAATATATGCAAGATCTATAAATAGAGCTACAAGATACTATTAAGAGAAATTAAAAGTAAAGACAAATAAAAAGAGCTATGCCATCTCAAAGTTTGAAAGACTGACATTTCAAAATTAAGAGATATCCTTCAACTGATATCTAGATTCATATAGATCCAATGCAATTTCTGTCATCATCCTGTCTTTTGTGATTTCTGTGTGTGTGTGTGTGTGTGTGTGTGTGTGTGTTGCAAACTATCAAACAAGATAAATTAAAGATACAATTGACAATAAGAATAATGTTAAAGCAGTTACATTAGCCAGTCCCAAGATTCATTATATTGCTACAGTAAATAGAATGGTACAATAACAGTAGAAGGATGATAGCTAAATAGATCTATGAAAAATATTTTAGTATAGAAACAGACCCAACCTAATATATTGCCACCACATTTATGGGGAAAAAAAAGCATTGTAACTCAGGAAAAAAGAATAACCTCCCAATAAAAGTTATTGGACAATATGACTGTTTATATGCAAGGAGGGGAAAAATGCTGAATCTCATTATCTAGAGTAGTACCTTACATCGTATTCAAAAATCAATGCCAGATGAATTGTAGACTTGACATAAAAGGGAAATTAACAAATTATCTTTTAGAGCTAATAGAGGTAATATAGGAAAATACCTTCATGAACTTTGCCCAGGCAAGTATTTCTTAAATAGGATAAACCAACACTAACTCTGAACTAAAAATTAATTAATTTCACTTCATTGAAACTAAGGACCCCTGTTTATCAGAAGGCATCATTAAGAGAAGAAAAGGAAAAACCAAAGAATGGGAAATGATAGTCTCATCGCATAAAATAACAAAGATTTGTATCAAAAATACATAGTGCAAAAGTAAAAACCTGTCTGGGACTAGAAGAGTGAAAATCAACTTAGGGGCTGTAAAAGAGAAGTATCCCTGCCATTAATCACACCAGGAGAACAGACACAGATAAAGCCAGCTGCAAAATTAACTACAACTGTTGTTTATTCAAGGTCATGAAGAAACTGTGAAATACCATAATGACCTCTTTTTTTTTAAAGACTTTTGCTTTCTTATCAATGACACCTTACAGCCACTTTGCCAGTCCTATCTATTACTGGTGATACCTAATCACTGAACTGCCTTTGCCTTGCAGGAGCGCCCAACCCCTAGAGGATCCCTACTTCTAAGCCCACCTCAGAGATGTGGACCAATCCACTATTGACTCTTGCTTCCCTTAGACTTTAAGAGTCATGTCCTAAGAAGCCAAACATTAGAAAATATGCTTCCCTAATCTCACTTGTGGAGTGGCATTTTTGTTTCCCTTGAAGTTGCCTCCCTTGTTGTATCAGGTCAGTAAATATGACTTTGACAGGCTTCAGGCTTTTTCCTGGTGGTTTTTGATTTATTAGGCTTTAACAGATAATTATTACTACTACTACTAATAATAATAATGAGGAGGAGGATGAGGGCAAGGAAAAATAGTAGTGCAGACAACAAAATAAATTTTCAAATGACTAGAAAGCAATGAAAAGGTGCTAAACATCATAATTCATAGGGAAGTCTAAAACAAACCCACAGAGGGGTTGCCTGGGTGGCTCAGTTGGTTAAGCATCTGACGATCTCAGCTCAGGTCATGATCTCACAGTTCATGAGTTCAAGTCCTGCATCAGGCTCTGCGTTGATTGCCCAGAGCCTGCTTGGGATTCTGTCTCTTCTTCTCTCTGCCCCTCACCTGCTTGTGCTCTCTCTCTCTCTCTCTCTCAATCTCTCTCTCAAAAATAAATAAATAAACTTAAAAAATTAAAATTAAATAAAGTAAAATAAAATAAAGTAATAAAATAAACCCACAAGGGTGCCTGGCTGGCTCAGTCCATAGAGCATGCAACTCTTGATCTTAGGGTTGTGAGTTCTATCCCTGCTTGGGTGTAGAACTTACTTTAAGTAAAACAACAAACAAACAAACAAACAAACAAAAACACTTAAAATAAAATAAATCCACAAGGAGGCATAGCTATACATACATATATATGTGTATATATATACTTATGTGTGTGTATTTGTGTATATATATATATATATATATATATACCCCCTCCCTAGAATAGCTAGTTTTTAAATTTTTTTTAATGTTTATTTATTTTTGAGACAGAGAGAGACAGAGCATGAACAGGGGAGGGGCAGAGAGAGAGGGAGACACAGAATCGGAAACAGGCTCCAGGCTCTGAGCTGTCAGCACAGAGCCCGACACGGGGCTCGAACTCACAAACCGTGAGATCATGACCTGAGCTGAAGCCGGACGCTTAACCGACCGAGCCACCCAGGCGCCCCAGAATAGCTAGTTTTTATAAGCTGAAGATATCAAGAATTGGAGAACATATGGAATAACTACATCTACACACTGTTGGAAACACGAATTATAACATTTTAGGAAAATTGATGATTAGTATCTTCAAAGGTAACTAATTTTGGATATTGTATTCCTGCCTGAGCAGTATAATTTCCAAATCTGTGCATTTAATTATTATACAATGCTACTTCCTTCCCTCCTCCCCTGAAATTTATTATATTCAATATTTCCTATAACTAAATGAGAGAAAAAACATAACATCTATTTAAAAGAAAATTCCCATGTAAGAAATGTCATCTACTACAGTATCCTTTTCCACATAATAAGAAGTAATGATTTATGGTTCCCATGACATTTAGCTCATTATCAAATAAAATTGAACAATAATAAGCATTGCCATAGGCAGGTAATGTTCTTTTTCTTTATGTTTATAATCACATTAAACATGATATTTTCAGCATCATTGCTCAACTTATATACTTCTTGAGCTTGTACTTTTGAAGAGTTAATTTCTAAATTTTAGTATAATCTAATTATGAGGAAAACTTTTACATATTTTATAAAATATTTTGCAATATATTATAAAAATACATCTTATGTCAGAAATCCGTTATTAAATAAAAAAGTATATATGTTCACTTTATATTTAAAACCGCTACTTTTCATACATAAAGTTCAAAATACATTTTTCATGTAAGCTAAAAAAATAAGAAACTATTTTAGATTTAGAAAATTAGAGACTTGGTACTTAGGTCATTAACTTCTCTGTGGACAATTCACTTACATTTTTTGAATCTCATTCATTTTTTAATTTCATTTGTTAATTAGGATCATCTATGTTTCTTATTTTATACATATTCTAATAATTATTATAACATATTTATGTATATACCAGTAATTAACATTATAGAGAATATCTTTGGAACCTTTTATTTGTACTACTACATTTAACCACCAAAGGCAGCTGAGAGAGTCAGTCTTCCAAAATTAAACAACCTTCCTAATGAAAGGTAAATATTGACTTGCCTAAGACCTAAAAATGCCTACCATCCTGGAAAAGGAACTGGCTTTCTCTAAAACTCAGGAGAAATGAGCTGTGGTTCATTGATTAAAATGATTACTCCTGTTTAAATGCAAGGATTGAACAATTTTAAGTCTTGAATCCCACCACTTCTCCAACATTTGATCACAACAAGAGGTCAAGCTGGTGTATCTAGGAATGCCACAGTGGATAATTCTACCTGGAGTTATCCATACCACCAAGCTACAATTGCAAGGCTTGAACTGTCAGATCTATCTGGGTAGGGCCTGTTCACTCAGCTACCATAGTTGATAAATTGGCATCCAGGGGTAAAAGCTGGTGTTTCCCCTAATCATGCAGCTTGTGTTCTCGTCACTCCAAGAGTCAATGTTCTCATTGCAGAACAGGAGACCAGAGCGAATAAGAGTCATTTGCTTTTATTAACATTACCACTATTGATAAAATCATTAAATGAAAGACTTTAGAAAACATAACATTAATTCTGTTGATAACGTATTTTCTTATTGCCTTCTGATTTTGTTTACTTCCTCATTAAAAATTGCATATTCTTACTAAGAAATATCCCCAAGAATGTTTGTTTAATATATATAAATCACACAATTCATATTCTCAACTGTACACAATACATTAGAATATTTCCACAGTAGAGTGGAAAGGGAAAATAATTTAGAGTTATATTAGTCTAGTTTGTTTCTCACAAGAGGCACAACTCTGACACGAAAATCACTAGTTTCTCATTTGTAAAAGAAAAATAAGCTTTACTAAGTTGAAAAATAGACATAATTTATATAATTTTGCTGTCTACATTAGTGTTTAACATTTAGTAAACTTCTGGTAAGTGGATTATATTAGTGATTATTGTTGTATATGTGGTATTATTAGATGGAAATATATGAAAAAGAATAAATAAAGGTATGAATAACTCAAGTAATACTTATTTCAAATAAAAATAACAAACTAGATCAGGGAATTTGGAGTTTCTGATGCAATTACACTGTTTTAACATGAAAAATTTATTCTCAAATATTTTAATATAACATTTCAGTTAACAGATTGAAAAGTCATCAAAACACCTAATTTTAATTTTTTTTAACGTTTATTTATTTTTGAGACAGAGAGAGACAGAGCACGAGGTGGTGAGGGGCAAAGAGAGAGGGAGACACAGAATCCGAAGCAGGCTCCAGGCTCTGAGCTGTCAGCACAGAGCCCGATGTGGGGCTCAAACTCACGGACCATGAGATCATGACCTGAGCCGAAGTCGGCCACTTAACCGACTGAGCCACCCAGGCGCCCCAAAACACCTAATTTTTAAATCTGATTTCAAATATGAACAATCAACATGGTAAGTTAACTAATATGATTGAATTGGAGCTATATCTCACTCATTTAACTGTTAGACTACATCAGAGATTTAAAAGAAACAATCTCGTCTTAGGTATTTGGTTTGGAGTTAACAATAATTATTTGTGCACACCCCCTCCTTTCTCCCCACTCCCCCATTTTCCATAGCATATAGTTCATATCAGGTCACTTGACACTTACTCTATTGGCTTTGTTGATTAGCAACTTATTTTTCAGATATTATGTTGTTGCCAACAAGCAAAGTGTCTAACAAACCATAAATTTTTAATAAATTTTTTTTTTGCCTTTTATGAAACATTGGTAAAGAGTTAATACCTTGTCTAGTTAGAATTTTATTTTATTTCATTTTTTTAATGTTTATTTTTGAGAGAGAAAGAAAGAGACGGGGGCGGGGAGGGGCAGAGAGAGAGGGAGACACAGAATCCGAAGCAGCTCCAGGCTCTGAGCTGTCAGCACAGAGCCCGATATGGGGCTCGAACCCATGAACCGTGAGGTCATGACCTGAGCCCAAGTCAGACACTTAACCGACTGAGCCACCCAGGCACCCCTAGTTAGAATTTTATATTAATAACACTAACTTATTTGGTTTCATGTCCTTCTGTGCCTTTTGTTTCCAAGGTAGTGTAAAGTAACAAATACTTGCATTGTTTTGGGAAAAAATGAAAAAGAGAAAAAGTTTAAACACTTTGAAATCATATAAATGTTCAATTATTACAATACTTAATGGAATAACTTGCTTAATATGTGGCTAACTTTTTATTATATAATTTTAAAAATGGAGTGCCTGGGTGGCTTAGTCACTTAAGCGTCCAACTTTGGCTCAGGTCGTGATATCACGGTTCAGGAGTTGGAGGCCCTCGACAGGCTCTGTGCTGACAGCTCAGAGCCTGGAGCCTGCTTCAGGTTCTGTGTCTCCCTATCTTTGTGCCCCTCCCCCACTCATGCTTTGTCTCTCTGTCTCTCTGTCTCTCTCTCTGTGTCAAAAATAAATAAACGTTTTAAAAAAATTAAAAATTAAGTAACTGCCTAGAATATTTTGTTATCTACAAACTACAAAAATATCTACAAAGTAATATCTTACAAATATTAGCATAAGATTTAAACTAGTCTTCCTAATCACATGTATCTGTGCTTTGAGATTCAAAGCACATATTATAATCGAAGTTTTTATTACCCATCTTAAGGAACATAGAATTAGAAAGGTTGGAAAGTTCTCCTTATCATTTTTGTTGTTGTTGTTTCTTATGTTTATTTATTTTTGAGAGAGAGAAAGAGACAGACTATGAGTGGGTAAGGAGGAGAAAGAGAGAGAGACACAGAATCCAAAGCAGGCTCCAGGCTCTGAGCTGTTGGCAGGAAGCCCAACACTGGACTTGAAATCATGAACTGTGAGATCATGACCTGAGCCAAAGTCAGACACTTAACCGAGTGAGCCAACCAGGTGCCCTCCTAATTATTCTTTAATCATCAACAAAATTACCTTTCTTAAATTAAAATTTATCTCGATATAATTATAGGTTCTCATGTAATTGTAAGAACACAGAGAGATTCCATGTATCCTTTAATATCTTGCAGGACTAGGCATAGTGCAATAATAATGCCATAATAAAGATATTGACTTGGAGATATAGAGCTTTCCCGTCATCAAAGGATCCTTCATGTTGTCCTTTTATAACCACACCCATTTTCCCATTATTCCACTTCCTCTGACAACCACTAATCTATTCTCCATTTCTGCAATTTTGTCATTTCAAAAAGGTTATATAGGTGGAATTATCCAATATATAACCTTTGAGGACTGACTTGTTCACTGCGCAGAATTGACTTTTTCACTGAGCAACCTTTAGGTTGTTGCATGTGTCAACAGCCTGTTGCTTTTTATTATTGGGTAGTATTCCATGGCAGGAATGGGCCACCACAGTCTGCAAAGTCATTTACCCATTGAAGGACATCTCAGTGTTTCTTGTTTTTGGCTATTATAAACAAAACTGCTTTAAACATCTGCGTACAGGTTTATGTATGAACATATTCTTTATTTCTCTGGGACAAACGTAACTGCAATCTTTGAGGAGAAAAAAAAAATACATACAATGCTACTAGGGAGACTTTTACATTATTGTTCCCTGAGAAAAAGAAAGCCAAATTTGTTGTCACTGGTATTATCCACCCTTTTACCTAGATTTAATTTATTTCAGTGATTTGTCACTCATGATTTAACAGAATAAACATGTTTGTGCTAAAAAGAGAATATAATTTACTATCATACCTGAATTTACTATCACACCTGAATTTAAATGAGATAATTTTCTTCATTTGATAATATTGTACTCAACACCAGAAACTTGGTTCAGTGCCACATCATCTTCCAATATACCCAACAATTGATAGATTTTAACTCCATTTAAGGATTATCAGTTAACTGTCATTTAGACACAATTTTAATATTTTTATGATCTACTTTAATCCTAGACAAAAATTTATACGTGGTACATAATTGCAACTTTAATTTTTAGCACTTTCTTCTGAAGGAGCAAAAATATTATATATACGGTCTCTGTTTTTCTGCACACAGTTTCATTGCATATATTGATACATCTTTGAAAATAAATAAACATATTTCAGGTCAGACATTATGGATTGAAAAAGACCTCCGAATGGTATTAACATGTGGTAAAAATGAAGGGAAAGAATAGCATGAGGGGAGAAAACAGGAATGAGGGGAAAGCTCTTTTCAACCTAATTGTGAAACTGTGACATCTGACTCTGCTTCAGGCACTTTGGGGTATAAAGAGCATTGGCATTCCAAAGTCAGCTTATAGGACAACATGAAACAGGCAAAGCATGAGAACACAGACATTTGCATGCTATGTAGAATAAAGGAGACAAGCCAGTGCACTGTGATAATGGAGAAGAGACACATATTGCAGGCTGGGAAGTCAAAGATAGGTCAGGGTTGCCAAAGAAGGCTCTTAGCACTCAATTGAGCATTGAGGAATAAGGCTGAGAAAGCCCTCAGGCCACCTGGCTGGCTCAGTAGGTTAAGCATTGGACGCTTGACCTTGATTCTGGTCATGATCTCAAGGTTCCTGAGTTCAAGCCCTATGTCAGGCTCTGACAAAGCACAGCCTGCTTGCGATTCTCTCTCTCTCCCTCTCTCTGTGCCCCTCCCTCCAAAAAAATAAATAAATAAACTTTATTAAAAAAAAAAAAAAAAAGGTGAGAGAGCCAGTAAAGAGGTTAAAAGGTCTTCAGACACAGGGAACAGAAAAAAATTGAGGCAACGAAAAAGGATGTATGTGTTGAAAACTTCTGTAGTTTGGTAACAGTGAAGTAAAAATGTGACAGAGAGATGAGAGAGAATGGTAGAAAAATAGGAGAGGCCTTGTGCCATGTCCTAAGAGGATTTTAAGAAGAATGATGACAAATGCAGATTGATTTTGTGCCTGTCACTTGGGTCTCAGTGTGGAGGTCACATAGGAGGTAAGCAAAAGTAAATATCAGGGGTCCCATATGTGTTGATCATAATAATCAATTTTTTTTAATTTGTACAAAATTGATATAACCCAAAATGTAATATACCCCAAGGATATAAGCTCTGACAGAGTGACAATGGGCAAAGAAAAAAAAAATGAGGGGTTGAAGGAATATATACAAGATGGATTCAGCCAGATTTGATGCTGAGGAAATAGAAAAAAATAAATAAATAGGTCCCTTTTGACTTTACTGAGTAAATGATACTGCCTTGCTGAATTCAGGAAAACAACACAATTAATTTAAAGGAGGAAGCAGACCTGGTCACTCAAGTTTGGGGTTATTTTCCTGGTGCTTTTAAACCCTCAACAAAATAATGCTTTGGGCAAATTATTGTTGTAAAACTATACAGAAGTTGCCTGCATTGTAATGTGCCACTCATATTCAAGAGGCTATTTCTAACTGGATGTTAAGAATAAAGAACCTAGGCACTCACTACATCAAGTATTTCTGAATATACAAATACTTGTACTAGATTAGTAGTATATTTTAAAAAATGCCTTCTGAATTTTCCTAAAAATATTTTTCAAAGGCTATATCTGACCCTCTGGTACTATTGACCACCTGGACCACCTGAAATATAGTTTAACCATTTTATATAAGCAGGTTTTATGTCACAGAAGTACAGTCCACTAATACATCATAATAAAAGGTGTTAATAAACCAAACGTTTATGCTTTCCCGTGCTAAAGCATGTCTAGCAGAAAAAAGGAGGAATGCTCATTAAAATAAAGCACAATATGATAATCAATATAGGAGCTAGAAAAGCCAAAAGACCTAATTAGAAAATTAGAGTTAATTCAACATATAATATCTGAATAGATACATGTGACTATCCGAATCTTTAGATGTAGCACATTCGTGATTAGAAAGGATATATTATGTGAATAGCTATACTTTAAAATGCAATTTTATATTTCTTAGAATCTACAATAAAATCGCCAAGGAAAACTCTAAATATGCCAAGTAAATTGAAATTTTATTTAGAAGAAGATTATGGAGAATATTATAAAGAATAACCAATTAGATCTTTGGATTATGTATAGATTTTAACACATTCAAGATGATCTATTATTGCAAACATTGCTGCATCACCAACATTTGCGTGTGTGCTTCTCCAAATATGAGAGTGTGTCGTAAAAGCACACAAAATATGAGGCACAAGTTCTCAGCAAACCAGACAGCACTTTGATGTATTATGTGACATCCATACGCACAAATGTATGTATATACATATACTTAACATCTACTTATACAAGGAAGCAAGTATTTATTGTATTTTGGACATAAGAGTGTTTATCCTTATAAAACAGTAGACTAAAAATAAAATTTGAGGAAAAAATGATTAACAAAGGATGAATAAAATAATCCATCAATTCAATTTTTACAAATTCGTAAATGTTAGTTATTTGAAAATGTAAAATTATCTCATATTGCAGCTTATGTCAACAAAAACAGCAAGTGTTTTTATGTATAAAATTTAAACATAAGTTCTTAGACAAAAATGTGTTCACAGGTAAATCGAAACACTTTAGTTGATGGAATAATTTTTGTGTTATTGCAAATATAGCTGATTTGAAACATTAGGTCGAAAGATGGCACAACAGCATGGAAGTTTTTGTGTGTCTCGCGTCCATGAAATACAGCCAGGCCAACACTAAACCATCCTGCACACCTCAAAAACTGATCTGAGGATTAACACAACAATCTGCACAACCTGAACCACAGAACTCAGCAGGTATGCGGCGCAGAGAGGTGAACTGGGGGAGAGAGAAACTGCGGAGGGCAGAGAGCCGCTTTTGCAAGTGGAGAGAGGACAGAGATGGGGCGGGGGGGAAATATGGGAAAAGCACCCTCCCCCAAAAGCAGCTGGAGAGAAAGTGGAAAAGTGTAAACAGCCGCAGGGACTGAACTAAAAAGGGAGAAAGGAGAAAGGAGAGGGTTTATATTCCATCATGACTCTATAAAGAGGGGGAGTGCAGAGTCTGAAATGCCGCAGCTCGATACCTGGTGGTGCTCTGGTGAGAAGGGCGAATTCCCAGGAGCAGAGTGGAGTCCGGGGTTTTTCAGGCCACATGGGAGAGGCGGTTCCCCTGCTGGGAGGACACCTGGTAGAGGCTGTGTGGGTCCCCCAAAGGCAAGGCCCCGTGGACCTGGGGGGAACAACCACATTCGCTGGTGCTAGAACAAGGTCGTTAAGGGTGAAGCCTGGTGCCAGATGTGTGTTGTGATTTTCCATAATCCCTGAAACGCTGCTGCTACACGATCATGTGACCTTTTCCTGGGGCGGGCTGGCACGGTCTCTGGGCACAGGTGGCAGCATCACGGTCCTGCTAACGTTCCTGGGTGTGGCCAGCACCCAGCCATTGCTCGGTGAGAACCTCCTGCAGAAGGGGCAGAAGGGGTCAAAGCCACAGTCCCTCAGAAGTAAGGGGTTGGGAAAAACAGCCACATCTGAGACAACACTCAGGAGGGAGGTGCTGCCTGGGGTCTGGTCACGGACTGTGTAAAAACGGGGAATGGACGGAAGCCAAAGACAAAGGACAGGTGCACAACTGCTGATCTGGAAGAACAGAGGTTCGATACTAGAGACTGGGTATGTGGGTGACGACATTTTGACCGCTCCTGCGCATGCGCATACACACCTATGAGTGCCGCAGTAATCCACCCCAGTAGGCTAGCAGCGCCATCTACTGGGGAACGGAGCCATTACACTGAGCCCCACCCAACTGGGCCAACCTCCCTCTTCAGGAACACAAGTCTCTCCACCTGCTTAGTTTAGGACTATAAAGCGCTTCATAGTTAGACTTCTAGGGGAAAACAATGTAATTTCAGTCGTGTTTCAGCCTGTTCAATGGTCCATCTATTCAATTTTCTTTCCTTTTTTTCCTTTTTTCTTTTTTTCATTTCTTTTCTTTTTCTTGAATACAGAGACAGAAAAAAATCATTTTTATTTTCAATTTTTATTAAAAAATATATTTGTTTTTTTCTATTATATTTTTTTTTTACTTTGGTGTAATTTTTTTTCAAATTCTATTTTACTTCCATCATTTCAATTTAGTCTATTCACTGTATTCATTTTTTCAAATTTTCAAATGATTACCTTTTTGTTTTCTTTTTTCTTTCCCCTTTTTTCTCTAATCCATCAAGGCCCCTTCAACACCTAGACCAAAACACACCTAGGATCCAGGATCATTTATTCGATTTTGTGTGTTTGTTTTTATTTTTTTTAACTTTAATATGTTTTTTACTTTTAATTTTTTTACCCCATTAATTCCTTTTCTCCCTTCAAAATGACAAAATGAAGGAATTCACCCAAAAGAAAGAGCAGGAAGAAATGACAGCGAGGGAGTTAACCAATACAGATACAAGCAAGATGTCTGAACCAGAATTTAGAATCACGATAATAAAAATATTAGCTGGAGTCAAAAATAGATTAGAATCCCTTTCTGCAGAGATAAAAGAAGTAAAAGCTAGTCAGGATGAAATTTTAAAAAATGCTATAGCTGAGCTGCAATCTCGAATGGATGCCACAGCGGCAAGGATGGATGAGGCAGAAGAGAATCAGTGATATAGAGGAGAAACTTATGGATAATTATGAAGCAGAAAAAATGAGGGAGATTAAGGCAAAAGAGCCTGATTCAAGAGTTAGAGAACTCAGTGACTCATGAAAAAGGAAAAACATCAGAATTATAGGGGTCCCAGAAGAGGAAGAGAGAGAAATTGGGTTATGTGAGCAAATCATAGTGGAAAACTTTCCTAACCTGGGGAAAGACACAGACATCAAAATCCAGGAAGTACAGAGGACCCCCATTAGATTCAACAAAAACTGGCCATCAACAAGGCATATCATAGTCAAATTCACAAAATAGTCAGGCAAGGAGAGAATCATGAAAGCAGCAAGGGAAAAAAAGTCCCTAACCTACAAGGGAAGACAGCTCAGGTTTCCAGCAGACCTATCCACAGAAACTTGGCAGGCCAGAAAGGAGTGGCGGGATATATTCAGTGTGCTGAATCAGAAAAATATGCAGCCAAGAATTCTTTATCCATCAAGGTTGTCATTCCAAATAGGAGAGATAAAAAGTTTCCCAAACAAAAATTAAAGGAGTCTGTGACCACTAAACTAGCCCTGCAAAAAATTTTGAGGGGGACACTCTGAGGGGAGAAAAGATGAAAAAAAGTAATGAATAAATAAAGACCAAAAGCAAAAAAGACTAGAAAGGACCAGGGAACACCACCAGAAACTCCAAGTCTACAAGCAATATAATGGCAATAAATTCGATCTCTCAGTACTCACTCTTAATGTCAATGGACTCAATGCTCCAGTCAAAAGACATAGGGTAACAGAATGGATAAGAAAACAAGATCCATCTATATTTTGCTTACAAGAGACCCACTTTAGACCTAAAGACACCTTCAGATTGAAAATAAGGGGATGGAGAACCATCTATCATGCTAATGGCCAACAAAAGGAAGCCAGAGTAGCCATACTTATATCAGACAATCTACACTTTAAAATAAAGTCTGTATCAAGAGATGCAGAAGGACATTATATCATAATCAAGGGGTCTATCCACCAAGAAGACCTAACAATTGTAAATATTTATGCACCAAATGTGAAAGCATCCAAATATATAAATCAATTAATCACAAACATAAAGAGACTCATTGATAGTAATACCATAATAGTAGGGGACTTCAACACCCCACTCACAGCAATAGACAGATCATCTAATCAAAAAGTCAACAAGGAAACAATGGCTTTGAATGATACACTGGACCAGATGGACTTAACAGATAAATTCAGAACATTTCATCCTAAAGCAGCAGAATATACATTCTTCTCCAGTGCACATGGAAAGTTCTCCAGAATAGACCACATACTAGGACACAAATCAGCCATGAACAAGTACAAAAAGATTGACATCATACCGTGCATATTTCCAGACCACAATGCTATGAAACTTGAAATCAACCACAAGAAAAAAATTGGAAAGGTAACAAATACTTGGAGACTGAAGAACATCCTACTAAAGAATTAATGGGCTAACCAAGAAGTTAAAGAGGAAATTAAAAAGTATATGGAAGCCAATGAAAATGACAACACCACAACCCAAAACCTCTGGGATGCATCAAAGGCAGTCATAAGAGGAAAGTATATAGCAATCCAGGCCTTCCTAAAGAAGGAAGAAAGGTCCCAGATACACAACCTAACCTTACACCTTAAAGAGCTGGAAAAAGAACAGCAAATAAAACCCCAAAACAGCAGAAGACAGGAAATAATAAAGATTAGAGCAGAAATTAATGCTATTGAAACCAAAAAACCAGTAGAACAGATCAGTGAAACCAGAAGCTAGTTCTTTGAAAGAATTACCGAATTGATAAACCCCTAGCCTGTTTGATCAAAAAGAAAAAGGAAAGGACCCAAATAAATAAAATAAGAAAGAAAGAGGAGAGATCACAAACAACACAGCAGAAATAAAACCAATGATAAGAGAATATTATGAGCAATTATATGCCAATAAAAAAGGCAATCTGGAAGAAATGGACAAATTCCTAGAAACATATACACTACCAAAACTGAAACAGGAAGAAATATAAAATGTGAACAGAACCATAACCAGTAAAGAAATCAAGTCTGTAATCAAAAATCTGCCAAAAAACAAGAGTCCAGGGCCAGATGGCTTTCCAGGGGAATTCTACCAAACATTTAAGGAAGAGTTAACACCTATTCTCCTGAAGCTGTTCCAAAAAATAGAAATGGAAGGAAAACTTCCAAACTCTTTCTATGAAGCCAGCATTACTTTGATTCCAAAAGCAGACAGAGACCCCACTAAAAAGGACAACTATAGACCAATTTCCCTGATGAACATGGATGCAAAAATCCTCAAGATATTAGCCAACCATCTCCAACAATACAATAAATTTTTGTTTTCACCACAACAAAATGGGATTTATAGCTGGGATTCAGGGCTGGTTCAATATCCACAAAACAATCAGTGTGATTCATCACATCAATAAAATAAAGGACAAGAAGCATATGATCCTCTCAATAGAAGCAGAGAAATCATTTGACAAAATACAGCATCCTTCCTTGATAAAAACTCTCAAGAAAGTAGGGATAGAAGGATCATACATCAAGATCATAAAAGCCATATACAAAAGACCCAACGCTAATATCATCCTCAATGGGAAAAAACTGAGAGCTTTCCCCCTAAGGTCAGGAACAAGACAGGGATGTCCACTCTCGCACTGTTATTCAACATAATATTGGAAGTCTTAGCCTCTGCAATCAGACAACACAAAGAAATAACTGTCACCCAAATCAGCCGGAAGGAGGTCCAACTTTCACTCTTTACAGATGACATGATACTCTGTATGGAAAACCAAAAGATTCCACAAAAAAACTGCTAGAACTGATTCATGAATTCAGCGAAGTTGCAGGATAGAAAATCAATGCACAGGAATCGGTTGCATTCCTATACACCAATAATGAAGCAACAGAAAGAGAAATCAAGGAAACGATCCCATTTACAATTGCACCAAAAACCATAAAATACCTAGGAATAAATCTAACCAAAGAGGTGAAAAATCTATACACTGAAAACTATAGAAAGCTTATCAAAGAAATTGAAGAAGACACACAAAAAAATGGATAAATATTCCATGCTCCTGGATAGGAAGAGCAAATATTGTTAAAATGTTGATACTATCCAAAACAATCTACATATTCAATGCGATCCTTATCAAAATAACACCAGCATTCTTCACAGAGCTAGAACAAATAATCCTAAAAATTGTATGGAACCAGAAAAGACCCCGGATAGCCAAAGCAATCTTGAAAAAGAAAACCAAAGCTGGAGGCCTCACTATCCCAGACTTCAAGCTATACTACAAAGCTGTAATGATCAAGATAATATGGTACTAGCACAAAAACAGACACTCACATCAATGGGACAGAATAGAGAACCCAAAAATGGACCCACAAATGTATGGCCAACTAATCTTTGACAAAGCAGGAAAGAATATTCAATGGAATAAAGACAGTCTCTTCAGCAAGTGGTGCTGAGAAAACTGGACAACGACATGCAGAAGACCACTTTCTTACACCACATTCTTACACCATACACAAAAATAAAGTCAAAATGGATGAAAGACCTAAATGTAAGACAGGACATCATCAAAATCCTCAAGGAGAAAGCAGGGAAAAACTTCTTTGACCTTGGCGGCAGCAACTTCTTACTCAACACGTCTCCAGAGGCAAGGGAAACAAAAGCAAAAATGAACTATTGGGACCTCACAAAATAAAAAAGCTTCTGCACAGTGAAGGAAACAATCAGCAAAACTAAAAGGCAGCCAACGGAATGGGAGAAGATATTTGCAAATGACCTATCATATAAAGAGTTATTATCCAAAATCTATAAAGAACTTATCAAACTCAACACCCAAAAACCAAATAATCCAGTGAAGAAATGGGCAAAAGACGTGAATAGACACTTCTCCAAAGAAGACATCCAGATGGCCAACTGACACATGAAAAAAATGCTCAACATCACTCATCACCAGGCAAATACAAATCAAAACCACAATGAGATACCACCTCACACCTGTCAGAATGGCTAACTTTAACAACTCAGGCAACAACAGATGTTGGCGAGGATGTGGAGAAAGAGGATCTCTTTTGCATTGCTGGTGGGAATGCAAGCAGGGGCAAGCACTCTGGAAAACAGTATGGAGTTTCCTCTAAAAATTAAAAATAGAACTACCCTATGACCCAGCAATTGCACTACTAGGTATTTATCCAAGGGATACAGATATGCTGTTTCGAAGGGGCACGTGCACCCCAATGTTTATAGCAGCACTATCAACAATAGCCAAAGTATGGAAAAAGCCCAAATATCCATTGATAGATGAATGGATAAAGAAGATATGGTATATATATACAATGAAGTATTACTTGGCAATCAAAAAGACTTAAATCTTGCCTTTTGCAAATATGTGGATGGAACTAGAGGGTATTATGCTAAGTGAAATTAGTCAGAGAAAGACAAACATCATATGACTTTACTCATATGAGGACTTTAAGACACAGAACAGATGAACATAAGGGAAGGGAAGCGAAAAATAATATAAAAACAGAGAGGGGGATACAACATAAGAGACTCTTAAATATGGAGAACAAACAAAGGGTTACTGGAGGAGTTGTGGGGGGGGATGGGCTAAATAGGTAAGGGGCATTAAGGATCTACTCCTGAAATCATTGTTGCACTATATGCTAACTAATTTAGATGTAAATAAAAAAAATTAAATTTAAATTTAAAAAAATTAAAAAAAAAAGAAATAGACATTATGTCATGGCTGAAACTTCTTTCCTTTGATTAGTAGCTTTATTTTCGTTGCATCATGTTTAGAGCAAGCAAACACAGATTTAGATGGATCACAGCAAATTATTTTTTAAAAAGTTAAATGATTTAATAGGCACCTGGGTGGCTCAGTTGGTTAAGTATCCCAACTCCAGCTCAGGTCATGATCTCAGTTTGTGAGTTCGAGGCCCACATCAGGCTCTCTGCTGTAAGCACAGACCCTGCTTCGGATCCTCAGTCCCCGCTTCTCACTGCCCCTCCCCTGCTCATTCTCTCTCTCTTTCTCTGTCTCTCACTCTCAATAAAAAGTTAAATGATTTAAAATGATCATTTTATTAAAAAAACACAAAGTTTTCTGAACAATAGCATTAAATGTAATCAATGTCATTGAGAATAATGTCTGCATTTTGCTACTGGATTATACCTTGCCACATGTGTTTTTAACATGTACGTGACTCACATTAATTTAAAAAAAATCTTAACATGACAACATCACTCTTATGACTTTAAATAAAAGGAAAAAGTGTACATACTAAAGTGATTCATTTGTATTTATAAAGCATTCAATATTATTCTCTTTATAGAAATATTTTGCTTGATGCTTTCAGCTTTCAGAAGCATATGCTTTATCTGAAGTCTCTTCTGGTTGTAGATCTTGTCTTCTAAATCTTTATCTCTAAGAGTATTAAGAAAGTTATCTGAACAGCAAGAAATAAAGCTACTTTTTACTCAGATAAATACTAGCGTCAAGTACACTTTTCCCAGTAAGAATGTGGGCATTGATGAAATTAGATGCAGTGAATGGGTTCCTGAATTGTTTCCCTTAGGTAATCACTCCCGGTGTGATTCGGAGAGTTGTCTTGTGAGTTGTGCTGTGGGGCTAAAACTCTTCAGCTGCATTTTTTTCACATCTTGATAATCCCCAGCCTTCTTTCTCCCAGGAAATCTCTCTATAATACTTGTTTATTATTTCACAGATACCAATTGTGGTACATTAAGCAAATATTCCAAAGTAAAAATAATAAGACCTACATTTAATGATAATAAAACTGACTAAAAATATTGGTGAGTTCCTAATTCATCACTAAGTGGCTTTTAATGAACTTGTATCTATGTGTGGTATGAAACGACTACTGTTTTTGAGGAGAAATATCCTCTGGTTCCTGTAATTTATTTGCTTGGCACAGCTCTCATTAAATCCAACATATCTTTATATAAGTAATTTGAATCATTTTTCGCTTTTAAAAGTAAAGTTAAAATGCACAGCATGGCATTTTATAATTTAAAATGAAAGCATATTGTGAGGTTATACCAGGGAAAGTTAGAAAGCACAAAGCTTTATTGTTATGTTAAGTGCACCTCTTCCTCTAGCTGCAGTGCAGAATATCCCAAGAGATGTGGCCTTACCAACCTTATCCTGAATTCCTTGCAGAACAGCCACAAGGTCAGGCTGGAAGCCCTGAATGCCACCCTAATGGAGAGCATGTTGAGTGCTGTGCTGACGTGAGATTGGCTAATGAAATACTTCAGCACTCAGACACCTAACACCACATCCATCTGGAAGACTTACTCAATATGCACCAAGGAGGTACTGGAGAAGAGCTACGGGAGCTCAGTATTCATCAGTGTATAAGTGCATATTATAAAGTGAAAACACAAGTGCACTACTAGAAGTTCCAGCTATTGGGAGAACATCCCTTCACCATTGTCCTTCAAGGATATCCCAGAAAAGAGCTGTAGTACTACAGCTGGCCGCCTTCAGGTACTGCCTATCATATGGAACCATCTCTAAACCAAGTCTGAGTCTTCTCTTCCCCTGCCAACTGATCTTAAGGAATTCTCCAGGAGACCACAGGTGCAGGCTGGAAGAGAGAAAACAGCATAGCAGGAGTGGGGACCATGGACATTTGGGCTACTTCTTTATGTGACGCACTTGTGCCATTAGGGCCTGCCTAGGCTCTGCCACATATATACCATTTACATTGGTTGGCGGAATGATGCTATGCACAGCCACCTTTACGGTTTGGTGGCTCATGTAACACCCAGTTCATGATGGGCAGCTCAGATCCCATGGTGGCCCGTGGCTAAGTGTTTGGTCTCTAGAGAGGCCTAGTAGCAGGCAAGAAACTGCTTCTCAGAAAGATGGTAGCTATCTGTGGAGGATAGCAGATCTTTGCTCTCAAATCCTAAGGGTCTGCACTGTTATTCACCGTTAGGGCCTTACCAAAGGCTCGAAACAGCATCCCTATTGTCATTTTTATACTTCAGTCACCACTGAGTTCGCTGGATCACCTGGTCCAAGTGGCAGGCACCCTACACAGCAGTCTGGAACCTACTGCACAGCCTTGTCTTGTTCTGCACCTTGCTCAAAACCAGCAGCTTTTCTGGTCTCTTGATAAATGGGTTGGAGTAACACCCAAAAGAGAAATAGGTGCCTCCAAAGACCAAAGACGCCCGCTACGCATTGTGCGTCATCTCTGGTTGTAGGATGAGTCAGATGGAACAAATCCTAGGCGCACCAGAACCGAGCAGCCAATGCCGAGATCTGCGTGAATCAGACTATTCTGTTGCTGTTTGACTCAACATGCTGTCTGTCACCGAAACTATACTCACTTTAGCTCTGGTAGCTGAGTGCCATCACTTTGCCCTACCACCCAAGCATCTAATTACTGCAACTGCATCCTGGTTTCCTAATTCAGGGACTGCATTTCCCACTCTGTGGTCGGACCTAAACAGAAGAATAATCACAGCGCTATTCAAGGACGTCAGGACTCCTCTCATAAGCGTATCCTGATAATACCGGTGAAAAGCATGCATTCTGGACCCTCATAGTATGTGTGAGTATGTCTGAAATGACAAATATGCTCTGATATTTCAAACTCTCTAAGCCTTTGGATCTCTTCTTCTACATTAATCCAAGACAGCTGTGATATTTCTAACTCATTCACTGTGGACCACCTTTTCATCCAGGTTTCAGCCAACCAAAAAATCAAATGCTGAATCTCTGTTCAGTGAACCTCTCTTATTAAATCTGGCCTGTCCAACTTTGTATTCCTTACACCACTATCCCATATCATTATTATCCATCCCCACATATGTTTCCTTGATTTATTAAAAAGAAAACCTCAGGTACATCTTTGCTTTTAATGTGTATTTATTTTCAGAGAGAGAGAGAGAGAGAGAGAAAGAGAGAGAGAGAGAGAGAGAATGAGCAGGGGAGGGGCAGAGAGAGAGTGAGAGAGAGAGAATTCCAAGTCAGCTTTATACTGTCAGTACAGCGCCCTATGTGGGGCTCCAACTCATGAACTGCAAGATCATGACCTGAGCTGAAATCCAGAATCAGATGCCTAACGAACTGAACCATCCAGGCGCCCCCTCAGGTAGTTCTTTTGAAATGTAACACAGCTACTCATGGGTCACATGTTGGATGCACCTCAACTTTAGGGGCCTGCAGGGGCTTGGTTCTACTTCTAGCAAAGGGGAATGGTAAGGCTGGGTTCTAAGGAGAATCAGCATTGTTTTGCACAGCAGCTGTCTCAGGAAAAATCATTACAGTTTTTTTTAGGCAATACAGTATTAATCCCCTCAGACAGCATTGGAAAAGAAGGTACCATGGTGGGTGGAGAGGCCAATACCAGCAGGGGTGGGGAGGCTGCTTCTTGAGATAGGGAGGCAAGGGGTTGGGAGAACCCTTCCACTGATAAAGAAGACTCAACAAAATTTAGAGGCTCAATGCCTCAGTTTCACTATGATCTTCTCACACATTGCTATTTCAAAATACAGGATCCCATTCTTGGGCTTTCTTTTCATTTCCTCCCAAATGTCTGCAGATACTTGATATCCCTTTAGTCAATTTTTATGTTCATTAGCATAAGTTACCTTCTATTCCTTACAACCAAGATATCTGTATCATGTATATTTGTATCAACTGCCAAGTTCATAATAGTCAAAAGTATTCTATAGGTAGCAATGTTACAAATTCCGCTGAATAAAGAAAACATCATTTCTTATGGGCATCGTTTCTTACTTTTCTTTTTCTAATTAGGAGGTAATATGTCTCTGAATTATTGGTCTAAATTTAATCAGCAGCAATTTATTTTTTGGCAGTTCTAAATAAAATTAGATCTCAAATTGAACTCAAAGTTCTAAGAGTTACAACCATGCATGCTTTGTAGTATTCAATTTTTTCCAAATGTTCATTAGTGTGGAGGTAGCCATAAAATTCCAAATATGTGATGGAGAAGGGTTTGTGTATTGAAAACACCTGCTAAGGATAATTAAGAACCTTGGTAAAATATGTGAATATTCATGATTTTTTAAAAAAAATATCAATACAACTGGTCCAGATGCTACCTCATAATAATTTATTTTGACCATATTGTGGATTAGATTATGTAGAAAGACAAATCTTGTGTTTAAATTAAATGTGAAAAATAATAAAAAAATAAGAAAATGGTTATAAAGTTTTAACCATATGTTGTGGACAAGAAATTTTCCCAGATGCCAAACTCTAAATTACCACCCATCCCTTTGTTCAGTACCACTTAATGAGTGACAACTATGTGCCAAGCACTACTCTAATGACTATTAGAAATACAACAGTAAATGAAAGAGTTAAAATCTCACAGAGCTCATATTTTAGTGAGATAAGACAGATAATACAAAACAAATTATAGAACAGATAAGAGTAGTGATGATGTATATGTAGAATAATTAGTCTTTCAAATTATAAAGAACAGATGCCAGGAAAGTTATTTCTGTAAAGATGAAATTTAAGGAGAGAGATGAATGAAATCAGAGAGCCATATGGAGATCTGGAAAAAGAATATTAGGTAGAAAATATAAGATATATGAAGGCCCTGAGTCTGGGGGGAAAACGTGTGTAAGGAAATGGGGATCAGTATGGCTAGAATACAGTGAATAGAAAGAGAGAAAAAGTGAGTAGTCAGATAATGATTCATATGCCTGAGACACTGTAGGCCATAGTTAGGAACTAGACTTTATTTTCACTATTGGGCAAGTCATTGATTTTATGACTTAGGTTTTGAATATTTAAAAAAAATGTTTATGTATTTATTTTGAGAGAGGGAGAGTGCACACAAGCAGGAAAGGGATAAAGAGAGAGGGAGAAAAAGAATCCCAAGTGGGCTCTGTGCTTATAGTACAGAACCCAATGTGGGGATTCTCACAAACCATGAGATCATGATCTGAGCCAAAATCAAGAGTTGGACGCATAACTGACCTAGCCACCCAGGTGCCCCTATGACTTATGTTTTGAAAGTGCACAGCATTGGTAACTAGATTTCTGGTTCTCTAACATTTTCCCGTAATGACAACTATGAAGCACTTTATATTCCTGGTCTATTTACTAATGTCTTATTAGAAATTATATGAGAGTTTGAGTTATCTTACATCCTCTGGATTGATTGATCCTCGTATTGATCATGTCAATATTTGCAATTTTAGTAATTCTTTTCTGAGGGTAGTGGTATACCATTATGGTTTTCATTCATATTTCCCTGATGACTAATGGGACTGAGCAAGTTTTCATGTGCATATTGGCTATTTGTATATATTCTTTGTGACATATCTGTCCAAAATTTTTGCCATTCTTCTTCTTATTATTATTATCTTATTGATTCATTAAAGTTAATAATATATTGTATATACATACCTGTCATGTCCATACTGAGCTACATCTATCTATTTATATCTATTTATCTGTCAATGTATCTATCTAATACACACAGATATATGGGAATTCCATTGAACTTCAATACATCATATGTTTTTTTAAGTTTAATACTTTAAGTGTCTTCATAAAATCTTTGCTACATTAAAGTTGCAAAAATATACTATATTATCTCCTAGAATTATTCTACTATAGCTTTATGTTTAGGTATAACTTATTTATTGTGAATTGTGTAAGGTAGAGACTTCAGTGCACGTTTTCATAAACTTATCTGGTTATTTCAGCTCCATTTGTTTCAAAGACTTCTTTCCCCATTGAATAGTCTTTGCATTTTTGTCAAAATGATTTGACCACAAATATGTGGGCCTCTTTCTGAACAATCTGTTCTCTCTCATTGACATATTTTTTCTATTATTTCACCAATAATATATTGTTCTGATTATTGAAGTTTTCTCTAGAACTTAAAGACAGGGAGATCTTTTTCTCAAGATTATTTGTCTTATCTAGGTTATTAATTGTACCATGTAGATATTGGTATGAATTTATTAGTATCTACCAATATTTTTCTTGAGATTTATCAGATTTTTCACTGAGTCAATAGATCCATTTTGGTGGTAAGGGCATCTTAACAATTACTTGTCCTATCTACTCCATTTAGTTAGATCTTATTTTATTTTCTCTCAGTAAGGTTTTCTAGTTTTCCATGAAGCACTCTTGAATGTTTTTTTTTTTTGTTAAATTTAATATACTAAGTGTTATTGGTGCTTCTCTAAATGCAATTGTTCATACTTTTTAAACCAAAAATCAATAACCTACTTGAAAGCCTAGAGCTGTAGACAACCACTTCTACCTCATTGGTAAGACAATGTCATGAATCAAGTCACCTGGAGAGATAAGAAAACTATGGTTTTGTTATTGTTGTTTTTTCCCCCAGAACATGCTCACTCTGAATCACATCATGATTCTTACAGTAAAGAATGTGAGATTAATAGGTACTAGATAGATGAACCTGCAAGATGTGATACACCATCTCTCAAGGTTACCTTCAGTTCCTCCTTCCTTCTCAACACCACTCCATTGGGATTCTTTCACTCCTAGGACACTATTACAACACCATTTTTTTTTTCTTGCAGAAAAGTGTTTGCATTTTAGAACAAATGTTTTAGTTCTCTTTAAAAGAGAGGCATCTTATTGTAATATGTATCTTAATTCAAACAGTATCTACTATCTAGTTGTTTATCATCCAACAAATATTTATCAAATATTTACAGATGTAGAATTAAATTAGTTCATTATATGTTAACACTAATAACATTAACTTTATAATTATTTTGATCATGTGGCTCAAGTAAATCATTTACTTCTCATTAACTTGCATCAGAGCAATCACATCCTGTCCTGATCCTATGTTCAAGTTCTTTATGTCATATATATTAATTTGCAAGTGGGTGTTCCAACCAAATTATCATACCTTGACTCTGGTGTCAGTCACATGACTTATTTTGGCCAACAGGACAAGAACAAATTTAATTCAAGCAAAGTCTGGAAAAAAAAAAGAAAAGAAAAAGAAAACACTTTAACACTTTTGTTACTTCTCTTTCTTTTTCCTCTACCTTTTCTACAATAACATTCCCCATTTAGTACTGTGGAAATGTGAGAAACATTAGCAGAGCTAATCTTCCCCAGTTGAGGTCATTCTATGCCAGTCAAACGCTAGCCAACTGTCTAGTTTATCACAGATGCATAAGCAAACCCAGAGAAGATAAATGAAACCTGGCTTTGATGGTCAGAACTATAGACATGATAAGTTATTGTCCTAAACCATTTGCTTTTGGAATAGCCTGTTATCCAGAATTGGTGTGACAAATAACTGATACAAATTAGAAACAAATAATCCAGGGACTAGCTCTGTCTTGTGGATTCTACTTTGGGTAGTACTGCCCCAAATGATCCAAATATGTTATTTTTTCTTGACTGTACCAAGAAAACTACATCCTTTACATTTTTTAATTTTTTTTTCTTTATAGCATTCATTTAAATTTCTAACAGTCTATACAATAAATTATTATTTTAGTTTTTATTTCTAACTCCTCTTATTCCAGTTCATATGAATAAATAAATTCGATGAAGCAGAGATCTTCATTATGCTTACTAATGTATCCTAAACACCTAAAAAGTGCCCAGCACAAAGTAAATGTTTAGTACCTATTTTTTGAATTACTGAATATTTTCATCAAACATCAACATAAAGAATGTAACATGAGTAAATAACATTCAAGAAATTAGACTGTGCAAAAAGTGTAGCTGTCAAGAGGTTTTTATGACAATGCATTAATGATAAAACTAGCAATTTGCAATATCTTTGATACACATCTATAAGTATCCTGTGGTAAAAACACATAACAGGGCAAGGAAAAATTTACAGAAAATAAATTTGGTATTTTTACTGATTACACCCTAATCTCTTACAAAATTTTGACAGCAAACATGAAAGAAATTAAATCACATATACCCAAGACTCTGTGTGTGTGTGTACATGTGTATAAATCTTTTAAACATTTTGCTTAAAAAATGCCAAATCATCCTTTCAAAATGGAAAAATAACAGAGTATAGCAATAAACTATTATTTTATAAGAATTATTTTATAAGAATATTAAATGTAAAAATGTACATTCATAGAAAGAAATCTTTATCCTTGTTTGAGGCAATCATGAGATCCTGAAATAGCAGATGGTAACACTGAGAAGGAGCCGTGACATCTTTGATACAAAATATATATACTATGGGATATGGACATTTTTATTAGCTTTTACAGAATTTTCTTATAGCTACTGAGGGCTATTTGGACATTTTCCTGAGTTTTTATAGTTTGAATTGGGAACAATTCACATAAAACAATGTTAATAAACATCAGAAAGCTCAGCAGCAGACTCGTGTTTTTGCTGGAAAAATTCTCAATTCCAAAAATAAGATTAGAAAACAACACTTTAACTGTAATCTAAATTTTTATTTATTTAAAGACTTTATAAGTGTATAATTTCTGCTCTTTTTATTTTTGGTTGGGGAAATCAAAATTTAAAATAAAGGCAATTTAAAAAATGCAAGAAAGTCTTTATTTGCAACATAAGTAGAATACATTTTCTATGAAAATAAATTAGTGACATAAAAGGATATAACGAAAATGTCACTTTATATATATATATATATATATATATATACATATACATTAAGACATATATAGACATAGAAATAGACATAATGGAATATATACATCAAAATATAGACAGATAGATGGATAGAAAATAAATGGGATATAATGGTAAAATAGACATTAGTGGCTTATCACTACTCATGAATCAGATATCTTTTAATTTTTTTTTGATGTTTATTTATTTTTGACAGAGACAGAGCATGAGTGGGGGAGGGGCAGAGAGAGAGGGAGACACAGAAACTGAACCAGGCTCCAGGCTCTGAGCTGTCAGCACAAAGCCCGACACGGGGCTTGAACTCACAAACTGTGAGATCATGACCTGAGCTGAAGTCGGATGCTTAACCGACTGAGCCACCCAGGCACCCCTAAAATAGGCAAGGATTTCTTAGGCATAGGCACATCATAAAGAATCCAAAAACCAAACAAAATATATTAAATATATTTGTAATAAAAATTAAATTATTCTGCATAACAAAAGATACTATAAACAAAATTATAAGGCAAGACACAATTTCAGAACAGCTGTTTGAAATGCTTACCACCAAAAAGGTATTACTCAGAATATGAAAGATCTATTAAAAATAAGAAAAAAAGTGACCAAAGTGTAGAGCTGATTTAGAGCTATTTCTTAGAAGAAAAAGTATAATATAAATAAAACAATAACATAAAGGTCTACGTCACCAGTAATCAGAGAAATGTAAATTAAAAAAAAAGCAACAAATTGCCATTTAACATCTATTATATAGGCAAAATTACAATCAGATAATAACAAGAAAATAAGAAACAAAAGGAACTTATACTGCTATAGGCTGGTACAACCATTTTCTTTTTTATTAATGTTCATTTATTTTTAAGAGAGAGAGAGTGAGCAAAGAAGGGTCAGAGAGAGAGAGAGGCAGACATAGGATCCAAAGCAGGGTCTGCAGTGCCAGCAGTGAGGTCGATGTGGGGCTCAGAATTGAGCCATGAGATCATGACCTGAGCTGACATTGGATGTTCAACCGACTGAGCCCCCTCTGGTACTACCATTTTCAACAACAATCTGAAAAAGTCTAATAACGTTGAAGGGAAAAAGCAAGTACAGGGAAGAAAAATGACACATGCACCCTGATGCTATGTCTATAATATTGAAAAAATACGTAAGAGAGTACGATACATACTATTCTGGATGCAGAAATATGTATTAAAACTTAAGAAAACATACACAGAAGGATAAACACAAAATTCATGTTGGTATCTTTCACTGAGGTGGGATGGAGGTAGATGCCATTGACCAGGTATCTGACAGGCTCCAACACTACTTATAATAAAAGATATGAAGATCAAGGTTGATAGAAGTGAGTAAATTTGTTATCTTGGTCTTTATACATAAGTTTATGCCAAAATATTTAAATATAAATATTTAATATAAATATATTATGCCAAAATATTTAAACATAAATATTTAAATATATATTAAATATAAATATATATGTATGTATATATATACATATATATTCATATTTAAATATTTTGGCATAAACTTATGTATAAAGATACATATATATAAATTTTTTTTTTTTAATTTGAGAGAGAGAGCAAGAGTGGGAGCAGGGTGATACCTAATCACCTCCCTCTGCCAAGGAAGAGAGAGAGAGAGAGGGAAACAAAGAGAGAACTTAAACAAGTTCCACCCTCAGCACAGAGCCCATTGGGCTCCATCCCACAACCCTGGGATCATGACCTACGCCAAAATCAAGAGTTAGATGCTCAACCAACTGAGCCACCCAGGTGCCCTGAAATATAAAACATTTTTACAAGTATCTATTATTTTACTGATTGAACAAAAATTATTGAGCCCCCAAATTGTCCTAGTTGTGTTTTAGGGTTTGGGGATATAGAAGTATACAAAACAGCCAACTATGTTTGCCCTATATGGCAATGTGCATGCTGTGGGCAAGTAGAAAATGGTGTGGGAAGGAGGGCAAACAGACAGATTGTGAAAAAAATAACAAATATATGCTATGTTAAGTGGTAAGTGAAAAGAAATTATAAAGCAGAAATAAGGAGATAGAAATGAAGATTATATACAGGCTATTTAGAAAAGGTCTTTGTGGTAAAAATGACATTTTCATACACGAGGAAGGGAGCCAGGGACAGGCTGGGGGACATGTTTAAATAAAGCGGACAGCAGGTGCAGTGAACCTCAGGAGGGTATGGTTGGCGTGGTCAAGAAACAGAAACTCAGAAACTCAAAAATGGCCAGTGTGGTTGAAATGACTATGTGCTACATTTTAGAAATTATATCTAAAATGTAAAAATGTCATTATTAGTGAACAAAAGAAACATATTTTAGTTACTGTCAAAAAATAAATAATAGGAACATAAAATACACATCTTATAACCACAAGGACTTTCATTTTTTGAAGTTTGACATTTTATTTTCCCCAAAACAAAATAAGAAGTGTTTACATGTTTTCACTGTGTTTTCATGTGGTATATAAGCTAGAAAAAAACATCACAAAAAATTAACTGTTTGAACTTCCTATGTCAGCTCCCTACATCAAAATTTTCTATAAAAATACAATAGGTGCTAAAAATGCTAGTAAAAATTCATCCAAATCAGTTTGTGTGCATATATTTTAATGAAACAAAGTGGGACTGCATTTTACTTCTCTTTCCCTTGTAAATGTATTCAAGTTCATATATGTGCTGCAGGACTTGGAGTGTGTTTCAAACACATTCAGAAACATCAAGAATGGTATACAGGAGAGACCAACACTAAGTTATAAACAAACACAGCACTCTTGATCTCTTAGGGATTTGGAAAACTACAAATTTTGAGGCAAGTCAAAATGATAATTTGAGCCTTGAGAAACAAACATGGGACAGAATAAAGCAGAAGATTGAAATCCTGGAGAGACACAACAATAGCAATAACACATCAAACTATCTTACAGACAAAACCAAATTAGTATGATGCCAATGCAGACAACTGTCTTGTCCTTAAATATTCTTTCTCTATCGAAACAATGAAGGAAGGAAGGAAAGAAAGAAAGAAAGAAAGAAAGAAAGAAAGAAAGAAAGAAAGAGAAAGAGAGGTTTATAACATACATATATGTGAGAATGGTTTTGAACAATATTTGTGTCTGGTGTCTTCATCCTATCTCCTTTGATAAATTGTGGAACAGAGTGCTTGGTGTTACATCTGTGCTTGATTCTTGCCTCTATGTTAATTAGAAATAATTTATTTGCAAGTGTTTTGTATTCTGCTGCCTTACCAAATTACTACACATTTTGTAACAAATTATCACAAACAGAAATTTAGTGCCTCACAGTTCTAGAGGCCAGACATCCAAAATCAGTATCACTGGGGCAAATCAAGGTGTCTGCAGTGTTGCACCCCTTCTGAAGTCTCTAGGCGAGAATTGATTCCCTGCTCTTCCGGGTTCTGTTGACTACAGGCAATCTTGGCTTCTGGTTGCACCATTCCAATTTATATCCGTTTGTTTTCACCTTATCGTCTCATCTTCTGTCTGTCTAATGTCCCTCTGCCTATCATAGGACATTGCAATTGCAATTAGGACCTGCCTGGATAATCTAGGATAATCTCTCCATCTCAAGATCTTTAATTTAATTTATTCAAAACCTATTTTTCTTTATAAGGTGATATTTACAGGTACCAGAGATTGGGAAGTTATATCCACGTGGGGCCATTATTATGCCTACCACGGCAAGGGAGAAGAAAATTTCCTAAACTGGTAAAACAAGATCAAACCAGGTACAGAATATTTCAAACTAAAATTGAGAACAAAAATATTGAATCTTATAAAGAGTACAGAGGAGGGCTGGCTCCAGACTAAGTGATTCAGAGGTCAGTGGTGTCATCAGAGTGGCAAATCGGTGTAGAGGTGATACTCTCCACTCCACTTTGCCAGGTAAGACAACTTTATTTTCACTCCTTCTTCCTCTCATTGAAAGAAAACAAACAAAGGGAAAAACAAATACGCTATGAGTTTTCAACCATGTAGCATAACCATGCCAGTCACCTCAGTCTCTTTGGGTTACATTGGGAAATAAACCTAAACCAGAATAAAACACCTTGATCAATAAGAACTTGACTCAAGTCACTAGGGCTTCCACTGTGATCAGAGGTGGGTTAATCATACCTTTACCACAGCCAAAATATAGAAGAGATTAATTTGGCTCAATGTAAAACCTATGTGCTATTGGTAGAAGGGAAAGATCGATGCTAGGGTCCCAACATTAGGCGGCATAATCTAATCACAAAACCACTAATCTTAAAGTTTCCTCTTTTGGGGTGTAATATATTAAGTCATTGTCCCATCTGCACTGGTAATTAATCAGCCAGGGCATTATTACTATCTCAGTAGAGGACAAGTATTCCTCAAAATAATTAATGAAGGCTGCTAAATAAACTGATAAGAAACTCATTTTATACACAGCTAAGAGACGCAGCAATATATATTAGATGCTCCTATTCAACATTAATAAATATCTGTAGTTAAATTCATGTTTCTGAGTAAAAAAAGAACTGAAATCTTATCCAACTGACCTGATGGCTTGGAATAGCTTATAGTCACCCCTTCAGGTAGCTTTTGGAAATTTATGTTTAATTTAGTCAACTGAGTTTCTAGACATACCTTTAACATAGAAATAAAGATATAATTATTCTTTCTCTTGATTTCAGAAGCAGTAATTCAACAACCCCTGTGCCTTTCATATTTGTGCTACAGAATTTGAAGTGTGCCTCAAGTAATTTTCAAAGGCACAGAGAATGGTATAGGTAGAATGACATAAAGATGAAAACAAATACAGTGAATTTTTGTTCAATCACTTGAGACACTAATAAATGATCATTAAACTTTATTTTCGAACAAGAATTTTTTAGTACTTGCACAATTTTTCTTAAATATAAAGTGGAGATATGAGTATGAATTATTATAATAATTTAAATGGAATAGTCTATTAGTCATTGAAAAACATGCTGAATGCCTACTGTGTGCTACACAATGTGCTAGATTCTAGAAAAAATAGTAGGTTTTCCAATTTGGAGATAAATAGCTATGTTAGCTCAAATGGTTATATCTTTTACTCCAAATGTTCAATTAAATATGAAACTATAGGAAATAGTATTCATTGGAATGGAAATGAGGATTTTAACATATTTATAATTACATAAATATTAGGAGGATCTAAACAAATTGAATGAAGGCCACAAAGTGAATTCATTATCTCTCCTTCTTCAAACAACATAGTTTAATGGAAAGTAAATAATAATAAGTAATATAAATTACATTTTAAGTACTTAAACATAGTAACTGATGCAACAGGCTCATGTGGTTATAATATTGTCATCCTTATTTTTCCAATGCAAAAACTGAGGCAGAAAGAGGTTAAGGCATTTGCTGATGGTCACAGGACCAGTAAGAGGCTAAGCTTTAAATGCAAACTCAGAAAACTGAATCCTGAAGTCCTCACTCTTAACCATTGCCCTTGATGAAGGAAGCAGAATGGTTATAAGTAATACAGTAGAAGGGACATATTGTAGGGAGTGATTACACTTTAGGTAATAGTGGAAGTTCTTAAATAATTCTATTGAAGACCATCACATTTGGGTCTCATGCTGGGCTCTATGTCTCTGTCAGTCAGTAGAGTCTTTTTAGAAGGGATAAAAATTTGGATGTGGGGGAGGTGAGTGTGAGGACAAACTGGAACACATGAGAACACAGTGGAACCACATGACTCTCTCTATGCCACCAGCCTTGACTACATGGAGGTCAGCAGAAAGAGTTGGAACTATGTACCTGGAGCTCCTTATGCTTCTGACTTAGGGCCTAGAGACACTGAAGCAGATCTGTGAGAGCCAGGAAAGATGATGGGCCAGCTGCTGCCTATGCCTCCAAGATAAGCCAGCAGTTCAGTGATAATGCGTGAAGTTACAAAAGTGCCTGGCATCCAGCATCAACCTTAAAACTGTAATGGTTCCTACTTCACCTTTATCATTTCAATTCCATACAAACATTTTTTGTGGTCCATGCTAACCTAGAATATGCATAAGAGGAACTTTTGAGAAATGTAATTCCATCATAGCTAAGTTGTAACAACACAAAATCACCCTATTACTTATAAGGAAAACAGATTTTGGAACAAACCAAATTATAGCACTTAATTTATTTTTTTTTTTAATTTTTTTTTTCAACGTTTATTTATTTTTGGGACAGAGAGAGACAGAGCATGAACGGGGGAGGGGCAGAGAGAGAGGGAGACACAGAATCGGAAACAGGCTCCAGGCTCTGAGCCATCAGCCCAGAGCCTGACACGGGGCTCGAACTCCCGGACCGCGAGATCGTGACCTGTCTGAAGTCGGACGCTCAACCGACTGCGCCACCCAGGAGCCCCTATAGCACTAAATTTAAAGAAATAAATGTAGCGACGCCTGGGTGGCTCAGAGGGTTAAAGGACCGACTTTTGATTTTGGCTCAGGTCAGGATCTCACAGTTGGGGATTGAGCCCTGCATCCAGTTCTGCACTGACACCATGGGGCCTTCTTGGAATTCTCTTTCTCCTTTTCTCTCTGCCCCTCTTTCCCTTCTCTCTCTCAAAATAAATAAATTAACATTAAAAAAAATAAACATAAAGTTGTTGGATATATTTGGAACATTTTCATTGGTCTCCCTTCATCAGAGTACTAGAATTTGAAAATCATGACCTTAGAGGACTTCAGGCAAGAGCAACCCATCACCCTTGGGAATAAAAAAGCCAGCCAACAGAGTGACAACCCTTCCACCCCACCTACTGGGATTCTTCCATTATTTGCCAGTGTCTCCCAGAATAAGACCAGAAGTTGTCTTGTAATCATATCGAATCTACAGAGTCAAAAAAAATTTCATTAAGAAATGAGCTGCTTGTTTCCGATTCTGTGTCTCCCTCTCTCTCTGCCCTTCCCCCGTTCATGCTCTGTCTCTCTCTGTCCCAAAAATAAATAAACGTTGGAAAAAAAAAAAAAAAAAAGAAATGAGCTGCTTTACTAAACAGAAGACATTATGAAGGAAAAGTTCTATAGCACTGAGATCTAAAACCATAGCACTGGTATTTTAAAGTTTATCAGCCAGACTTCTGTTTTAAATATAAAAGTACTAGTCTAACATAACCAAGAATATTCTGGAAAACAAAAATTACCACCAATTTTGAAGCAAATTGGTATCTCTTTATTTTGACCAATTTAAATTAAACATTCCAAAAATGCAAAAGAACTAAGGACAGAAAAAGATTTAAATAGCTAATTTACAGTGGGAAATCTCCGGAAACATTAGAACGATTTTAGTAGATATAAAACTATGGAAGTACTAACTAAAATGGTCACTTTCCCCCAGACACATTTACCTCACTGCTTTTCCAGTTTTCTCAAAGTCTACTCACTGTCTTCTACCCTCTGCTTGTTGCCAAGACCCAAAGCTAAAGTCAGTGTTGTAGAATTTTGTTATTGGAACACCCCAATTCTATAAATTAATTTATTTGTGAGTTAAACATTGGTGAATAACAAACCACCACAATATTTAGTGGCTTAAAACAATGACTTACTATTTTCTACATTTCTTTGGATTGGCTGGTCTATCTGTGTTGGGCCATTTTTCTGCTCCACATGTGGCTGGCTGGGGTCACCCACATGTTCACATTCATCTGAAAGATCACATAGGCTTGGCTGTTAGCTGAAGTACCTAAGTTATACTCCAAATTGTCTCTGAAACAGAATAACATAGAATTCTTTATGTGACAGAAATCTAAGAGAGTAAAAGCAGAAACTATGAGCCTTTTTTAATGTCCACCGTCAAATGATAATTTCCATCATATTTCACTTATTAAAAAATTCATAATACCAGCCTAAGTTTAAGAAAAAGTAAAGCAGAGTCATTTTCCTGAAAGGTGAAGCAGCATATACCTGTCGAGATGGAAAGGCAGTTGGGAAGCATGTCTATAGGTTGGAGTCAACATTTTTTTCCCCTAAAGAACCAGATGGTAAACATAGTAGGTTCTCAGGTATCTGGGTTCTGTCACTTGCAACTACTTAATTCTGCCATTAAAAACAGCCATAAATACACATATATCAGTGGGTATGGCTATGTTTCAATAAAGTTTGTTCATAAAAACAGGTATTGTGCCCATGACTTGTAGTGCGTAGCCTTCAAGAATCATGAAGAATCAGGTAAATGTGACAAAAGAAATTAAACTTCAATAACTTACCCTAATAAAATGGAGATCTATAAATTGACAAAGAATTCAGAATAATCCTCTTAGAGAAGTACTGAATTACAAGAACACACAAACAACTGAACAAAATTTGGAAAACAATGCATCAACAGAATGCGAAGTTTAACAAAAAAATAGAAATGATAAAAATACAAACAGAAACCCTGGAATTGAAGAATACAATGATTGAATTGAAGACCTCAATAGAGAACTTCAATAACATACTTGACCAAGCAGAAGAAACAGTGAATCAAATATCAGTCATTTGAAATTAATCAGTCAAGGAAGCAAAAAAGAAAAAATAAAAAGAATAAAAAAATGCATACAGGATTTATGGGACACAAGTACAGGAGACATGGGAATCTCAGAAGAAGAGAAAAAGGACAGAAAATATATTTAAAGCAATAATGGCTGAAAACTTCCCACACCTGGGGAGAAAAATAGGCATCTAGATTCATGGGGCTCAACAGATCCCAAATAGGTTGAGCTAAAAAAGGACTATACTGAGACATATTATAATTAAATTGTCAAACACAAAGAGTGGGCAATATGCTAAGTGAAATAAATTAGACAGAGAAAGACTAATACTATATGATCTCACATGTATATGGAACCTAAGGAACCAAGCCACAGAACAATGATCAGACTGGTGGTTGCCTGAGTTAGGAGATGTGGGGTGGGGAAAATAGGTGAAGGTGAACAAATTTCCAGTTAAAAGTTGAAATAGTTCCAGGGATGTAATGTACAGCATGGTGACTATAGTTAATAATTTTGTATTATATCCTTGAAAGTTGCTAAGAGAGATCTTAAAAATTCAAATCACAAGAAAAAATAATTACAACTATATGACGTGACAGATGTTAACTAAACTTATTGTGGTCATTATTTTAAATATATAAGCATATCAAATCATTATGTTGTACAATTTTAATTAATACAATGTTACACGTCAATTATATCTCAATAAAACTCATGGCGGGGGGAACCTATGAACCACAAGCTTAGTAAATAGTTGTTTGAAGTTACTATGTTTGGGGGAAGATATTAGTAGGGGATGTATTGAAGAGGAAAACACTGGAGACTTACTTTTCTACTAACAAATGATGAAAACTGTTCTATTTTTTTGAGAGACGGTCAAAAATTCAAAGCTTTTATCCTTACATCTTTTTATTCTTATTATATATTATACTTTTTAAATTCAGGTAAATTCTATCAGAGGACATAAAAATCTTGGGACTATCTAAGACTGTACGTGCCTGTGTGCATGTGTGTTCTAAGAATGTACAGTTTATTAAAGAAATATACAAGATATATAAATTATATATATATATGTATAATTTAAATATATACATGGAAAAGAATTAAGAATAAAACAAAATCTTAGCCTTCCAGGGATTTCAAATAATGTACTTTTATTTAGTTTATTTCCCAAAATCTTTATTTAAATAAGAAAATTACTCTTGAATATTACATATATAACCTGTAAGTAATGGTATCTTTATTAAAATTGGAGTCTCATATATTTCAAATACCTAGGTCTGGCATATAAGCAAGTATGCAAAAAATATATATTGCCTTGCAATCTGACTGCAGCTTTTCTTTTTTCTTTACTTATTGCTATTTCCTTGGTCAGACTTGCTGCTTTTGAAAGCTTCGGCCAATTCTACTGCTATAAGAAAATCTACCACCAACTGACCCATAAGATGCAAGATTGAGTCCAGGTGAGATCAGCTGAGCCTGGCCAGTATGACCAGATCCCTACCTAGGGACTTATGAGCCTACAATAGTAATTAAAAAAAAAATGTTTTTAAGCCACTAGGTTCAGGATTTAAAAAAGAAAGAAAAAAAAAAAAAAACGGCTATAGCTAACTGATGCAAACTTACTAGATTTACCAGCTAAGATTTACCAACTAATTACAAACAAGCAAACAATCTTCACCCTGTAAAGCTGTTTTACCAGTTTTCATAGTCTGTTAATGTTACCACCATCCACAAAGACAGTCTTGACTTTACTTTGACTCACCCTTCTACTCCTCATCTATCATACCTACAAGTCCTAATTGTTCTGTGTTCGGTATACAATTTTATCTCTCAGGAATTCCAGTCCTGCCACACGCCATATTTAATCTCCTGAAAATCCAGTCAAATTTTCCTTCCATTCAACTTTTTCAAGCCAATTTTTCCTATTATGAAAAAATGTACATAATGTGACTTCTGTCCATCACTTTTAATACGGCTACACTATTCCAGCAACCTCCATCTCCTGCCTGCAGTTTCGAAGTAGTTTGGCAGTGGTTTTCCATGCTTCTGAATTCAACTGACACTCTGTATTCTGTTAACAGAGCAGTGGCAAAAACATGATACCTTTATACCATAAATCCAATCATCACTGCTTCTCAACATGTTCCACGGCCTCCCACATGAGGCACAGCAGGCGCCAGTTATAGATAGTAATGGAAGCATATTCATCACAACAACAGCAACAATAGAAGTAGAGCTCTGTAATTAATAATCTAAGTCTAAGCTACATTTTTAGCCAGACACACAGATATGGATATTGATATAGATGGAGAGTTTTTTCCTATAATTAGAGACCTTCCTAGGTTTATAATGAAATATCAGAGTGACTGGCTGGTACACACGTATCATAGTTGGGATATTTTTGGGGATGCAGAATGTCTTGTTCCCTTCAAGGTCCTTCTAGCTGGTCTAAGAATCAAACTAGCATTAAACAGATTAACAGGACAAGATCAAATTTACTTTTGTATATACAAGGAATCCACGCAGACATAGAAATTCCAAAGACAGTCAGGCAAAATGATGTATATATGTCATCCTGAACTAAGGAGAAGGAGTTAGAGGTCTGCGACTTCAAATAGAAGTAATGTAATACACAGGACGATAAGAACAAGAGTAGATATTTGGTAATGAGATTTTTGCCCTGCCATACAGATGGGTGACTCAGATAAAATTTATCTCTGCTGATAACACTTATTCTGGGAAAGACCCCTGATTTATATCCTTATGTGTAGTTAAGTTTCTCTTGAGCATACAGGATTTCAGTTGCCTTCTGCTCAAAATACTCTTCATGCCATAGTGGCTCCTCTTGGGGTGGCCTGTTCTCAGTCCCTACAATATGAATGATAAACTCATACCCAACTGTTGTGTGTGTGTATATATGTGTGTGTATATGTGTCTGCAGTGTTTATGTATATACTCACTATACAAGTCTCTTTTTTTTATTAAAAAAATTTTTTTAACGTTTTTATTTATTTTTGAGACAGAGAGAGACAGAGCATGAACGGGGGAGGGGCAGAGAGAGAGGGAGACACAGAATCGGAAACAGGCTCCAGGCTCTGAGCCATCAGCCCAGAGCCCGACGCGGGGCTCGAACTCACGGACCGCGAGATCGTGACCTGAGCTGAAGTCGGAGGCTTAACCAACTCAGCCACCCAGGCACCCCTACAAGTCTCTTTTTATGTGGAAATACTGTAAGTGAATCAGATCAAAACAGATTTGATAGGCATAATTGAATTGGAAAGGAAGAAATTCCTCCTTCCTCTCATACCCTAGAAACTTCTGACACAATTCAATGGAGCCCTTAGGTCTCTGAGAAACACTTTTAGAAATCCACTAATCTCAAGTACAGTTAATAAACATTATATATGTGAATACATCCGGTAGGGGATAAAATTATCTACAGTGTCTGATGTTCAAAAGAAATATCTGAGGTTCATAAAAATTATAGTATCAATCTGTGTATTATCCCCTATCATTATTGCAGCTGAGAACAGGTTATAGTTCTTAAGAATTTGCCTGTTAAATTATTTTCAAATTCAAAATTGGTCCCCATGTTTATTCAAGCTTATTTTTATAAATATATTGGATTGGACTGTGGAGGCTGAAAAGAATGACATAAAATGGGATGTATCCTTGGCTTCTATCTTTCTTAAGAATGTTTCTGGTTTTTAACTTTTTATATTAGCAAGCCATTAGAAATATTTTGAAAGCTATGTTTTTACTGCCTTTTACACATCATTTTCCAAATACAGTATCAGTATTAGGTCGAAAGAGGTACAATGTAAGGAGGGTGGAAACATGCCTGAATTAGCCCTGTGGTGACAGTTCTCTGATCATTTACAAATCTTGGCCCAGGGAGTTACAGTTTAAGGAGTGAAGTAGTAAATACAGAAGATTCCTTTGAAAAGGGAAATCCCTGTGGAGCAGGATTTGTAAGAAGTTGAATGAAATTTACATTTCAACACATTGTTCCTTTCTACTTCCTACAGAGGACTCTCTCACATAACAACTGCACTTTTTTAGAGTTCTTTGCTTTAGTTTGAGTTGGTGGCAAAAGTCCTGCTGCTAAGCCACGTTACTAGAACATTTTGAAAGGACATTCACACAGACCAAAGTCACTTTGTTAAATAACACTCTACAATTTGGTGCTGTGGGGAAAAAATAAAAACTTTGAGTTTAGCAAATCATGATTGAATACCTTCATAGATATCAGTTTTTATTTATGTGTGTTATAGGATCCATTGGGAATGACTTTTTTTCTTTCCTTGATATGAAACACTGATAAATGTCTGTATATGCATATCAGTTGTGTGCTAAAATGCCCTAAGGAATTGCATATTGTAGATATTTGTGAACCTTGTAAAATGCAGTCTTTCAAGGTTAAATTTGTGGTAATCTCTAATAATGAGACTGCAGGGGCTCCTGAGTGGCTCAGTCAGTTCAGTGTCCAAGTATTGATTTCAGCTCAAGTCACGATCCCGGAGTTCTGGGATCAAGCCCCGTGTCAGGCTTTGCATTGAGCATGGAGTCTGTTTAGGATTCTCTCTCTCTCTCCTTCTGCCCCTCTGTCTCTCATTCTCTCTAAAAAAATTAAATAAATTTAAAAATAAATAAAAATGAGACCGCACTATTTACTAAAACAGAGTTTCACTTAACATTCAAAAATCATGTCATTTCTTTATGGAAAAAAGATGTTCAAACATTGCAAAAGTTTATTCTCAGTGTAAAGTCTGATACGTGATAATTTGTATGCAGCAATCACTATTCCCCTCAAACTCTATGATGTAAGTATAAATTTCCTCTCAATATGGTCAACACTCAAGTTATATTTTTTTACTATTTTTATGTCGCAATTTACTTTTCTACAAAATATATGGTTTGTATTAGAGAAGTGACCTGTTTTAGAACACGAGCTGAGTGAACTAAATCTACTAAATCTACAATAGCATTATCTTGCCATTTTTGGGTAGTAGAGCTGGGAGAATACAAAGAAGGTAGCTACCCCAATACCTACCAGTACAAACCCACATTCCAATTTCTCAGATATTTATTCAGCTTCTTTTTGATTTTTTTAATGATGCATAAATATCTGAATCATAACATATTTTATTACCTTTTATAACTCTAGATTATTTCCAAAAGTTGTTCTTATATTTAGATGAATACTTTCTCTCCCTTCAACTCATGTCTCTTAGATCTCTATAGAATCATATCATTGATTCAAATGTACTAAAAATCTATGCCCACAAAAAGAATTACACAAAAATGGTTGTGACAACTTTATTCATAGTAGATAAAACCTGGAAACAACCCAAGTGTCCACAAACAATAAACAATTTGCATTATATTTATATAACTGGATACTATGCAAAAATAAAAACAAGTGAACTATTCATAAATGGGATAGTATGAATGAATCTCAAAAATATTATGTTGAACAAAAAGAAACAGATACATGAATATATAATGTATGGTTCCACATATATGAAGTATAAAAACAGAAAGTCTATGGTGATAGAAATAAGAAAATGCTTGTATCAGGGACTGGGGAAAATTGACTGGAAAGTGCACAAATAAAATTTTTCTGGGTTGTGGAAATGTATATTTTTAATTGAGTTTCAGTCACATGGGTGCATCTTATTGTCAAAACTTATCAAACCAAACACCTGAGATCATTACATTTTATTATGTATAAATTATTTATCAGTAAAAATAAAAAGCCTTAGAACTGTGGTATTGTAATTATATTCATTTTTGTTCTTTCCTCTTTTTTACAAATATAACAAACTTTTTTTTTTTAATTTTTTTTTTCAACGTTTATTTATTTTTGGGACAGAGAGAGACAGAGCATGAACGGGGGAGGGGCAGAGAGAGAGGGAGACACAGAATCGGAAACAGGCTCCAGGCTCTGAGCCATCAGCCCAGAGCCCGACGCGGGGCTCGAACTCACGCACCGCGAGATCGTGACCTGGCTGAAGTCGGACGCCCAACCGACTGCGCCACCCAGGCGCCCCAACAAACTTTTTTTAAAGTTTATTTATTTATTTTGAGAGACAGCAAGCAAGGGAGGGGTAGAGAGAGGAGAGACAGAATCCCAAGCAGGCTCCACACTTTCATCATGAGCCCAATGCAGGGCTCAAACTCACAAACCGTGAAATCATGACCTCAGCCAAAATCCAGAGTCAGACGCTTAACTGACTGATTCACCCAGGCGCCCCCAAACATTTTTGACATTTAAACTTAACACCATAGTATCACTAAAGTGAATAAGGATTAGCTGTCATCAGCTTTGTTAAGTCAATATGATGGTCCTCCCTCTCTCCAAAAACACAGACCAAAAATGAATATACCCGTTAGAGTATTGTCGAGGAAGCTGTATACTCTGGATATTCATATTACCCAAAATTCATATTTAGAAAACTAACCTCCAAAGTGAGGACATTAAGAGGTGGGGCCTTTGTGAGGTGATTAGGTCATGAGGTTAGAGCCCTCATGAATGGGAGCAATGACCTTATAAAAGAGGTCCAAAGAGCTCCCTTGCCTCTTCTGTCATGTGCTATTAGGACTCAGCAAGAAGGTGTGTTGTCTGAGGAAGGAGGATTTCATCAGACACTGAATCTGCCGGGGCTTTGTTATGAGACTTCCCAGGCTCCAGAACTGTGAGAAATAAATCTCTGTTGTTGAGAAGCTATTCAGTCTCTGGTGTTTTGTTTGAATGATCCAAGATAGAAAGTTGGTACCAACAAGTAGGGTTGCTGCTGGAACCAATATGTACAAAGGTAGAAGCAGCTTTGGAAGTGGTTAATGGATAGAGGTCAGAAGAGTTCAGATGTGCACCCTAGAAAGGCCTACACTGGTGTGAATAAACTGTTAAAAAAGATTCTGGTAAACCTCAGAAATAAAAGAGGAGTGCTATAGAGAGAGCTTCAATTTTCTTAGAGAATGACTAAGCGGTCGAAAACAGAATACTGCTAGAAATTTAGGCAGTAAAGGTCATTTTGTTAAGGTCTCAGCTGGAAATGAGGGACATGTTATTGGAAATTGGAGGAAAGGTGATCCTTGTTATAAAGTGGCAAAGACTTGGCTAAATTGCATTCACGTTCTAGTGTTTTGTGGAAGGTAGAATTTGTGAGCAATGAAATTGGACATTTGGCTGAACAAATTTCTAAGCAAAATGTTGAAACTGTGACTTGGCTTCTCTTGACCTTTTGTAGAAATGACCAGAAGAGAGAAATAATTTAAAGATGAAATTGTTAATCAAAAGAAAACAGAAGTTAAAGATTTGAAAAATTCTCAGCCCATATATATTGAGGAACAAATGAGGAAGCCTGTTCAGGAGAGAACAGAGGGTATGGCAATTTGACCAGATTTTTACAGACCAGCCATATCAATGGGAGCTAAAAGCTATCCATCTAAGCAGTGGAAAAATGACTCCAAAGGCATTTTGGAGCTTATTGGATATGCCCTTCCCAACAGAGACCCAGAGTGTAAGAGTTCTGGCAAGCCTGTGGGGCTAGTGCAGAGAGAGCCCCGGTTATGGCAATGCTCAGGAGAGCCCTAGAGGCAGGACTTCCCTCATGACCTCTGACAAGTAGAGCCTCTGGCAGGCTATTTTAGACCGAGGGAGCTTTGGACTAAGGCACAGAACCACAGCAGAGGTAAGATCACCTCAGAGAACCACAACAAGCACGAGGCCGATGCATAGATCCTTCTTAAAGTGCAGGATCACTCAAAGCAATGGGTGCAGAACTTTGTAGAGCCTTGGGAGTAGACTTTTTAAAAGATAAGACTTTGTACTTTAGACTGTTGAATTGACATTGGAATCAGTTATGACTTTTAGGGCCAGTGACATGGAATTCATATATGTTGGATCCTAGAAGGACACCAATTTTGGGGAGTCAGGGCAGAATGCTGTTCAGAATGTTTATGTCCCTCCAAAATTCATATGTTGAAATGTAAACCCCAAGATGGCGGTATGGGGAGTCCTCATGAGTGGGGTTCGTGACTTGTAAAAGAGGCTCAAGACAACTCCCTTGGCCTTCCATCACGGGGGTCACAGCCAAAGACAGCTATCTAGGAACAGGTCCTCAAAAGACACCAAATCTGTCTGTGACTTGATTTTTGAAATCTCAGCCTCCAGAACTGTGAGAAATATTTGATGTTTACAAGCCACCAAGTTTATGGTGTTTCGTTATAGCAGCCTGAAAAAACAAGACAGGAGCAAAGCTACAATAATGGGTCAATGAGACCTCACCCTTGGGTATATAAAGTTAGGCTGGGTGAATATTTGAGTTTATCTGTATATAATGGATTGTTGCAACATGGAAACTTGTTAGTTATGGTATATATAGAGTATATATAGGGAGAGATATAAAGAGAGAGTAGTTATATTCTCTCTTGGGGATTGGAGAGAAGACGATGTTATTTTAAAAAGAAAGAGAAAGAGAGAGAAAGAATGGAAGAGAAGAATGAAATCGAGTCTCAAATAAGTTTAAGTGATAGAGAGGGGAGGCATTTTAGGTTCCTGGCAGCTTCCTGGTCACTTAGTAGGTGTTGTTTAGGTTAGAGGCTAAGAACTCCGGCTTAGGAAATCAACCATCTCTTCTCAAACCATGTTTACTCGTCTCAAAAAACTCTGACTCTAACCTCTCTGAATCGATATATGTTTACCTATAAACTTGTTATTAAAATACTAGCTTCTATTAGAGTCCTGCTTTACAGTATAGGAATAGAGTACATTTTTTGTTTATATCAATCAATAAACATAATATTGGAACATTTTAATTGATGTCTCATATATATGAAATACAGATAATCACTAAAACCCTGAATAAAGTGTTAAAGAAATGGCAAATATCTTCAATAAAATCTAATGAACAATAAATGCTTAACAATTTCTCAAAGGTCTAAATCTTTGAGGAAATATGTTGCAATTGGAAGCTGGCAATATCACATGAACTTGAATCTCAGGCCAAACTGCATTTTTTATTCACATGAACAAACAAAAACTTGGAGGAAAGATAAACTTTCCAGCAAACCACACTTAAAATAATCAAATACATTATAATGACCACAACCTTAACATGAAAAGAGTTTTGCATTAACATTGAAATAAAAATGTGTCTAATATTATAAATGTGTCTAACTTATATTCCTCCAAAATGAAGATATTATTCTCTCAACTCAGATATTTTTTATAAATGGCTTAGATAGGTTAGCTTCTAATCAAATGCAGCATTTTACTTTTGTGAAATGTCTCATTTAAATAGCATGCAAACACAGCATAATTTGGAATTATTTGTAAAGTGCTTTATCCTGTCTGTAAAGTACAAAATTCTACATTTAGAGAGAAACGTTTTGAGGTAGAGTAGCTTTTTCCAACATAAGTTTGAACAACTGATAAGTCAAACTTAGTGATTCTTTGAGGATTGATTTAAAATTTGTTAGAACAAACTGAAAAATGTGATAGGGGACATGCTCTCTTTTCCATAGAACAGAATTAGCTTTTGGCAAAGGCACCCTTGCAGTTAAGGCTGCAGGATGAAGATGTTTGCATGCAAATATATGATTTGGATACTTTTCCTTTCAAGTGAGGTTAGTGACATTCAACTTGATAGCTAGAGGTGGGTGTGTCTGTACCTGTATTCACTTTTGTTGGGGCTAGTAGTCATTTGAGCACACAATATTCATTTCTTCTTCAGTGGGGTGCCTTATTTTTTAAAGAGTTATACTTTTTTTTGGAAATCCTATGAATGTTGAAGCATAATTTTTTAAGCTTATTTAATTATTTGGTTTTGGGAGAGAAAGGGAGAGAAGAGAATCCCAAACAGACTTAGCACTGTCAGCACACAGCCCAACGCATGCCCTGATCTCAAGAACCCTGATATCATGACCTGAGCTGAAGTCAGGAGTCAGAGGCTTAACCTACTGAGACATTGAGGTGCCCCGAAACATAATTTTATGCCATAAATATGATGAATATATTTTTATTAGTTCAAATGGATTAATTAGAATTGGCAGGACTAATTCAGGTATAAACTAAAAATATTTCTAAAATATTTTCTTTGTGTGACTATGATTAAAGTTGAGAATTTAAGGGGGCACCTAGTGGCTCAGTCAGTTAAGCCTCCAGCTTTTGATTTCGGCTCTGGTCATGATTTCATGGTTTGTGGCTTCAAGCCACATGTTGGGCTCTGTGCTGATAGCGCTTAGCCTGCTTGAGGTTCTCTTTCTCCCTCTCCCTTTGCCCCTCCCTCTCTCAAATAAATAAATAAATAAATAAATAAATAAAATAAACAAACTTAAAAAATTGTTAAGAACTTAGGTAAATTTTGAAACATTTTTCTTAAAAAAGAGCAAAAAAATGCACAGTGACCCTTACTGATAACTTTTTAAAAGTTATTATATATATGATATAATAATATGTGATATATCATAATACATATGATATAATAAAGGAATGTGTAGTATGAATAGTGGCTCCAGTATGTGTTAGGTGTTAGTCATATTTGTAACATTTTATTGTAACCTGCTTTTTTCAAAAACTAAGTCATGCCATATTATGAGCCTGGGATTTCTGTACCTGAAATATTACAGAGATTATTCTTCTAAATATTATCCTATTTTTTCACATCACAGGTATCAGAAGGTCAATAGAAGAACTGAATGGTGTGGCTATATTTAAGGACGGTGCTATTATTGTGTTTTCCTGGGTCAGGCTGGGAGTTTTCTGAATGCAAAGGTGGATCTTATCCATAGTGTTTCATTTTAGATTTGCCCTAGATACCAATTTGTTACACCGAAGCACTCCTATCTCATCCAATTTTTCATAATCTAAACTGTAACTTTTAAGCAAGAAATCGAGGAGCAGTTATGCAAAGGCAGAGACATGAAAATGTGCTCTGAACAACTTGTGAATTGAATTGCAGGAAAAGTAATTGCTAACAGAAAAAAAATGGCATAACATACTTTCTATTTGAGTGCATATACAATTTGTTTGGATGATATATTTTCTTATATAACAGACTAAATACATTCTAAATATCATAGAAATTTTTAGTATGTGAAATTAAATGTCAAATATAGATGAAATGTATTTTTAAAGTTTCACAGAAATTAATATAAAATTATGTATTTAATTTAAACAAGTTAAATATTTTTGAAATCTTTGTCCTTTTGCAAAAAAGTTATAATGACTAACTTCGTTTTGGAAATTTTTACTTTTTTAGACTTTTGTGTACTTAGAGAAGGATAATTTAAAGAATTGAGTTATTAATTTTAATATAAAATGACATAAATTGAGAAAATGTAATAATCACTAAGTTAAATCACTTGGTATAACACATAACAGAATGGGGTATACTGAAATAATTATGGTAAAGCTAACCAAATACTGTGATAACTAACTAAATCATCATTATCTAACTAAATAATTACTAGCTTCAAGGATAACTATATCAAACATAAAGGTAAGTGTTTATCTCAAAGTTGTTTATGATGATATCATTGACATAGAATGTTATAGGATCTGTAGGGAGTTTTTAACATTTTCTTTGGCTCCCTTAAACGCAGATCATGTTCTTAAAATATAAAGATAATTTAGTTAACTGAAGTTATTGCATGTGATTACATATTGCACCCTAGAACTTATTCAGGGTTCCGGTGCTAACACTACTGAATTACTGCTATTGGCCAAGAGAAGCTTAGACAGAAATTTTAAATTGGGAAGTCTTATACATATGTCAGCAAAATTCATTTGAAATCACATGCAGAAAATTGGAAGGTATGAACTATATATGTCAAACAAAAATAAAATCAGCTGGAAATTTTGAAAATACACAAATAATACAAAAATGTATAAATTTGAATAAAAATGTCCAGAATGTTTGAGAGAGACTATGAGGTTACATATGTGAAGACAGGAGCAAATAAATAAAAAAGGAAAAGAATTAGAACGCTTTAACTCAAGTGCATGTTGCTATTAGAATCTTTTTTTATATTACGTAATAAAATCAGCAATAATTGAAAGAGCTTCTGTTGCAACAGAAAATCGATATCTGTTGATATGTACAATTAAACAGTATGAATTGACATATATCCCCACTGACAAGTTACTCTTTTAGAATATAAAATTGTGTTTCTCACTTGATAGAAAGGGGCAACAGATCATTACTCCCTTGCATATCAATGCCAGGTATCACTGGGGGTGGACTCTAATGAAGTCAAATACAACTTCATGCTCCTCATAAATCAGTGATCCATATCATTACTAGTATTTTTTCCTACTTCCTAATTAAGAATTAGATCAAGCTTTGTCATCTTCCATATACTAAACTTATTTCTATTTTGTATTGCTTCTATCTAATTTTAACACATCCATGAGGAAATAAAATATTTTTCATAAACACTTATTCAAGCCACTCTAATTTTGTTATTTAAAATTAGCAATCATAGGGGCGCCTGGGTGGCTCAGTCAGTTAAGTGTACGACTTTGGCTCAGGGCATGATCTCGCCGTTCATGAGTTCAAGCCCTGCGTCGGGCTCTGTGTTGACAGTTCAGAGCCTGGAGCCTGCGTCAGGTTCTGTGTCTCCCTCTCTCTCTGCCCCTCCCGCACTCACACACTGTCTCTTTCTCTCTCTCTCTCAAAAATGAATAAATGAAAAATTAGCAATCATAGCTATAAAAATACATCATATGAAATCAATGTGGATAACACTTTTTCTCCCCTACACAAATATTGTTCTTTAGAGAATACATGGTGGTATTAAAACAGGTTTCTCGTCAGAGGTGTCATTCTGGTCACATGAGATCATGGACTGACTATCATAAAGCTGTATTTGGATCACAAATATAGTAGTTCTATGTGTCCTGGAGATCAATATCATTAAATTGAATTTTAAATGCTTTTATTCACATTTTATGTATATAGAGGTAATATCACTCAGACCAAACAGTATCATTTTTGTGGTATCTTTCAGATGGGAGATGCTGATGGACATCATGGGGAGCCTCCTAAACCACACTTGTTCCTGACACTCTTCATCACATAGGCGCCAAATAGGTAAATTCAAGTTCCTTTATTATCCTTCCAAGAACTATATACATACACACACACACAATTTGGCATACTCTGTCTTTTAGAAGATAGTGTCTATTTGTTTCTCAATGGTAAGTTTGAGTACAAAATATTTTAGCAACTTACCAAGTAAAGACAACATCCTATTGTTCTCCATAGCTATTATATAAAAAAAAACAAATACTCAAAAAACATTAAAAATTTATCTTCTCTCCATTTTTATAACAATACAGATAATATTCTCATTTAGTCTAAAGTTGACCACTTTTCTTTAAACCTTTGTCCCATACTTAACATTTGTGTGTGTGTGTGTGTGTGTGTGTGTGTGTATTCTACTTTAAATCTTATAATGAATTAAGTTGTGTTTGAAGGTACATATTAGGATCTGAGAACATCACTTTTATTATTTGGAATGATTGTTATTCAGTGTGTGAAATTAGTTTTAAATAATTTAGTTTTTATATGGTTGAAGTTGACACAAAAGGTACTAGAGAAAGAAGAGTTTAAGTTTGAAACAATAACCACTGAATAGTAGCAAAATTAAATAAAAATCTAAATAACTCATGTGTGATTTATAGTGGTTGTTAATATAACACTGAAAATTCATTTCAGAATCAGGACTAGGCGACATATTACCATACAGATATAATTTTGTATCTTTGGTGACTGCCATAAAGTTGTATCACACACATTTGCTAGTAGTGTTTTTATAAATCATTGTTCACCTTAAAAATTAGGGAAAAATCATGCAATTGGAAAATACATCCTATATTTTGCTTGCTCAAAAAAGGATTCAAACGTAAAGTTGGAAAATTCATTTTACATATGATAATATGCTAAAAATGCTTTTAGAATATATAGTCTATTGCTATTGAAGATGTCAGCATAAGTGGGAGCACCTACAGGTTTATACCAATGTATACTTTACCGGAGGATTTTACAAGTTTACTGATTATATGTAAGGAAATATTTCAAAAATATATTTAAGTGAGGAATATATATATTCATATATACTATGTATGTAATTCATATATACACATACACATTTAAATAACTAAGAAAAGAATATAAAGTTAATACTTCATTATTATATGATATATAAATAAGTAAAATATATGTTTTTATTACACATTTTATGTTATGCTATATATCATAATTCATATGGCATATATCATACATTCTCCTCATATATATATTTCTTATTTCATGGATATCTATATAGATATAGTTAAAGATAATAATATAAATATATACACCAAGCTATTGATATTGATTGATGGGATGGGATTAGGCTTGGGGGAAGAGAATATTGATATTTTTTGTTAGGCAAAAAGAATTCCTGTCCCTTCGAAGGTCTTTGTTGCTGAATTTGAGAATCAAATGAACATGAGGCAGAATAAGAGGAGAAAATGAAATCTAGTAGTATATATATCCACATAGACATGGAAATTCCAGAGACACTCAGGCAAAATATGCTATATATCTCATTCTGAACAAAGGAGAAGGGGATAGGGGTCAGAAACTTCAAAGGGAAGGAATGCAATTCACAGGTGAAAGGAAAAGAGTAATGCTTGGTGAATAGATAGTCGCCTTGTTGCACTAGATGGGTTACTCAGATAAAATTTATCTCTGGTAATAACCTTTATTCTGTAAAGACCTTCCAAGTAGAGTTTTCGGGTTTTTTTTTAATTTTTAAATGTTTATTCATTTTTGAAAGACAGAGAGAGACACAGCACAAGCAGGGGTGGGGCGGAGAGAAAGGGGGACACAGAATCTGAAGCAGGCTCCAGGCTCTGAGCTGTCAGCACAGAGCCTGACGTGGGGCTCGAACTCATGAACTGTGAGATCATGACCTGAGCCGAAGTCCAATGCTCAACTGACTGAGTCACCCAGGTGCCCCCCAGATACAGTTTTCTTTATAGTTAGGGGAGGGGCAAAAGTTTCTCTTGAGCCCACAGGGTCTTGATTATCTTAAGCTCACAAAAATCTACCTGCCAAAATGGCTCATTTTAGGGCAGCCTGCCTTTGGTCTCTACATCTTCTTTATATACCTTTGTATTGTTTACATTTAATGTAACAATTAGGGTTTTATTTTTTAATTTAAAACCAAAGTATTGATTTAAAAATCATTTTTCCTTTACTGCACTTTTGAAGTGCCATAGTGCTTTTGAAGAATAGGATGTCTTCCTTCCCACCTGTTGCAAACCCTCATGCAATGTCTGTTTCTCCTTTCTGTCTGCTCATAATTCATTCAGCACATTGAGTTTTTTTCTATCTTGGTTTGCTAAATCACTTACATATCAGAGTGTGGGGTCATTTATGAAGTAGCAGCTCCATATTAATTATATTATTTAATAAAACATGAAGTAATAAAAATTTCTGTAATGGCATTTGTGTACTAATAATCCAATGCAACATATGTCAAACACATGCATGTTTGCTCTCAAATTACCACTATTTATGTAGAAGAGAACACGTATATAATGTGATATTTTAAATATGTGCATTTAATATAACTATATGCATCATTTGCTACTCTTCTTGTTTTCTGCATTACTTTATTAGAAATTCCTTTCCCCTTAAGAAATTAAAAATAATGTTGATACAGGAAAGGCACAGAGTAAAGGCAGGTTTTGAACTTCCAGGCTTGCCTATGCCTTGAGAGAGAGCAATGGAACACATTTTGATGTTAGCAAGCATCTCAATCTCAGTGAATGGTGCATAAGTAAAACCTGACTAGTTTGAATTAACCAAAGAAAGACGAGATAAATAGAAGAGAGGTTGGCTAGACATTAATGTAGAGAGACAAATGTAAAAATTGACCATCTAAGCACTGGCCAGGTTAAGGCAGGGTGCGCATCTCAGCCAATAGCTGGGTAGTGTTGTCCCTTGGCATTTCTAATTCTATTATCTAGATGAATATAGCATCGTTTAGTTTGATGGAATTCAAGATTCAAATGTTGTAATGGCCCTATGCTCATCAAGCCATATTCTGCTTATTATTCAACTTCGTACAGTTTCTGGCTTTAAAAGAATATGCTAATCATGCTGCTGAGTGTTCCGGTCTGTTGAACAATTATATTTCTCAAGACAAAGAAATAACTTGATGTGAGAATTTTATACCTCAGTATTCCAGCTTGCATAAAGTGAGAACCCTTGTGAGACACAGGGGCTCTCCTGTCCTAAATTATATTGAGCATTAAGGAGGGTATAATAATAGAATCACAGAGATAATTCCCCTGCAAAAAACTCTTTAGATATGATCAGTTGAACTTTTCACAGTATCAGCTCTCTGCATTACTAACCTTGCCGTGCGCTGTACTTAGCACTTCAGCATAATATTACTGAAATTAAAAAAAAAAAAAATCTGTAACTGCCTTTTTAAATTAAAATTATACTACACCAGAATTTTTCAGTGATTCATTCAACAATATTTACTAAATGTCTACTATGTATGAGATGTCTGTGTAAGAGCAGTGAACAAGTTAGACATGGTCTTTGCCTGCAAACAACTCCCAGTCTACTATCTAGAGAAGGACATGATAGTGTAAGGTACTGATAGGAGGTATGTGAAAGACACAGAAAGACCATGAGGAAGGACTGCCTAGGTTTGCCTGGAGGAGCCAGAGAGCTGTTTCCCGGCAAAGAGATTAACAAGTGGATAAGCAGGGAAGTACATAAAGAGACATTGAAAGTCAAGGACATTTTAAAGCCAAAATATGTTCCAAGAATTAAAAATGCTTTAGTACACCTTTTAAAAAGTGAAAATAGGAATTAAAAAATCACTCAAGGGGACAGTTAAAGAAAGTCAAATGTATGATAGGCTTTCTATGCCATGCTAAATAGTTTACAGATTATTTTAGACAGTGGCCAGCTTTGTCTTTAGCAGTAAAAAAACAAGAGGGCAGATTGTGAAAGAAATAATTGGAGTCTCAATGATTATTAAAAAGATGTGAATAAAAATGGGTTTAATACTAATTCTTGCTAATATTTTCATATGTTTGCTTTTTTCTTCATAGCTAGATTATAGTATTGAGAACAGTATTCATATTTTCTAGTTTTATATTTATTTTTCTTCCAAGTGTCTTATATTTTTAGCAGCAGAAGCTCAATATATACTTTTTCTTTGATTATGGCTAATTAAGTAACTCACTATATTAAAACCAATGATTTAAGTATTCTAGTTTTATGGAAGTATGGATTGATGACAAAATTAAACCGTTTTTCTTCTTACTAAAAAATCACAGACATTTTTTTTTTAATTTTTTTCAACGTTTATTTATTTTTGGGACAGAGAGAGACAAAGCATGAACGGGGGAGGGTCAGAGAGAGAGGGAGACACAGAATCGGAAACAGGGTCCAGGCTCTGAGCCATCAGCCCAGAGCCCGACGCGGGGCTCGAACTCACGGACCGCGAGATCGTGACCTGGCTGAAGTCGGACGCTTAACCGACTGCGCCACCCAGGCGCCCCCACAGACATTTTTAAAGAACTATTTTATCGCACCCAGCATATGCTCCAATTAATAACATTCAAATTTCACAAACACAGTAAAGAATATAATTCTGCATAAAGTATGTTTGTCTCATCATTAAATATATATTATTATTACTGAGAAATAAGGGTTAGGAGTACCGTAAGTGTAAACCAAAATAGTACTGTAGATGTTTTTAATTGAAATATTTGTTGGCAAAATCCCTTACAAATTAAGACATAGAAGAAAGGAAATACATTTTAGATGGACAATAGATGATAAACAGGTAAGTAGATAAAAGGATATATAGACAGAACATTGTAATACTTGTAGGGGGTATGTATTAATTACATTCCTTTCCACAAATTCTTGTCTCTTCTCCCATTCTTTTTGGAGAGAGTGGTAGAGCGAGAGAAAGAGAGAATATGACCTAGAGATCAAGAGATCTAAATACTGTAGGTCCCTTATGTCAGTTTCAATCTTATTTGCTGCTTAGCTGCTTAGGTAACAATTTTGAATGACACTGTCAGATTCAATTTGCCGTGACAGTGATGGAGCACTTAATTAGTAAGTATCTTAGGTCATTATTACTATTTAATGATTATGCTAGGACTTTCAACCCGTTATTTTTGAAACATAGGTGAATGCTTTGCACATATCATACAGTTTTCTTCGGAGATCCTAACTTCCTTGCATATCTTCCAAAAGGACAAAATGTTTTAGGAAAATATTCAATACTACAATGTCATTTTTCCCATAGATATCAAGAAGGCCTTAGAAATATTGACAGTTTCCAAAGACTATAAAGAATACCCAAGTGCTATAGGATACCACCCATTAATTCAAGAAAAGTTATTTGAGGAAATTTAGAACTGCGCCACTGAGAACTGTAGTGTAGAAGATACTCTGCTTCTAAAATTGGTGATAAAATCAAATTGCCATTTCTCAAGATATTTCTAGGCAGCAGCATCTACTTTAATGTGAACCTCTTCCTGGAAACATGTTGCTGGTATGACACAGTTTGCACTCAATACTAATTTGAAAATCCATTTGCTTTTAAGATATAATTTGCTTGTTTAATAGCTTAGTTTTAGGTTTAAAGTATAGATTTAATTATGATCCTCTAAACAATGCAGAGTCCCCTCTCATAAGTATTCTGCATGAATAAATGAGCTACTAGGGAAACTATTTCAATCAGGTTGACTTTTTGTTGAAGTAACATTTTCCATTCTGCTAAAGTTCAACCGACATTGACTTCACTGAATGGCTGTTGGGAAATTGCCCTCGGAGCTTTATTTGGAACCGCTACCGTCTTCATAATGAAATGTTGTATTGTGAAAGTCACGCTCAGAGTGTTGATTCTGTTCCTAAGTGACATTGTTGGAGCATAACATACATTTAGTTACCTACCTGACAAGTTGTCTATTTAACAGAGAAAAAATGATCTGACTATGATTGATGGCACAGCTGCCCCTTCTCAGTGATGGGGAAAATAAGCTGAGTCAAAACAGATCTGGCTACACCAGAGCACGTCTGTCTGCAGTGCTGTTCTCTCATTTCTCTTCATTTGGATAAGAAGACTTTCCTTTGAGCGTCTATTCCCACAGTCTCCAATCTACCAACCACTGTGCTTATTGCTTTCTTCTTTTCACTTTGAAATTACTTTAGAGGCATTATTCTGCTCTGGTCGGCATCAGAGCAAAGCTTTTCATACATTCTCAGCTACGTGCTCTGTAGGTCAAGGACAACAGTGTTGAAAATTAAAATCCTTGGTAAGAGTATTTAGTAAATTATTTACTTTTTGACTATAAGCTTCTTCTGCTCTCTGACACTCTGACTTGAGTTGTTTTTTTCCCCTGTGTCTCTAAGCATTCCATTGGATACCTGCCTTATAATTGTCCTGATATACAGTAAACATGGACTCAAGCTCCAAAGTCTGTATTGCTCCCTGTGCTTCTGCATATTTTTTTTTCAAGCGAGGTCGATAGGTCAGTATGTCCTTTAGTGGCAGAGACTAAAAGGAAACAGTAAAATAAAAACCAAAGACAGTCTATGTAGTTTACACTTATTCTTCATGAAAACAATGTTCAGAGAATAAGTGTCACTCTGACAATCAAAAGAACTGATTTGTGGGGATTAGAAAAAGTATAATCCAAACAGCCAAACAGGGTATAAATACCAATTATTAAAATAGGTACTTGTTAGTAAAAGAGGAAAATTTATACTGAAAAGTTATATACATCTCAGTCATGTTTCTTTTTTACTTCAATTCATTTAAATTCAGGTACAACAATCAAAAGACCTGGGATTTATACCAGACTTCAGGGAAGTATACATTGTATTCAAGCACACACACATAAAACTAAACTGTGAGGAGTCTGGAAAAGTAAGTTATAGCAACATGCACAGAATTTAAAAATAATTTTGGAAATAATATCTAGCCATACTTAAGAAAAAAAATAAAAAAAAATTAAAAATGAGTAATGACAAACTAAGACAATGTAATATTCTGTTGCTCATTTGGAATCCATAAGTGAACTGTACCAAAGGAACATCCATCAAGGAATATTAGCAAAAACATCTATATTTACAGAAATCACACACAAAATCGACACGCATGTATTTTGTGGATCTTATGAAATCAGAATCTGTAAACATATTTCTAAATTATGGATTAACTAAGTTAGTTATTTATAAACGAGAGACAAGTAGAATAAAACTCCTTTTGTTTTTGTTTTGTTTTGTTTGTTTTTCTTTAGCTGATACAGAAAACCTGGCCAGAAGCAGCAGTCTTGGTAAACAAACAAACAAAAAACAAAAGGAAGTGGAATACACTCTTGGCTTGTGAATATACCCCAAACAATGTTGTCATAGAGGTAGTGTTAATTTTCATCCAAAATGGAAACCTTCTTTCTGTATACCTTAGAATAAATAAACATGTACTGTCAGGTGGTGATGAAAAATATGATATGAATGAAATATGAAAATATGAGTGAGAAATATGATAATAGGGAAAAGAGTCTTAAGGCATTTAATCATTTTGTATAAGTATGATACAGTTTATGCAGACTGACAACATATTTTCTGATAAGTTCCACTCTTTTTTTAAGTATTTATTTTGAGAGAGAGAGAGAGCAGGGGAGGGACAGGGAGAGACGGAGATAGAGGATGGGAACTGGCTCTGTGCTGACATCATCAAGCCCAATGTGGGGCTCAAACTCACGAACTGTGAGATTATGATCTGAGTCAAAGTTGGACGCTTCACTGACTGTGCCACTCAGGCGCCCCTTTCATAAGTCACTTTTAAATAGAAAGTGAAGGAGTGAACCATACTTCTATCTAGGGAATATCATACAAAGCAGGAGAAACAGCAAATTCCAAGGACTTGATGTTGAAGAATCCTTGTCATATTTGAAAAATAGTGAAGATGAATGGTGAAGGAATTGCAGAATCTAATTATGACTCGGGAATTAATCTTCCTTCCTAACTGCAAAGGATCGTTTGAAGGACACAGGATATTAGCTGAGCACACCAAGCTACAGTTTTGCCTTTTCTCCAAACTCCAACACAAAGAAAGCATTTCTCATAGATGAATTAGGTATCTAAAGACATGAAGGACATATGGGGCACCTGGGTGGCTTAGTGGGTTAGGTGTCTGACTCTTGATTTTGGCTCCAGTCATGATTTCACGGTTCATGGGATCGAGCCCCACGGCAGGCTCTGCACTGATAGCATAGAGACTGCTTGGGATTCTCTCTCAATCTCTCTCTCTCTCTCTCTCTGTCTCTGTCTCAAAATAAATAAATGAAATGAAATAAAATGAAATCACTCCTCTTGTCTTCCTTGTAGGGGCTTCAAATGATGGGCTGTCTGCTTAGGAAGTCTTCCCTGATTTGAGAAATCCTAAAAGCCCAGGAACTAGTTGGAACAGAATTAATAGACAGAGTGTGGGCAGCTTTAGTAAATTTTAAATGAAGGCATTTGTTAAAAAGTCATTCTTTAAATTATTCATTCTACATTTAAAAAAAATAAAAAATAAATTAAAAGAAGCACCTGGGTGGCTCAGTTGGTTATGCATCCAGCTTAGGCTCAGGTCATGATATCACTGTTTGTGGTTTCAAGCCCTGCGTGGGCTCGGTGCTGACAGCTCAGAGCCTGGAGCCTGCTTCGGATTCTGTATCCTTCTCTCTCTGCCCCTCTCCTGCTTGTGCTCTCTCTCTCTCTCATTCTCTCAAAAATAAATAAACATTACAAAAATTTTTTTAATTTACATTTCTGCTATATTTCCTCCTACAAGCTAGGTTAATAAAAAGCAATGTACTGAGTTTGTGATATAGATAGAGGCCTTATTTGAGTTTCGACTTTAAGCAGATGATATTCAACACTGTATGGATTAATACTTTCTAGGCATTGTTTTTTTACTGTAAAATAATTTTTATTTGAAATTTGTCATTAAATCATTGATTCATTCACTCAATCAAAATTTTGAGCAACACTTTTGAAAAATAATTAGCAGAGCTGAGAAGAGAATCATTGAGCTTGAAAATAGGAACTTTCCAAAATGAAATGTAGAGGACAAACAAAACCCACAGAATATCCAAAAACTGTGGGGTGATTACAGAAGATGTAACTAACATATGTGTAATTGGAATGGCAGAAGAAGGAGAGAGGACAAATCATAACTAACATTTGAAGCAAAAAGAGCTACACATTTTTCAGAATTAACAATGGACACACGAAGCCTAGAAAACAAGCAGAATGAATAGAAAAAAACAAAACAAAACTAAACAAATATTTAGGTTAAGCGTACATATGAGTTTGTTAAAGCTGCTCTAACATTAGTTTGTTAAAGCTGCCATAAAAAGTGCCAAAAACTGGGTGACTTAAACAACAGAAATTTATTTCTCACAGTTCTGAAGGAACTGTGGCAGAGGTCGGCAGGGGCTATTTTGTTCTGAGGGCCGTGAGGGAGGGATGTATTTCAGAACTCTCTTTGGCTTTTGGATGGCTGTCTTCTCTTTGTGTCTTTAAATTATCTTCCCTTTCTTGGTGTCTGAAACCAAATTCCCTCTTCTTATTAACACGCTTGTCATATTGGATTAAGGGCTATCCTAATGACATCATTTGAACTTGATTAGCTCTAGAAAGAATTTTTTTTTTTCCAAATAAGGTCACATCCTGAGCTACTATAGGTTAAGACTTCAAAATATGAATTGGGGGAGGGGCACAATTTAACCCAATACCACATACTACATTTAAACTGTAGGGAAACAAAGGCAAAGAGAAAATCTTAAAACATCCAGGTGGGGAGGAGGAATACCTTACTATAGAAGAACAAGGATAAGAATTACAGCTGACTTCTTGTCAGAAACCATGAAAATATGAATAGAATAAAGGAAAATATATAATATTTTGGAAAAACCTCCTTAAAATTTTATATCCCACATAATTATTCTGCATAAATTAAGTGGAAATAAAGACTTTCTCAGACAAACAAAAACTAAGGGAATTTATCAGCTACAGACCTGCTACATAGAAATGATTTTTTTTTGAGGTGGGAGGGGCAGAGAGATGGGGAGAGAGAGAATCTTAAGCAGACTCCACACCCAGCGGGGGAAGCCTGATACAGGGCTTGATCTCATGACTGTGAGGTCATGATCGTGAGATCAGGACCTGAGCTGAAATCAAGAGTGGGATGCTTAACTGACTGAGTCACCCAGGCACCTCTACACAAGAAATGTTTTAAAAAGTTCTTTAGCCAAAGAAAAATAAATAGGCCAGAAACTAGAATCTACATACAGAAATGCATAGAAAAATAAAAGGAAAAAATGAAGGTAAATTTGTTGTTGTTGTTGTTGTTTTATTTTTTTAATTTTTTTTTTAAATTTTTTAACGTTTATTTATTTTTGAGACAGAGAGAGACAGAGCATGAATGGGGAAGGGTCAGAGAGAGAGGGAGACACAGAATCCGAAACAGGCGCCGGGCTCTGAGTTGTCAGCACAGAGCCTGACGTGGGGCTCGAACTAACAGACTGCGAGATCATGACCTGAACCGAAGTCGGACACCCAACCGACTGAGCCACCCAGGCGCCCCGTTGTTGTTGTTTTAAATCATTGTATGGTAGGTAACTGCTTGTTAAAGCAATACTTGGGCCAAATCACAATATTTGGGTGACTCTAGAAAATGGATATATGCAATGAATGACAATAATTTTTAAGGGATAAGAAGGAGGAATTGGGAAAGACTTTGTTATAGATTTGCCTGTACTACATGTGAAGTGGCATGGTATTATTTGAAGGTACACTTAGATAACTTTAAATATATATATGTATGTATATATATATAGACCCTAGTTCAAACACCACTAAATTTTACAAAGAAGTTTATTGGTAATCCAAGAGAAGAGGAAAAACTGGAATTATGTAAAATGCTTAATTAAAATCCATAGAAGTCAGAAGCAGAGAGAGAACAGAAAAAACAAAAACCAAAAGCAACTAATAGTAAAAAGTGATAAATGTGGAGGGGAAATGTAATAAAAATGGTAATTATTAGTCTAATTAAAAAAACAATCACTTTTCATGTGTATAGTCTATCAATTAAAAGATAGGCTGACATTGTGGATTGAAGAAAAAGGGCCCAACTATATGTTGTTAAAAATAAATCAACTCTATGTATAAACATTCAGATAGGTTAAAGTATAGATCAGAAAATAACAATTGTAAAAACATATGTGTCTAATAACAAAACACCAAAATACATAAGGCAAAAACTACTAGAATTGAAAGGAGAGACATACCCACTCTTATAGTTAAAGACATTAATCTTTCTCTGTCAGGAATTGATACATCAAATAGGCAGAAATTCAGTAATGATGCTCTACATAAATGAAGTTTATGAAATAAAATATCTTTGAACCAAGTAATATTCAAGTATCCTAAACTATGATTCTCATTAAAATTAAAACAAAGATATTAAAGCTATATAGCAAATTATAGATTTGTGTTATACATCTTTCGGTCATCTATTTAAAAATCACTCTTTTAACCTTTACTAAGTTTTAGAATGTAAGAACAAAATAAGAATGTAATTCTGTATTATTGGGAAGCTTTAACAAATTAAAAACTAAAAAAAAAAAAAGAAAGAAAAAGAAAAAGAAATAATGCATAATAATGGAGAAATATTTTATGATATAAATTTATACCTATAAAACCAAGAGACTTTATTAGGAAAAAAATACCACATGTTGAAAGATAATTTGATAGAAAAATAGACAAAAATAAATACATTTTTCCCTAAGTATCTCAAAACAAAAATGGAAAGCATAGCACATTAACATTGAATATGAAAATTATCACATATCCAACAATAAATTTAACAAGGAATTTTTGGGCTTATATAAAAAAATTTGGAGATAAAATAACACATTTTATTTTATTTTATTTAAAAAAATTTTTTTAACATTTATTTATTTTTGAGGCAGAGAGAGACAGAGCATGAACGGGGGAGGGTCAGAGAGAGAGGGAGACACAGAATCTGAAACAGGCTCCAGGCTCTGAGCAGTCAGTACAGAGCCTGACGCAGGGCTCAAACTCACCGACCGCGAGATCATGACCTGAGCCAAAGTCAGACGCTCAACCGACTGAGCCACCCAGGCGCCCCAAAATAACACATTTTAAATGAGAAGATATACTATGTTGTCTTTTGTTTTTAAAGATTTTTTTTAAATTTTTTAAATTTATTTTTGAGATAGAGAGAGAGCATGAGCAGGGGAGGGGCAGAGAGAGAGGGAGACACAGAATTTGAAGCAGGCTCCAGGCTCTGAGCTGTCAGCACAGAGCCCGACGCAGGGCTCGAACTCACAGACCACCAGATCATGACCTGAGCTGAAGTCGGACGCTTAACCGACTGGGTGACCCAGGTGCCCCTATGTTGTGTTTTTTTAAAGGAAAACTTACTACAGTAAAATTACTATTTCTCTAAAATTAATTTTTAATTTTAATTATTATAATTAGAAACTATTTTTTGATTAAAAGAAATGGCTTAGAACCAAAAAAACCAATTAGAGTAGCAAATAAAACAAAACAAAACTTATTCTCCTATACATAGTAAAATACTCTATAAAATCACTTTATCTGTCATTCAAATATACACATTAATTAAACTAGGAAAAAAGCACCAAAAACAATATTAGTATACATCAGAATTTTTTATATAGCAAAATAGTTATTTAAATTTAGTCCAGCCATGTACATAATGGAACTAGCAAAAGCTAATATAAATCTGCCAGAATGTAAAACTGGATTCCTACTCTATATAAATGCACATAGATAAAAATACTTTTATAATTAAAAGAAGAGAATATGAGTTTGGAGTAGATCTTTTCTTTTCTTTTCTTTTTTTCTTTTCTTTTCTTTTCATTATATATATATAGAGAGAGAGCATGAGTGGGGTGGAGTAGATATTTTCATGATGATGTTACTCCCCACTATAGAGGGAAAATGCATATATTTCATACATAAACATTAAAAATGCTTATAAAAAGTATAGCATATGTATAATTTAAATAAAAGAACAATTCTAGGATAGGGAAATATTTGACCCATTTATAAAAATCATAGCACTAATATATATAACAATCTAAACTTTCACTAGCAAGATAGATTACAAGGAAAATAAAAAAGCCAAAGAATATAGATGGTTTAGTGGGGAAAAAAAAGTGTTGGGGCAACTGGGTGGCTCAGTCAGTTAAATGTCCAACCTCGGCTCAGATCATGATCTCCAGGTTCTCGGGTTCCAGCCCCTCAAGGGGCTCTGTGTGGATAGCTCAGAGCCTGGATCCTTCTTCAGATTCTGTTGTCTTCCTCTCTTTCTTCCCCTCCCCCCACTCACACTATGTCTCTCTCTTTCTCTCTGTCTCTCAAAAATAAATAAACATTAAAAAAATTTTTTTAAATGTTAACGGAACCCTGGTTTTAATATGAAGAAACAACCAACATTCTCAAAATTCACAGAAATGCAAATTAAGGTGTCAATGATACACCGATGTATACCTATAAAATTAACAAAAATATTTGTAAAAGATGTATAATATCTATTGCTGGAAATGTTGTGGAGAAAAGGAGATTCTCATAAAACATTGAAAGAAATATAAAGTTTCAAGTCCTCTTTAGAAAGTAATACTTAAGCAAACCCACAGTTACAATTTTATCTATAAATTTCATTTTTCAAAATCTAACCCACAAAGCAGAAGCAATACTTAATGCAACTGAATAAAGATAATTATTGATGCAATGCCTATAGAGGCAAAAGGGTGGATTCAAAATAAGTGCTATTTATAGGTGAATGATTGACTAAACTTCATTCTTGTGTACGATTTATACAGGTAGTAGAAGGGTAAGTAAGAGCTTTGAGATGTATTGTCATTTAAAAAATGTTTTTAAATGTTTTTAAAAAATATGATGCAGAGAAGTGTACATTAAAAAAATAAGGCAGGAAAATTACATATATCAAACAATGATTTATTTCTAAATGATATAATTTGATTAAAAGTTAAGATGTTCAGATTTTGCAACTTTATATATCTTAACTGACCATTGATATCAGAAATTTTATTCAATTTAATATCACATTTCAATGATTTTAACAACTTATGAAAACTATATTTCATTTGCTAGACCATTTTTGCATTTACGTGTTAATGACTAAATCAGAAGTGGTTTAGTAATTAATTTTATGAAGAGTGCTAGGTTAATTAATAAACTGTGATATATGATGAAAGAGCATTGAAAGTGAAAGCTGAGAAAATATTACATTCAGGTCCCCGTATTCTGTGTCAAAGAACTTATTTTTCTTTGATACTGCTTCAAAAGTCTTTCATCCTCATGCTTCACTGACACTTAAAACAGCGTCATAGTGGGAGTGGAAATATAAGTGACAGGTCTAATAAATTAGCAATATCCTTCTCACTACACTCCCCCTCATTTTTGGCTGTGAAATTTCACTTCTTATTAAAATTTGTATTCTTCAAAGTTGAATGGGAGTGGAAGATTTTTTCCGAGTTTTATCTGCTCTAGAGATGAGCTGTGCCAAAAATTCTAAGGCTGAAAAATGTCACTGGCCTTTCACTTGGAGTAGCAGAGAGCTTTTCAACATTTCAGGAAGGCTGGGCCAAGTTTCTAATGGTTAAATAAATTGCCTTCCAAATGGCACAGTCACAGTGGTCTGGACCACTGTATGGATGACAGTCTCCTTCATATATGGCCATCTTTTTGTACTTCTTTCTCTTCTTAAAATGTGAACTACATAGATTAGAAAATAAACTAAAACCTAAAAAAAAATTTAAAAATCACAGTAGAAAAGGTGATGTTGCCGTCTCTACATGTCTAGATCAATGGTTCTGGAGATGCATTTTTTTTTTCTAAACTGGGTCTTGTGGAATCTATTTAGTGGACTGCAACCAGTATTAGAAAATGAAAAAAAGGGGCGCCTGGGTGGCGCAGTCGGTTAAGCGTCCGACTTCAGCCAGGTCACGATCTTGCGGTCTGTGAGTTCGAGCCCCGCGTCAGGCTCTGGGCTGATGGCTCGGAGCCTGGAGCCTGTTTCCGATTCTGTGTCTCCCTCTCTCTCTGCCCCTCACCCATTCATGCTCTGTCTCTCTCTGTCCCAAAAAATAAATAAAAAATGTTGAAAAAGTTATTAAAAAAAAAAAAAGAAAATGAAAAAAAAAAAAGGATAGATAATATGCAATAGAATAAAATTACAGTGAGAGTTCATCACATGTCTCATACATCTTTTCTTAGTTTATATATGCATACATATCTATAAGGGTGTGTACTCTGGATCATAATCTGAAATATATTTCTGACTATGATTTGTAGACAAAAATATTTGAAAGCCATTGCTGTATATCATGTGCTGTGGTTCCAGCGTTTGCCCATTAGACCTAAAAATAAATCAGAAAGGGCATTCTGCATACGACAAGATACTTTAAAACAATATATGCAAACCCTACTTCTTAATCAATTTATTTTCTGGAAAATCTTTTGTTAAATATAACAGGAAAAGTAAGGATGGACTTATAGAATGATAATACTTATAGTTTTACTATAGTCTAATAAGCATTTTTATGAATAGCATGAGGTAGTACAGATGAAGTTTTCATTCATGTAATGTTCCATGAAAATAAATTTATCTGTTAGAATTTGAATATGTAAAACAGCCTCAGGAATTATTTCTTCTCTTGCTTGCTGCATAAGAAATTCATTAGATATTTAAAATAACAATTATGAATCACACTATATAAAACTTCAAAATACATATCTTTATTGTGTGTATGTATACACATGTACACATATAATTTATTAAGATTAAGCATCATTCTCATCAAGTGATACATCTTTTTGATATACATTTTTGAATAGTTAATTATGCTATCCAGAGAGGCAGCTGATTCCTTTACAAAACCCATACATCTTTCTGTCAAAATGAGCCAAACTCCAAACTATTGATGAGATAAAGTTTGCTGAGAGAAGTGTTAAAACCACTGGGACCAAACTGAGATAATTGTGTGCAATTCTTGAATTAAAATAAATCATTCTAACAGATGAAATATGAGGAAGATCTGAGTTTGATTCAAATATTGGAGAAAAAAACCTGCTTGGAATCATTAAAAATCAAAGTTCAAGATATGTGGTTTGAAAACTACATGCCTAATTTAAAATTTTATACTTTTTGTTAATACATAATGCTATTTTTGCTGAGCTTTAAAACAAGCAGAATTTTAGGAAGAGTTTTGAATATTATCACCAATATTAAATATCAATTTTATTATTGTTCAGAAATTTGCAATGTTGCCCATTCATTTTGAATTAAATCACATTAAAAAAACAAACAAACAAACAAACAAAGAAACGAAACTCAAACTAAAACAGTAAGTCTTTTCTTGACAGGGCCAATAATAATTTATACCATTGTATATGGAATTTAAAATCTGGTCCCTAGTCAGTTTTACTAGATATATTCTAGTTTGAGAAAGGGGATACATATTCTTAATATTCATAATATTAATAAATTTAGAAATAAGTGTTTATCAGGTAAAGTAATTAAATTCAAATATGTATGTATCTGATACATTTTAATTCTTTCAGTTTTTCATCCTGTGAAATAGATTAGTGGAGAGGAAGGCAGTCTATTGGATTTGATACATGACTCTCCCAGTGAAATTGTATGACCTTTGTTATTTATATTATCCAAGCCTAAGATTTCTTCTGTGTACAATGGTGGTTTTAATAGTTCTTACATCATAGGATCAGATAAATAAGGAGGGAATATTTGGCACAATGTTAGAAACTAATAAGTATTACACACTATTGCTATTAATGCTATAGATTTTTTTGTAGTTATTTGTATTTTTTTAATATGGTATGCTTCTGGTTTGATCAAGTATAATTTGAGATTCATAATTTTGTCTGATTACAGAAAAGACAAAGTGTTCAAGGCATCTTAAAGTAATTTGATATCCTTATCATATATATATAACATGTTAATTTTACATGTATTTTTTTATATTACTTTTATTGCTAGTTTAACATACTGGATTGTCTACTAAGTACTGAGCACCTGGGGATGCTCCCTTCCATATGGATGGCGATGTGGCCATGGGGGAAAGTTAAGGCCAGACATGTTTCTACCATATGACTACCTTCCCTAAGCATAGTTATTTGCCCTATAGGAGTAAACTTGACTAAATTTGTTTGAACCAGTCATGCTCCCAGGAATTTTGAAATAGGATAAAAAAAGAATCAATCTATATTTGGTGGCTTGACCAGTAATTAAAAAAAAAAAAAAGCTTTTGAGAGCTTGTACCTAAGAAGTGTATGTATGTGTGAGGTATGGAATAGGTGTGTCCATATGTGTAAAAAATATCTATGCTGACTGAAGTAGTAGAAGAATCTTTTCTTAATATTTATTTATTTATTTTGAGAGACAGAGAGAGAGAGAGAGAGAGACAGAGAAAGAGAGCATGTGGGGGAGGGGCAAAGAGAGAGGGAGAGAGAATCCCAAGCAGGGTCAGCACTGTTATCACAGAGCCCAACACAGGGCTGGATGTCACCAACCGTGAGATCATGACCTGAGCCAAAACCAAGAGGCGGACGCTTAACCAACTGAGCCGCCAGGTGCCCTAAAGAATCTTTTTTAGATACAGAAAAGGAAATGGAGTAGATGAACAGGGAGTTGAATAAGGTATTAAAATGGCTATTTAAACTGAGATTCCGGTATGTTTTTGAAGTATAGCCTTAATATTTTCCTTCTGCTTAATGAATCATCTGGGTATCTTAAAATAAATACTCTCTTGGGAGTGCCTGGGTGTCTCAGTCAGTTAAGCATCTGACTCTCTATTTTGGCCCAGGTCATGATCTCACGGTTCATGAGTTCCATCCCAGCATGGGGCTCCACGCTGATGGTGCGGAGCCTGCTTGGGATTCTCTCTCTCTCACCCTCTCTCCCTGCCCCATTAGTGCTCTCTCTCTATCTCTCTCTCTCTCTCTTAAAAAAATAATCTTTTTAGCATGGTCAAGTTTGATTCTGTGTTTTACAAACCAAAGGGAACGTACCAGAGGGAAGAGTCCTTCTTATACTTTGATCTAGGTGTTTACAAACTTTTTAATGTAAATGTAGAAGTAGTAAACAATTTAGCCTTTGCAGGATATACATTCTCTATCATAACTACTCAACTTTGCCGTTGTAGGGCAAGCACAGCCATAATCCCTCAAGAATGAGTGTGGCTGTGCTCCAATAAAGGAACACAGTATTCCAACTTATGAATATTGAAATATGAATTTAGTAAAATTTTTACATCACAAAATTTTATTTTTTGATTTTTTAATTATTAAAAATTAAAAAAAATTGTGATATGTGAATTAAACAAAAATAGGTGTCAAGCTAAGTAGTGGATCTGGTAAGTAGGGGAACCACCCTGCAATTTATACCAAAAAAGTCTTAAAAGCTTCCCAATCACTTCTGCAAATACTTCTTCTTTCTTTACTCTTCTGATACTAGACTAATAATCACCATTCCTTTTCTACTATAAATACATATTTCTGGTTACGGAAAGGTAACTTATGCATTTTGATTTAAATAACTCTTCTTATTAACTGAATTTTAGTTTATAAATGAGGTCATAAATTGTATTTCTTTCTAACACTTAGAAGTATATGCTTTGTACTTTAAGAATGTTATTGGAAATGATGACCATAATAAAAACATAAAGCAAATAAATGATCACATTAAAAGAATTTTAAAACAAAAGGTAACTCCTAAAACCAGCAGTTATATGTTGGTAAATAGCTATTAAATATACAAAGATGGAAAATAGTGACTTAATGTGGATTTCTTCCATTGCCAATGTATTCAAAAATCATCCTAGAATGAGAATATAAAAGCCACTGGAGTATTGGTATAAGAGAGAAATAGAAATGATAACAGATATATCAATATATTATTATTTCTAATTAGATCGGTATAAAAATCCTTTCCAACATAGTTATATGGTGTCATAAACATAAAACTGTCAAATATATTTGATGAAATAAATAGCTTATCGGAAATATTATGTCAGGCACTAATGGTGTCAATACAAAGCTGTTAGGAATCACAGCAGCATTTGAAGTCAATGTATTTTAAATTTAGTTTAGTCCAACAGGGCATTTAGGAGGTCTAGAAAGAGATTAGGGCAATTATGTATGCCAAGTACATAAATGTCAACAGCAATTTAGAACAAGAGTAGATTGTAAGAATGTTTCCAGTTCAATATTTTACTCTGAAGGCAAATAATCAGTATGAGATTTCTGCAACAGGGAGCTAACGGAAAATACACTGAGGAGAGGAACAAATAATGATACTTAACAGAGAGGTTTTAGCATAATGAGATTCCACTGGTTATTTGATTCACAGACAATTCCCATAGGGCTTTTTATAAATTTTATGTTTTTCTAGAAGGTCACACACTTGATGAGACTTGTATCTGTGCTCTTAACAACAACATTTAGTAATGCAGATTCTTTTTAGGTGTTCTGTCACTCTCATAACTATATATGGTGTTTATTTTGAAACTTAAGCAGGATCTTTATTGAACTATAATTGAACACTATTTTCTCAGTGTGGAATCTCCAATCCAAGTGCCACACACAAAAGTTAGAATGTACTATTACTTATAGAAGGTACTGTCATCAACTGTGTTCTCAAAACATATCAGAATGCTTGATAAACTCATAGAGTATCCAGTTAATAACTGCTGAATAAATACAGCTGTACGTGACAACAATATCTACTTGAGTTGTGAAGGTATTTGATAATCAGCCTCTGTCATTTTCTCTCAATGGTTTTGAGGAAGTGTTTTTCTTATGTGATCACCTGTCCACTGCACTTGCTCTCTCCCTCTCTCTCTCTCTCTCTCTCTCCCCCCGTCTCTCCATGATCAGGGTTCCTTCCCCTCCACAGCATTCCGGCTTCTTTTCTTCCCCAAATCCGGTCTCCACACCTCCTACCTTCCATGATGTGGCCTCTTTTCTCCCTCTAGTCATGCAATTAGTTCTTTCAGTCCTCAGATCAATTTCTGGGTGTTCAGAATGATTTCATATTTATCTAGCTGTGTTTGAGGGATGAGACAAGCATAGGGTCCCCCTACAACTCCACCATCTTAACTCCCTGCAAGTTTCAAAGGTCTTTGAAAAGGCAGTTCAAAGACTATGGTAAAAAAAAATTAATAATTGCTTCTCTGTGAAACTATCATATCAGAATGTATAATACAAGCAGCTATGAGTGTTTTATGATTAAAACTTACTTTCCCACTTACCACTTACTCTTTTTCTTTTTCTTTCTTTTTCTTTCTTTCTTTCTTTCTTTCTTTGTTTCTTCTTTTCTTTCTTTCATCTATTTTTTATCATCTATCATCTATCTAGCTATCTATCATCTATCAATCAATTATATATCTATTATCTATAATCTATTCTTTAAGTCCCAGTATGCTATATTAGAATTAAAGGAAAATTAAGGTTACCATCTGGCATTTGTGTAGGCACATTGCCAAAGTTAGCAATATTTAAATTAAGCAATAATTAAAGACAACTCAACAGCAAATAACAACAAAAAAGACATTCTGGTTATAAAATGGGCAGAGGATCTCACATTTGTTTTTCCCCAAGAAGACATACAGATGGACAACAGGTACACTAAAAGATGCTCAACATCACTAATCATAGGGAAATACGAATTAAAACCACAATGAGATATGGCTACACACCTGTTAGAAAGGCTATTATCAAAAAGACAAGGAAGACATAAGTATTGGTGAGGATATGGAGAAAAGAAAACTTTGTGTACTTTTGGGATGTAAATTGGCAGAGCCACTATGGAAAACAGTATAGAGATTCCTCAAAAAAATTAAAAATATAACTACCATATGACCTAGCAATTCTACTTCTGGGTATTCTGCTTTGTTACCTCCAAAGCAAACATAACACAAACTTAAGATCTTTCTGCACCCCATATTCATTGTAGCATTATTTACAATAGCCAAGGCATAGAAACAGGCTACATGCTCATTGATGGATGAATGGATAAAGAAAATGTAGTATATATACATATAATGGGATTGCTTTCAGCCTGAGGAAGAAGGAAATTCTGCTATTTGCAACAACATGAATGGATCTTGAGGGCATTATGCTAAGTGAAATAAGTCAGACAGAGAAAGACAAATACCATATGATTTTACTTACATATGGAATCATTTTTAAAAAGTTTTCCTTTTTTTTTTGTTAAAAGCAGTAAGTCCCATCAAGGATTCTAGATGATTGTGAGGATCTCAGCAACAACTGACTCATGTAGGCCAAATCTAGGCTCTGGTTTCTGTATGTGTTAAATCTCAACTATTTGTCTTCCATTTCTTTTTTCATTATTATACCTATAAATTTTAATCACTTTATATGATGAGTTCAGCTTTCGAATAAAAACTAATGTTTGCTAGTGCAGTTGAAGATTCCACAAATTAAGGTAAGATGTGAATAACATTCAAAACATGCAAAAAAAACCTATTAAAATATTAATAAAATATATATTTTAATTAACAATTAAGATGTATTAAATGCTAATAAAATTTATTTTTCTGGCCCAAGGTATATCAAATGTATTTACAGAAACCTTTTAAAGAAACATTTTATCTTCTGTTCCTATAAACCTTGTAACTTTCTTTATTGCTCCCTTAAGGTTATAGCTAAAAGTGTTTCGTTTGCATTGTTTTGCTGTGGAATTCAGAGAAAATGGTTTTACATGAGAGTGCCCAAATTGAAACCTGATTTTAATACTTCCTAAGTATCTGGGCCTCAGTCCCTCATATGTAAAATATGAATTGTATTTTATCTTTTTCATCTCAATTGTTATGAGAAAAGAATGAGGCCATGCATATAAGGAAACAGCAGAATATTTGGATAATATGTAATTATTGAGTGTCATCCTTCTCTTGGAGGTGGAGAGGATGATTCTTTCCAAATGCTTTGAAGCTTGCCCCTTGCACTTCAGAGATGGTGCCCAGAGTTGAGTTAAGGAGAGTCTGCGTGAGAGTAAGTACCTGGAAGGCAGCTGGATTTTTCACTGCACAGGCATGATTAAATACCAGTTCACTTCTTCATCAATATCTCTCACTTACAGTGATTCTCAATATTTAGCTTAACATTTTAGGTATAGATACTTGGTGAGTATTCAGTTTAATGAAGTTTTATATTTTTATGACAGTGAAAATAACCTTGTAAATCAATGTTGGATTTCTACACTAAAATAAAGCACATACAAACACATACAAAAAAGTAAAATCTTACCATTCATCTTAGAGGTTATTAAATGCACAGTCTAAATCTATTCCCACCGTGGGAAATATTACCTTTTCCAAGTTATTTGTTGCAATAATGCAGAAAAAGCAACACAATTTTCAAGTATTTTATTTATCTGACATGCAAGAATTTCTATATGAATGTAGCCTACAGTGTTCATTTAATGTGAATAGACACAGTGTAAACATGTGGTATAAAATGTAAGAAAATTCAAATAGACTTACAGATATTTCTCAGTATCTTGCATTTAAATAACTAAATTCCTATTTATTTTCTGGTTAACTCTGGTCGACTTATTCTTTCAGTTATTACAAATGAATCCGTCTTCAGTAAATTAAGAGTCTCAAAATAGCTCATTCATACAATGTATAGAACACTTTTCCTCAGATAGAACATATATAAATGATTGAAAAATATATCAGGTTTTGGTAAAATAAATCTCATGGATATAACTATACTGGATTATGTGGGAGTATATTCATGTGGCTCTGAGAATCACTAAAAAATCATTTGCAAAAATCTCCAATAACGAAGTGTACCTGGACGTGGCAGATTTTGGAATTGTGTTCTGGTCTACGTATCACTGAGTCATTGGAAGTCTTGATAAGGAGAATTGAGTACTAGCTTTATTCAGCTGTGAACATCTTATTGAAGAAAGGACAGCAACAATATTTTAAGTCAACATAATTCTGTCACAAAGGATAGGAATGTTGACTCTGTTTCATGGTTTCTACATATATAAAACAGAAATAGTGGAATAACTATGCACTCCATTGAAAGAGGTCTTGAATTTGAAACTGGGATTATGTAGATAGTTGTCCTATCCTAGATGAAAAGAAGATGTGGAGAGGCACAAATCTAAGATTACTGTTCTTCCGTAGGTCTGTGTTAAGTCAAAAAGGCATCCTTCAAACTCTTATAGAAAAAAATTCACCTTGTAAAATGTACTCATTCACTTGCTGCATTATTCTTGTCACTAACAAATGTTGTTTTTGAGAAATACATTTTTAGAATATACACTTTAATATAGATATTAAAATGTGAATGAATGTAGATATAATTACTCTCTCTACCAGATGTTCTCTCTAGTTTTCATTTATAAGCTTGGACACATTTTCTATTATTCTTTATAAAATATATATTTATAATACCACACTAAGCACTATATATGCAAATCAATAGGATTTTCTAATACAATACATGCTGAATCCTTTGCCTAATCCTTAAAAGAACTTTGATTTTTCATCCTTACTCATTAAAATCCATGAATGGAAAATCTTTTCCAGCTTCCACTATTAAAGCATTTGACTCTGGACATAATCTAGACATAAGTTAAGGTATGCAAAAATGAAAGTGTGAATACTCCAAGTGTGTACTGTGTCAAAATAATCATCTGATTATCTAAATATGGAAGGTATGTAATACACATTAAAAAGTAAAAGAAAAGTGTAAACTTGGTCATAAAAAAGACACCTGTTTTAATATAAATTTCATTTTTATTGAAATACTCAAGGATGTCTAAGCCTAGTCATGTGAAAGTACTAGGTGCACACAGTGTAAAGAATTATCATAGCTTGCAATTATCAATATAAGAAGATTAAATGGCTCAGTTCTTTTCTTTCTTTTTCATAAGCTGAGTTTATCTTCCTTCACAGAATTACTACAGAACAGTGTGGACAAACTTCAAAAACATATGTAAATGGGTTTTGAATTTTCTCTTTTGAGCATTATTTTATAAAATTATGATGATGTTTGTCCCTGCCAAATATGGTAGGAACATTTAGGAACTAGCTGAATTAGGAGACTTGAATAAAATACGTATGAAAATGCCATTCATTGCTTTGATATTAAAGGTAGATTTTAAGGAAATTACAAAGCTACTCACAATTTGGCAAAATAAATAATTTCATTTGATGTAAGACACTAAATATTACTGATAATAATGGTCTCTGTCACCTCATGTGTAGGAACAACTGTCTTTGCTTCCTACCTGGTCTCACGAGGGTCTATCTTCCCATCCCAATATACCCATACATATTCAGAGTAATCTTAAATAACTGCACATATGATAAAAAATCGTATCTCTGGTCAAAGTGATCTCTTTAAATAACTGCAGAGTGACCTACTTAATTAACTGCATTGATTATTTCATATCTCTCATCAAATACTTGAGTGGATTCCCAAGAACCTATAAGAAAATTCATAAATCCATTTTCATGATATTAAATGCTTTCTCCAATGTGGTCTCAACCTCCTCACCTTACCATTCACTTTGTGTCTAAATTGGTCATTTTCTCCAGAGAAGCTGACATATTCACTTTCCCTAAACTCTGTCCCTACTCCTTTAATAACATCCAGTTCCATTCACTAGGACTGCCATTCCTTTTGCTTTCCTTTTAAAATTTCCATTAATCAAACAGGAGTAATTTACATCCATTCAGCTAGGAAAATAATGCAAATTTATATTTTATAAAGATTGATGACCCAACTTGCTCTTCTTAAATCACTTGTAATCAAATGAAGAGTTCTGTCTGAATCCTTTACTACATTGGTCCTCTCCTATTCCTTTAAAGTTGAATGCATTCACAAAAATAATTGCTTCCCGTAACCCCCATTCAGTACTGGCTACTTGCTTTTATTTTGTTACACAAATTAGGTATTATCTTTACTCCTTTATAATTATTTTTTATGTTTTGTAGTTAGAAGGATTTCCTAAGTTTGATAGTAAACCTAATTCGTAGTTAATAGTTTCTTAATATTTCATATTCTTAAAATTTCACAATTTCAATCAGCTCCCTAATAATACATATACCGTTTATTTCAGATTTAGCTATACAAACAATATTGCATTTATCATTCCATTAACTATGTGAGTCCATTTCTTCATATCCTTACAAGTACCACATGTTATCACATTCTTTGTTTTTCTATGCCATTTTGGTCCTTTGACTATATTTCTTTACTAATAATAGGATTAAGTATTTCTTCATAGATTATTATGTGAATGTTTATAGGTTTCCTTTATATATCTTTTGCACATTTGGTTTTTAAAATCATTATCTTCTCAAATTCAAAAGATATTAGGGAGACTTAATACTAAAATGCACAACCAGTAGACTGTGGTTTGCTCAAGTATATTCTGGAGTTCAATTCATAGTTCTACCTCTTATTAATTGTGATCTTGGGCTTGGTTTCTCAATTATAAATCATGGCAAAAATAGCACCTACCCCATATGTTTCTAATTAAGATGAGATAGGGAATAAATTTTAAAATGTTTAGAATTGTGCTAGACACACAGTAATATTTATACTTGCTACTTGCTATTGTTACTGGATCTTCTGTCATGTCTTGTAAATATGTTTTTCCAATCTCTCTTATTAAATATATCTGTTTATGTGTATGTATGCCTACAAACACACATTATTTGTTTATAATTACTTTTATCACAATTTTCATTTTAATTTTCTCTCTATAAATTATTAACCTTTTTCTAGTAAGATCTTCTCAATCCCCAAATATATATATTTATTCTCATTAATATACTTATTACTGCATTTTGAATGTAAAACTTTATTAATCTAGAATGTTTATGTGTGTGTGTGTAATATTGCAACTAAAAATACTGATGACTTATTTAATTGTCTCCCTGCTATTTCTTGCTGTTGCCTTTATAAAACTTTGGACAGTTTTTTTTTTTTTCTCTCTAATGCTCAGAACAACTCTCTCTGAGACTTAATGTTTTATGAATCCTTCCATAATCTAGCCAGTCTTTTACAGAAAATACTGAGAGCATCACTTTGGAAAATTCTGTTGACCTTATTTGACTGCCAACTTTTCCTGTACCGTTGATACATCTTTCCACTGTCTCAGAGAAAACTCTTTTCCAAAGAAGGTTAATACCTCCACTATACTCCACGTACTATACCATACTATATCTTAAGACTTGTACATCAATGATCCACCTTTCAACTTTATCTTTAACCTCCTTGACTTATCCCATTGTATATTTATGTTCAAGTTTCTCCAGTATTAAAAGTAATAGAAAAGATTCCACTTAAAATTTTGATCACCTTCTAACTCCTATTTTATTTTATTCAATCTCCTGATTGAACAATCAATCACCATGAATGAGGAATGTACATTTACTGTCTTTACTAAGTGATTTTATTTTTCACCCATTTATAGGTCACTTTATCTCTTTCACTCAAGTGATATATTTTTTGTTGAAATTAAAAATGTCCTTTCTTGGGATGCATGAGTGGTTCTGTCGGTTAAGCAACTGACTCTTGGTTTCGACTCAGGTCACAATCTCACAGTTGGGAGTTGGGAGTTGGGAGTTGGAGCCCCAATTGGGTACTGCACTTACAGCTTGGAGCCTGCTTGGGATTCTGTGTCTCTCCCTCTTTCTCTGCCTCTCTCTGCTTGGTCTCCATCCCCCCCCCCTTCTGTCTGTCTCTCTCTCTTTCTCTCAAAATAAATAAGCAAAAAGGAAAAAAAAATGAAAAATGGCTTTTTCTATTAGTTCATAAATTCTTTTGGATCAAGAGTTATATTTTAGTACCTCCTTACTCCAAACATCTGGAACACTGACTTCTACAGAGACTTATACACAGTGGTCAATAAATGTATATTGAATGAAAAAAAATTGTCACATTCAATTGCCACTTTTGTAATCTTTATTTTTCCTTTTATCCCCATACCATTGCATACTTGTTTCTTGAGACCTTTCTTTTATTTTTAATTGAAGTATAGTTGACACACAATGCTACATTAGTTTCAGGTGTACAGCATAATGATTCAACAAGTCTATACATTATGTTATATTTATATAGCCACCATTTGTCACCATACAATGCTATTATAATACCATTGACTATACTCTCCAGGCTGTACCTTTTATCACCATGACTTTTTCATTCTATAACTGGAAGCATGTATCTCCCACTCCCCTTCACCTATTTTTCCCATATCCCCACACTCTCCCCTCTACATTTATGGATCTATTTCAGCTTTTTCTTTGTTTATTAATTTGTTTCTTTTCAGATTCCATATATAATTTAAATCATATGGTATTTGTATTTCTCCATCTTACTTATTTCACTTAGCATAATACCCTCTTGGTCTATGTTTTCCCAAATGGCATGCTTTATTATGCTAATATTCCATTTCATATATATACCACATCTTCTTTATCTATTTATTAATGGATGGACAATTGTCCTGCTTCCATTTCGTGGCTATTGTATACAATGCTGTAATAAACATAGGACTCCATATGTCTTTCTGAATTAATATTTCGGTTTTTTTGTGTCTAAATAGCCAGGAGTGGAATTACTGGATCATATGGTATTTCTATTTTTAATTTTTTGAGAAACCTCTATACTATTTTTCACAGTGGCTGCACCAATATACATCCCCACCAACAGTGCATGAGGTTTCCTTTTCTCCATATCCTTGACAACACTTGTTATTTCTTGCCTTTTTGATTTTAGGCATTCTGACAAGGTGATAACTCAATTGTGGTTTTGATTTGCATTTCCCTAATGATTAGTGATGTTGAGGATCTTTTCATGTAACTGTTTGCCATTGTATGTCTGCTCTGGAAAAATGTCTATTCAGGTCCTCTGTCTATTTTTAATAGAATTATTTGGTTTTTGATGTTGAGTTGTTTAAGTTGCTTATAAAATTTGCGTATTAAGTACTTATCAGACATATCATTTGTGAATATCTTTTCCCTTTCAGTAGATTGCTTTTTCATTTTGTTGATGGTTTCCTTTGCTGTGTGGAAACTTTTTATTTTGGTGTAGTCCCAATGGTTTCTTTTTGAAAACTTTGCTTCTTGATTTCTGGTCTTAACTCTGTGTCTTTATTTTCTGGATCTTCTTCCAGCCATTTTGTAGTTTTGGCTTTCTCTACAGTTCTGGACTTGATTCTCCTCCTTAATTTTTTCATTTTTCTTCTTTTTCTTTTTTCTCTTTTTTGGAAGAAAAAAATTACATCATTTTCCCCACATTTTGCAATCAGGTCCAGGTTTAAAGGGAAGGAAAATGACTCCTCTTCTTGATAGAAGTAGTATACTGAAACAGGCATGTAAGGAAAAATTGGCCATTTTCATATAAATATACCATAATCTTCAATCTTTTTGAATTTGCAATCCTCTGTGCAAAATAAACCATCCCTTTCCCTAAATCCAAGTCTTACCCAATTACAACACTGATTGTATCATTTGAATGGAAACTATATTTAGATGAAGTTCCCTGAATTTAATTCCCCAGAGATGCTAGATCCATAATTTTAGTTTTCTAATCCTTCCACTTATTCTGTATTCTAGGTGCTATTATTTTTCTTTATTTAACTCTTAAGCTGTACCTCATTACAGACTCAATATTCTCAATGGAACTTCATTGTGGGCCACTTCACAGTCTTAATTTGGATTTTTTCTTTCTTTTTTTCTTTATTTGGTTAATCTAAGAAAATGGTAGATTCAGATGCCATATTGGTCCATATTGAGTTTGTAGCTAAATTAAATTGCTAGGCTCTTTTACATGAATTATTCATTAACTTCTTGAGAAGTTATTTACTTTAAAAGAATAGAAAATTGAATAACTTTACTTGCTTTGATGTACGTAGGTAGTAAGTTTAGAAGAATGAACATAAAGGGTATAAACATGAATGTAGTATGTATTCTGTGGGTGGAAAGTCTGATACTTGGAGAAAGGCATTTAGAATTGGAAGGCACCTAGATTTGTTTACTACAATAATCATTAAAGGACATCTTGTTTGTTTCCACTAAAACACAATAGTGAAATCTTTTTTTTTCTTTTTTAATTTTCACCACAGTGAATCTTAACTTTAATTCTATGTCTCTTCTTCACAATGTTTACATTTTTAAATGTAATAAGTGAAGTTTGTATGGCTTGATAAACATATTGAATAATTTTTGACAAAATCTTAATAAAATATTAACAGAATTTAACACTGAAATAAAGCCCACTGCCACTTGCTTCTTAAATGAATAACGATTACTTATGTATTTATCATAATAAATACCCACTCATTTTCTTGACAATCATGCATCAGGTGAAGCTTTCATTAGAAAAAATGATCAAGTTATTTTGCAAAATTAATTATAACAATGATCTGTGCTATCTTCAGGAGGATGGAAGAGAGAACATGAATGGCATGTAGGATAGTGAAAAATGCAGCTAGGTTCCTACATGGACAAAGCATTATTGTTGTAGGGTTCTAAAGAGAATAAGCTGCAAAGTGAGAAGGTAATGACCAGAGTTCCAGATTCATAAATAATGCATATGCTCAAAATAATGCATATAACAGTAAGGAAAAGACGTAGAGTCAGAAGGTTGAAGTGGAATGGTCTGAAAGGCCATTGCAACTGAAAGAGTCAAGGCATTGTTAGGGATTGTTCTACTTATCTATGCGGATACAAAACTATCCAGAATAGGAATGGCCATGTAAGTAAGAGAGATTGCTGATGTATAAAAATGAAAAAAAAAATGTATTTTAAGGAATTGATATCCCTGACATAAAAGGAGCAAAAATGAAATGCGTTTTGAGAATGAAGCAGGTAATTTTGAGAAAAGATCAAGTAGAATAAAACTCATGGGATAAAGGGTCAATAAACTAGATGTGAGAGAGATCACCTAACAAATACTGCAAAAGTTATATTCACTTTGGACATAGAAATCAATAAAAAATGTTAAGAAGATAAGGCATATTTCTTCTTCTCTAAGTGTTTATAACCTATGAATTAAAGGATTAAGGGAAGGGGAAAAGAGTACAGTTTTAAGGCAGAAGAGTAGAAGAGACATTAATGCCATCATTCATATTTCATTTTTCATTAATAATTCATATAGAAAAAACATTGTGCTTATATTCTTAAGATAAAGCAATGCATTTCCCTCTGTTATGAATTTGTAATTTTCTTTCTGTTTTGATATATTATAATACGCAGATATGTAGGTGATCTCATTGTGCTGCCTGAAGGTATCTTACATATTCTAGGGTTAAGGAAATTGAAAATCTCAACAGCAGAAAAATTCAGGATAACATGCTAGGTGTTATGATGAATGGAGAGGGCAGAGACAAGGCAGGGATACCTGAATCAAATAGCAGAAATGAGAAAAACAAAACACAACAAAACACCCAATAAACAGAAGGTTCCACTTTCTGGGACAGATTTTTTAGTGCCTGCAAAATACATAAGATCATGAAAAAATCATCCCTTTTGGTAGCATATGGTATAATTTTCACTTTACCGGAGTAGAAATTTAGGACCAAAGAATTTGAAAGTAAACTAGTTTTATACACCCGGCACAAGGTTCAGTGAGGAACTGAAGCAAAGCTCAAAATCATCAAAAATATCGAGTTATAAACAGTAAGTTTCCATATCCAGAAGAAATTAGTCAAATGAATGCTATTGAGTTATATAAATTGAGAATGGACTAATGTTGAGGCCTTTACATACATAGTATTCAAAAGGTAATAATATGAAAGTGAGTACAATAAAAAAGAAATTCAATATATATTAAATAATAGTAATGTAATAATTTCTGATTTAATTTGAATACTATAAGAATTTGAAATAAGGGGACTATTTGATGTTATATCTTTTTCTGTTGTTTGTTTTTGTTTTAAGGAAATGAAGTAGGAAATCAGGGGACAGGTAAAATACCAGTAACAGAAACATAGTATTCGGAGAGAGTCTTTTGCAGCTCCTACCATGCCACCTCTCACATTTCCACCATGGCCACCATTTGAACTGTGGCCTGCACTTGAAAATCTGCTCACTTGTCTCCGCATTTTCCCCCTTGATTTATCCTGTTTATGCACTACATGTATCATTATATAGTTCGAATGGAAAATAATTTACAATACAATAGCTTTTGATCGATCACTTTTGACTGGCTAGAAAATTCAGTTGAGAAAAATTCTGAGAATAAAGCACAAAAAGTGGATGGAGATGGCAAGATATGTGTCCTTACATAGAGTCCCTGCTGAAGTTTGACCCAACTCGTCAATGTGCCCACCGCTTACCAGTTAACTACATAATGTGCCCACTGCTTACCAGTTAACTACATAGACATTTTATAAACAATCACCAACCTCACTCACCAGTTATTTGTCTTAGAATTTTAAAATATGGATGAGTTAGTATCTGTCAGTCCCTGCCTTCAGGTTTCTATCTCAGACAGTCTCCAGGACAGGCCCAAAGGTAGAAGGGTTAGAGAAAGTGAGTAAACTCATCACAGGGGGTTTCATCACAGAGGAAATATTGGTCTATCTTTCAGAAACTTGCTCATGTAAAAAAACAAAAACAAAAACGAAAAACAAACAAAAAAGTAGTTCTATTATTTCCTCTCAAATTAAAAAAAAAAAAAATCTAGTAGCCAGCCTGAAAATTTGTCCTTTGAAATGGGCTGATCTGTAAAATATAGTTGGATGAATTTGAATAAGCAAAATATAAATGAAAAATAAAATGATTTATCTCCCAAATCTCCATAGTGCCATAATAAATGATAGATGTGCAAAATAAAATCTAATTAGAAAGTATATTTGAAATAATCAAGTTGAGAGATAGTAGCAGATAGAATGGAGTCGTTTCTGGCTTATCATAAAAAAAATAGAGCTTGAAACACAATTTTTCTTTACTATTAAAACAATTAAATCCTTAGACCAGAATGTCTGGATTGAAAATGAGTAACTGGGGTTCTTTCCTGGGAAATTTGGCGATGCATACATTTCCCCCTCTGAGGAAGAGGGTCTGTAGTTTTAATCAGATTAATCATTTTAATCCAAAAATGATAAAAATCCCCTCCACTATTTTAGACATCTTGCTTAATATTGGTATTTTATTACATTAATCTCTAAAACTCTAAAGAAAAAAAGAAAAGCTTGCCAATGGTCTCATAGTAATTCTATGATTAATTTTACTAAATTTTACTGAAGCTCCCATCAGTGTTCAAATATTCCTTTTCTACAGACTCTTTTTGTATAAGACTAATTTTAAAATACACTCTATTTTTGTCGCAGGCAATCATTTAATTTTTTTTCAATTTAATCACACTTATGTAGAACAGGTTTCATTATATCTATTTTTTTTTTTCCGAAATAGAATTTGAATGAGTGCTTTATTAAGGAAAGTTTTTAAGACTTTTCACTTGGAATAAAATCACGCACAAAAAATGAACTCTTCCTGTATTTGGAATAGTGGTCAGGGCTTTAAGGTAGCAAAGGTCATCTTTTTCTGTCTTGAATGAGACCACCTATGCTTAAGGTTAATTACTTACTGACAACAGATAATCTAGCCTTTGCAAAATAGAAGCCATAAAATAGACAAGTGAGAAAGTCTCTCAGTTCTTCAGTTTGAAAAGGCCTCAGTTTTTTGTGTATGTCATCTATTATTGACTTGGCTAATACCTTTGATTTAAGCCTTCCAGAAGTAATAATCACATCTTTGAAAGGATTAATCTGTAAGCCTCTTTTCCTTATATATACTGTGTTAAAAATCACAAATCTCTGACGTTTCTCTCACTTGACCCATCTTCCTAATAGAGTACATACACATTGTATATTATATTTCTAGTCAATTAAATACAGTAAAAATCTGCCACAAGAATTAGGCATTTTGCTGTTATTGGGAAAACAGGAATATGTATGTACACAAAGCCATTGTTAGTATTTTTTACTGTGTTTTGTTATCCAGAGTTTATATATGTACATTACAATAAATTGGTATGTATGAAGACTGACTATATTTTCTTATAAAATGGACTGACAAGGTATTTGGTTGTCAAACCTACAAATGACTCACTTTTTCCCTTAATCTGCTGTATGTAGTTAGCTAAGGAAAAGCAAAGATTCAAACACGGTTTAAATGTACAAACACAAATTACATTGACTCAGTCTCACTGAATTTTTTCAGTAAACAAGATAAAAAATCTGTCATGTAAGTTTCTCAGTTCAGTTAAAAAGAAAGCTATAGACCATGTAGAGAAAATATGCATTCACTGTTAATTGGAATTTTCTTCTTTAAATAAGTAATAAGTTCATCAAACAATTCTTTTCACTCTGCATAGTTATCTCTATGACATACAACAAAATTTTCTACTCAACTGTCAATACAGAAAGGAAAAAATCAGATGTAACACAGCGTAATACATTTCCCCTGAACACCAGCAAATAATGTTTTATCATGTAGTAGGTTAATTGGTGACATTTATAAATATATACATTTGCTCTAAAATGATTTCTTTATTTCTCTAAAATCATTTCTACTGAAATGTAATTAAAAATTAGCATAGCACTTTCACTCTTTTTACATTCAGATTCTAAACTATGAATATAGATTTCCATATGTAGATGCTTTTATTTAAATAAAATTTTAAATTATTAAGAATATAAAATCAACTTAGTCTATCTGAGTCTTTTTACAGAAAAGTTCTCTTTGAGTCTTTTTATAGCAAAGTTCATTATAAAATATTTTATTTTACATCCATTGTTTATCTTACGTTTCAGTAGAAAGTTTCTATCAACATGTTGGAAGATGGGTAAAGATTTTTAAAGGCAATTGTGTCAAGAGAGAAGCTTGTGTTGTTTTACTATAAATACTGTTCTTTTATATTTACACTTTAAAATAAAAAGTGGAGAAGATATGTATTATTTCAATCTATAAATCTGGCTTACATAGGGTTCTTATACTTTTACAGAAAAACAACTAAAATTAAATTAAACTAAAGAAAATAAAAAATTGATTGGTTCATGAAACTGCAAAAGCCATGGCTTGCACTCTTTTCTGAAAAGACTATATCATAGTAATGAATCTCATTCTGGATTGGATCCAGTAACCAATACTGAGTCAGTCATTGCGGCCAAGGGCATGCAATGTTCTGATTGGCCAGGACTAAGTAAGAAACAAGTGACTAGGGGTAGCATAGGTTGAAAGTTGGAGAGGAGTAATTTCCAAAAGAAAAGTTGCCAATCATTCTAGAAAAATTGGATGGAGTTAAAAGCAACAGATGCTCTCTATTTTTACCATATTTAGGAACTCTGGAGTGGGGAGAAGAAAAAGATTAATCCTAATCCTGCCCTTAATGGTTTCACACTGGAGACAAAGCAATGTAAATGCTAACTAAAATATAATAGGTAATTTTATGTCTTACATGACATAATTCATAGATTCAGTTGAAAACAACAGAGTTGAGGAATTTGGGTGATAGAACAGTAAAATATAACTGAAATAGCATGGCAATATGAAGGAATCCTTTTTAAGTGATTAATTCATCCTCCAAGAAGGAATTATAATTTGTTTCCATATACACAATAAGCAGTAAACAATGATTAGGATCTTAAAGAGCACAAGTAGGAAAGAAAGAGAACTCTAGAGTTAAACATAAAAATAAAAGCTATTTTATTTACATAAAAGCCATCTTATTATTATGTTAAATAGGCTAAACATGTTATTAAATTTGTAGAACAGGATGAGATTTTCCAATAAGGTCACACTTGATGTGAAGTTTGAGCAATTTCAAATACAAAATACTAACTACAATACACTACTTAAACATGTATGCCCCAAAACATGGCAGATGGAGAGAAAAACACAACAGAGTAACCAGAGGATCAATAAAAACACACAAGAAAGGGCAGAGACTATCTGAACCAGATCAGAAACCATTCCTTCAACAGTCCAAGCAGAGAGAATTACCCCACCCAGTTTAATGGGCACAACACAACTAAAGATTATTTAATTGTATGTACAAGAATGGATAAATTACTATGTATACACCTTATTCCAAAATTCTTCCTTTCTACTTAAATAAATATTTAATATATTCAAGAAGTCAGGAGTCAAGGAACCCTCCAACTTCTGTTGAATATGAGTAAGTTGTTATACATTATTTGACTATGTTAGAAATTCTGTGCCAACATTATGCACAATCAGTGCATTAGATAAATGACACCCTTTATAAAAGTGTTTTTACATTTTGTTTATTTTTTGCTCAAGTGTACTGACAGAAACTTAAAGTAAGGCAGATGGAAATGAGTCATTTAGAAAATGTGAGATCTTGAGTCTCTAGCCAGGAGAGAGTAAAAATGGTGCCTTTCGTAAACTGCTATTTTTCCTTCAAGCACATTCAATTTAATTTTTCTTGTCTTGTGAAATACTAGTACCACCACCCTCACTATGGTTACTCAATAATCTACTTTTGTGTCAATGTTGTTGTTGTTGAAAAAGAAAAACTGCAAAAACGAAACAGGATTTTTTTTTTTGTTAAAATGGATTGGAATAGTGTGAAAATGATAAGGAAGGAAATTATGCTTGTCTGAGTATACACCTCTGTGTCTTTTTAAAAATGAGCTCACCTTTATATAATTTCTATGCAGTAAAATGCATAGCTATTAAGTGACAGGTCAATGATTTTGGCAATTATATGTAATTATGAAACAATCTTTACATTAAAAAAGATATAAGGGCACCTGGGTGGTTCAGTTGGTTAAGCATCTGACTTTAGCTCAGGTCATGATCTCATGGTTTGTGAGTTCAAGCCCTGCAGCAGGCTCTGTGCTGATTTTGCAAAGCCTGCTGGGATTCGCTCTCTCCCTCTCTCTCTGCCCCTCCCCAACTCGAGTGCACACTTAAGCTCTTTCTCTTTCTCCCTCAATATAAATAAGTAAGCTAATTTTTTTAATAAAAAAAGATATAAAACATTGACATGATGCAAAAAACTTCCCTCTCTTTCTACTCCAAGCACTCATTTGACCTGATTCCTATCACCAGAGTTTAATTTTCCTATTCTGAAACTTCACATAGATGAAATAACACATTTTCTCTTGTTTCTGGGCTCTCTTGCTCAACATAATGCAATCTGAAATACATCCATGTTGTAGTGTCTATATGTAGTTTATACCTTTTTGTAAGTAGTATTCAATTATACGAATATGTGAACAACTTTTTATCCATGATTCTATCCATGATCCATTAATACTATCATGATTAGAGCTACCACAAACATCCTTATAAAAGTTTTTGTTGTTGCTGACACGTGTTTTAATTTCTCTTGATTAAAAACTTGGAATTAGAATTGCTGGTCTAGATTACTGATCTAGTACAAAGAATCAAATGATTAGATAGTCATATCAGACTCAAATAAATCAGAAATCAAGGGATGCCCAGGTGGCTCAGTTGGTTGAGCATACAACTCTTGATTTTGGCTCAGGTAATGATCCCTGGGTCATGGGATTGAGCCCAGCGTCAGACTCCACACTGAGTGTGGAGCCTGCTTAGGGTCAGACTCCACACTGAGTGTGGAGCCTGCTTAGGATTCTCTCTCTCTCTCTCTCTCTCTCTCTCTCTCTCTCTCTCTCCCCCTCTCTGCCTCTCTCCCTTGCTCTCTCTTTCTCTCTAAAACTAAAATAAATCTTAAAAAAAGTCATACCTAGTATCAAGCATTTCTAATAATTTCAAGGATATAGACAAATCTATAGGAAGGTGTCTCTTACATTAGTGACAACTGCCCCAAGCCCTTCTTCTCTGCATGAACATATCTCTCTCTCCTCCTCAAAAATAGTTGAGGATGCTAAGTGAGTTTTTGCAGGTTTGCAGGAGAGATTTTAATTCTAAAAACATCTCCATTATGTACCTTAGTTTACATGACCTTTTCAGGAAGCCATGTTTTGAAAGTCCATAGACTCTGGGTATATTTGCATTAGTTATCTTTAAACAGGAATATTCTGTTAAAAATAGTCCTTGGATAAAAATCATCCACTTAGCAAGAAAGACTTCACTTAGAATCCTGTGGGCCAGTCATCATGTTGAAAGGAATTTAGACTGGGTCACTCTCCTTTTCTTCTTCTGGAGGCATCCTCCCAACCCCCAAATGCTTTATCTTCTTCCTCCTTAGGTAGCTGTGTGTTTAAATATATGAGAAACTGCCAAAATGTTTACCAAAGCGGTTGAATAATTCTACTTACCCAACTTCAGTGAGTGACGGTTCCATTGTTCCATATCCTCATAAACACAGTGTTGTCAGTCTTTTTAAATTTTAGCTCTTCCAGGGGATGTGAAGAACATCTCACTGTGGTTTTAATTTGCATTTCCCTGCTGACTAATGATATTGAACACCTCTCTACATGATTATTCCTAATCTTTTGCTGAAAAATATCTGTCAAGTCTCTTCCCCATTTTATTGGCACTTTTCATTTGTTTTTAGTTGATTTCTAGAAGTTCTTTATACACTCTGGATACTTGCATTTGCTATATATTTATGCTTTTAATTTTGATTAAGTCCAGTATATCTGCTAGGTAGAAGCTAGATATGAGCAATGGAAAGAATGCTGGAAGCAGAGTCTCAAGTCCTTGAGAGGGAATGATAGAAACATGAGCTGGAGAGAGGACTGTGATAAACAAGGTACACACTAAAAGACCAGAAACAACATCCTGATCTTGTGGCTTATGAGACTTTGAAACTGGCACAGATCAAAAGCCACAGCCACAGGTGGAGAATATATGCTCTACTCTTGCAACATTGGCCCAGGGTAACTCCTAGACTCATTATCATGCATTTACATTGCGGATACAGAGCCCCTCACGAAGAAAGGCTGCCATGATGGTTCCAGTACAACCTTGTAGGGTCAAAAACTCCCCTTCCAATCTGTGGAAAGAATTTCCCAAATGACTGAAGGCAGTCTCCATTACAGACCACCCCACTGTACCTCACAGCTCCTTCTAGCCCAGAGAGACCCAGTAATATCCAATCCCAAAACAACCTAGGGCCTGTTCCACCTTCAGAACCTGCCCATTCTCCCATACTGAAAGTGTACTCATGCTTTAATAAACTTCTTTGTGTTTGCTACTTCCCTTCTGTTTTTACTCAAGCCGGGATCCCCACATAAATCTTCTTGTGAGGAATCCATGGACGGAGACCTCCATTCAAATAACACAAACTCTCTCACTGCTGACATATATCTAAAATTTTATGATTAGTGGTTTGTGCACTAAGAACATTTTTTTCTTCCTCAAGTTCACAAAGACATTATTTGTCACTTTCTAGTAGTTTTATTTCTTAGCTTATTTACATATACCTCTGTTCCATCTCAATTGCAGTTGTCAGATAGTATGGAGTTAGTATTATGATTGGTGTTCTATCATACATATATCCAGTCTGTCTTATGTCATTGGATGAGTCCCTCCTTTACTCTGCAAAATGCCTTAGCACCTTTGCCAAATTTATTTTGAAAATGCTTATGTGGTTGTATTGCTGGATCTCCTAATTTATTTCACTGATCTGCTTGTCTATCCTGTTTTGTGATATATTTGACTTTTGGAAATACATTAGTGTTCTACATATTTAAAACAATAAAATTAAATCAGCAAAGAGTGGAGGGGGAATCCATAAAGATTGTTTAAATACAAAGAAAAAGTAAATTACTATGCCACATACAATTTACATTGTATTTCCAATTTTTTTAGTCTTTAGAAAAAACACAAAACCACCCCATTGGCTATAAATGAGTTATGGGATCCTAACTCTGACATTTTAAATATTAGAAGGCATTCAATTCACTATTTGCTTTGTTATTGCTCTTGGTTTTCCTTTATCTTGAGGGAATGTATGTGAAGAAAAATGTTTGTATATGGAAACAATTATGTGTTTTCCTCAGGCTTTTGCATTGTGGCTTGATCCATGAGAATTACTTTATGCCTGAGAGGTAACTTGGGGTCCTTAACATCATGACTGACACTGGAATAAGTATAACAAGATTCTATGTTTGGAGCAAATATTTAATTCCTACTTGTAGTGTTTCAAATGCAAGTTTTTAAGATCATAATTCCACATGCAGTCTTAGTTCTCATTTTCCTATTAAGAATATTGTTTAATGAAGTGAAAAATAACATTTACCTTAATGAAACATTTAAATTATATGATTTTTGTTGAAAAAATATTTTAAAATGTAATGCCACAAAAATATGTTTCCAGATGGGGCGCCTGGGTGGCTCAGTCACTTGAGAGTCCAACTTTGGTTCAGATCATGATCTCGAGGCCTATGGGTTCGAGCTCCGTGTCGGGCTCTGTGGTGACAACTCAGAGACTGGAGCTGCATCAGATTCTGTGTCTCCTTCTCTCTCTGTCCCTCCTTCACTCATGGTCTGTCTGTCTGTCTGTCTCTCTCCCAAAAATAAACATTAAAAAAATGTTTCTAGAAAAAAAGAAATGTCAGATACATTGGCCCAACAATCCAATGATCCATAAATTGAAGTTTACAGTAAATGCTATCATGCACAACAGTCTCTGCACCCAAGACACAAGAGCTGCTATTGGATGTGTGTAAGATCCAACACGTCCTGGTCACAGAATCAGGCCAAATGTCCATCACCACAGTGTTTAGTGCCATATTGCTGAGGCAGCAATATTTTGCGCAGAAACAAAGGAAGTTATTTCTCTTCAGGAAATCGTACCCATCTTAACTATCTTTCCGTCCTTTCCTAAAATTGACTATCAAATAACATCTGCCAAAGTCATAGTTTGTATATTATTTCCATTGAAAAATATGCAATGATGTGTGAAAGCCAAAAAATAGTTGTAATTAATTATAGAAATAACTTTAGGGGTGCCTGAGTAGCTCAGTCAGTTAAGCGTTTGACTCTTGATTTTGGCTCATGTCATGATCTCATGGTTTGCAGGATCAAGCCCCACGTTGGACTCTGAGCTGATGGAGCTTGCTTGGGATTCTTTTTCTCCCTTTCTCTCTGTCCTTCCTCCCCTCTTCCCAAAATAAATAAATAAACTTTAAAATATTTTTAAGAATAAATGATTTTAAAGAGCCATTTTTTAATGAGTTTTAAAAATTTTCAGTGATAATATTGTCTCCCCTCCCCCAATGTTTTCACTTCATTTTTTAGTCATTTTGAGGTAGTCACGAAGTCTAATTTAGAATTAGTTTTGTTAAAATTCAGGTTTCTTGTTTGCTTTCAAATTATACTGGAAATCAAAACAGAAGTTTTCAAAGAACAGAGTAAGATATCTATGGCTTGAAAAAAATTGGGAGGACAATAGGGAAAAAAAAGAAGATGGTCTTCTGAAAAGACGAGAGGATTTACTGGATTAAAAGGGCAGATAAAAAGAGTTTAAGGTTCTGAGTTTGAAGAATGTCAGATGCTAGAAAATGTTTCCTGATTTGGGGAGATTACCATAAGAAAAGGGAATCAGAGTTTGTATTAGTCTGCTTGGTCTACCTTAACAAAGTACCACAGGTTGAGTGGCTTAAACAACAGAAATTTATTTTCTCACAATTCTGGAGGTTAGATGTCTGAGAACAAGGTGTCAGTAGGGTTGGTTTCTATTAAAATCTGCCTCCTTGACCTATAGATGGCTCTTTCTCCAGTGTCTTCACATGATCTTCCCTCTGTGTGTGTCTGTGGTCTAATTTCTTGGTGTAAAGACTCAAATCATATTGTATTAAGGTCCACTCATATGACCTTAACTCTTACAGACTCTGTCTGCAACTATAGTCACATCCGGAGGCACTGGGAGTTAGAACTTCAAAATATAAAAATTGGAAGGACATGATGCAGCCATACCAGAGTTGAGAGTATAATGTATTTTCTCCCAATAGATCCAAGAAACCAAATGAAAGCAGAGACTCCAACTGAGTAGGCTACCATGCCACCTCAAGGCAGCCATGTTGTTGTTGTTGTTATTATTATTATTATTAATGTATCACATTTTGCTGTCCTCTATTCAACCTGTCCTCTCCTTGTGAATAGCCCAAGACTCTAGTAAGTAAATTCTTCCAAATTTGGTATGTGTTTTCCCATAATGAGCAGTGGCATTGTGGAAAGGCGGGCTCCATTTCTGGTAATGAGTGTGACAGAACAGTGTAGAAAATTGTCCTTATTAAATTATGGGTAAATAATCCCCACAGTTTGCCTATTGAAGCAGTAGGATTTCTTTAAACTTCACATCTCTGGGTCTTAAACTGTAGCTTAAAAGGTTAAGAACCACTACTTTCAAACAGTATGTCAGAATTTAAAGAGGGTAACACCATTTGGTGATAATGGACATATGCTTTTGATTTTGATTACACATTGCATCACTTTATTGAAAGAGCTCTCAACACAATTTAATGCATTCTTTTAGGTTCTAAAACTGATGATATAAGAGATTAAATGTCTCCTATCTTGAGGTTGGAGGATTGTTATAGTGGCCATCAAAACATTTTCTCTCCATAAGATTTAATGAAGCAGGCCCTATACCTTGGTGCTGTGGCCATTAAACAATTACTAAACGCCACTCCTCTGGGCTCACCCATTTACTTTAACACCAGTCATTTTAGTATCATTGATTGCCCACCTTGCAACTGGTGTCTGAGATATGTTCAATTTCCAATAAATTGTTCTTTACGACTTGTCCTAAGGTACTGAAAGGAGGATTGTTGAATATCAAATCCCTTTCTAATGTCTTTTATATTTAAATTTACCAGACACCAAAAAGACTTACAAAAACATGCCACTTAAATATCAATTGTATAATTTTGGCTTGTAAAACTACTCTTATTCATGATATTTTCTACTATATTAGAGTTGAGTCTATTCCTCTGACATGCACATGAAGAAAAAAGAGAAGAATATGTTACATTTTAGCAACACAGAATTGCAAACTATGTAGCAGTGATTCCTGTCCTAAGGATAATGCTGACATTGATTTCACCTGACACAGAGGGAGAACCCATTTACTTCATAGAATTTTTCTCATAATGAAATACTGTATAAAGACAAACGTTGTTTGACATACCTGATTCTGAGGTATATTAAGGTGGTCACTGGAATCATCACGCTTCCTATTTTTGTGTCGTTTTCCCAACCATAGATATTCTTAATTAAAACCAATATGAAAATTTGCACACATTTAAAAGAAGTTATGAAGGTGACACCATTTCATCAAAAGTCTATTCATTTTGTCATGTACAGATTCCTTTTTATTTGCTCATTTTCAATTTAAGCCACAGGCAATTTATAGTGTATGTAATAAGTATTAATTATCCCTCATTATTTCTTAGTATCAATATCAACATTAATAATTTGTTTTGCATTTATTATTTGAAAGTGTTATTACACTTTAGATTTGTTACATTAGCTTTAGATTTGTTACATTAGCTAATCTCAATTCTATGGGATAAGATTCATTATTACTGTTTGAATGCTAGGGAAACTGATTCTGGTTCACACAGCAAGAACATGGTGAAGTTAATAATCATTTCAAATCTCCTCAGACATCAGAGGCCTAATCATGTCTCTCTGTAACACGGTTCTGTTAATTCTTCCTTCTATTTTTTTTTTGTTTCCAAATTTTATAATCTGGAATATACTAATTATTTTTATAATTCATTAGCAGTTTAAAAGATTATTTGTATAGAGATATATTTGATTATTGGGAAGTTTCAAAAAAATGAGTTATAATTATTATAGTTTTATTAAATAGTCAATTTAACCAAATATTTGGCAATAGATGCTTATTTACATACTTCAGTGTTTAAAAACTTTCTGTGGAAAATTAGAACACTACAGATGAAGTGATAGTCCTCCTTGAACTTTGCAATTCCAGTCTTCTCAGACATAGCTATTGTTACATTAATTTAGTTGGGTATATATTTTTGTTTTGTATGTATTCCTGGGTCACTTGCATTGCAATGAAACAGGTGGGCTTTTATACATTCATTTTGCCTCAGAGATTTTTGAATAAGCCAACGCAAAAGTTACTATGATTGTCATTTCTAAAAAGTCATTCTTATTAAAAGAAGCCAGAGTTTATAGAAATAACTTCATATATCAGGTCTAGGGCAGGAAATCTACATAATAAGATACTCCTAGAAAATAGTACCATACAAAGAAACTATCAAAGACTCTTGTGTCATGTGAACAGACTCAAGAGCCGAACTGACAAGGCTCTTACCAGCCAAAGATAGAAAAGCACACAATGAAGACAGTAACTGTATTTCATTAAAAGCATCACATTTTAAATCCTTGGTTCAATAATCATGTAGAAAATATTTGATCAGTCACCTTGAGGAATACTAAAAAAAAAAAAAAACCAACAACAAACTAAACCATTATTTTGAAAATGATAAGTAAAGGGAAATAATAAAACATACCTTCTTCTCCCATTATCTGTACTTCATAGCAAACAATATTTAAACATAAACAGAAGTTTGTCCTTATAGGACAATCTATATAATAATAGAAGGGATGTTAATATATTTCCATTTTCCAAACCCTAAAAACTTCATTGCCCTAGGCAATGGTCACCAATGGCTAATAACATCACAAAAAAAGTAAACATAAATAGCATATACCACCTTCCTGGTTGTAAGTTTGCAACACAACTTAGGGAGTATTTTTTTTTAATAAATGAAATCAATATGAAGCATATCAAGCCTCTAGATTAGTGTGTCCAATGAAACTTTTTAAATAATGGATATATTCTATAGCTATACTGTCCACTACTGAAGCCACTAACCACATGAGGCTTTTGAGTACTTGAACATAGCTAGTGTAACTAAGAAACTGAAGTTTCTATTGTATTTAATGTTAAATAACCTAAATTTAGAGAAGTATACCTCTGCCTTTAAAGATAGAAGAAAATAAAAAAGGAAGAAACTAAACACAAGAGAACCTCTTCAAATATCTTTAACCTCACAGTAATCTGCTAGAATCTACACTTTCTCCTCTATTGTTTATTTCTATACTTCCTCTAATAATAATAACTATAATAATAATAACTATTATATTTTTATAGTCCTATTCTTAGATCTAAATGATCACATGTAGCCACTGGCAAGCATATTGGACAGGAGACCTCTAGATCAAAGTACCAATTTACAGTAAATACAAATAACAAAGAATGTCTTAAACTATAGGCATGTAATCTGCAATATCCAGACTACGAGAAACTTTATTCCTAGTTTATTCAACAAATAGCTTGCAAGAAAATATTGAAGAAATGAAAATAAAAAGTGTATCTGTAAGGGCTTCCTAAGGAAAGCAGGTGATGACATAATACTTCAGAATGTATTGAAGACCACTGGTCTCTAAAAAAGCTGTGACCTGCAGCCCCATTTGTTTCTAAGGGGAGAGGTAATAGCTTAGAGGAAATGACTTCATGGATTTTCCAGTGAGACTGAAATTTAAGAAGCGGGTTCTCACACTTCTCAAAGATCCTGGAGCTCATGAAACATGCAATGGAAATAAAAGAACTACTGAATTTCAAAAGAGCATGAAATCTTAGACCGTGGGCATCTAAACTGTAACCATATTGGTTAGGTTCTTTTCCACACTGAAGGAAGACATGAGTGGTCATTCTCTTGTTTGGGTTGAATGAAAGCCAATGTTAAATGGAGTTAGTTCATTTGCTAACCTAACTAATCTGCTTATGAGATTGTCAAAGAGGTCTTTCTATCTTAATAACATTAATAATTATCCAGTGTTATTGAACGGTGCTTAAAAATTATGTGTTTTACATTCTTTGGGCTTGTAGACTTGTTTCCTAGTAAACTTACTAAATATCTTTCATGTATAATCAAACATAATAATAGTTCTTACTTATAAAGTACTCTACAAAATTTTGGATCACTGTTAACCTTGTAAAGCCTCTCCTAGTTACTGATTTCAATGACTTCTGATCAAATAATTTTAATGAATAAAGTAATAAACACAATTATAAAATACAGGACATTATTTGTAGACTAAATAAAGCATAATGAAACAAAACTAGATACAATCATATATAGAAACTTAGAATAGAAAACTTTGAAGCAATTATCAGCACTATTCAAAGGTGTTTATATTCATTTGGAGATCTAATTAAATGAATATACTTAAAAACAGGCACCAAACTCCAAAATATTTTTTTCTAACTCAATGATTATAAAAGAACATTCATGATGCAATAAATATAGAGGTGTATATATCTTTTTTTTTAATTACTGCTATTTGCAAAAACATGGATGGATCTAGAGTCTATTATGCTCTAGTCACACTATAAGTCTGCTCTAGTCAGAAGTAAGTCAGACTGACAAAGACAAACACCATGTGATTTCACTCATATGTAGAATCTAAAAAAACAAATCAAATGAATAAATAAACAAAAAGCAGAATCAGATCTATAAACAAAAAGAACAAACTTACAATGGACAGAGGGTAGAAGGGTGGGGAGGATGGGCAACAAGGATGAAGGGGAGTGGGAGATACAGGCTTCCAGTTATGGAATGAATAAGTCATGAGAATAAAAGGCACAGCATAGAAAATATAGTCAAAAATATTATAATAGTGTTTATGGTGATAGGTGGTAGCTACACTTGGGGTGAACATAGCATAACATATAGAGATTGAATCACTATGATGTACACCTGAAATCAATGTAACATCGTATGTCAACTATACTCAAACACTTAACACATAAATCAAAGAGCATTTATGAATTAAAACTAAAACAAATATTGGGGGGCCTGGGTGGCTCAGTCATTTGGGCTCAGACTTTGGCTCAGGTCACGATCTCATGGTCCATGAGTTCGGGCTCTGGGTCGGGCTCTGTGCTGACACTCAGAGCCTGGAGCCTGCTTCAGGTTCTGTGTCTCCCTCTCTCTCTGCCCCTCCCCATCTTGCCCTCTGTCTGTCTGTCTGTCTCTCTCTCTCTCAAAAATGAATAAACTTAAAAAAAATAAACTAAAACAAGTATTATCATCAATCAATTTTAAAATTGTTTCCCTAACATATACCTTAGACACTTGTCTGTATTACCATATTGAATATTATGGAATTTTCTGAAGTAAAACCAATTTAAGTTTATTTAACTTGTCTTTACCCAAAATTAGAACCACGGATGTCCTTTTTAAAGGAAACTAGTAGTATTATTACATGAATTAATAGTTTATAAAATGCTGATCTAATCACATTATTTTGTGTGCATCATTAGCTTATTCTTTATGAAAGATTTATGCTTCAACATAATCTATTAAAGGATAGGAACAAATTTTTTTGCAAAGATTTACTATCTTTATATTTTACAACATTTTTTTCCCGATTCAACATATAACTGTAATTCCTATGTTTCAAGTAATATTAAAGCATCAGCAATTTTCTAATCCATTTTTTAAAGAAGGAAACAATGTGAGAAAATGTTTGGCTAATGATCAGGGCAGAAAGTAAGGGCAGAAAAAATTCTCTAAAGATTTGCCTTAAAACAAGCATGTATCATAGGACAGGAAGCACCAAGTGGAAATCCCTTAAGTATCCCCAAATCCTTGATCAAGATAGTAAATCGAAAGCAATACTATACCGTGGGAGGATTTTAGAGTTTAGTGCCACATCAAAGGTTCAAAGGATGCAGACAGAGCCTGATTCTCTTTCAAATGCCTTTTCAGTTTACGTCCATGGTTCCTACAAAAATCCGATGGAACTGTCACAGCTAAGAGGAGCCTAGGGAAATATGCCATCTTTTATTTATTTTATTTTATTTTATTTTATTTTATTTTATTTTATTTATTTTATATTTTATTTTATTTATTTTATATTTTATTTTATTTATTTCATTTATTTTAGTTATTTTATTTTATTTATTTTATGTTTTATTATATTTATTTATCTTATTTCACTTATTTATTTTATTTTATTTTTATTTTAGGAAATATGACATATAAATATAATATGGTATCATGGAACCTGGAACAGAAAAAGGACAGTAGGTAAAAACAATGTTTTGTGAAGCAATCCATTCATTCTAGACATTAGGGTTAGGGTAATCTAGTAGATATAACACCACCCTCTTTTGGAGAAAAATTGTTGGGCTCTCTATGACATCCCAAGGAGATGATATAATTTTAGAAAAGTAAACCTCAGGTATGAAAATCAACTACTGAGCTTTGTTTTGAGTTATCTGATATTTCTTCTGACAATAAACAAACATGATCAATAAGCTTAGATTCAATATTTTAAAGCTTCTAAATTTCAAAAATGGACATACATTTCACTTTTTAAAAACTAATTTAAATTTAAATAGCCACATGCAGCTAGTAGCTACTACATTGGACAATATAGTTAAAAATATCCATAGAAGAGCCAGAGGGATCCCAGATTACCTGTGTCTAGTCAATATTTGAGATGATTTTAAGGTGGGTTTCTTGGGGTCCCACTCTAAAAACTGTTTTGTCTACCAAAGATTATTCTCCTTTCCAAACCCTGAACTCCAACTTTTGTCCTCCATAGACTGTGAGTCTGTAAAACTTCTGTTCATTTCTAGGGGAGCCTGGGTGGCTTAGTCAGTTAAGCATCTGACTTCAGCTCAGGCCATGATCCCGTGGTTCATGAGTTCTAGCTCCACGTTGGGCTCTGCACTGATAACTCAGTCTGGAGCATAAGGGAGTTTTCTCTGGAGCATAAGGGAGGCTTTCTGCCTCTTCTAAATATCGGCCCTATAATTTCTCATTGTCTACACAGCACTCAGTATTCAAATACTTTAAAAAATAAATTAAGATTACTGATCTCTAGAAATCCGAAGGAAACATTATAATACTGAGTAAATATACAACAAAAAATAATTGTTTTGAGACTGACCTCTATGATGAGAAAACAATAAATTTATATTGAATATTTACTGTGTGCCAAACAAAATGCAAGTTTATTTCAAACATAATATAACTTGTTTGGTATTAAATTAGTTGCCTTTCTTTTTCCTCACTATAATCATCTGTATATTTACCCCTTGGTCCCTTACTCATCAATCTTTGCCCCTTACTCGTCAACAAAATGGAAATTCAAATATTTTGAAATAATTTGAAAATTTGAAATTTTTTATTAAATTGTATTATGGCTATCCTAATTTTTGCATGTGATTTTCTAGTCAATTTTAAATCAATATGAGAAACTACAAATTTGGTTTCCTAGAAAGTAAACATATTTCTACGCACAGACATAGCACTTGCACTTCAGGAGCCTGTCGTATGTTAAAGTTGCAGAATATTTAAACATATTTCAGGGCTGTCTGCCTGGCTCCATCACTGAAGTGTACAAAACTGTTTTTCTAATTTTTAAATTTTTTTTAAAAATTATTTTTGAGAGAGAGAGAGACAGAGCAAGAGCAGGGGAGGGGCAGAGAGAGAGGGAGACACAGAATCTGAAGCAGGTTCCAGGCTCTGAGCTGTCAATGCAGCGCCTGATGTGGGGCTCGAACCCATGAACTGTGAGATCATGACCTGAGATGAAGTCGGGCACTTAAGTGACTGAGCCACCCAGGCACCCCAGAAGTGTGGGACTCTTGATGTTGGGATTGTAAGTTTGAGCCCCATACCTGGAGTAGAAATTACTTAAAAATAAAATCTTGGGGCGCCTGGGTGGCGCAGTCGGTTAAGCGTCCGACTTCAGCCAGGTCACGATCTCACGGTCAGTGAGTTCGAGCCCCGCGTCAGGCTCTGGGCTGATGGCTCGGAGCCTGGAGCCTGTTTCCGACTCTGTGTCTCCCTCTCTCTCTGCCCCTCCCCCGTTCATGCTCTGTCTCTCTCTGTCCCAAAAATAAATAAACGTTGAAAAAAAATTTTTTTTAAAAATAAAATAAAATAAAATAAAATCTTAAGAAAAAAAAAGTATATGTTTAATTTAGAATGAATCTAACTTTTTGTATGATGATTTATAATTTTTGGCATTATTTAGAGTAGAAAGTTGTCTCAAATAACAAGTTAAAATTACTAGTTTGGAAAAATATGCAAAAATCCCATATTACACTTAAATATGATAGAATGTATATGGTTTCTTTGAGAAGTTGGAGTACAGTGATGAACTCCGCAGCAATAGATAATTCTTCATTTTATCATTTTTTCTTCCACATAATGAGATAGTATCTTTTCTGCAGAACAAAACATAAAAAATTTACCACATATTTAATGGCTTAAAAGAACATTTATTATTTCAGAGTTTCTTTGTATCAGAAGTCCAACATGGAATGACTGAATTCTCTGTTCTATATCCGTATCTGTGTCTTCATCCAGAGGTTCAAATTGGCATAAAGATCAGCTTCCAAGCTCCCTGAGATTTTTTATAGAATTATTTCATTGCACCTGTATGACTGAGGTTCCCTTTTGTTTGGTTGGTTGTTTGTTTGTTGCTGGACGGAGACCATTTTCAGTTCCTAGAAGTCACTCTCGAGAGATTTGCAATGTGTTTTCCTCCATATACAGTTTACAGTATGGCTCTTTTCTTCTTCAAGACTAGCAGCAATGTCTCTTGCTATGAATTACTCTCTTTAAGGATCAAGTCACAGGGGCGCCGGGGTGGCTCAGTCCGTTGTTCGAGCCCTGCGTCGGGCTCTGTGCTGACAGCTCAGAGCCTGGAGCCTGCTTCAGATTCTGCGTCTCCCTCTCTCTCTGCCCCGTCCCCACTCATGCCCTGTCTCTTTCTGTCTTAAAAATAAAATATTAAAAAAAAAAAAAAAAAAAGAAGGATCAAGTCCCTGTTATGGACTCATTTGATTGGTTCGGACCTCCCTAGAGTAACCTTCCTTTTAAATAATTCAAAGTCAACTGATTTGGGACTTTGGTCCCATCTGAAATATTCCTTTATCTTTCTCATATTAGTACCTTAATCACAGAAGGGATATCTTCACTCTAAAGGGTTGGGTTTCAAACAAGGTATTACTCTACAGAGTGGGGCTTGTGAGGACCACCCTAGAATTCTGCCTTCTATATGTAGGAAAATACCTTAAATGATATTAGAATGTTTTTGGCAATGCTATTTTTTATCTAATATTAATATCTACAACTGAAAAACACTATTTTTTTTTTTGCTTTTGACTAAATGTCACGGTTTTTATTTTGTGATAGAAGCAAATAATAATTTCATGTTTTACATGTTATAGTTTTTCTATGATTGCAAAATATTTCTCAAAACTAAAATGCTAGTAAATTTTAGACACATTTCTTTGATTAACCTTTGTAATATATTTTACCATAAATTAAAATAATTTTAAGAGAATAAGATAAGCAATATCTTATCTATTTCTTCTATTTATAAAATAAAAATAACATCTATAAAATAATTTTACTATAGTATTTACCTTATTTTCACTCTTAGATATACCCTACATTTATAAATTACAAAGTATAAATTTTTATTTTAATTCTAGAAGTATCAAATGACCTTAATTATTTGAAAATGAAATTTTTAATAAAATATTTTAAATATTAAAATACTTCAAATATAAGATTTAATTTCTGAAATTATTTTAATATCTTACTCCATATGTAGGCTTAAAAGAGAGAGGCAAAGAAAAAACAGCAGCAAACAAAAGGAAATAATATCAGGGGAAAAAGAAAGAAAAATATTCAATGATTATTTTTTAATGTTAAAGTGTATAAATGATGAATTAAGTGATAAAAATATTCTAAAATCTAAATTTTAATATTTATACTATAAGCATTCTTCCTAAAGATAACCTAATATTTTGAAGCATTAATAAATAAATTAACATAATTCTAAATATATATAATATAAATTCTAAATATAATTCTAAATGGTAATTAATTATCATATTGTTGCTAAATACACCTAGATATAAATATAATGGGTGCTTTAACTTAAATAGAATTTGAATAAGTTGTTTTGATTAAAAATTAATTAATAATTCTAATTAAAAATTAATTTCTTTGTTAGTTCATTAAACATCATTGACTTAGAACATACACAACACTGTTCACTGAACATTAAAGTAAGTGCAAAGGACTTAGTTTTGATAGATGCTGTAGTGATCAAGTAAAGATGAATATGAGAGCATATAGCAAGGAGATACTCAACTAAGCCAAGGAGCCTTGGCAGATTTTGTTGTGGAAGTGGCAGTTGACACGTACAATGAAATGTGAGTAGAAATAAAGTAGGAGATTGATAAAAAGAAACATTGCAAGCACATAGAGCAGCATAATTAAACTCAGCAGATGTTGCAGATAATGGGCCAAGATTCAGGAATGTTTCAGGTGAGTGTGTGTTCAAGTGCAAGGTGAGGCAGAACATTTTAAGACATATTGTAAACATTGCCCCTTCTCCTAAGAACCAGAGCCAACCGCTGAATAAATTCAGGCGGGAGAAAAAAAATAGTTCATTAAATTTATTCGTTTAAATAAGTAGATTATACCCAGGGCACATAAAATTGTGTGTCTAATGCAAGGTTGCCATTTTTTTTTCCTTTTATACCAGCTAATATTATTTTATGTTCAACATTGTGATGAAAAACTACACAGTGTGAAATTTAGAACTTAATGATAACTTTTATTACCTAGAAATAAGTGTTCGTAGATAATAATAATACAAATAACAGATAATTATAGTATTTACTTGATGTATTTAGGTCTTTTCAATAGTCCATTTACAAATATAGGCCAGGTAAATGTTAAAAATCGTCCACTGTTTTGTTAAAACTTTTAAGTTCTCCTTTTATCTTTGTCCTTTTAAAAATTTCCTTAGTCATTTATCATCCAGGCTGTGACTGTTCAGCTATGACAAATTCAGAGTGTTCAATTTATATGGAACATTTACTATATTTAGCTTTATTTTAAAACCTTAGCAATAGCAAATTTACTCCTGTTAAGTGGAAATCAGAACAATCTAGTGTGCCTTTAAAAAAAAATCATGTATCTCTCACTATGCTGCAAGCCACATAACATTATATATATATATATATATACACACACACATATACACATTAGAAGAAAAAAATATTTTCAATTGACCTTAAATGCTAAGAAACATAAAAAATTAAAATAAAATCTAACACATGCATGGGCATAGGGCATGGACTGTCGGTTAAGATAAGCACAATTACATATTTTTAAACATGTTTAATTTTGTTATTTGACAATAACAATGAGGCTATGCCACTTTAAATTCTACCAGCAATATGGAAGATCGCCTGTTTTGTTACAGACTAAACACAAAGTGAGTTATCAAGCTTCTGTATATTGGCCAAACTGATAGATGAGAAATGGCATTTTAGTGTAATTTGAAACCGCAGTTTTCTTATTATGAGTGAAGTTAGCATCTTTGAGAACCTTTGACATCCTTTTATGATGTGTCTGTTCATGTCTTCTGCCTCATTTTGATTACATTTTGGACCTTTTCTTGGTGTTTTTAAAATTCTGTAGGGGCTGTAGAACTTTTCTATGGTATATATTGCAAATATTTCCTTCTGGTTTGTATTTTGTCTTTTGACTTTGCTTATTCTTTTATTCCTTATACAAAATTTTTGTCTTTTAATATTCTCAAATTTATCAATTCTCTATTACATGTGAATTTCAAGTCATGGTTAGAAAGTTTTCCTCAGACCCTTGTTACTAAGAAATTCAACTCTGATTATTGGGTCTATGGAAAGCTCTTTTTAAATGTTTTCCTCAAAGGAAGTGCCACATTAAGCTGACTCTGTGTCTTAACACTTCTTTTTGCATTGAATATGCTTATAATACTTGAGACTTTAGCAACTACTTCCTATCATGAAAGGAAAGTGAGAGAATCCTAGAAGAGCTGGTTCTCATTTTTATAAAATTAATTAATTTTAAAATTCAAGTATAATTAACACACATTGTTATATTAGTGAAATCCACATATAAGTGAAATCATAGAGTACTTGTCTTTGACTGAGTTATTTCACTTAGCATTATACTCTTTAAATCCATCCATGTTGTCGCATATAGCAAGAATTCATTGTTTTTTTATGACTGAGGAATATATATATATATACATATATATATATATATATGTATCTATGCATATATATATACATACATATATACCACTTCCTCTCTATCCATTCATCTGTTGATGGATACTTGGGTTGCTTCCATATCTTGGCTATTGTATATAATGTTGCAATAAACATAGGCGTGCATATATGTTTTTGAATTTGTATTTTTTGTTTTCTTTGAGTAAATACCCAGCAGTGGAATTACTGGATTATATGGTAATTCTATTTTTAATTTTTTGAGGAACGTCCATACTGTTTTCCACAGTGGCTACACCAGCTTGCATTCATTCATATCAATAATGCACAAGTGTTCCTTTTTTTCCACATTTTTGCCTTGTTATTTTGTGTGAAATTGTAATAAGTTCTTTACATATTTTGGATATGAACCCCTTATCAAATATATCATTCAATATATCTTTTCCCATTCAGTAGGTTGTCTTTTTGTTTTGTTGATGGTTTCCTTTGCTGTTCAAAGCTTTTTATTTTGGTGTAGTCCCAGTAGTTTAATTTTGCTTTTATTTCCCTTGCCAAAGGAGACATATCTAAACAGTATGGTGTTGGCTCCAAATAGACACATAGATCAATAGAACTGAATAGAAGGCCCAATAATAAACCTGTGATTATATGGTCAATAAATCTCCGACAAAGGAGGCAAGAATATAAAATGGGAAAAAGTCTCTTGGGCTAACTGGATAGCTACATGCAAAAGAATGAAACTAGACCACTTTCTCACACCACACACAACATAAAGGTCAAAATAGATTAAAGAACTAAATGTAAGACCTGAAACCATAAAATTCCTAGAAGAAAACATAGGTAGTGATTTTTTTGATATCAGCTGTAAAAACATTTTCTAGATATGGTTCTTAGAATTTTAAGCCATTGGTAAGATCAGTATATCCCTAGCTTTCTCTTACTCAAAAATAAACAGCACTCCTGTGTATTTCAGTGACTATTAAATACTTAGATATGTTACTGATTTTTGCAGATGACAGAATCTCAGGGTGATATACTAAGCAGTATTTATAAGCTTATATGTGTCATTTATTCATTTTCTTGTGTGTTATTAACCATCAATTTCTCACTTCTTATACGAGATTGGCTACTTCTAGTCATCAGAAACTATTTTACTCCCTGTCTCCTTTAGTTATTTATTTTGAATCTTAAAACACGTATTTCATTTGAGTACATATGTTAGCATATTTACAAATTTATGGTCTATTCCTGTACAGAATGAACAAAAATGCATTTGAATTCTAATACTCTAAAAACATAGAAGTATGGCTGTGAAATAGAGCGTATCTCCTAGACTAATAAAGACTGGAAAACAAAAGTTATTTTTAGAAAATTTCATAAACCAAGTAGACAAGGAATTAGTTGCACATACTGTTTTCCATAATGCTATATCATAGGCTCTCTTAGATATATTTATTTTTTAATTAACCAATTAATTAGTTAATTTTCAATAAAAGCAAAACACAAGGTCTGGGATATATGGGTAATTTAAACATTTATGAAGCAGAAGTTCTAAATGTTGCAGATTTATGGATGTTCAGGATAACTCTCAAACAATAAGGATGTTCTAATTAGCAAAGAAAATAATTTATGTCAGTACAGAAAAAATGGACCTTGAATAAGATGAGCATTATGTAATGTAGCAAAATTTTGCCACCAAATGTCATTTATAGTCTACACTCTCTGGAAATCTACTTATGACAGCTCCCAAAAGAATCTTCAAGTCAAAATAAAAATTATTACACTTATCGTTAATTTGATGGTCTATCATCAATCTATTTTTCTAACCATCTACATATACTATAAAAGTCTTCTGAATGGTGACTAAATCGTTCATCATTAGGAGTCAGTAAAGCTCTTATCTATGTCAAATTAAGAGAAATATGTATATATTTCTGTTGAATTTCTTTGGGCCCTCTCTTTTACTCTTTCTTTCTTGCCCTCTCTCTTTCTCTCTCTCTGTCTTCTCACTTTCATATAGAGGTTATATGTTCTAAATCATTTATATCTCTTAATTCTTACTTTTTATATCAGATTTGCTGTTCCCTTGGACTTTTTTTATTTTCTTTCAGTCACTCTGCCTCTGTACTGCATGTACTAGTCACACCCATGTAATGGAGGCATTCGTGAAGTTGAATTTTCCTTCAATGTATTCTGCTAAAGTATTCATTTATTCAACTTATATTTTTGAGAACCTAGCATATGCTCAGGGTTGATGATACAGATACAAATACATATGTTCTTATTTTAAGAAGCTTACAATAGAGTGGTAAAGACAAAGAAGCGATGGTGTCATTTATTATTGGAAATATTAAGCATATGAAGTAACCACAGACAGACAATGAAAGCTGCATTTGCTTGTTATCCAAGAAAAGCTGCTATACTCTGTGCTGCAGCATTTTACTTAGAAAGCTGCCTGTCATTTTGCTCAGTGCTGGATCTTGACATGACAGCTCTGAGTCTCTCTAAGCAGCTCTGCTGAATTTTATGAAAGATTTGTTTCCTGATTTTTTATTTTTAATATAAAAAAGTGACTCTTAAAATTAATCCAACTGGGGGAAAAAAGTTTAATCTCTCAAATTCATGAATTTATAATACCTCTCATTTGATTGCATCAGGTGGGTTTGATCAGAAAAAGAGAATTACTATATGTGATATGCATTAAGGAATTCGTTGTAGGAATTAAACCTTGCACAATTTTATAATCTGATTAAGTGGTGCGTGTTGCTTCTGCATGTAGTATTGTGCGTGAACGGGGGGAGAACGAGAACAAACTGGAAATAACAAGAATAAAATGAAACCCCCAAAGAAAAACTGAACCCTACATCCAACTTCCATGAACAATTTTGATGATAAAGGTAACCTGTGGAATAAAGTAGAGCTCTTTAGTACAGAGTTATATTTACATCTGATCCAACATTTGGAAAAGCTGAAAGATGAGATCAGATGAGAGTGGAAAGAATAAAGGATTGATTGTAACCTGACACCAACCAGTTGAACCAGTTATTCAATAACATCACACATGAGATTCAAAAGTGTATGTTGCCTACAAACACCTTCACAGTGTAGAAGTGACTGCTAACAGTCACTAAAAGTGACTGCTAAAAGTCACTGCTAACAGCACCTGGGTGGCTCAGTCAGTTAAGCATCTGAGTTTCGCTCAGGTCATGATATTGCAGTTCGTGAGTTTGAGCCCCATGTTGGGCTCTGTGTTGACAGCTCAGAGCCTGGAACCTGCCTCAGATTCTGTGTGTGTGTGTGTCTCTCTCTCTGCCCTCCCCCTGCACATTCTCTGTCTCTGTCTCTCTCTCGAAAATTAATTAAATAAATAAATAAATAAATAAATAAATAAATAAAATAACTGACTGTTAACACATTTCCATTTAACAAATATCATGCAAATGTCTCTTGTGACCAATACTAACTTGGTACCATACAGAATTCTAAAAAATAAAGTTCCAGATTATTAAGATGACATATTAAGAAAATACCATGATAATCAATTTTCAACCTACAAAACTCCCATAGTTCAAGGATTTGTAATATATAATCTAAAGCTCATCAATGAATAAGGTAGATGATCTATTTTATCTCATTCTAAGACTCAAAACCAAGAAATCTCTGTCTGGTCACATAATTTAAATAACTTTCAGCCCTAAAAATAAAACTGCTAGTTATTTTACCATCAAATGTAGAGTTATTTGAAAATAACGGATAATGACAATTCAGGACAAACATGCTATGGCAAAACCAAGTGAGTCCTGAGAACAAAGGGACACTTTTATAGAGGAAAGGGGGTTATTGGAAGGGCTATTACAAATAAAAAGTCCATTGAAGCAAACTGGGAGTTTGAACTATGGTAGCTTCTCGCTGGCTGAGTTGACAGTCTCTCATTGGCTGTGCTGTTGCCAGGGGAGGGAAAAAAATCTTTCTTCTTCTTGCGGAGGTAGTAAAGTAGTATCTAAAGTACTATCAAGTTGCAAGGTAAAGCTTTTCCTGTGGAGTCAGCAATTGACAGACAGGTGATAGGGCATGGGAGCTCCACCTGCTGGCATCTCCACTCCAATTTTTTTTTTTTTAAGAGAGGGAGAGAAAGAGGATGTGGAAGAGAGGGGTGGAAGAGGCAAAAAGAGAGTGAATCTCAAGCAGGCTCCACATTCTGTGTGGAACCCAACACGTGGCTTGATCCCACAATCTTGGGATCATGACCTGAGCCAACATCAAGAGTTGGACTTCTACATACTGAACAACCCAGGTGCCCCTCCATTCTAAATGAGGTTTCCTTTTATTAATTTTCACAACATGAACAAGAAACCAATTGAATGTGTAACTAGTTAGTAATTAAGAATAAAATGGGAACAGTAATATTGAAAGTCTCCAATAGAAAACAACGACTGAACCTGAAAAAATAGAACATAAGACCATTTATTCACTCATCCATCCTCTACTTCATCATCCTTCTATTCATCTAGCCGTTTGGTAAATATTGTCTATAAATTGTGTAATAATCAAGGCTACAAGAATACAAAGATATATACAAAGGCATGGCTGCCATTGAAAAATTGATATCTTAGTGAAGAATCAATACATAGGACTATATCACAAAGCAGTATGAAGACTATCCTACAAGTGCACATCAAGTACAGTATCATTATGTGAGAAGGAATAAACATAATTCATTCAGTATAGATAAATACCATTATGTACTATTGTTTGTTTCAACTCAGATATGAAGAAGGAATCAAACACTGAAAAGAAATCTATTCAATATTACACTTGTTTCACTGGCTGCTTAGTTTTTTTTTTTTAATTTAGTTGTTTTTGTTTGTTTGTTGTTTGCTAACTTGTTTTTTTTGCTAGCTTGAATATGCAAACAAAGTAAACCTAAAGATGGAGTGATAACACAGGTGGAGTCTTACACTGTGGTAGCAGGGTAGACTTGTATCTAACAGACATTCCTATTCTATACTTTAGGAGATCCCAATTTTCTTTTGATAGCAACATGCATTAGGGATGAGTAATGATTGCTCTAAATTAGTTTTAAAAGCTTAAATCTGTTGTCCTTGGCAAATGATTATTCTAGAGTTGGGCATTTGATCCAGCTCTGGCCATTACATGTATGGAAAATTTTGCTAAAGAGTTATGGAAACACTTTATTCTCTTTTGGAAGATTCAACAGAGATATCCTCTCTTTCCTTCTCTCTGAACCTTTTTGCTTTGGGCACTGCACTATGAGAGTGTGGAGCATCTTGCCTCTTTACAGTTGTATTGTGGCCACAAAGACAAACAGAATGCCAAGGAATCATACAGTAGCCCAATGAAGCCAGGATATCATTAAGCTGTTTTCATTCAACCATCGAATCCCTGAGAGCAGATTTTTTCTTAAGTGAAGTATCACCTATTTGAATTTTTAAAAGAAGTTTTAGTGTGGTGTTATGTTATTCAAAGCTGAAACATCCTTAAGAGGACCTGATGAGCCTTGTATGAACTAAGAAATATTTGACTTAATTTAGATATGCTCAAATTTATTTAATTCAGCAGAGATACTCTTGTATAATTAAAAGGTACTTGAAAAGAAATTAAGGATTATATGCCATATGACTAATTATATAAGTGTTTATATTGCTATACTTTCATTCAATAAACATTTATGAAGAAATTTTACATAAAATGTATAGAAGGTATATAAACATGAAATAAAATGTTCACAGTATACATGGTATTTATCTAATGGGAAAGGTTATTTGCGGCACATCTACTGGAAAACTAGGCAGAATGTGGCCTATGTCATAAGAGACAGATGGAATAAATTTTCAAGGAGTTCAGGACAAGAATAAGTCTTGTTTTCTTTTAGCATCAATGAAAACATTATGGAGAGAGAGGCATATTTAGGATATTTTCCTCTGAAAGATGGGAAATATTATTGGAAGACATGATGCAGAAGGCTACTCATTTCAAAGAAAAATAATTAATGCAATATTTTGTATCGGCAGAAGATTTTGATTGGGGTTTGATTCTGGGTGGGGTGGCAATATCAAGAAAATTTTATACCTTGTTTTCTACAGGGATTTGAAATTTAAACAAGCATTTTTAGTGATGTCATACTACAACCAGAGCCCGCATCTATGGAGATAAATGTGTTCTTAATGGGTATGACTGATGGGAAAGAAGAAAAATGGCAGCCATAAAGATTTAATACTAGATAACTTTAGAATAAACACAACGAATGCTGTATGAGAGTAGTATCAGTTATCAGTGTATTAGTGTTTAGTAGCATTAGTTCTGTTAGAAAATTGTAAGTTAGTGGAAAACAATATTCTCTTGTCTTTAGCCTTATCAGTAGGAAGCCCAATTGTTGAGTATATAGCTTATGCATCACTACATTTTTAAGATCATATTACCAAATGTCATCATATAACACATGAATAACAAGAACATTAGTTTCTAAAACACTTCAAGCAAGAGTAACTACCACAAGTACTTTCTAAAACATTTTTTTGGAAATTTGAGTATATCTATTCTTATTTACACATAGAATATTATACAAAATGAATTTAATAAGCTTTTTGAAATAAGCATTCTGTTGGGGAAATTTAATTTTTCAAATGTATGGTTTCAGAAGTGAGTACTCTCATATTATCTCTATACATGATATTGGCTCAAGAATTCTTCTCTTGAAAAAATTACTTCTTATCAAGAAAGCTTGTAAGTTTTTAAGTATATAAGTTCGTAAGTATAAACTATTTGGAAAAACTAAATTCTAATGATTCATTAGAATATTATTGAACTATTACTCCTACACTTTTGTAGTGGTGTTGAGCAAAGGACTTGAAGAACAATGATGAGATCCAAGTTTGTTCTGAGTAATAGAGTTGGGCCTTTATCTACATATCTACATAGCAAGTAACACAGTCTATAGACAAAGACACTGTCTATATTTCCCAAAATCTTCAACAGGTGATAAAATCATGCCAGGAAAATTGGACTTTATAATAAGGCCTCAAATAAGAAAAGGCATATAAAATAAGTGGGTTCTGAGACATAATATACAGCATGGTGACTATAGTTAATAATATTGTATTATATATTTGAAAATTGTCAGGAGAGTAGAACTCAAAAGTTCTAATCAAAAGGGAAAAAAGGTAACTATGTGTTGTGATAGATGTTAACTACACATATTGTGGTAATCATTTTTCAATAAATATAAATATCAAATCCCTATGTTGTACACCTGAAACTAATATAATGCTATATGTTAATTAAATCTTAACTTTTTTTAAAGGAAAAGAATAAGTAAGCAAATTGACCAGGGCAAGAAACATTTTCACTAAATTCTTTGAATATAGGATTTTGGGGCGAGATGTTTGAAAAATACAATGAAGAAGTTTTGATCTGGTTCTTTCGTGTCAAGGCCTTCAATCACTATAAAATATTTTGGATGTGGAATTTTTTTCTTTCATCATAAGAATAAGAAACACATTTTATAAGGTAGTTGAAGATGTAATATGTATTTACACAGGTAAAAAATATAATGAACAAATGATTAATAAATAACTTTTATCTGTAGTAATAAATAATTTTATAAAATAAGTTGTATTCAGATTGACATGAAAGAAAAGATCAGATTTCTGAAGATAGAGTTGGAAGAAAACAATCTCTAACACAGAAAATACTCAGAGGAAATGTATAAAGCCTAGAAGCTTAGTTTAGAGAGTGGAACTCAGTATAAGCTTTAGTTGAGTTTGAAGTTTTCTTAAAACTAGATATCATAGAAGATATATTTATTAGTGCATAGTGAAAAAGTGATTTTTATATTATTCTTTGTTGTTTTTGATTTTAATTAAAATAATAGTATGAAGGTTAATGAAAAAATCATTAGAGAAGGAGATATTGAAACTCCACAAAAAGAAACAGAGAGAGACAGCGACATATAGAAAATAATTGATTCACGTAAGAGAAAAGTAGGGCGCCTGCGTGGCTCAGGTTGGTTAAGCATCTGACTCTAGATCTTGGCTCAGGTCATGATCTCACATGAGTTCAAGTTCTGCTTGGGTCTCTGTTTCTCCTCCTCTCTCTGCTGCTCCACCCAAAATAAATAAATACACTTAAAAAAATAAATAGATAAAGAAGAGAAAGGTATCTGGGAGTCCTAGTGAAAAGGTACAACAGAAATAGGGATCATATAAGTTGTCATTAATTTCTTTATTCATACTTTCAATCATTCAACAAGAACATTTGCCAAAGCCTGCATTATTTCGTGGTACACAACAGTGAGCACAATTGACAAAATTTACTTTCATGAATCATTGGTAGAAAAAGATGTTAAACCACAAAAATGTAATAGGTGCTATAGAAGTAGACAGGACTAGAAAAGAATAATGGGGCAGGCAAAATTCGAGGGCATTCCTCACTGAAGGAGAACAAAAGTCAAGGTGATAAAGGAAGTTCCAGGTGTTGAATTGCTTGAGCACAGACTCAAGAGTTGAGTGGATCTTCAGTATTTAAGGAATTGTAAGAAGGGCTGTGCTACTGGGAATACACCAATCCATGAGATCAGGGAGGAAGGAAGAAGAATGATTCATGACTTCCGGAATTACAGATGTGATTTTAAGAGCAATTGGAAGGCATTACAATGCTCAAATAAGATTATCGATTTAAAATGTAAAACAATGATTCAGACTTCTGGGTGCAGATGTATTAGAAAAGGAGCAGGAGGGATATTATTTCATCCGGGAAGAAATAATAACAAAAGCTAAAGTAGTGGCAGTGGAATTTAAAAGAAATTAAGAGATTTGAGATATAGAGTAGAAACAAGAAGACATTTAATTTTATATGTATATTTGAGTCTGTGTTACTTTAAAAGTTCAAATTTTATTTTTAAGATGTGCATTGCGTAATGGTGAAAATAAAATTAGCAAATAATAGACATAAATAATATTAAATTTATACAGCATACAGTTTCTGCACTAGATTCTAGATGTGTATATAAAGTGAAAATTATGATTTAGATAAATAAAAATCAAAAAACTTTAGCTGATTTGTCATTAAAAAATTAACTTATTTACAATTGTCTTCTTAAACTAAAAGGTAGAAAGTGTTTCACATTATATATTACTCAAGCTGTAAAGAGATACTGTGGGCTTTAAAGTTATTAATTTTTCACCTTTGAAATAGTGTTATAGCCTAAAGAGAATGGGCTGGGATGCTTTTCTCACATTAATTCTATACAACAATAAACTTCTTTGAATACAAATTACCTGGAACTCCTGGGAATCCAGTGGGCATACACTCTATGTTTAAAATAATTAAAAAGAAGAGAGAGAAGAAAATAAAGTGGTTATTGTAGAAAATGGAAAAGGAGAACTAAGAGTTGTTAAAATGACCTCTAATACTAACAAGCCACGTACAACAGCTACCTATAGAGATGACTGTTTCGCCTAATCATGTTAGGTCTTTTAACATGGTAAATTATAAAGCAGAGTTCAAGAATGGCCACTTACTGCATTTTATTGTACTGCATGCTATTATGTATTGATTTCTTCATACTACAATATTGGCTGCAGAAAATGTAATTCTCTAAGCAGTGACCTCCCAAAGTAAACAGAATCTCAGAAAAGGAAATTATTGTTTGCCAGTTAAATGTTATAAAGTAAAATTGAACATGTTTTTAGTTGAATTTCATAACAGACATTAAGAATATTCATTTTACTTATCAAGAAAAAGCCCTAAATTTAGGTAAGAATTGAACAAATACACATGTATTTTGATTAGAGCTCTCAAGAGAGGAACTAAATTTGTAATCTTGCAGAGAACATTTTTAACAATCATTGCCTATGAAATAGCAGCATACATTTGGACTAGAAACAAAATAATCATTACAATTTGCCTGAAATATGGGCATATCATCAACATTGATGGTTAATTTAATATTCATGAAAAATGAAATGTGATGTTTATTAGTTTTGCATTATTAATATATTCAGTAAAAATAAATTTTATTATTGATTATTATATTTTGATGTAAGTATGAGATGTCTTGTGTTCCTCAGTTTCTACCCATAAATCAGCTAGAAATAGAGCTGAACAAATACCACTAAAGTTCAAATATATGTTTTAATTTGAATATTCCTCTTTTCAAAATTTTTTTAATGTTTATTTAGTTTTGAGAGACAGAGAGAGACAGGCAGACAGACAGACAGACTGCAAAAGGTGGCAGGCCAAAGAGAGGGAGACACAGAATCCAAAACAAGCTCAAGGCTCTGAGCTGTCAGTACAGAGCTTGATGTGAGGCTCAAACCGAAAAACTGAGATCATGACCTGAGCCAAAGTTGGACACTTAACCAACTGAGCCAGCCAGGCGCCCCCTAATATTCTTCTTTACTGGATATTTTTACAAAACATTATATTCCATTTTCTGCGTAATAATATTGCTTAATAACACTATGGGGAATTAAGTATTTCGTGCATCGTTAAAGCAATTTTCTACTATAAACTGTAGAAAAACATATTGCACTCAATTCTCATCAACATGAAATTCCTGTCAAACTGTACCTTCTATATTCAAAACATTGTTTGACAAATGTTAAATATTGCTAAGTATTAAATATTAAACTATGGTTTAATTAAAGATCTTATTCACTTACTAATTTATTCACAAAATTTCATGAACCATTATTATATGACACTTTTCTAGCAAATAGGATATAACAATGGGTTAAAAGCTAACTGTCCTCAATAACTTTATAATTGAATTCTCTGTATGGCAAGTAAAGAAAACTTTTTTATGAATTCATATTGTTGACATGCTATGGATGAAACAAACAGGTTTATAGACAGTGGACTTGAGAGACATTTTGAGACTATAAAATAATTGTAAGGTTGACAGACTACACAAAGACAATGGGGTGAAAATTTTATATAGCTAAATAATCAAGTATAAATAGATACAATATTTCTGTAACTTATTTATCTATAAAGTAACCTAAAAGCAGGGGGAAGTAAATACTCTTGCTCTATCCACACCCAATATATATACACTCACTATAGCCTTGGATTTTATTACATTATTTTGCACATCCCTTCTAAAGCCTGGAATATATTTGTCTGGTACTTTACCTTTTTTTTTTTTTTTTTTTCAACGTTTATTTATTTTTCGGACAGAGAGAGACAGAGCATGAACGGGGGAGGGGCAGAGAGAGAGGGAGACACAGAATCGGAAACAGGCTCCAGGCTCTGAGCCATCAGCCCAGAGCCTGACGCGGGGCTCGAACTCCCGGACCGCGAGATCGTGACCTGGCTGAAGTCGGACACTTAACCGACTGCGCCACCCAGGCGCCCCTGGTACTTTACCTTTTAAAAAATCATGCCATGGGAATGCAAGCTGGTGCAGCCACTCTGAAAACAGTATGGAGTTTCCTCAAAAAACTAAAACTAGAACTACCCTATGACCCAGCAATTGCACTACTAGGCATCTATCCAACGGATACAGGTGTGCTGTTTCGAAGGGACACATGCACCCCCACGTTTACAAAAGCACTATCAACAATAGCCAAAGTATGGAAAGAGCCCAAATGTCCATCGATGGATGGATGGATAAAGAAGATGTGGTATATTAATACAATGGAGTATTACTTGGCAATCAAAAAGAATGAAACCTTGCCGTTTGCAACTATGTAGATGGAACTGGAGGGTATTATGCTAAGTGAAATTAGTCAGTCAGAGAAAGACAAAAATCATGACTTCACTTATATGAGGACTTTAAGAGACAAAACAGATGAACATAAGGGAAGGGAAACAAAAATAATATAAAAACAGGGAGGGGCCAAAACAGAAGAGACTCATAAATATGGAGAATATACTGAGGGTTACTGGAGGGGCTGTGGGAGGGGGGATGAACTAAATGGGTAAGAGGCACTAAGGATTCTACTCCTGAAATCATTGTTGCACTATGTGTTAACTAATTTGGATGTAAATTAAAAAAAAAAAAACAAGCTATTAAATGCAAAAAAATAGAAGATATACAGATGTTGTATAAGCATGTACTCAGCAGTCAAAAAGGGACATACTGCTGATATACACATCAACCTGGGTAAATCTTCAGAGATTATGCTGAGTGACAAAAGCCAATCCCAAAAGGTTACATACTGTATGACTCTAGTGATATAATCTTCTTAAATTGACAAAATAATAGAAATGGAGAATAGATTAGCAGTCAATTAGTTAGCAGGTCAAGTGCTATGGATAGGAGATGGGGTGGTGGGAAGAAAGTAGGTATGATTATACCCTCACAAGGCCAACATTAGAGGTCTTAGTGGTAATGGAATCATTCTGTATCTTGATTGGGGTGGTCATACAATTGCATACAAACACACACACATGAATGAGTATAGGTAAAACTAGGGAAATATGAACAATATCGGTAGATTATATCAATGCTGATATTCTGGTTGTGATATTGTACTATAATTTTCTAAGAAATTACCTTGGGGGGAAACTGTCTGATAAACAGGATCTCTCTGTATTCTTTCTTATGACTGCATGTGAGTCTGCAATTATCTTAAATTAAAAGTTTGATTTAAAACATTGTAGAAAAATCACGCCAATTTTATTTCAATGGAATAAAAGCAAAAATTAACTACTGGGACTAAATCAAAATAAAAAGCTTCTGCACAGCTAAGTTAACAATCAACAAAGCTAAAGGGCAATTTACTTAATGGGGAAAGATATCTGCAAATGACATATCTGATAAAGGGTTATTATCCAAAATCTATAAAGAATTTATACAACTCACCACCCAAAAAACAAATGATCCAATTAAAAATGGGCAGAAGACATGGACATTTCTTCAGAGACATACAGACAGCCAACAGATACATGAAAAGATGTTCAACATCACTGATCATTAGCGAAAAGCAAACCAAATCTACAATAAGATATCACTTCACATGTGTCAGAATGGCTAAAATCAAAATCACAGGAAACAACAAGTGTTGGTGAGGATGTGGAGAAAAGGGGAATCTTGCCATTGTTAGTGGGAATGCAAACTTGTGCAGCCACTGCAGAAAACAGTATGGAGGTGGCCCAAGAAATTAAAAATAGAACTACCCTATTCTCCAGTAATTTCAGTACTGTACTGAAATTTACTCAAAGAATAAACAAACAAACAAAAACTCCAGGGCCACATGGATGGCTCAATCGGTTAAGCGTCTGATTTCAGCTCAGGTCATGATCTCACGGTTTGTGAGTTCAAACCCCATATTGGGCTCTGTGCTGACAGCTCAGAGCCTGGAGCTTACTTAGGATTCTGTATCTCCTTCTCTGTCTGCCCCTCCCCCACTAATGCTCTGTTTCTCTGTATCTGTCTCTCTCTCAAAAACAAATAAACATTTAAAAAGTTTTAAAAATAATACAAAAGACTATGCATCCTATGTTTATTGCAGCATTATTTACAAAAGTCAAATTATGGAAGAATCCACAGTAAAAATCCTACTTTTTATGGATAAAAAGTAGGTGGTATATAATGGAATATTATTCAACCATAAAAGAATGAAATATTGCCATTGCAGCAACATGGATGGAGCTAGATAGTATAATGCTAAATGAAATAAATCAGAGAAAGACAAATACCATATGATGTCTTTCATATGTAGAATTTAAGAATCAGACACATGAACAAAGGAAAAAAGAGAGAGAAACAAACCAAGAAACAGACTCTTAACTATAGAGAACAAATAGATGATTACCAGAAGGGAGGTGGAAGGGGAATGGGTGAAAACAGGTGAAGGAGATTAAGAGTACACTTATGATGAATGCTGACAGAATTGTTGATTCATTACATTGTATACCTGAAAGCAATATAACTATACTGGAATTAAAATGAAAAACAAAAAAATAATGCCAATGTATATACTTCTCTCACAAAAAAGTAATGTTTTAAATGATCTAGTATCAAATATAGCCAATGTCATATTTTTATCCTATACTTTTGTTTCACTCCTGGAATTCTAGTAAACCACTAGGGGTATATATGCCTAAATTTGAAGAAAAGAATGTAATATATGAGGTATGTTTTATCTATCTATCTATCATCATCATCATCATCATCATCGATCTATCTATGTATCTATTCACAATACAACATAAGGGGCAGAATTTCTGGGATGACGACGTAAAACCTCTCTGAATTTGTTCTTCAATAAAAGCAACAAAAATACTGATGAATTGTCAATACCACTTCAGAACTATGGAAATTAAACAAATTTGCAATCTGTTTATTGAAGAGAAACTGCAGAACTGCTGAGCAGTGGGATTTTATGGCATTGTACATATACTACTCTCATTTCCTCTCTCCCCAGTTCTATGATATACTTAAATACAAGTAACCTTGCAATCACAGTAACTGTGAAAAACAGCAACATTGATGCCATGTTTATAGTTTCACCAAAAGCCTTATTCCCAGAACAACATCACTCAGATTTGTTTTGCACCTCTCTGGAAAAGCAACATTATCTGCAGGAAGTTTTCATCATTTGACCTTACAAGGAGTTCACTCCATGGGAAAAATCCAATTCCCAGAGAATTAGCTAGAACATATATCAGCTACAATTATTGCACATCACATCTGGCTGGAATAACAACTGGGGAATACAAGGGCTCAGTGAAAAATTTTAAAGGAAGATCTGAGGAACAGGATGTCCACAGGGGAGTTTGAAAACTCTGACATAGTTCTAGGAATCTGGAGGCTAAACACATATATATACTAGATTCCTATTCCTACTGTAGCAAATTATTATACACAATTATTTACAACACATAAATTTATTACCTTTAACTTCTATAGGTCATAAATCTGATGTATTGTCATTAAGACTGAGTTTATTTCTAGAGGCTCTACGGTGGAATTCATTTCTTCACCTCTTCCAGCCTCGGCCTCCGTCCTCTTCCATCTTCAAAGCCCTCAGTGGTTGGTGGAGTCTTTTGTACATTGTATGACTTTCACTTAATCTATTTCTTCCTACCTCTTATACTTTTAAGGATCCTTGTGATTGCATTGAGCCAACCTGGATAATCCAGAGTGATCTCCTTACTTTAAGGTCAGATGATTAGCAATCTTAATTCTCCATTGACATATAACATAACATATTCATAGGTTTTGGGGATTAGGATGTGGAATTTTATGGGGGCTTACCACAATCGGTGTATAGATATTTTATTTAATTTAATTTTATTTATTTTATTTTATTTATTTTATTTTTTACATTTTATTTATTTTTGATAGAGAGAGACAGAGCACAAGTGGGGGAGGGGCAGAGAGAGACAGAGACAAAGAATCTGAAGCAGGATCCAGGCTCCTAGCTGTCAGCACAGAGCCCAACGTGGAGCTCGAACTCACAAACCGCGAGATCATGACCTGAACCGAAGTCGGACGCTTAACCGACTGAGCCACCCAGGCGCCTCCGTGTATAGATATTTTTTTTAAATAAAGTGTAAACAAAGTCAATTATACTTTCCACAAACTATTTCAAAGAAAACTGTACTCTTGCACAGCTTCTAACAGAGGAAAAAAAAATATTACAAGATACATTCAGTGATGCCCATTGGGAGAGCATACTTTGGATATAATCTTCTGTATTCCTTAATGTAAATATTCAGTATGTCCTTTGAGTTTGATATCATTCATTCACATTACTAATACACTTTTCTTGATTTAACTTCATGCCTCTCACCATTTTGGTGCCCACTGCTTCCCTCAGAAAATTTATCATGACAAAATAATAAATTGGATTTCTGCTATGCTTCACTGTGTTGAGAATTTGGTAATTGTAATTCAGTCATTAAATATAAAGTTGACAAATTCTAGATTTATTAATGTAACTGAGTACTTTTTTTTTCTGAAGAAATAAGAATATGCAATATCAATGTAAAACCACCACGTGTTTTTCTACTTTAGTAGACATGTGATTCAGCTTTCTCATATGCCTTTTTGTTTTCTCTTTAATTCTAAAGGTATTTTTATTTATTTTTTGTTATTCTTATTGCTTGTCTTATTGTTTTCCAAAATGTTTCCATCATTAGAATGGGTCTTGGTAAAATAATCCTCAGGTACTTAATTTCCCATTTTCAAAATATTTCATTCTTTTGGCTTAAGAGAAATCTCCCCAAAGTAGTAAAACTCTAAACAAAGTCCTCCATTTCCAGCACTTAAGCATAAAGGAAGGAAAAGGTATACAGGGAACATATTTTGTGATTTTAATGACTGTGAGTTCATAGTTGACATCTTTTTCTAAAGCAAAAATTTTAAATGCACAACGTAATTGGCTCACCATTGGTTAGGAAACTAAGATCTATATTTGGTTTCTTTTTTTATAAGAATTTATTATTATCTTATTTTTTAAAATATTTTAACATTTATTTATGTTTGACAGAGAGAGAGGGAGAGAGAAAGAGAGAATGAGTTGGGGAGGGGCACAGAGCAATAGAGACACAGAATCAGAAGCAGGCTTCATGCTCTGAGCTGTCAGCACAAAGTCCGACGCCGGGCCTGAACTCACGAACCATGAGATCATGAACTGAACCAAAGTTGGAAGCTTAACCGACTGAGCCACCCTGGCACCCCTGGACTTCATTATTATTTTAGATCAGTTTTAAGTTCACAGCAAAATTGAGGGATTTCCCTTTCTTCCACACACATAAAGGCTACATCATTTTCAACATTCGCCACCAAATCAGTACATTTGTTACAATTGATGAACCAACATTGACACATCATAATCACCCAGAGTCCATAGTTTACATTATGGTTCCTTCTTGTACTACATATTATATGGGTTTAGACAAATGTATAATGACATGTATCCATCATTATGGTATCATACAGGGTATTTTCACTACCCTGAAAATACTCTGTGTTCTGCCTATTCATTCCAATCTCCTACGTCTCCAACAAGCATTGATTTTTTTTACTGTCTCCATATTTTACCTTTATCAGAATGTCATATAGTTGGAATCACACAGTATGTAGCTTTTTGTATTGGCTTCTTTCAGTGAAAAATATGCTTTTAAGTTTCCTCCATGTATTCCCATGTTGGTGGCTCATTTCCTTTTAATGCTAAATAACATTCCACGCTGTATGGATCACAGTTTATGAATCCATTTACCTCCTGGAGGACATCTGGTTCCTTCCAAGTCCTGGCAGTTATGAATGCTACAAGTATCCATGTACAGGTTTTTCTATGCACATAACTTTTCAACTACTTTTGGTAAATTACAAGGAATGTGGTTATTGGACCATATGTTAAGAGTATGCTTTAGTTTTGTAAAACACTGCCAAACTGTCTTCCAGTGTGACTGTACCATTTTGCATTCTTACCAGCAATAAGAGCTTCTGTTCTTCCACATGCATGCCAGAATTTTGTGTTGTCATAGTTCCAGATTTTGTTCATTCTAATAAGTATGTAGTGATATCTCATTGTTTTAATTAGCATTATCCTAATGACATATGATGTGGAGCATGTTTTCATATTCCAATTTTCCCTCTGTATATTTTCTTGGTAAATGTACGTTAAGGTCTTTGGCTCATTTTTTAATCAGACTGAATTCCTATTGTTGAGTTTTTTAAAGAGTTCTTTGTATATTTTGGATAACAGCCCTTTACCAGATGTGTCTTTTTCAATATTTCTCCCAGTCTGTGAAATGTCTTCTCATTGTCTTTACATTGTCTTTTACAGAGAATATATATATATATATATATATATATATATATTTTAACAAAGGCCAGCTTATCAATTATTTCTTTCATGAATCATATCTTTAGTCTTATGTCTAATATGTCATTACCACACCCAAGGTCATTTAAGTTTTCTCCTACATATTTGTATTGCATGATACCTGTTTAAATGAAAATAATACGTATTTTATTACATATACTACTGGACAGATAGTGATATTAATAATAGCTAACATTATTAAGTACTTACTATGTGTTAGAAGTTTTGTTAAATTCTTATCATTGGTTATCTCATTAGGTGAACTAATGAACCATATGAAGTAGGTTCTTTTATTATCAAGATTTTATAGAGAAGGAATCTGGAATAGGAGAGGTTAGGGTAATTTAACCAAGGTCACACAGTTATTAAGTGATATAGCTAATGGTTTAACATGGGCAATGTAATTCCAAACTTTGGACTTGCAGTAAGAGTATTATTCTACCTCTATACTATGCTCTATCCTGTTCACATCTATTTGGGGGAGGACTATAATTACTCCAAGTAAAAAACATATTAGTAAGTAAATTCATATTCACATTTCCATCTTTTTAGAAGCTTTCTCCATGAGCAGTAAAGATATAATTAATTAATTTGCATTGGTTTTCTGTGTACATTCTAGCACAATAAAAACTGAATTACTTCCACATTTTCAATGTTCAATATACAAAGAATTGACAAAATACTGGTTGTTTTACTTTTTATGTTGCTTTTGAGATACTTTATCTTTAGTAAAGTGAATACAAGACACAATTGAATGTTACAAACTTCTCAAGTTTGGAACTTCCCCCTCTACATTATATCCCTCAGTAGAATACTGATGAATGTTCATGACTTAATGTTCATGTGTATATATGTTACATTTAATAATTTACTGGATTATTTTATTTATTTTGAAGGTTATTATTAAAATGTCTGTTTCATTAACAGTTAAGCTAAAATATATGACACATTCATGGAATGGTGAATCTAAAGTGTTGATGATTTTTGTACTTCTTGAGTCAATCAACATTAATGGGTACCTAGTACACATCATATGGAGAGTTGTATGGTCAACTACATACAATGCCCATATCACCTGTGCCTTGGGGAAAAAGACAGACCTAAATGAACTTATCACTAAAAGTATTAGATTACAATATAAGTAATTTCTTTCAAGGGAAAATCTGTCATACTATTAGAGCATAAAGAGAGGTGATATTACGTAGGGAGTCATAGAAAGCTTCTCTGAGGAACAACATTTAAGTTGTGACCTGTGGATATATTGCAGTTAGTTAGGCAATGAAATCAGAGGAAATCACTCAGGTCACAAGGAAGAAGAACTTGTCATGTTACAGGTAATAAAAGTATTTCTGAAATGAGGAGGGATGAAGAGGGATGATGTGAATATAAGAAAATAGCTATGACAAATAATGTGGTCATTGAACTTCCTGTTATGTTTTTAGAAAGCAATAGACATCATTGAAGGATGCTAAATTAAGGAGTGTTATGATCAAAATTTCACTCTTGAAAAGGAGCAGTCTCAATATTGTGTGAATATTGAGTTGAAGAGTGTTCAGAACAGATGCGGGAAAATCAGTCAGTGTCCCTACCCAATTAAACCACCTGTAAACAAAAGGAAGTCATCACTTACAACTGAAGTCTATCATTACCACCTTTTAAAAACCATTCTTGATTGTTTTTCCTCTTGGAAGAATTCATCAACTCTACTATTGTGCATTTAATATACCTTATACAGGTCTCTATCATCAAAACTATTTATTTTGTTATTTTAAAATAACTTACTTTTCTGTATAAACTATAAGCTTACTGGAAACAGGAAGTATACCTTAACTCATCTTTCTATGCCTTCTGCCTAACACACTGCTTCATACACACCAGGCACTGAATATATGATGGCTGAAAAAGTTAATACACTAATCAAAGAATACACAAGAGAGCCCTTGGATTAATTTTCACACTGTGGTAGATAAAGTTATAGGAATGCAAGAAAAAAAAATTATAAAGGAGATGGTCTGAGAACAGTAGAGAAAGAGCAGCCAGAGGAAGAGAATCCTATGCAAATGAATGAAAGTGAGTAGTTAATAGGATAACTAGAAAAACAAGAAAAAATATAACCAACAAGGTTAAATGAATGGGTAACATAAACATAACGTTGAGAAAGATTTCCATAAAGCCAAGTACTATAGAAAGAGCAACTCATAAAAGCTAAGGAGTGAAATACATCTATTGACCTTGACCACCCCAAGGATGCAGCTGCATTCATTTCGTTCTGTCATTCCCAGTGAAGGGCTGAGGGGGTGGTATCCGATTGCATTGAATTGAGGAGTAAGTTGGAAGAGGAATAAGTAAGTAGATAGAGGGATGAAAGAGAAAATGAGTGATATTTTTTTTAAAGTCTATATTTTTGTTTGTTTGGATATTAATAAGGAACAATTGTGCATATTATATTTTGAGAGAAACAGAAGGGTGATTGTAGAAGAAATTTGTATTTATTTACTTTATTCTTGTGATTGTTAACTTCCTCCAGATCTCATGGGTCTTCATCTATGCCCAGAGGGTGACTGCTAAATAAAAAAAAAAAAAAAAAAAAAAAAAAAAAAAAAAAAAGGATGCCCAGCAGGGTCACATAGATGGTTGTATTTAGGTGCAAGATAGCAACAAGCTGGATTTATAGGGATAGATAGCTTATGTATAGCTAAGCTGTGGTACAGTTAAGTGTGTTACCTGGGCTCTCTGTGGATTGGATGATTTGAATAATTTCGCAGGCTCTGGGACAAACAGCTGTCCCTATGTGTCTGCTCCCTGGTCCCCTGACAATGAGGGCAGTTGCATAGTGGCCCAGAGTATGAGAACCCAATTAAGGATGTGGTTGGAGTGTGAACTTAATCAGCTGCCCAAAGGGGAACTGGCTGGTCTCTTGTATCAGGGCCTCCGACTTGGGTCAAGACAGCATTAAACACACACACACACACACACACACACACACCCCATTCTACACAGAGTACTTTCTTTGATATAATCCTTAAAATTCAGGCCTGCAAGATATAGAGTAAGGTGAAAAAAAAAGTGGAAAGGAAAACAAGAAGTGACAGGGTACCAATACATGAAGCTAGAGAAAGAAAGATTTGCTGACAAATTAGAGGATGTGAAATAAAGCAAGAGGTCAATGATGAGCTCAATATTTTTTGCCCCAGAAATTAGAAAAACGAAGCTGCCATTAAAATGAAGGGATATTGTTTGTGTGTAGGAATGGGGTAAGATATGTTTGATGTGTAAGATCAAAAGTTACCCTGGAAATATGGATTTTGAGATATCTATTAAACTTATAATGTCAACTGTCAACTAGGCAATTCAATACATAGGTCTGGGGTTTGGGTGTAAAATCTGTGCCTAAATTTTAAATTATTGGCACATAAATGATATTTAATCTCATAAACTAGATGGGATTTTTTGGGTAAAGTATAGATTAAAGAGAAAAGACAAAGACTGAGCCCTGAGATTGCCCCCTGGGGTGGGGAAGTGTAGAACAGCTCACACTAATAGATCAGGAAAAAGAGGGGAAAAAAGTGTTAGAGTTCAGGAGTGTTAGAAGAAGGAGAACAAAATGCAATATCTTGAAAAAAAGAGAGAAAATATCAAGGAAGAAGGATTATAAATTCAAATAAAAATTGATAACTGATCATTGGAATTAGCAAAGTGTAAATCATTGTTAAACTTTATAAGAACAATTGTATTAAATGGGGGAGTGTATGAAATTTTGGTTTGGAGAGAGATCAAGTTAGAGGAAGGATATAGGTCATTTCTTTGTGTCATTGTTTGCTTTTGAAAGCAGAATTAAAAAAATGAGGCACTGTCTAGTTGCTTATTAGTTTGTTGGTTGGTTTTAACATGGAAGCAATACTAGCATGTAATTACACTGATTATTACCCATCAAAGACAAACAGGTTAAAGTTTGAAGTTAAAATCTGGGATGGAAGGCTACTATAAGTTTTTGGAGTTTATGTTTTAGTTTTTATATAATCTTTACCAATAGCTTTTAGAATACATGCATATGTTTTCACCACTATATTTCCTTTGTCACAGAAATAGATACTCTGGCCAGAGCACCTGTGTGGCTCAGTTGGTTAAGTGTCCAAGTTTGGCTCAAATCATGATCTCAGCATTAGTGAGTTCAAGCCCACATCAGGCTCTCTGCTATCAGCTTATTAGCAAAGAGCCCACTTCAGATCCTCTGTCTCCCTCTCTGTGCCCCTCCCCACTTGCACTGTCCCCTAAAATAAATAAATATTAAAATAAAGAAACATACCCTAGCCAAAGTCAATTTTCACTAATCTTTATTAAATATAGGCAGAATGAATTAAATATCTATATATAATATTTACAGAATCAGCTAAGAAACTCCAATCTTAGTAAAACAGCAACTCCAAGCCCTCTGCTCTCTGCAATGATCTCAATAGGATTATGTATGTTGCATAATTTTCATATATTTCCCTACATAGGACAGTGTGGAATAACTGAAAATGCATACAAAAGGAGCCAATATTTAGTTTTACTCCATTTCCTATTAATGAACTATGAGTTTGAGCAAATGATTTAATTATTCTAATCTTAATTTCCTTTCTTGCAGAAAAACTTGAGTAGGTCTATTTTAAACCCAAAATTCTCACAATGCTAAAATGTAGACTACATGCTGTTACATTATTTTAGAGAGACGGAGCCTAAGAGAAAATTATTTTTTTTCTATATGCAATTACTACTAATTGAAACATTGAACAAAACTCAACAAAATATATTGGTTTGTATAATATGTTTTGTAAAGGTCATTCATATTTGCCAAAACACAGCCTTCCTTCCAGGCAATTCCAAAACTTCTTTGTCCTCCAAATTTAATAACATACTGAATTTTTAAAAGTAATTCATTCATTCTATCAGTAAGAAAATGGTATTCACAGAAAAATTTTCACTATTAAGAATCAAAGGAATAATATAAAGCCCAATCACTGATGCACTGTTTTATCTGAGACAAAAGACACAGAAACCACAGTAACAACAATTATAATTTCCATAGAGTTCTAAGTTGTGTGGTATAGACAACTGCTAGATATTTAATAATGTATATTGATTTATAAGTGTGTACACACAGAGAAAGCTGATACATTTAAATGTATCAAGGAATAAAAACCAAAAATGAGTTTGAATCCCTAGATTGGAAATTTACTTGATGAATGCTCTCCTAAGGGCTTCAAAAATTCCTTATTTTTTTTTTACATATAACACTGTCTTTATTGCCTCTTGCTTCAAGTCCAAAGAATTTCTATAAGAATCCTATTATAAAGTGAAATAGCTATTCATGATTGAGCATATTTTCTTGGTTCACTTTAGATGGCTTATATCATCAAGAGATGTGTAATTTATTTTATTTAAAGAGGGTTTCAAACTTTTATCTGGAGAGTTGAATCATTATTTTTGCTCCTTTGAGTCACTCATCTCTAAAATGATAAACTAGTAAATACTGTGTATCTGAGGCATCAAGCTGAAAAGCTTGTCAACAGAAACAAGACTTCCAACTCTTAAACCGTTCCAGTTCACTGACTGAATCCATGGACAAAGAACAATTTGAGCATGGGTCAGAGTACTGCTGTCATTTTTATAGCAAGTTCCACCACTGTGCTTACTCAATATCTAGAAGAGACGGCCAGAGCTGACTGGATATAAAGTGCATGTTGAAGAAAATGAGAGGTTTCATGTAGCTGCAAGTAGCTTAGGTATGTGTCAATCTATCTGTTGGCACAAATAAAATAATTTCTATGTAGTGGATGATCTGCTAACTATCTCAGAAATGTGAGTTTTCAGAATAGCAGCGGGGTTGTAAGGACAATATGACCACAGGTACCAAAAAAAAAAGAAATTGAAAAGTAATCTTTTATAGTACATCATAATGCCTTTATAAATAACTCTATAGGAGAGTGGAAAATCTGAAATCATATAAATGCACATATGACTATTAGGAAGGAGACATTTTGCTTTGCTTTATGTTTTCCTTAGGCTTATTTGACATAATCATATCTTCTCCAAAGTAATAAGTATAAGCACTTTACTGCATACGTTTCAAAAGGGTTTATTGGCTTAAAAGCTTTTTCTTTCTCTACTGTAATTGTCACAGTTTTGAAAGACTTAAATTAGTGGTGATCACATTCGATTTCATATCTTGTAAAGTGACTTAGTCCATACATCCTCAGATCTCAATTCATAAAACCTGAGTTTTTTATTACTCCACTATTTGCAAGCACTGTGAACTTGAGCAAGTCGATTACATTCTCAGGTTTGGTTTTTTTTTTTTAATCTATAAAATGCGGACACGCATGTCCATTGTGATAGCTTTGTTGTTTTGGATGAAAAACATCAAACAAAGGAATATTTCTAAATAGTCAAATGCAGCATATAAGAATGTATAGAAATAGGCTTTGAGGTTCTAATATCTGCTACCTAATTTAATTCTGGTTGACTGACATAATTTAACTGGCCAGATGTCTTTCACTATTCTGTAACCATCCTCCCAGTTCTGACCAGTCAATAGAAACAACCTTAAGATATAGAAAAACTATTCTTCAGTTAAAAATAGGTAAATATTCCTTGCCAGCACCTGTAAGTAAACTCTCAGATAAACTGCACAAAATAAGTATTTGTATTAGCAGCAGCAGTGTCTTCATTGTCAATTTCAATACAAACAACAACAAAAAGTTTGCAATTTGAGATACCTCTGAAATATAACTTTTATTTTGGTCAACAAGATGTGTATTTATTTTTACAAGATACTCTTCCTTTTTACATTTAAACTGGCTTAATGGGAGACTAAAGAAAGGTTACTATGTTCTACTTTATTTATAAGACAATTTATTGTGAGAAAATCATATAGAGAGAATTTTCTGCTCTAAATTATTTTGCAGATATTTGTCATTTTCATTCTTTAAAGGAAAAGTGGGTAAAATATTGGTATAAATAGAATAATTCCTTCTTTAAAATATACTGGTATGTCATATAGACTATAAGGTCCCTAAGGGTAGAGGCTATAAACTTTTACTTATTTATGACGTTCCAGAGATGAGAATTTCCTGCCTTGCAGTAGAATTAATGAAAGAAAAAATACTAAATACAATTAAGCACACATGGAAAGCAAAGTGAGCCACCTAATGTATTTACAAAATTTTCTTATGATCTTGTATTATTAAGACATATATTCTTTGATGACTTGGTAGGAACCATGAGCTTATTCTCTTATCATGAATTCTTATCGATCACAATGCCTGCCTCTTATGTTAAAATATTGACTTATTTGCATTTAAAATACTGGATATAACCATAGGTCTGATACTTCACCCAAATTTCCTACTAATGCTTCTAAAGGCAGCATACAGTTTTCTGATGAAGTCCCCATGACATCATCATTGGGGTCAATTCCATCAAGTATTGCTCTCAAGCATTTTATAGCACTTTAATTTCAGTGACTACTTGATCAATACCTATCTCTCCACTAAACTCTATGCTGCATGAGGGTAACATGACTTTTTGCACAATTTTATTCTCAATATCTCTGGAGAACCTGGCAGTATGAGAACATCAATGGATATTTGATCAACGAGTCAATGACTGACTTAAAGAATGAACGAATAAGGTTAGATAATTACAAAGTGCCAAGAGAAATGTCCAATAAAAAGAAAAATCTCTGTGAATATAGCATATTATGACACATTTATTCATCTGGGGCCTCATATAAAAACACAATCGTAAAAGATAAAGGAGATAAAAGTGTTCTTTATTATTTTCAATAGGAACAAAACAGTAGATACTTTTCTTTTGGAATAAAGAATGAATGTTGTCTAGCGAACAACAGTATGGGGGATATTCATTGTTGTACTTGTGTAGTAATCAACACGGTTTGTTGAAGAGACTATTCACTTAATAGTGGCTCAAAGGCAGTTTCGTGATGCTACATTTGCCTTGACAGAAAATATTGAAATGTCTACTTCAGTCTCTGCGATTTTAAGCACTCTTTCCTTGGCCTCCTAAAGGAAGAGTGCTTCCAGAAGGGGAGAGGACTATCTTATAGTAGCTGTAAGTTAAATAACTGTGGAATGTGCCTGCCACTATCATTACCAGTCCTAGCAATAGTGATTACCTTTTTCTTGGCAAATAATATTTTTTTTCTTCTTTAGGTTAAAACATGATAGTATTTTTGTGGTTGCAACTGAATGCTTAGAGTTGTTGCTGAGTTGTTGTTTTTAAACCAAAATAATGGTGAAATTTTCTGTAATGCATCAATATATGCCGTTTTGCCACTATCCATATAAATAAGAAAAGTCGCAGCGAGTTATGAATGACGACCACGTGCAAAGAAGTGATAAGACTGCACATTTTCACTCTTTTCTTGGCAGTATCCCCCTTCCTGTTTTCTGACTTATGCCAAATAACTGGAGTCAGTCAAACAGACAACAAGCTAACTTCCCTTTTCTCACTCCTCTCAACTTAATATGCTTGCATTCTTCACAAGGAAATGTAACAATGTATCTGTCATTTAAAACGAATCACCTCATGGTTTTAAAAAATAGTATAAGCAAAATGTGGAATACATTTCAAGATGATACAGGTTAATATATCCATCTCAACTTTGTATTTTCCTAAGATAACTTTTGGCTTTCGGTAATTAGGTGTAACGGAGAGATGGTAAACAGAATAGTCAACTTTGTTGCCATCATGAAGATTCATTTGAGTGGATAGAGATGAACAAAAAACAAGTGATCAAAGAGTGAACAAGATAATTTCCAACTGGATCACAGCCTATAAAAGAAATACAAATTGTAAGGTGGTAATATTTAACTAAGGCATGGGGAGTTGCTACCTAAAAGGAAGGTTAAAAGGTAGTCAAAGTTTGGCCTCATAGAACAGACGGGAGACTATCACAGCTGAGGCAAATATGAAAAAGGGAGAATTATACCACATGGTGATGAAGAGGTAGGAACTAGGCAAACGGAATCTTGTAGTATAGCATAAGCAAAACTTTAAAAGCCTGTATGGAGGGAAAAGCTATAATCTGGCTTATGATTTATGATTACTCTGTAGAGAAGTAATTTTAGATGACTGATATTGACAGGGAGAGACAAGAGACTATTGCAGATATCAGAAAAGAGATGACAGGGACAGGAGCTTGGGAAGTAGTCAAAAGGGAATCGGTAGTCAAAAGTTGAGATGTGTTTAGGGGTGCCTGGGTGGCTCCAGTTGGTTAAGCAGCTGACTTCAACTCAGGTCATGATCTCACAGTTTGTGGGTTCAAGCTCCGCATCAGGCTCTGTGCTGATAGCTCAGAGCCTGGAGCGCTTTGGATTGTGTGTCTCCTTCCCTCTCTGCCTTCTCCCCTGCTTGCACTCTTTCTGTCTCTTAAAATTAAATACATGTTTAAAAAAAAAAGTTGAGATATGTTCAAGATGGTATTGATAGGATGAACTGGAGGATGAGGTATGCAGGAGCCAAGGTACTGGTTTGAGCTCTAGGGTATACAATATTGCCATTCATTGAGAAGGAGATCACTGTGGAAGGAATGGTTTTTGATTGATTTTTAAGGATGGACAATAAATAGCAGTTTATTATGACTACTTAGCATGCAAATAAAGCTATGTATTGTACATTTAAACACACTAGGCAGGATGAGGGCAATGCCAAAAATACACATTTTCAAAAATTATAAATATGAATTCTACCATAAAACTAGTTGAAATTACCCTGGGAGAAAGCTTGCATTAAGAAGAGGGAAACAAGAATTAAAAACTTGAGATTTTAAAATTTCATTTCAAAATAACCTCAAACTTACAAAAAGTTGCAAATAAAGTATATCAATAGTCACAAATCCTTCAACCTGTCTCTGAAATTGTTCACATCTTACAGCCACAATACCATTAGCAATGCCAGGCAATTAACATTGTACAATACTGTTCATTTATTTTTTATTGACTCAATCATTTATTTATATCAGTATAGACTCATGGATATTTGACTCAATAAAAAATGGAGAAAAGACTCTTGTTTTCGGCTCGGGTCATGACCTCACCATTTGTGAGTGTGAGCCCCTGGGTAGTACTCTGTGCTGACAGTGCAGAGCCTGCTTGGGATTTTCTCTCCCTCTCTCTCTCTGCCCCTTCTCCTCCAAAATAAATAAACTTTTTTTTTAAAGAGCAGTATAAACAAACTGGATGTAGTAGATAAGAAGATTAAGTTTAAGATTTGGTAAAAAGCCTCTTGAAAGTCTAGCATGGCTAGGATGTAATATGCAAAAAGAAAACAAGAATTGAAGAGGTAAATATGCATCTGATCATTAAGAGCCTTTTTAGTAAACATATAACTAATAACTTATTTTTAAAGTGTGCACTTGGAAAAATACATGAAATAAGCAATGAAATGTCATGTGGGCATACACCATGAAGGCAAATATATAACATTAGAGTAGTTGTGATTTATTAGATTTTTCTTTTCTTCTAAGGCATGCTCAAGGGCAAAAGGAGTTTTATTTTAGAAAAGGTGTTCTGACTTCTTTGCATTTCATTACTATGAAAAACTAACATTCTCCAAGAAGAATATAATTTAAAAACTTCCATTTCATATTCAAGAAAATTTGACTAATTATTTTTATGGAAGAGACATGGAGAATGAAATAAAAGGTGAATTCCAAAAGTAGTGGAAAAAATAAATTGAAGATGATTCAATATAAATATCTGCTCTGCTTTGACCAGTAACAGTAATTGGGGTTCAAATCACAATGAAACTAAGGAGATACAAGTACCTTCACCTAACACCAGTTAGAATACATATAGCAAGACATACATATAGCAATAACGTGGTCAAGTTCTCATGACTATGGGGAATACCACCCAATAATCCCACTTGAAACTTTGGAATTACCTGGATATGGGAGAGGATATTGAAAAACTTCAGCTACTTTATCTTTATATTCCTATGATTGAAGGTTAAAATAAAGAGAGAAATAGATAATAGATAGATAGATGATAGATAGATAGATAGAGACAGACAAGTAAACAGATAATAATCAGGTGGTAGGCGGCCTCTAAAATGGCTCTCAATTATCTTTGCTTCCTGGCATTTATGCTCTTTTATTATCTCCTTCCCTTGCATGTGGGCTCAACATACTAACTCATTTGCAATAAATAGGTTTTTGAGGAAAATGGTAGCAAAAAAGACTGTAATTTCTATTTCCTGCTTTTGCTCTCTCATTTAATCTGGTGGAATCTACCTTTCATGTCTAGCTGTTGAGAGAGCAAAGAGCTATTTTTTTCCAAAAAATATATATTTATTTTTTATTTTGAAAGCAAATTCTCCTTAGTGTATCTTTGAGATACAGACATCAATGGTCAACTTGATTACATCATTGTTAGAGATCTTCAGCCTAAAGACTCAGCTAAGCCTTGCCTGAATTTCTGATCCACAGAAACTGAAATATAAATAAAACTTTCATGGTTTTAGAACATTAAGTTGTGGCATAATTATTACTTGGCAATAGAAAAATAATTCACAGCATAATTTTTATATAAACAGCCAGATCATTGTAACAAATACTGATGGGTGAGGAGTTTGAACATAAAAATATACTTAACTATGATCCTCCATTGATTATTCTTAGCATTGGTATTTATTCTTAGCTTTGGTAGAGTATTATTTTATTGTTTCTGGTATATGTAGCAGTTAAAGAGCATAAAAGTTATTCTGTTCACTTGATTGTATCATTTTATGAGAGATTGTAATTTTTATCTGTTAAAGAATTTATTTTTAATATTACTAGAATATATAAGTGAAATACACACACACATTTAGTTTAAGTCTTCAGGAAAATCCTCACCATTTAAAATTATATTTATTTCAGTTATTTACTTTATCACTATGATAATAATTATATGTATATTTTGGTTATTAAAATTATGCTTCATATATATTAACTTCTCTTTCAATAAATCCCTTTTATTTTATTTCATTATAGTTTATCTTATTTTCTTCAGACATACGCTTTCATTCACTAATTCTATCTTTAACTTTGTATAGCATGTTTTTAACAGCTTTATTGACTTATATTTCACATACCATAAAATTCACACATTTAAACGTACAATTCAATGTTTTTGGTAAGTTGTGCAACCATCACCACGACTTAATGCTAAAACACTTACATCAGCATAAAATTGACTTTGTATCCATTAGAGTTTACCGTGTATCTCCACAACTAGCTGTAGGCAGCTAAGGTACTGATATTTCTAAATAGTTGCCAATTGTAAATATTTCATATACATGATATCATATGATATGCAGCCTCTTTTATTCACATATTTATAGGATTGGTCCATGTTGTGTATTCTTTCTCTCTCTCTCTCTTTATTTTTGGCCAAATAATACTCCTTTGTAGAGATATAAAACATTTATCTTACCTATTCACCAGTTGAGAAACATGTAGGGTATTGTGCATAATGTTGTTATAAACATTTATGTGCCATGTCTTTGTGTGGACATGTTTTCATTTCTCTTGAGTATTTACCTAGGAAAGGAATTGCTGGGTCGTGTGGTTACTCTCTGTGGTTACATTTTGAGGAAGTATTTCCCTAAGTGACTGTACCATTTTACATTCCCATCAGAAATTAATTAGGATTCTAATTTTTCCACATTCACACCAACACTTGTTATTTCTACCTTTTTTGATTACAGAAAAATCAAAAAGTGATATGGGTGTGAAATGGTATTTCGTGATTTTTTTAAATATTTATTTTGAGTTGGCGAGAGATTGAGCATGTGTGTTCATGAGAAGGGGAGGGGCAGAAAGAAAGGGAGAGAGAATCCCTAGCAGACTCCATGCTGTCAGTGCAGAGCCCAATACAGTGCTCAATGCCACGAGATAGTGACCTGAGCTAAAATCAAGAATTACACACTTAATCAACCACCCAAGCCCCCCCATGTATTTAATGATGGTTTTGCTTTTCATTTAACTATTAACTAATAATGTTGAGCATACTTTCATGTTTATTGGATATTTATATATTCCCTTTGGATAAATGTCTATTCAAATATTTTGATTGAGTCATCTGTCTTTTTATTATTGATTTGCAAAAGTTCTTTATGGAACTGTGTCTTATGGAAATGTGTCTCTTCTTATGTATAGATTTTCGCATATTTTCTCTCATTCTCTGGGTTGGTATTGTGTGTAGCACAAAAGTTTTCAATTTAATGAAACCCATTTGTTTTCTATGTTCACTTATGCTTTTGGGGTTATATGTAAGAACAATTGCCTAACTTCTAAGCAAAGATTTACTCCCATGTTTGTACAAGAGTGGTTAGTTTTATACCTCAAGTCTATAATTCATTGTGTGTGTGTGTGTGTGTGTGTGTGTGTAACTTATGTGTGTCTATCCTGCTGTCCCAGAATCATTTTTTGCGAAGAGTTTTCTCTTCCCATTGAATTGTCTTGGCATTTTTGTCAAAACTCAATGACTGAAAATCTAAGAGCTTATTTCTATACTCCCAATTGTATCCCGTTGGTATATATGTCTATTGTGGCACCTGTCCCACACTAGACCTATGACTATAGGTTTTGCTGCTTGAACTAATTAATGGTACAATAATGCCATTTTCTACATATATTAGATCATTATATATGTCTTAGCTCACCTCCCTGATTCAAGTTCCCTAATGCATGAAATTATGTGAAATTAATTTTTATGCCTCTTGAGAACTAATGTGGCAATTTGCAAATAATAGTTATTTCATCCAATAGTTGATAATTGAGTGAATATTCTTCCTTTTAGAAATAAATGAATAGGTCTTATATTTAGAATCTAAACTGGTAGTAGCCATTTTTGCTATAAGGATAAAGCATATTTTCATACCTACATTAAATCACTGATTTTTTTCCTGGCATATTTAATTTTATTTTCCAAGTTTTGATGTCACTATATAGAAATAGAATTGATTTTTAAAAATTGTCCATGAATATCAGGCATACCCTGTTTTATTGTTCTTTGTTTAATCATGTGTTATAGGTACTGAGTTTTTGTACAAATTTAAGGTTTGTGGCAACCTTTACATTGAGCAAGTCTATTGGCACCATTTTTCCAATAGCATTTGCTCACTTCATGTCTCTGGGTAACATTCTGTCATTTCTTGCAATATTCCAAAAATTTTAAATTATTGCTATTTTTGTTATGGTGATCTGTGATTAGTGATTGTAACACCTAAGAGCTCAGAAGGTGGCTAGCATTTTTTAGCGATAAAGTATTTTTAATTAAGGTATGTACAATGCTCTTTTAAATAAAATGTTATTGTAGAGTTAATAGACTAGAGTATAGTGGAAACATAACTTTTATATGCACTGGGAAACCCAAAAATTAATTTGACTCATTTTATTCTTTTTAAATTTTTTAATGTTTTTTATTTTATTTTTGAGAGAGACAGAGTGCAAGTGGGGGAGGGACAGAGAGAAGGAGACACAGAATCTGAAGCAGGCTCCAGGCTCTGAGCTGTCAGCACAAAGCCTGACGTGGGGCTCAAACCCACAGACTGTGAGATCATTACCTGAGCCAAAGTCAGATGCTTAACCCACTGTGCCACCCAGGCACTTCTAACTCCTTTTATTGCTACTTGTCATATTGTGGCAATCCAGAGCCAAACCTTCAATAACTCCAAGGTATGCCTGTAAATAATCTTGCTAAAATTGTTAGTTTTAATAGGTATTTTGTTGACTTCTTAGGATTTCTACAAATGTGTTTGTGAAAAAGTTTACTTCATCTTCAACATGTATGTCTTGTATTTCTTTTTATTGGCTTACTGTATTACCTGGATCTTCTTGAAAAATATTGAATAGAATCAGTGAGAACAGACACCTTTGCCACTGTCCTGCACTTTTCCCCGTGAGGATGAGTTTGGTTGTAAGGCTTTCACATGTAAACTTTTTTCAGGTTGAAGAATTTGCATTCTATTCCTTTCTTGCCAACAGTTTTTAATACGAAAACTTGTTAAATTTTTAAATGGTTTTTCCCATCTTATTAATATGTTCGTATGGTTATTTTAATATGTTATATGATGAATTATTTTTATGGACTTTAATATGTGAAAATAAGATTTTTTTGGAATAAATTCACTTGGTCACAGGTATTAGTCTACTTATTGCTGAAATCAATATGACAAGATTGTATAAATGATTTTTGTTTTTATGTTAATGAGGCATACTGATTATGCCTCATTGAATTGTAATATCTTTGGTTTTGGAATGTGGGACTTGCTGGTCTCATAACATGGGTATGGAAACCCTCCTTTCTCTTCTATATCTAAAAAATTTATGTAGCATTGAAAATATATCCTCTTTAAATATTTGACAGAATTCAACAGTGAAGATATCTACACCTATCATATTATTTTGGGAATGTTTTAAACTTTCAAATTTAATTTTTTAGTATATGCAGAATTCAAATTTCCTAGCAACTGAATTCAGCTGGTGGCTTGACTGAGGTTGACTTCTCTATTGTAATCTCACTCACGAACTTGTGGCTATAGTTGGGATGTTTGAAATGGCTGGGTTCTCTCTTTTGTAATGTCTCATCTTGCAACGTCTCATCTTGGGCTTCTTCACAGCATGATGTTCTTCTGGTTTCAATAGGATGGCAGCGAAAGCTTTAGGTTTATTTGATGTTTACAATCAAAAGTAACAGGATCTTACATGTGTGCATTCAATTAGGGAAAATCATGTCACAAGAAAATCATGTCACAAGAAAATCATGTCACAAGAAAATCATGTCCTAAACACATTTAAGGAGTGGAAAAATAGACTCCACCCTTTGATGGGAGTTCTGCAAAGGGTGTGTCCATATTATTTACTTAAGTTTATTTATTTATTTTTTAAATTTTTTTAATGTTTATTTATTTTTGAGACAATGCGAGAGACAGAGTGCAAGCAGTAGAGGGGCAGACAGAGGGAGACACAGAATCTGAAGCGGGCTCGGGCTCTGAGCTGTCAGCCTAAAGCCCAACGCGGGGCTTGAACTCACGAACCATGAGATCATGACCTGAGTCGAAATCAAGAGTTGGATGCTTAACTGACTGAGCCACCCAGGCGCCCTGGATGTGACCATATTTATTTTTAACACTCTGCTCTCTGATTATAATTTTGATGTATATGTAAACTAAATTCAAATCCTATGAAGACGCCCAAACGACTCAACTAATTATAGTATATGGTTTGAGGATCTAGTCTTTTGCATTGAGCCTGAATACTGATAATGCCCCCATTATGACTCATCTTGGTGCCTCATCTTGTAAATAAAGAGATAACTTATCTTCTTCTGATTTTACCATAGTCATTTCCATTATGTGAAGAACAGGAAGTATGTGACCCCCACTGAATGACAGCTATGCTGAAATCCAGTCACATATCACCAGTTATCCAATTCTAGGCGCAGTGATTATTCTTTGATTAGGCACAATTCTGCTCTGTGAGTGTGGTTTCATAACAATTTATTTTTCTCTGCTCTTGATTCTACCTTTGGAAATGCCTTTCCTGTGCAATGAGAAATGGCACTTGTTCACACTCGAGAACTTACTAAGACTCCTTCCTATCTATAGAAAATCAGGCCCTTTTAGATAACCCTGAATCAAATCTCTTAATAAATGTGTGCCTTTCTTAGAAATTTGATTGTAGTTCACTGCAGGACTGTTAAAGCCACCTCATAATTGTTCTAAGCATAAACCATGGCTGCTTTGTGTAGAGTGTCAAATTGCCGTGAGACAAACCCCTTACGATTCTTAGAATCACTTGTATCTAGCTGAGTGGGTCCCAGGCATCCTTTTAAATCTTCCTGAAACATTTAACGAAAGTCTTACAATCATATCCTTAATTTGATCTTCACCTTAAGGCCATTTTAGCCTTGAATATTTTTTCTAGCTTGAAAGCCTGGGCATGAGAACAGTCTTATTTTACAACAGATCACAATGCTGTCCCTCAATATATTCTCCAAATTCTGTCTGTAAACTAAACGGTGTCTTCTTTTGTTCATATCTCTCTTTCCATATCTTATCCTATGCAAAGCAATGACAAAGCCAGTAGACATTTCCAACATTCTGCCTGGAAATCGTCTTAATCAGATTCACAACTTCATTAGTATGTCCTCCATCTTTCAAGCTACCAGACGATTTGGTTCTGCCACTACAAAATATTCATTAGCACTTTCAGGCTCTAATTGCAATGTCCTGATTCCTTTTGCATCTTCTATTAAGAGTCTTCTCAACACTCTTTCAAGTTCCTGACACTAGCTGCCGGCAACAGCACATATTTTACGGTTTTGTTATTGCAGTATGCTGTATATTGAATCCCCCTTACCTTATGGCTCAAAACAGGAATGTTTTATTATTTCTTACAATTTTGTGGGTTGGGCAGGCATTTGTCTAGTGTTTCTTTTCGTTGTACCCTATAGGTGTTAATCTAGCTTGCTGAGTCTCTTCAATTTGGAAATGCTCAGACACCGTTATTTCAAATATTGCTTCTGATCTATCCTCTTGTGAGATTAAAATTCCTCGTATGTTAGACATTTTGACCAAGTGCTAAATGTCTCTTACAGTGTATTCTTTTTTGCCCATTCTTTTTCTCTTGCATTATGTCTTCCATCTTCAATGCCTCAAATCCATAGTATGTTATGTTCTGCATGTGATAACACCTATCTGCTGAAATTGTATTTCAGATATAGTGTGTTCATGTCATCTTTCTATAGGTTCCAATTAGGGTTAAAATTCTACCTATTTACCTCTCATTCATATCTTTTTTTCCCTATTTTAACACATTAATTATAATTACTTTAAGTCTTGTTTACTAAGTCCATGATGTCTGGGAATGACTTTATCATTCACTCTTTTCTCTTTAAGGCCATACATACTTACCTTTCACATCATATTTTATTGTATATTGGCTTTTGTAGATGGTTATTATGAGTTTTTTCATTATGTCGCATTGCTCTAAAACATGTTTTTTTTTTTCTAGCAAGTATTTAAATATTTGCAGATCACCCTGACACTGTCAGGACCCTGTGGTGTTAATCTTTTTTAGGGTAGAATGTGTTTTAGTTTTGCCTTTACTCATAGCCTTTGTTTTTAAGATATAGTTCTTGTGGTGGTTAATATGTGTCAACTTGACCAGGCCACTGGGTGACCAGATATTTGGTTAAACATTATTTCTGGGTGTATCCATGAAGGTGATTCTGGGTAAGATTAACATTTGATTCAGTACACTCAATAAATCTCTTGGAGCAATGAAATTGTGTGGTTTGTGGTTTCACAAAGGAAATGAGAGAAATAATTATGCATGTATGGGGGGGATTTCTTTTTGTTGCTACCTTCTGTTTGAAAACTTGCTCTCAGATTCTAGCCATCTATGCAATTCAATGCAATTCAAAAATGATTGCATTATTCTTCACCCAGTAAGAGAGCTAGCCTCTGCTTTTCCACTATTGCCCTGTGCCATTGTTAGATCATACATGTGAGAAAATGTTATTTCCAAGTTGAAATCAATTATTAGTTAGCTATATTAATAGCTGGATACATGAATTATTTTTATAACCTATATATTTGTCAATAATCAGATTAAAAAAAAAAAGTTATGATCTTTGTTTTGTAGTAAGGGATTTGGCCTCAACCAAAGGTCTAGCCTTGGCTCCAGGCCCTGGGAAGTGAACTTTAGACCCTTGGATTTGCTCACTGTTAGGTGTGACTGTTATTCAGAGTGGGCTCCCTGGGTCACACCTGATAATTAATGCTCAGGAGGTAGGTCCTTCATGGTGAGTTACTCAGCCATAGAATGCCTTTTCAACCACCAGAAAGGGAGGGACCTGGAGATTGACTTCAACCACATAGGAAATGAATCAATCAGTCATAAAATTCAACAGAAATTCTGGATCTCAAAGCTTAGATGAGCTTCTGTAATTGACAATACTCTATGCATATCACCACACAGTATATCTGGAGGAAGGTAATGCTATCCATGACTTCATGGGAGAGGATAACTAGAAGCTTCTGTTTGGTCCCCTCCTAGGCTCTTCCCCATGCTTTCTTTCCTTTGACTGGTTCTAATTTGTATCCTTTCCCTGTGATGAATTTATCCAAGAGAATAATAAGTTCAGTAAATACCTTGAATACCTGAATAGCAAATTATCAAATCTGAATGTTGTTCTGGGAACCCCCTGAATTTTCTTTTGCTTTGAAAAGTTTTGAACAGATTTAGCAGTGTGGCTAATTGCCAGGTAATGGGTCAGAATAATATAGTTGCATAATATTACCAATTTGCAGGTTTTGAAATATAAATGTAGAGAAATCACCCTTCAAAAGTGAAGAAAAAATAGAGTTTCTAAGACATACAAAAACTGAGAAATCACCAGTAGACCTACCCTTTAAGAAATGTTAAAAGAAGTTCTTCAGAGTAAAAAAATAATAATACAGGTCAGGAACTTGGACTTATACAAAAAAAGAAAGAGTATTAGAGAAGGAATATATAAAGGTAAAATAGAATATTTTATTACCCTTATTCTTAATTGACTGAAAACATAACTGTTTTAAGTGACAATAGTAACAATATTGAGTAATGGTAACATATGGATAAGTTAAGTAAATGACAGCAATATCAGAAGGGATAGGAAGAAGGTATTGGCAATACTCTGCTACAAAGTATCTGTGCTACACATACGGTGGTATAATATTACTGGAAGGTAGACTTAGATTAGTTACAAATGTATATTTCAATCTCAAAGATAATCACTAATATTTGTTAAAACAGATACATAATTGATATCCTAAGAGAGGAGAAAAAATAGAAATAAATCTAATACTCATTTAAATCTACAGAAGAAAGAAAAAAAGGAAGAAAATAAAGAACAATTGTGATAAATAAGAAATAGTTACAAACAGAGTAGATATTAATCCAAATATATTCATAATCTCTTCAAGTGTTAATGGTCTATATGTCAATTAAAATACAGCAAATGTTTGAAAAGATTTTTAAAAGACACAGAGATATATTGTCTATAATAAACTCATAAAATATGAAAACACAGATATAATATAAATAAAAATAATAGAGAAAGATATATCACACTAAGACTAATCAAAATAAATCTGGACTAGCTATATTAAATTCACACAAAGCCAACTTAATAACAAAGAAAATTATCAAGGATAAAGAGGGTATTAAATGATAAAGGAGTCAATTCTCCATAAGACATAAAGTTCTCGCAATATATGCACAAGACAGTATCAAATACTTGAGGCAAATATCAGTAAGACTGAAAAGGGGAATAAACAAAACTAATATTTTAGTTGGAGATTCCTTTTTAGATTACTGATAGATCCTGGAGGCAATGAATCAGTAAGGATTTAGTTGATCTGAATAGCACTGTCAATCAAGTTGATCTAATAGAAATTACTAGACTACTCCATCCAACAAAAACAAAAAACACATTTGTCTCAAGTTTACATGGAATATTCTTCAAGACAGACTGCAATGTGGGCCATAAAATATGCTTGAAGAATTTAAAAGAATAGAAGTTGATAATTTTGAAATTACCCTGGGTCTTATGCTACTAGAATAGTGATGGCTAATAAATCCCCCAACAGCCCTACTCTTCTTTTGTTACAGGAAATGGCTTACTGTAAAACACCCTTCCTCATATGAGCTAGATAAGAGTCATTTATCTATGACAAGGCCAGAAAAAGACCCTCCCCTTTTCTAGCTTTGCCTCATAAATTATTAACTTTGTCTCCACTGAGCAATCAGAACAAAATTTTTGTTCATCAAAATTTGGTTAAGTTTTTCTCTATTCACCAGGCTCCTGAACTTTGATCCACCATCAGCCTGAGCCAGCAAACAACCCATCCTGAATAGTTCCCAAATAGGGACTGACCTGAGGACAAAACACGCCTTGTCTACAGTCTGATCTTCCCACTGTTGCTCATACTACCACTTCCTCACACTAGGCTCTTTCTAACCGTGTTTACAAGCTCCCTTTACAGGAGACTTTTATGCTTAACCTATGAAACTCTTGCAGGTCTCGGTCTGAATCTTTTCCCTATTGCCATAATCCCACATCCCTATTGCATTCATCCCATTTCCCTTCTCTTACAATAGTTCTTTCTTTCTTTTTTTTTTTTTTTCAGAATAATCCTTTCAAATAAAAGATCTTCTCATCTAAGTCCAGATTTGTTTTTTTATTAATCAGAGAAACTGTGCTGTCAAACCATAATGAAATTAAGCGATAAATCTATTAACAAAAACAGCTGGATATTACACATCATAATTCTAAATAATACATATATCAATGAGATAATAGTAAGTTATGTTTAAAAGTCTATTTTGAACTAAATGAAAACAAAATCACAACATACCAAAACTCGTGGGGTACAGAGAAAGCAATGCTTAGAGGAAAATGTATGGCATTAATAGAAATGAGGAAAGATCTTAGGTCTATAACCTAAGCTTCACTTTAGAAAACTAGAGAGAGGGGGTAGGAAGGAGGGGAAAGTGGGTGATGGGCATTGAGGAGGGCACCTGTTGGGATGAGCACTGGATGTTGTATGGAAACCAATTTGACAATAAATTTCATATTAAAAATAATAAATAAATAAATGAAAAATAAATAAACAAACAGACAAAAAAGGAAAACTAGAGAGGAAGAAAAAACATTTAAGCCTAAAGAAAACAGACTAAAAGAAATAATAAAAAATTAGAGCACAGGGGCGCCTGGGTGGCGCAGTCGGTTAAGCGTCCGACTTCAGCCAGGTCACGATCTCGCGGTCCGTGAGTTCGAGCCCCGCGTCAGGCTCTGGGCTGATGGCTCAGAGCCTGGAGCCTGTTTCTGATTCTGTGTCTCCCTCTCTCTCTGCCCCTCCCCCATTCATGCTCTGTCTCTCTGTGTCCCAAAAATAAATAAACGTTGAAAAAAATTAAAAAAAAAAATTAGAGCACAAACCAATGGAAACAAAAACAAGGAAATAATAGAGAAGAAAATCAATGAAACTGAAAGATCAATAAAATTGATAAAGTCCTAGCAGACTACCCAAGAGAAAAGACAGAAGACTCAAATTATGAATATTGTGAGTTAAAGAGGGGTAATCACTACTGAACCCATGGATATTACAACAGAATAATAACAGAATACTAGGAACTATGAAAGCAGAAGAAATGGATCAATTATGTGAGACATAAATCTTGCAACACTCACACAGAGAAATGGATATCCAAAATATGCCTAAATCTATGCAAAAAAATTGAATCAACCAAAAAAATTACCCTCCAAGAAAGTAAAGCTAGAGGCACAGACAGTTTCACTAGTGAGTTCTACCAAGCACTTAAGGAGAAAGTGATAACAGTCTCCCACAATCTCTTCTAGGATATAAAGCAGAAGGTAAACTTACTAACCCATTCTATGAAACCACCATTAATGATTAATGATTAATACTAAAATCAGATAAAGGAAAACCATAGAACAATGGTTCTCATGAACACAGATGCAAAAGTCGACAAAATATTAACACATAGAATCCAAGAATATATATGAAAAATTATACATCCTGACCAAGTCAGATTTATTACAGGTATTCAAGGCTGATGGAATATTTGAAAATCAAATAATACAATCTACTACATCAACAAGATAAAGAAGAAAAATTATATAATGGTGTCAATGATTCAAGATCTATTCACAATAAAAATATTAACATTTTCAGCTAAGATTAGAGAAATTCCTCAATTTAATAAAGAGCATCTACAACAAAAACTATAGCTAACATCATACTTAACTGTGAAGAACTGGATGCTCTCAGCCTAAGATTGGAATTAAGGCAAGGATATTCTTTCACCACTTATTATTTTTTTAATGTTTATTTATTTTTGAGAGAGAGAGAGTCCCAGCAGGGGAGGGGCAGAGAGAGAGGGAGACACAAAATCCAAAGCAGGCTCCAGGCTCCAAGCTGCCAGTACAGAGCCTGACACTGGGCTCGAACCCACAAATCATGAGATGATGACCTGAGACAAAGTTGGATGCTTAACCAACTGAGCCACCCAGGTGCCCATCACCACTTCTAATCAACATCTTACTGAAAATTCCTTCTAGTTCAATGGAACAAGGAAAAAAAATAGAATATGGACTGGAAAGGAAGAACTGTAACTTTTTATTCACAGTTGACATCATTGTCTGTGTAAAAATCCCCAAAATCAACACACAAACTCCTTGAAATAATGAGAGAATATAAAAAAGTCACAGGATCCAAGGCGAATAAACAAAAGGTGATTGCTTTTGTATATGCCAGCAATAAGCATTTTATATTTGAAAAATTTTTAAGTGACATTTATTATAGCACCAAAAATTATATAAGATGGGCCTGGAGCATCTGGTCATCCCAGAAAGTAAAGGAGTGGTAAACAAAAAATGGTGGACATGTGAGTGAGACAGAGTAGCCAACTGAAAAAGCTTCAATACTGGTATAAATACATGCTGAGCAAATAAATATGCTGGGGTGGGGGGCAGATAGACAAAATCTCTTGCAGAATTTTTCAAATAATCACAATAGATACTCCACTCTTATATAATTTTTCTTCTTTATCTTGTTGATGTGCAAAGTGACTTCTTTCCAAAGCGTACAGTAAGCAAAGAAAGAAAAAAGAGTAAATTTATAATGGAGAAACACAACAAACACTACTTTAACCAAGTGATCAAAAATAACATCAACAGTGTAAGTCCTGTTGATATTAATTACCTGTCATATGAAAAGAAATGTATTTGGTCTTCCTGGTTCCTGCTACAGAGTTCCTATAACTCTTAGAATTTTCTAAGTGATAGAGGTATCATTTGTTAATCATAAACAGTCCATTTTGATAGCACCTGAGGTCATGCTACAGAAGTGACTTAGGGTGAACCCTCCTAGTTACTTCCAGGGTGGAGCCAGTCATCAGAAATACAAAATGGTTAGGAGGTGGGAAATTTCAGCCCCACCCATTGACTTCTGGGAAATGGAGAGGCAGAGTTGGAATTAAGCTCTATAAAGACCTCTGAACTAGGAGACTGCATGAGCTTTCAGGTTGATGAATGAATCTTTGAATGAGGGTAACACACCGCAACTCTAAGAAGATAGATGTCACCACTCTAGGACTGTACTACCCTGCACCCCCATGCACCTCTTTATCTGGCTACCCATTTCTTTGTAATTTCTTTATAATAAATATCCTTTATAATAAGATGGTCAACAAAAGTATTTCCCTGGGTTCTGTGAGATGACTTACCAAATTATCAAAACTTAGGAGTAAGTTGTAAACCTTCAATGGGTTGCCCGGTTGGGCAGAAGAGTAAGTAATCTGGGGATCTAGCACTTTCAGTTGGTGTCTGAATGTGTGTGTGTGTGTGTGTATGTGTGTGTGTAGGTCTTGAGGGACCCCTTAACCTGTGGGGTTTGCACTAACTCTGAGTAGTTAGTATCAGATTAAATTGAATTGTGGGACACCTAGTTGGTGACATTAGCGAATTAGAGAATTGTTCTGTGTGGAAACCCCCAATGCACTTAGTGTCAGATTGTGGGTGTGAGTACAAACAGCACTTCATAGTACCCTTTATATAATGTAATGAAAATGGAACTTTCCTTCTCTGGTCTTTCTACCAAAAAACCCAAACCCCATTCTAATTAGGGGAAAAAATCAGACAAATCCCCGTTGAGTGATATTGTACAAAATACCTGACCAATAACCCTCAAAACTATCAAAGATATAAAAAAATATTAAAGAGGGGTCTAAAGAGACATGATAACTACATGTAATATGGTATACCAGATAGAATCTTGGAGCAGAAAAAATAAACTAGGTAAAAACAGAAAATATCAAAAACTGTGTATGCTAGTTGATAATAATGTATGAATACTGGTTCATTAATTATCACAAATGTGTTGTGCTAATGTAAGACATTAATGATAGGGAAAACTAAGCACAAGGTATATGGGAACTCTCTGTACTATCTTTGCAAATTTAATAAATTTAAAACTTCTAAAATCATTTTTTATACTGTAAGTTTTCACCTTACAGCTCCATATCTTTCTTTCTCTTCTGTCTTCAGCCATTCTTATCTGTAAGCATTTTAAGGTAATTTTTATATACAATGCGGAAAAGGAAGAAGAAGGATAATCACCAGACATAGTGACTGCCTTGAGTTACTACAGGATAATAAAATATATTCATGTGAAAATTATATCAAGTATTTGGTCATTATATTACACTAGCTACAGCTAATCATTTTTGATTGTTAATATTCATTTCTAAATCTTTTATGGACAATTTTTTATATATATATATATATACATATATATATACATATATGTATGTATGTACACATGATAGATGATAGATGATGATGATGATAGCTAGATATGCAGATAGATAGATAGATAGAGAGATAAATGATAAATTTAAATGACAGAGATAGAGATATCTTTCCCAGAACCTAGAACAGTGTCTTCCATATAAATAGTTGTGAACAAATAAATGCATCCTATATTCCATAGTAGTTATTGTAAGATATTATTAATTATGATATTATTACTCTCATTACTTTTGATATATATATACATATATATATATACACACACACACACACACATATATCCATTTCTAGAGATTTCATTTCTAGATATAAAGTCTTTTATCATCTTCTAATTTTTTCTTCATATCACAGTGCTTTATTCAATTATCTCATAATAAAACAGATCTCAAGAGGAAACAATAAACTAGAAATACAATTCTTGTAGCAACAAGCTTGCAAATAGAATTATCTCTATGAAAAAAAAATGCTCTTTAAATTGTTACAAGAATTTCTATGAGGAGTCCAAGGTTATTTTCTCAAGAGGAGGCAAATACTTTTATCCTTTTAGTGACGACTTGATATTTTCACAGAGGGTTATTATAATGATCACAGGTAATGCATCACCAGGCTCTCATATGCTGTAAAATTTATGAGAGAGATGTATTTGTCAAACTCTGTGAAGGTACTCTGTGGTTGCTCATGCAGGATTAGTTTTGCTGGAAGTCCAGCAGACAAAGGCCATTTAATAAACTCTTTGCTACTAGTCAAAATGATATCCTACTGATACCATCTGGATGTCTGTTGGAATCAAGTTTAGTTCTACTGGTAGGAGTCAGAGTTGAGTCAGTAAATAACTTCCTGTACAGATATGCTTAAACAAAGCTGTTTAATCAGTATGCTGGTTGACTTGTTATATTATAATCTTATGATTTGATAGGATAGGGACTTTAAAACACAGACAAAAGATTTTGATATTTTATTTTTTAAAAACTCTTGCAAAGTAAAATAAGTATTTAAACTTTTCAATTTTATGTAATAAATAGCCACTCTAACAATTACCTTTCTTGTTTCACATATATTACAGCCCTATATAATTTCATCAATTTAAATCCACAGGCATAGGGTCATTTGTACAATCATTCAGTCTTTGTTTCCTAGGAAACAGACTAGTCAAGAGATGAAAGATGGCCACCTACTTTCTTTACAACTATTATTTGATCCTGTGCTAATCTATGTAATTCATAAATTCTTTTTTCTTACTGCTCAGATTCTGCTGTGGTTTTAAGGCCATTTTAGAACCCCATTTTCATTTAATATTTCATAAAATCCTAAAATAGAGTTGTTAGTAACATTCAAAATGGTAAAATTCTTCATTGGTGTAATTCATGTTGAAATTCTAAATTCCACTCCAACAGAAATGAACAATGCTATCACATAGTTTTTGAAAATTGAACTGTGATAAAAAATTATTATCTGGAGATACAGGTATAGAATATAACATCTTAAAAAAGATATTATGATATTAATTTTCATATAAAATAATATATTTTTAAAAATATGTAATTGAAATTACATTGTGTGCTAAAAAGTATCACAAAAGAATTTTTATACTTATACATATGCATACATACGGTTTACAATCATGATAGCCTGGGAAAATAGCAAAAAATAATGCTTGACTTCACTATGTCATTTTTCATATTTTCTGGAATTGAGTCTTTACAGATACTCTTGACTATCTTGACAGTACAATTTATGCATAAATAACCTGTATGTTGGTAAATAGATATGCAATAGTAAGTACCCTAAAAGGCTTTTTATCAAAACTTTAACTTATGACTCCACTATTTTCCTTATAGAACACACTGTAGGTCATGTAGGTTTTTGAGATTGTTTACCGATTTCAAAATATGGTAGAGATAACTGGTTTCTTACAAAATAATACCTGAAGGCTATACATTGGTATTTTGAAAAGTTATCCTGATCTCTGGATCTGAGGCAAACAATGTTCTGCTCAAGAGGATAAGTTATGATTTTTAACTAGATGATAGATAAGAGAATTTGAGGACAAACTCCTTGCAATTCAGGTATTATCTATTTAATTTGCCTTAAAACTGGTAGGCTTTGAAAAATTGTTAAAATCTCCTTAAGTCTTTAATCAAGAAAATACAGTTCATATTATTTAAAATTGTGGGTTATGTTATATGGAATTAACAACTTGCATTATTAGGTTACAGAACAGATGATTCTGCAATTCATCATTTGGAACATAGATTCTGATTGGATTTTTTTCCCTATAACTATACTGATAACTATAAGTACACACTTATAGTTTTTCCTATAACTAACTGATAATTATAAAATACACTATATATATAACTAAATAAACCATATATATGCATATATATATATACAGTATATATATATATATATTATTATATATAATCATTTTATTTTGTTTCACATTCTCTGGTTTCTTAGCTCAGCCTATCCCTGGGATGTCTCCAACGGCTCTTGGCCTCATCACAAGAACAAATTCAAGGACAGATATAACACAGCAAACAAGTGACATAAGTGGGAGAGTTTATTTATTTATTTATTTATTTATTTATTTATTATTTTTTAACATTTATTAATTTATTTGAGAGAGATATAGAGCATGTGCAAGCAGGGGAAGGGCAGAGAGATAGGTAGAGATTATGACCTGAGCCGAAATCAAGAGTCGGATGCTTAACTGACTGAGACACCCAGGTGTCCCTAAGTGGGAAAGTTTATTAAACCAAAAGTATACTGTGAAGAAGAGCAGGCCAGGGCAGAGAGAGCATGCACATTGTGCCTTGGGATTTGGATTTCCAGCTTTTATTAACAGCTGCTCACAGGAGGTGGAATATTCATTAATGGGAGTGGGAATTCCCTTCATGTCTTTCCTTCTTTATTTGGTCAGGGGTTTCTTGCCTACTCTGTCAGCCATCTTGGGCCTGCCAGCCATCTCGGGCCTGTTACAGCTTCTTGAAGCTTTGTTTTGGAATGCTGCCAGGACAAGCCTCTGACTTTCCCAATACCTGGCCATGGCTACCTCTTTGCTGGCCTCCAGGCCTCTTGTTAGAACCTAACTAATGGCCTTTAACAGTCCTACCTCCTACCTTTCTCTCTCCCCTATCCAAAGGCCAGGAAATGATACTGAAAATTCCAGCTGACTAATCACTTCAGTTGGCTTCACTGACAACCAGCTCCCATCCTTAGATGCTTATTAAAAGTCATATCATTAACATAATAAAAGACACCTTTATCATTCTCTACACTTAGAAAATTCCAAGGATTTGAGAACCTTGACCAGGAACCAGAGATGAAGGCCAAATACATATTTATTATAAATCACAGCACCATAGAAGTGTTGTGTATATAACCATGCTAGGATTTGGAACTAAAGTTTGTAATTTTTACATATAAATTAGTATGGAAATACCTATGAGAAATAAGTTTTGGACAGAATTTAAGACAGGCATTTTTTTTTTCTTTTCTGAAGAGGACAAAAAGATTTTTTTGAATCATCCACATATAATGGCATTGAAAATCGAGTGAATATAATTAGAATTAGAATTAATGATGTGCAGTCTGTTTCTTTGGTTTGTAAGTCCTCTCTGACACTCTAGATTGTTGCTACTGCCTTTCTCAAGGTAATTTCTTTCGCCATCTGATCACTTAAATAAATATAAAGAAAAAAGCTAATGAATATAACCGAAGGAAAAATATTTTTTCTATAGTATTAGAATTTACTGCATACTGTCTCAATGCATTTTTTTTAACTTGTGGGGAATAGTTTTAGTGATATATTCACTTCAACTAACTTTCTTTTTTTTTATGTTTACTTATTTTTGAGAGAGAGACAGAGTGGTAGCAGGGGAAGGATAGAGAGAGGGAGACACAGATTCTGAAGTAGGCTCCAGGGTCTGAGCTGTTAGCACAGAGTTTGATGTCTGGCTCAAATCCATGCACCATGAGATCATGACCTAAGCTGAAGTAGATAGCTCAACCAACTGAGCCACCCAGGCACCCCTCACTTCAACTAACTTTCAAAGTGACAGATGCTATCTGGTTAGATATCTACTCATGTTGTCATGAACTAACCCTTTACTGGAAAAAATAAGTGAAGAGACTGGGCATTAAGAGTATAGATTCTGAGGCCTAAGTGCACAATTTCCAGTTCTAATTTTGTTAAGAAGTAGTGTGTGACCTTGAGTAAGTCGTTTAATCTGTGTTTCTGTTTATTCATCTCACGATAGGATTATGTATAACTAGTTTGTACCTAGAAGGATTATTACTAGAATTACAGGAATTAAAATATATCAGGTACTAAGCATAATGCTTCATATATTATAAATCCTTTTGTCTTTATTATATACCTTGTGCCCTATTTATTCAACATAATATGAGAAAAGAATCAATCCTATGATTCTTTGGAATAAGAATAAATGAATATCATCCCTATGAAGTATTAATAAGTAGTACATATATGTCAATGAGAAGGAAATGGCTAAAACTCTTAAAAATGAATTTAAAATTTAAATGTAACCATTTATTTTTGCCGTAGGTATAAAAACCTAAAACTAGCAAATGAATTTTAACAGTATAGAGTGAGTATATTAAGACAAGGGATGGTTTATTTTTTAAACTAATTTGAATACAATCTTCTGGATCAAAACTAAGTGGATGAATTATTGTGTCTTGGCAATTCAAACCCACTTCATTGCTTTTATAAACTTTGAGATTGCATACACTTTATTTGATCAAAACTCCCAAAGAAAAACTATTTTCACACGTAGACACTGCGTGACTGAATGAAGGAAACCTCAGTTAAAATAGAGTCAAAAGGTCTGAAGGAAGAGCTCTCTTGCCCTATCACTCATCATCAATTCAAGACACTTACCTTCTCTTTCCAACAGGAAGAAGCCTGTACTTAATTATCTAGTAGGAGGGAAAGAAGATTTTCTCTTTCCCTGGCAATAGCCCAGCCAATTGAGAGACTGTTAGAACTCAACCAATGGAAAAGCACTATACTTCAAGCTCTCAGTTTATTCCAGTGGAATTTTTGTTTAAAACCCTCCCCAACACCACCATCCCCTTCCTCTATAAAGTATTATTCTCTTCCTTTGTTTTCCAGACTTGCTTATTGTTTTGCTGTACCTGGCATATCCCAAATTGTAACGCTCTGCTGGTCCCGAGTAATCCAGTTTTGCTGGGAAAAAAACTGACAGTTTTATCTTTAAGGTTAACAACACTAAAGACATCAAACATTCTGAAATCACCACAAATATTACTTGTTTTGACTGCCAAGAACAGAATTAAGAAAGAATGATGGCTCAAAAGAGGGAGGAGATTTTATTTTTTTTTAAACATAAAATTAATCTTGTGAAGGGCAGTCCAGGATCAGTTGCTAAACTCTTTTCTTTCTACTTCCCTTTCCTTAGCAAGCGGCTTTCACCCAAAAATCATATCTTCATGCCAGAGATCTGCTGGAGTTCTATCCAATATTTCGGTATTATAGACATATATGCAGCTGATGGAGAAAGAGACAGGGCAAAGAGCTTTTACAATGTTTGGCTCCTAATAAGGAGCTTTCTAGTAACTTCTAAACCAAAACTTCACATGCATATCATTGATATTCTCTAGCTGTAAGGGAGGTTGGAAAGGTCATTGTTTAGATATCATTTTACATATTATTGTGTATGATTAACAAAATGCATTATATGTGAGTTTAAATATTTTAGGTAAAATAATAAGATAACTTTTTCCCACAAAAGAAAGTAAATATTAAGGCAGTAAGGCATTCAGTACATATTTATCAAAATTAAAGTGATCAGTTTATACTAATGTTTTATAATAAAAATCTAAAATTTTTTCAAGAAAAAATTTTGATCTTTTACAGGTCAGAAATATACATTTATTCCTAAATTGATACTGAATGGGGGGACAGTGTTCCACCTAAACAAATTTCCAAGTATGTATTTAACAATTAACCAATTCTGACCAATTCCTTTCTCTCCATGATTGAATTGTATCTTAGATCTTGTTTTGAGCTCCTTTTAAATGTGGTTGAGGTAAGGAGTTTGAAACTAAATAGAAAGCATTCTTCAAAACAAGGACACATTTATATGGCCTTTACAGTGATGAATATCTTTTAAAAAACATTTGTCATAAGTAGGCTAAATTATTATATTCCATCTTAGAGAAATGTCATGCTGAGGTGATGTTTTAAAAATGAAGTCATTCCTTAGCTATCTTGGCTAAACTTATTTTCAATGACTAAAACTTAAAGAGTACTCATTCCAGGAATGAACAAAATTCCTTCAAATAAAATTACTGAACTTTCACTAGCTGGGAACATGCATTTATTTCAAAATCCATCACAAATGTGTGAGGCCATTTTCTATCTGACAGGAGATAAAAACGGAATAGTGAGCAGAGAACAGATCATGCAGGGTATTATAAGCAATATTAAGTACTTTTTTATTTTAGCCAAAAGAGAATGGGAAGCTTCTGAAGAGTCTGATAAGAAGAGATGACACAATCAGATATTCATTTTGAAACTGTAACTCAAGGTGCAGTTTGAAGAATTGATTAGAAGTAAAGAAGAGTGGATTTGGGATTATCCAGTTAGGAACATGTTGTAATAGTCCAGAAAATAAGTGATTGTGCTATGGACTAGGATAGTGGCAGAGGAGACAGCAAAGGGTTTACACAGAGGTAAAATAAATACGACTTATGGTTTGTTGACAGGAAGAGAAAAAAATGACTTACAGATCTCTAGCTTGAGAAAATTCATGTTGGTTATTGCCATTTAATAAGATGCACAGAACTAAAGAAGGTTGGAAGGTGTTATGATGTGTATATTTTAAGTATTCTGAATCTGAGATGTTTGCAAATATTCAAGTGAAAATATCCATTGCTTTGTGGCTAAACATTTCTACAATTCAAGAAAGGAGGCTGGGAAAACATAGATCAAATGTTGCCTGCATACAGCTTAATTACTAAAATTCAAGTGTATGAGATCACTTTGTGGACCAAAAGAGAGCCTTTGATAAAATTTTTAAAATTGACCACATTCTGGAGAAGAGGTCAGCATAGAAGACCGAAAAAGAGCACCCATAAATATAAATGGCAGACACAGAGTGTTGCCCTAGAAGACATGAGGAAAGAGTCATTCTTAAAGGGCAGTCATTTCAAAGATTTCTGAGTATTTATTTGAGACTTAAAATTCGTCACCAAATTATCCAATGGTGAGCTTGACATGAACGATTTCAGGAGAGCTTTTAGAAGGGGATAGATCAGAATGGAAACGGTTGAAGTAGAAAATGAAAAATTTGTAGACCACAGTTGTGGACAATTTACTTTAGAAATTTGGTTCTGGAAGGGAAGAGAAAATGGGGGCAGTGATTAAACAGTGACTTCAATATGAAACATTTTAGAGAGATTAAGACTTCAGCTTTTTAAATACCGGTAAGTTGGAGTCAGTAGAGAGGGAATACAGTATGAGGTGAAGTTGGGAGAAATTACAATGCACAGCAAAATATTCCTAGAATGTGGGTGTGAATAAGATCTAGAAGAGATTATAAGAGAAGAGATTGCATAAAGATTACTTGAAAAATAAATATATAAGAAAGATATGGAATAAAGTACACTGTTAGATTTTGTTAAATAAAATTGAAGGAGTAACTAAATCTTCAGGAAGTTACATATAAAAGAAATGAAGAGAGTGGGGCGCCTGGGTGCCTCAGTCGGTTAAGTGTCCGACTTCAGCTCAGGTCACGATCTCGCGGTCCGAGAGTTCGAGCCCCGCGTCGGGCTTTGGGCTGATGGCTCAGAGCCTGGAGCCTGCTTCCGATTCTGTGCCTCCCTCTCTCTCTGCCCCTCCCCCGTTCATGCTCTGTCTCTCTCTGTCTCAAAAATAAATAAACGTTAAAAAAAATTAAAAAAAAAAAGAAATGAAGAGAGGATATATATTGAAAATTGAAAATATCTAAAGAGAGACCAGGAAAATGTTTTGCTTATGTACATGAAATACAAAGTCATAGCAATTGAAAGAGTTCCATTAATGATGTTATTAACTTACAGTGGTCCAATATTCCTGGTTGTGAGATATTCTGCAGATGTCCTCATTAGCCAGGCTCTTTGGGGGCCAGTCTTGTGAGATTTACCAGATAAGAGTTGAAACATGGATATTGGCATTATAGCAATAATAGTTGATAGTGGATGCATATGAGAAAATACAAAGGAAACAGAAAGTTATTTTTAAAGAATGGTTTTGAGAACAGTTAAAGAAGAATGGGGAAGGAAATAGCTGATTTTGGAAATAGGAATATCTCATATAATAAGTTTAAGGTGTGCCCAGGAAATGTGTATTTTAACAGCCTGGAGGAGAAGGTACTGGAGGTAAACAGGTTGGGGAACTGAGAAGATGGCTTACTGTATTGGCTACCTAGGTACACTTTGAAATCAGTAACCAAGAATTAAGAGTTCCATATTGTATAGAGGAGACCTATAAACCAGTTACCCAAGTTTTCAATTAGTTAAGAGGAATTATCAGGAATTTTGTAGAAAACAGATAATTTAAGGGAGAGGTAGGGGGTGTTCAAGAAAATTGCATTACTTGAAAACAAAAGCAAGGGCTTACTGCTTCATCCGATAGTTAAAAATGTTTATGAGGGGGGAAAAGAAAATAGTATGGAAGTAGGGGAAAGAAGACAATCCACCTAAGTCCTGAATATGAAGTCAGGAGGATTTGAAAAACCAGACTTCTATGTGGGGGCTTCAATAAAAGCAGCACTTTAGGAGACAGCCAGACTTCCCTATATTATGCTATATGGTTGATCTCTATCCACTGTGTTCTTGGTAACGCATCTAAAAAGCATTGACCATTGTTTTTTCTTCCTACTGTACACACTCCCTTTTGCCTCAACACATAATAAAAAATAATAAGTGTAATGTGAGTTGAAACCTATGACTTAAGAAAGACTTCAGGAACACGACAGTGTTTAAATTCCAAGGGAAGGCTTTTCATGGCGAAAAAATGGTTTAAAAAATCTGAAAACGCAACAATTCCTGAATTTTCTTTCCTCACACCATTTGTTACACCTAGAATATTTCACAGTAACTGTTTGTGACCATTCTTATGAGGTTTAACTATTTTCATATACTTGAAATCTTGTATGAATATGTATGACATGTATATATATGTATATAAATATACATATATATACATATGACACTTCGCACACACTACCTGGCATTCTCATTGATATTTTATATGTATCCATAGTTATCCCAAACACAATATTCCACTGTATAAATATAAACGTGGAAAATATGCTTGTTTGTTTACATCTTGAACACTGAAAGCACCGAAGTTGTTTATTTAGGTTGACATAGGCATGCTATCCTGACCGTTCTGTTAATGTAGGATGACATCAAAATTCATGGTGTGCTTTGGGATGACACAATAGAAATGATTCTGTGAGAATACCATCACTGAGAAGTAGCAGCAGTGGATAAATTTTAGAGGTTTCTTTACGCAAATCATTGAAATTCCATGAGGCCAATAGAGTACGTATGTTTTTACATTGAAACCTTTGAAAAAGCACATGAACGTCAGCATAGACTGGTGTTCCATGCAACAGAGGTTGATAATGTGATATCCGAGGAATCTGGGAAATAAAATTGTGAGTAAAATCCAGTGATAACAGTTTAGATTATCTAGTTAATGTTCCCCAACATTTCCTCTGTGTTGCACTCCTCACACACACCACACATTCCCTTTGGTGATGTTTCATTCCTCATCAGGATTCACCAGTGTTTGTCTGAATGAGAACCCCTGATCTTTATAAACCTCATTTTACAGAGCCTCAAAGGTTAAGTAACTTTTTCAAGGTCACATGATAATTTTGTGACACAATTTAGAATGGAACACAGGCATCCTCAACTATAATTCAGAATTCTTAATATTATACCCATTTTCTTTCTGTCATTCATTATAATTACTATACAATTTGGTTCTTTTAAACTTATTTCATAACTTAATTATCCCTTATCAGTGTAACTCTTATGACTGTCTCTGATGGGGACAGGAGAATGATCTCTGCATGAGTCAACAGGAAAATCTTATATGTAGATATAATTAATTTAGAATAGGGAAAAAAACAGTATTACTCTTCTCTGAGAATTTGAAAATTCATGGTTTTTGTTTGAGATCCCAAATGCAGCAACACTTAGACAAAAAGTAAAATATATTCAGAGTAGTATTACAGACCAGGAAAGAGATTAAAAAACATGGAATAGTTGAAGGATTTGAGGATCTTTATCCTGAGAAAAAAATAATTTGAAAGGAATACGATAAATATTTTACAACTACCAGAATTAAAAAAAAATTCAATCTGTATTTATTTTTGAAAGAGAGAGAGAGAGTGCAAACAGGGGGGAGGTAGAGAAAGAGGGAGACATAGATCCGAAGCAGGCTCCAGGCTCTGAGCTGTCAGCACAGAACCCAACTTGGGCTCCAACTCATGAACCACAAGACCATGACCTGAGCTGAAGTCAGACACCCAGGTGTCCCTCCAGAATTTTTTTTTCAAAGTTTATTTTAATTTTGAGAGACAGAGACAGAGCAGGAGAGGGTTAGGGTCAGAGAGAGAGAGCGAGACACAGAATCCGAAGCTGGCTCCAGGCTCTGAGCTGTCAGCAAGGAGCCTCACATGGGGCTCCAACTTACAAGCCATGAGATCATGACCTGGGCTGAAATAGGACACTTAACCTACTGAGCCACCCAAGTGCCTCTATAATTACCAGGATTTTTATAGGATTCCTGGAATTCATAAATCTTGATGAGTTTTGATAATGTGGATTTAGGTTTGAAATTGGTATGCATTTACTCAGTGGGTAGAATTAAGATCGGAATGTGGAAGTACAAATAAAAAAGATTTTTATTGATTGACCTTGGATTATGTGTTTACAGAACTGCCTCCAAAATACAAGTAAACTTTAGAAAGAAATATCACTGAAATATAAAACTAAGTCCAAGTAAGAACTGAATTACATTTTTGAGTCTGATGATTCATACTGAGACAATAATGTCCATCAAGCTTCTGGGAATCTACTATCCTATCATCCTTAAAGAAAGATATTTCTTCATATCAATCTATTTAAGCAAGATCTCTATTTCTAAGCTGAGAAGTTAAACTACTCATTTTTAAGTCTATCTTGTCATGTTTTTACCCAATAATTTCCCAATATGCCTCTTCCAGTATTACTTGAGCTCTCACTTTACTGGGAATTGTTCCCTATTTGGAGAACTTCAGACAAATGAAATTCTCATCCATTAAAAAGAGTAATCATCTTACCTTGTATTATAATTTAATTTTGAACATTTTCTCTGCTAATTTCTGCCACCAAATTATCTAATTTTACTCTGAATTTACATAGGATATAATTATCATTCACTCTTGGTTATTTCCTTGTTAAATATTTTCCATATAAAATGGAATGGGTTAAGAAACCCATAATTTACCCCTTGACAAGAGGTGTTTGTGAGTAAACCATACCTTTAATCAGCATAACTATAAAACCCCAAATCTTGACTGAAACTAACAGATCTATCTATAATCACTTGATTGCAATGGAACATATTGGCAAAGGAACTAAATTTAGATTCAGGGGACATTCTTTGATTGTAACTACCTTTGTTACTCTATGCCAACTCTAAGTTTAGTTTTGATATCTGCAAAATAAAGGCAATATATATTGTTTCATTATTTAAAACAAAATATATTCTAGAAAGTAATACCCAATAAAAGCTAGTTCTTTGCTAGACTTCTAGAAAGCAGAAACTGGTAGAAGCAAATGCAAGATTTAAGACTACTTGTTTACAAGAACTTTGATTTTTTTTTTAATTTTTCAACTTTGACAATGTTTCTTATACAGTAATAAAGAGGGAGGGCAAATTTTGTATACAGAGTTGTGGTTTTACTACATTGATATTACTTAATAATAAATGTGTTTTCTTATGTACTAACTATAAAGAAAGAATGAGGAATAAAGGAGAAAATATAGCTCAAGAGAATCAGAAAGTGTTAACTGACATCTCAGTTAAGAAAACCCTTTTGATAAAGTATGGTAATAATAATTCATACAGATATTAAAATAAAATATAGTGAATCAGTAGAATATTTCCCATAATACTAAAAAAGTTTAGGAGAATGTAAGTGGCTATCCTGATAATGGTGTGCAGTGGTCATTTTAAAAAGCTGTACAATGATGCTATATCACCTTTATAGAAATAGATTAGAATAAACATGTAATTGCAAAAGTCAATTAGAATTTGAGAGGAAAGTATTATTGCTGTTGGGATATTTGTATCTTAGTAGAATTGTGTTATAGTGTTTATAGTTAATGAACTAAGAGAGATTCTTGCAAAATGTGTTTACGTCTAATTCCTTATTGTTGCAGCTATATAAGAGAGGAGGATGAGTGGAGAATAAAATAAGGCAATGAAAAGAGTAAATATGTCTGGTGGCTTTAATATGCCTTGTGCCTTTTTTTTTGAGAATTTTTGGTAGGGAGGTAGGGGAGGAGGGAGAAAGAAAGAGAAAGAGAGAAAGGAGAATATTATGAACTGATGTTTCGGTCATTATTGATTGCACCTGTCCACCACACAATGTTAATGCCTTAATCCAAATCTCTTCTTTTTTTTTTTAGTTTTATTTTTAAGTAATCTCTCCACCAATGTTGGACTTGAACTCACAACCCTGAGACAAGGAGTCACACACTCTACCAACTGAGCCAACCAGACACCACCTCCTAATGTTGTTCTTTCTACCAACACAGTATTTTATATCCCAACTACCCTTCTAGTCCTCCACATGACCTAACAAAGCCCTTTACTTATCTTTGATAAAAACACCAGGAATGTTTCCAGAACCCGAGTCTCATGATAAAATAATCTGATTAAAATCACCCAGTACGTACACATATTTGTAGAGAGCAACGAAAATACTTCAAGAAAATATCAAACACTGCAAATGAATAACTCACAGGAATAAAAGGTACAGCATAGGGAAGTTACTCAATGGTATTGTAATAGCATTGTATGGTGACAGAGGATAGCTACTCTTGTGGTGAGCATGTTATAACATATAAGCTTGTTGAATCATTATGTTGTATATCTGAAACCAACATAACGTGTGTGTCAACTATACTTCAATAAAAAAAAATGTATATCAAATGCTGCTAAAACTAGTCACTTCAGAGTAAGCACTCATGAATCTCATTACCCCCTCCTTTTCTTTCTCCCTGCTTACCACTCATTGTGACCTGTTACAGATCTTAAATGTTCCACCATGCATTCAAGATGCCTCTTATAACGTATGCCCCCTACCTGCAATATTGTTAATCAATTTAACTTTCCTACTAACCACCATTACACATATGGTGTATGTGTCTATCACACGGTATGGCATCCAGATATTTTACTGACTAGAAGTCTGTAAATCTACAGAAAACCAGTGATTACTGAGTCTTATTTGAAACTGAAAATCACTAAAACTCAGGTCTTTGATTCATTGTTTTGGCAGTATGGCTATAAGATTACAATTATTTGTGTAATCAATCAATTAGTGTAAAAAGACTTATGTATTAATAATTTCCTCCTCAAGTTAATAATTTGTATTATGGGTACAAATTTAAAGATTTAAGTACCCATTCCCAATTTTTTCTGTATGAAATTTTCATCTAGTATCTTAAAGTTTACATTTTTTTAAATTTTTTAAGTTTTTAAAGCTTATTTATTTATTTTGAGAGAGAAAGAGAGAGAGAGTATGGGGGGGGGGTCAGAGAGAGAGGGAGAAAGAGAGAGAATCCCTCTGATAGTGCAGAACGCGCTCGACATGGGGCTCAAACTCATGAACTCTGAGATCAGAACCTGAGCTAAAAATCAAGAGTTGGACGCTTAACCAACTGAGCCACCAGGTGCCCCTAAGTTTAACATTTTTAATCCTTAAAATAGAGTTTCAAAATGTAAAATTAATTTTATTAAATTATATAATATAGCATGTACCATATATATACCTTTATATATACCTTTGTATACCATGAACATTGACTTCTTGTTGATTTACTTCTTCATTTAGAACTTTTACTCAAGTTTATTTCTTTAGGAAAATCACGTAGGCATAAAATAAAAACTAAAAGAAAAATGTCATGACATCTTAAAAATGAAATCAGAAAATAAAAATGTGGGTGAAATGATCATTGAATTTAAAATTCTATACTTAATTTTAATCTATTATCCAAAGTGAAATTTTATTTCTGATAAATGAAAGCACTCCTAATTTGGGGGGGGGGTGGGATTCTGTGTTTTGATAACATACGCTTGTTACTAATAAATGCATTTATTAGTGTAATATGCACATAACATACATTGAATGTTTTAATAGTTAATAGTAGCCAATGCAGGCTATAGTAGTAAGATATGCAAAAGAACTGACTCAAGCTATTACAGATGAATGTTTGGCATCTGCATTATTTTGACGACTCAATAAAATACACCTATTAATTGTAGGATCTTCAAACATTTCCTAATAAAACAATTCAAATAATCTTTACATATAATTTTCTTGTTATCCTTGGGCTCTATAAGCATGAAAAGTGAAAATATACCACAAAATTTAGTTCATATTTCATAAATCAAAACATATAGTTATCATATAGTTAAATGTTTCCACTGAATACAGAACACATAGGCAGGGACACAATGGGATTTACTGAAACAACAACAGCAGAGAAGTAGCAGAGTAAAATAAAGAAAACATTTTGTGATAAAGATGATACAGTATGTGATAACTTACAAAGTTACAAGTTATGAAGTATGATATTTAATCATCGCTAAAATATAAACATTATTATTATGCTTATTTATGTTTAATTTGCTGATTCTTAGGTTTCTCACTTATAAAATGCAGGTAAGGAAGTACTTTGGTAACAGTTGGATAAATTAAAAAAAAAATAAAAAATAAAAGCACGGGGCACCTGGGTGGATCAGTCTGTTAAGCGTCCGACTTCGACTCAGGTCATGATCTCCTGGCTCGGGAGTTTGAGCCCCGCTTCAGGCTCTGTGCTGACAGCTCAGAGCCTGGAGCCTGCTTCTGATTCTGTTTCCATCTTTCTCTGCCCCTCCCTCAGTTGCGTTCTGTCTCTCTCGTCTCTCTCTCTCTCTCTGTCAAAAATAAACATTAAATTTTTTTTGAATGAAAAATAAAACCAAACAGAAGAAAATGGGTTGACAGAATTAATATTTCTCTTCTGTTTAGTTGACTCTCTGTATCCCCATGTTAGTCATAAAGGGCCAACTTTTATTATGAAGCACGATTATCACTGATGTCATGTTTTTTTAAATAATATTGGCAGTCCACTTTCTAATCTATGAAGCTGGAACTGGTTTCCACTATTCTAACTCAATTTAGGAAGGAAATGAAATTCAGTCTCAGTTCCTCAACGGATTATTTTTTCATATGAAGCCTACATATAATTTTGTTTCCAAGTGGCATGTAGTCTCATATACCGCCAAGTACTTGTTTACCAAGTCTTACTTATGAGTTATGCTACCCTTTCCAAACTTAATGTTAAGAAGTTTCCAATAGTCTTTATTAAGTCATTCAAATCAGGAAAGTGTTAACCAAGAAAACACACTTAAAGTTGAATAGAGTGCATTTTTGGCTGAGCTACAGCAACATTATTATGAATACCGTGTGGTAGTTCGGATATTATCAAGAAGAACTTATTTTTTATTGTTACGATATTGAAAAAAGTTATCATTCCAAACAATATTTGAGATAACTTACAAAAACAGACATAAAGTTATATGAAATAAATAAATGGAGAAATCATGGTGAGAAGATAGCTTATTTTTTAATATTTATTTATTTTTGAGAGAGACAGAGAACGAGTGGGGGGAGAGGCAGAGAGAGAGGGGTACACAGAATTTGAAGCAGACATCAGGCTCTGAACTGTCAGTACAGAGCCCGACATGAGGTTCGAAATCACGAACCATGAGAGATCATGACGTGAGCCGAAGTCAGACGCTAAACCTAACTGACTGAGCCACCCAGGCGCCCTGAGTGGATAATTTAAAAGTGCTGCAGTAATAGCCTGTTGTGTCCATCAAACTATTTAAACTTTTCTTATTTTAGAGTTATGAATTCAAGTTTCAAAGTGTTAGTGGAAGTTGTTTTTATTTTTTATTTTATTATTTAATTTTTATTATATATATATATACACATATATATATACATATATATGTATACATATATATGTATATATATATATGTGTATATATATATGTATATATATATATATATATATATATGAGAGAGAGAGCATGAGTGGGGGAGAGGGGCAGAGAGAAAGAGAATCTTAAGCAGGCTCCATGCTCAATGTGGAGCCCAATGTTGGGCTTGATCCCACGACCCTGGGATCATGACCTGAGCTGAAATCAAGAGTCAGATGCTTAACCAACTGAGCCACCAACAGATCCGCCCTGGAAGTTGTTTTCTTTTATGAACTGGAAGAATAATGTTTTTGTCATTAAGGGTTCCAATCAAAACAAGATATTTTTTTCCTTTGCCCTCTTTTTACATATGTATGTATATATATATATAATTTTCTCTATAAATATTAAGATGCCATTCAAATTATAAATTACCATTATAACATCTTTTTTGTCATTTAACATCTCTTTAACCATATTATATGAGTATCTTTATGTCTATTATTTTATTACTTTATGTTTCAAAACTTGAGATCATGTTATATAACTTGAAAATAATTTTCTGAATTGAGTTTTAAAGTTATTTTTTCATTACTATGTAGTTCATTCTCCTTGCTATTAAAATACAGATTCAAACAAAGCAATAGCAGTTAAAAAAAGTTTTCAGAAAACTGTGTAATTTGCCTTTGATTGCTTAATAGACATCAAATTTAGTGTCTCCATTTCTCTGTTTCCTAGTCACTTCCCAATTTACACTGATCTGACTTTACCCGGGACTCTAACAAAATGATGTTCATAAGTTTGCTAAGAAACCTTAATGTCACAAAAATCTAATAAGTGTTTTCCAGTTGTCAACAATGGATGCAATTTCGTAGCATTTAATGTTCTCGATCTCTCCTTGTTTCTTTACTGTGATACCATATTCCCCTGCAGCCTTTGTCCCAAATCAGACTATTTTGCTGATTTATCATTTACTGCTTTCTTAAACATATATTTTTCCAACAAGGAAATATAAACCAAATACAGTAGTAGTTTGAACAGGGAAAATTTAATATAATCTACACTATGAGATCTCTCTCTTACTGTTTTGAATTTTACCGTGCTTAAGTAAGTATGTCTGCAGTGATCATGGATACAGAAAAATACATCTGCACCAAAAGAAAAACAATGATGCAAGAATGATGTAAAATGATAGTTGGGATTATCCTTAGGGTTGATGAGAATGTAGGTAGTAATGGACATGGTGGTAAATAGAGGAGCATTCACTTGCAGGTACCCCTTATCTATATAGTCCTATCCTATTCCAATATGGTGGAATGTGGTTTCAGTGTTATAATATCTTTCTCATTGTTTTAAAGAAAATCTGAAAGCCTGGATTGAAATCCCATACTTTAAGATGATGTTTGAAATAAGACAAAATAAAACATTCCATTAGACAAACAAATATATCTATAGGACATATTGAATCATTGGAAACCATTATTAAAGTATACAAAAAAGATCAGAAAATTTGAAGATTTTCCCAGGATCACCGAGGTAATAAGTGATTGTCTATAAGTGACCGTCTTAGAAATTTAACTGAGATATATCTAAATAAAATACATTTGTTATACTTAGCTTAGGTTTCTTTTTTCCCCAAATTGTACCAAATATCCTTTAATAAAGTTACAACTTCAAACAACATATTTTTCATCAGGTAGGCTTTTAATAAAGCTACTTTTTGCGATAATCTAATTTTTATTTTTTTACAGTTATACATGAAAACATATATAATATGTAATATGTATTTAATATATTTTATATATTAAATATCACTCTCATTGCAGAGTGATTAAGACATTCAAAACACTGTCATTTTTCCTATTCAGCTTTTTTTTTTCCATCTGTCAGTTGTCAGTGTGTCTGTGAGTAATCTTGAAGTCATATTATAGATCGAAAATGGTGACTTTCATAACTTCCTTGAGGATAGGGACCATTACACATTAAGTACACTAAGATGAGTTCCAAATGTCGTGCGCTATTTTCATAAAGCATGGGATGCACCTAAATCACACACCAACTCCTGAATTTCATAAAGTAGAAATTCTTAGTACTAATAACACTTTATAGGTGACATATTTCAACTAACATGTGCGATACTGGAATAATTATTAAACTGTAAAAATGTAAGACATTTTTAGCTAACTGAAATCCTAATTTTACAAGTAACATAATTTTAACATCTGTCAAAATACTCTAATCCTTTGCATAAAAATATTTTTCTATTATGACCCACTTAATTTTTAATATGCTTAATATATGGATCAATTTTTGCACATGAAAATACTTTTTTACTTTTTCTTTTCCTCATTTCATTAAAAAATAGTTATTTGGATGGTAAAATCCAATTTAACCTTGTGTCCCTAGGGGATATGGAACAACTTTGCCTCATGTTAATTAATGTTTAAATGATGAGTATAAAAATATGGAATTGAACTTTTTAATTTTGAAAAAGTTTAGTTTTTTTAAAACTGTGATCAATCCATTTTATTTAGACTTTCTGTTTGGTTGTATGAGGTATTGTAAGAAAACTTTTACTTTACTTCCAACTTTAAACTTTTTTGTCTTTTACTTTTGTCTTTAAACTTACAAGTATTAAAGATTCATGTAATTTATTTTCTGTAGTTCAAGTTTCACAAAACTGTTACATATAATGCTACACACACACAAACACATCCACAGCCGCCTATATCTACATATGTATAGACACCATACATATATACATACACATATATGTGTATAAACATACATACACACACACCTCTATATATTTTTTGTAAAAGACATTCTAGCTTCATCCCATTGACTTGCTCTGAAAGCCAGTATATTAAAATATATTTTATCTCACATAGTGTGACTGATGAATGTTAAACTACTTTTATTATTATGTTTCAATAAAATAGTTTCATCAATGTAGCACATTGGAAAGTAAGTAGAAAAGTTTTAGCCAATCTATTTAATCTATTTATATGTGAGAAAATGAATTAACATTTTGTTACTACCTCAGTTGAGTACTAAATGCCAAATATCCAGATTGCAATTTTTTTTCCTCTAGAACAATCTGTGTTTCTTTCTTCACTCATGTAGGTGATGTATTTGATACACAACAACAAAGGTGGCATAGCACTTATGTTCTGATGTCAGAGCCAGTTTCTTAAGCTTTGACATAAAATAATGTTTCAATAAGAAATCTAATGATAAGAGAAGTACTGAAGTATAGAAGAATACAAAGCAAAGACATGAAGCAAAATAAGTTGTAAGGCCATTAGCACTACTAGGTGTTTACTCAAAAGATATAAAAATACTGATTCAAAGGGGCACATGCACCTCATAATTTATAGCGGCATTAGCAACAATAGCCAAACTATCGAAAGAGCCCAAATGTCCATCGATGGATGAATGGATGATGTGTTAATGTAGGTTCATCAACAATTCATCTATTGTTCCTGGTTGGTGGGGAAAGCACATAGATAATGGGGAAGGTTATGCATGACTGGGGTCAGAGGGTATATGGCAAATCTCTACCTTTTCAACCGTGATGGGAACCTAAAATTCCTTTCTAAAACTAAAGTCTTAATGAAAAAAATTAAAAAGTCAGTTGATACTTTATATTCTAATAATATTTATTTTATAAATTCACATGGTTTCCTGAAAAGTACAGGCAAATGTTTTACTTTGTGTGTCTATTTACGGTGCCCAACTTGGCTTTACCTAATAGATTGTTAGCCACCATAACTACATAAAATGTTAGATAATATTTGTACTATTTTACATGTGATGAATCCAAAGCTCAGAGGAATTAAGTTCCTTACTTTAAATAATGTAACTTGTGAACAATTTAAATCATTTCTTCTTACTCTATTCATATTACAACTACTTGTTTCCTTGATACCAATAGTATACATGTCTGATTAATGATGTCATTCTTGTTGACAAATACGTGTTATTGGGGGTTAATTTCATATTTGGCTTAATTTTTTTAAGTGTATTTACTTATTTTTGAGAGACAGCGCTCTGGAGGTGCAGAGAGAGAGGGAGAGAGAGAGAATCCCAAGCAGGCTCTGCACTGTGTGTTCAGAGCCCAAGGCAGGGCTCAAACTCTTGAACCATGAGATCATGACCTGAGCCAAAATCAAGAGTTGGACCCGTAACCGACTGAGACACCCAGGTGTCCCATATTTAGCTTAATTTTGAAAAGTTTATTTTTTATAAAAATAAATAAACATCAAGAGGAAAAACTAGTGATCCAATTATCATCTAAATAAGTTTAAATACAGAAGACCAAAAGACAAATGACAGATGGAAAATATTTTGAATGCTATTTGTAATGTTATTTTGCTGTTATGTTGTAAGAAATTCTCTTTCAAGCACATTGAAATTTGCCAAAACAAAGTGGAAACTAAATATTAGAAATATCAAGAAAAAGCTTGTTTTGGTAAAAGGATCATGACATCTTTCTACCCATGTTTTCCTAAAACTTTCATTCTTAGTAAAATATAAAATCTAGCGATTTTTATTTTATTCACTGTCTCTTAAGTCTTCCAAGCTATCTTTAAAAATGTGTGTTAAAGCATACAGGGTATAATTTTAAAATAGAGTTGTAATGCTCTAATAAGTTAGCTATTTTCCTACCACTTTGAGCCCATCATGTGAAAGCCCTTGATTTCTGTTAAGTATCATTAATTAGCATTTTAATGTCATTAAACTATTGTAAAATACTTTACATATTTTAGGGGAATATGAGTCATATAAAAATGTATCCTTTAGAGAGCATTTGCAAAATTTAAATGTATGCAAGGATTTATAAGTGCTTTACAGCATATTGTAGCACTTTTTGCATTAATTAATTAGGAAGATAATACTTTCTACTAATTATTCCCAATATAGTAACTGGCGAATATTACAGAAATAATGCTTATGTACAGTGTAAAAGACAATTTATCTTGTATGCTTCGAGGAAAACAAAACAAACAAACAACAAAGAACAAAACAATAAATGGTCTCATAGGATTTTTCTTTCAATATCTCCTAATTTATGCATTTATAAAGATGTGCTTTGTTTAATTTGCTTGATAAACTCCAGTTCCCTTAATAAATTCTGAGAATAAAACTAAATCCTTGGAGCTGTTTGCAGATTAATGTGGTCATCAGAAACACTCCTGGAAACAATTCATTGGTCTCCTGGGATGTCTTCATCTTCCTTTTGAAGTTTACTTGAAATGCAATGTGGAGCCTTGCATGAGATCAACTCAGTGCAGATAAATTTAAATGAATAAAAGAGAACTATAGAAAAGATTTTTGTATATGATTATGGCAGTATAATGCTCTTTCTCATGTACATATTTAGCCATAATTATAATTCTGGACCATTTTGTTTCATGGGTCTTCACATTTTTAAACCAAAATTTAATTCAGATAAAATCATTCTAAATATAAGGAAGTATTTAATATTATAATACGTATTCTGGACAAAGCATGAATAACATGAATATTTAATATATAATTATACTTTCCCAAAGTATTCAGGAGAGTATCTATTTTGAAGACTGAAAACCTGTAAATACATAAGGCATATTTTGGGGCTGCTGAAAATACATTGTAATAGATATTTTGGGTTTTTTTAAATATTTTTTGTTTTAATTGAGAAACTAATTGAGAAAAATATTATTGCTTTTTTTCTTTTATGTTTCTTTATTTTTGAGAGAGAGAGAGCACAAGTGGCACAGAGGCAGAGAAGGAGACAGAGGATTGAAAGTCCCTGTGAGATGATAGCAGCAATCCCAATGTGGGGCTCGAACTCGCAAAATACGAGATCATGAGCTGAGCCAAAGTTGGACACTCATCTGACTGAGCTACCCAGGTGCCCCATAGAAAAATATTATTGTTCTTAATGAAAGGCTTCACTTGAGATAATTGCCTCTTTATTTTATCTAAACTCTTAATTTATAAATATACTTTTTAAAATTGCACTTATCAAATTTCTTCAACTACTAACTTCATGTGTCTGTACAAATGCAAATTAAACTAGTGAGGCTAAATGGGTGTTTATTAGCCCCATATTCTAAGAAATTTCATGGCACTCATATCCCTAGAAAAAACAAAAATTACCAAAACACTGATAAATTTTAAAGGCATAATCATTAACCCCAAAGGTGGAAAAGACTACCAATTATAAATTATTAAGATAACTGTATACAAAGTACAGAAAAAATGATTACTCCAAACTCATTGATGCACTACAAAATACAGAATGAAACATATATGCACATAACATGTACACACATGACAGAGTTAGACTTTGCAAGGAAGAGAAATCAAAGAGCAATTAGATAACCAAGATTCTGGTCTAGATATGTCATTAGCTAATCTTTGACAAGTGCCATTTTATATATCATCGATAAACAATCTTGTAAGGACAAAATTCCTCAAGTATTATCTAGGTACCAGTACAAGTAAATAATTAACATGTGCTTGGTTACAGCTTAAACGGTCCCTTTCCTCTGCATACATCTTTCTTCTTTGAAATTTTGTGATCTAGCATGCCCCTTGTTTAAAACTAAATGAATGAACATTTCAAAGGGACTGATGCAGTTACATCAACTATTAAATTTATATTTATTAACTTATGTAACTATTTCTTAAGTGTAAAGTGTATGTCAAATTCAATTTCTAAGGCTTTTGTAATAGAGGTGAGTAAGAGAGAAGACATTTGCTGTCATGTTGCTTATAATTTACTAGTGAAGGAAAAAAATAACTAGTAAATGAAAAGTTTTACTTATGCTGCGGTTCAATTCAATAAATATTTTTTAAGCATATGCACATTTTGAATCGTTGTGAAGAGAGGGTTGATAAGAATTCAGACAAGAGCCAACTGTTGCCAAGAAACCCTAAATTTAGGCAAAGTGCAGAATCTTGTCTCTGGAAACAAGAGCATTTCCAATGGCTTTGTTGTAAAAGATTAGTATGTAATATTTACTGAGAGCTCAAAAAAAAAAAAAAGGCTGCATACGTGAACAATTGCTTTAAATAACCCTTTAAAAAAGTAAGTAGCTTACTATCATTAGGATGCAACACAAGTTAGGTAAAAGTGTCCTTGTTAAGGAAAGCCCTTGATGACGATGATGCTAAAAAACGGACCCATAGAGGTCTAAAACCAAAAGAGGACAAAGTGCCTGAGTTGGGAAACTGAGAAAGTAATCTTCCCAATTCCCAAATTCAGAAAAGCACTCAAAAAAATATCTGGTATGTTACAGGTAGTGGCTCCTAGCTTGCAGACACAATATTCTGCAAAGACAAAAAGGATCAGGTAGGTATTACAAAAGAATTCAAAAAAAAAAAAAAAAAAGGAGAATGGACAAGGGAGTTTTCTTAACACATGTGGCAAATCCTCACCCCAAGACTGTGAGTAATAGGTATGTGAGCACTGATATGAAATTTTGATCTCCTAGTGAAGAAGAATCCACAGATCCTACTGATTATTACAGACCGCTGTTTGCAGTTAACCATTGTATTCTTGCCCACATTAAAGGAAATTATGACCTTACCTGTGGATTTTGGAATTTTTATATAACAATAAGAGTACTTATGTGAATCATGAAATGGACTTTTGAATAATCATGATATGTACATTTTCTCATTTTTAGTTTTCATTCACTGTATTTGAAGAATTATTTTAGTTATCTTAAATAGCCCTAAATATAAATGGCCTCTAAAAGTTAATGGAAAGTGAAAATAGTAAAATGAGTCAAGAATAAGGAAATAGAGAGATGGGAACTGCATTGAATTAGAGAACGTATCTTCTATATCAAAGTTTCAAATTATGGGTACGCAATTGTTTTAAATAACTCCCCCCTAAATCTTTGAACCACACTTTGCAACTCCTAAATACATTTCATAGTTTACTGTGAATATGTATGACAATATTGCTCTTATACTTCACTAAACTGGCAGGGTTGGGAGTGGATCAGAAGACCCAAAAGTTTGATCATATCTGTGAACATCAAGCACACTACTGGGGATAAAATCTTGGAGGGGAGGGAGGGAGGATATGGGATTAGCAAATGTTCAAAATTCTTCAAAATTATGAAAAACAGACTGAACTCTATCCTGAAGATATATGATGTCACTTATCGCTTTTGAACTTTAGAGAATAACAATAGCGTGTTAATATATCTGAAAGATCATTGTAGCAAAAATATGCTGAGTGGGTTGCAAATCAAATATATTTGAATGGAATGCATGTGCAAGTTTATGATGACCCAACTGATATTCATGCCAAAAAGAAAAAAAAATAGGTAGGTTACTAGCATGAATGAGGTTGTTTATGTTTATGTAAGAATAACAAGTTGCAGGACGCCTGGGTGGCTCAGTCAGTTAAGCATCTGACTTGGGCTCAGGTCATGATCTCAGAGTTCCTGAGTTCAAGCCCCTCCATCCAGCTTTGCACTGACAGTGCAGAGCCTGCTTGGAATTCTCCCTCCCCCCGCCCCTCTCTCTTTCTCTCTCTCTCTGCCCCTTCCCTGCTTGTGATCTCTCTCTCTTTCTCTCTCTCTGCCCTTTCCATGCTTGTGATCTCTTTCTCTCTCTCTCTCTGCCCCTTCCCTGCTTGTGATCTCTCTCTCTCTCAATGAATAAATAAAGTTAGATATTAAAAAAGAAAAGAATAACAAATTGCTTGTATTAATTCATTTGGTAAATCATCCATTCAAGCACTCTTTATTCACAACCTGCTTTATTTCAAGTTCTGTTCAGGACATGGGGGACAAGATGAATAAGACAGATTAACTAAATTCTTTATCAAACTTATATGGAAAAGGCAGATATAAAAATAAATATTATTTCATGTATTAATATGTGATTTGAAGGTAAAAAAATAGAGAGCAGAAAATAGGAGTGAAACCTTTGAGAGGGTGAAATCTGTGAAGAGAACTAAATGAATAATTTAAGTGGTTATTAACAAATGTGAAATGAAATATTCCAAGCAGAATTGCAACAAATACAAAGGTATTGAGGCAGGAATGAACTGGTCATAATTAAGGAATAACTAGAAAGTTAATGTGCCTAGAGTGGAGAATTCAATACAGAGATTGACAAAAGAAGAGGTTGAAATAATAATGGGGTTTGGCAAAATCATAAGGAGTCTTTGCTATCATGGAAAAACATTTATGTTTTATACTGAGTGTGGCAGAAAGTCAACGAACTATAAACACAGTAGTGAGGAATGACCCGATCAGATTCGTCTCATATGGAGAACTGAATTTAGAGCTGGGGATAAAAATAGAATAAAGTAGACTTTTTGATAGTGTGATGGTTCAAGGTGACAGTAGTAGAGGTAGTAACAAGGGGCCAAATTTGAAGAACAAGTTGAAATTTCAGTTGCCAGGACTAGTTTATTGTAGGGAAGATTAATGCAAGAAAGAAGAAAAATTGATTTTTAGATTTATATTATGTGTTTTTTTTTTAACTTCAGTTACTTCATGATTGATAGTTCCAATTCTATTGGAATTGTACAAAACCAGGCAAGGAAAAAAATATTATGGCAAAAACACATGTTTTTTTTTTAGATGGATTAGATTTGAGTATCTTTTTGTATTAATTAATTGTTGCTAAAATTAATTAACATTTATATTCATTATAATACTTTGATTACTTTAATTTAGAGCTTTGGAAGAGATGCTTTGATTGGGGATATAAGTTTGAGAATTATCTGAACATGGTGGCGTTTAAGTCATAGTTAACATAGCAACACTGCATAAAGACAAAAATGCCACAAACTGAACTCTAGACACTCCCAAATTTTGAGCTAAGGAAGAGGAAACAATGAATTTGAGGAGTTCACTGCTAAGATACGAGAAAGACCAAGAGAATGATGTACTGAAACAGACAAAGTAAATTTTTCAAAAACTATAAAGTGATTTGATAACTCAAACATTGAAAAAGTGATCAGTTAACTCCAAGAATTAAAATGCACTAATTTTACATTATGCAGTGTTGTCAATGTTTAATAAATATAAATTATATGGCATATTAGGAATAAATTGTGAGAGAATGGGAAAAGAGAAATAGAGGCAGTGAAGACAAAACTACTTTTGAGTCTTTTCTATAATGGGGGAGCAAAGAAATGGCCCAGGAGCTAGAGTGATATAACTCTAGGGTCTAGATTATTAAAAAAAAGTTTGTTGCTTCATTCATACTATATATATAGTTTAATTTACCAGAGAGATACTGTGAAAAATCAAAACTGCTCTAAGATACACTCAATTTTAAAAATTCTTTTGTGAAAGATCTATAAATTAAATGGATTGTGATAATGAAGGCAATATCAAAGCAAGTGTGTATAGTAGATTTTTGAGAAATTGTTGGACCTTTATCTTCATGTTTTACTAGTATGAGTAAAGAGCTTTCATTATTATATATACATTGGAAGTTATTTCAAGTATTTTTTTTCAAATGCAAGAGGTAAATTAATATTTTGCTGAGGTCGATTTTTAAATTTGTATGTTGCATTCAAAATTTATTTTCTTTGTAAAAGATGAATACAATTAATTTATTTTGAACTAAATGTTAGGGTATTTGTCAAAAGTGAAACATACAGTTTTCCCCTGTTCTCAAAATTACAAAAAAAAGAAGCCACTATCATCTGACTGAAATGATGAATATTTTAAATTCATTTTAACTAACAAGTCAGTCCAAGAGTTAATATTGAAAGTTTTTAAATTTGGAAAATATCATCTTCAAAGGAGAATAAAACTACCCCCAAAGATGTTAGGGAAATGCACACATTTCAAGTTTCCTTACATAACCAAGAGGACAAGTTAAAATTAATATTTGTTAGATAGCATAATGCTATATTTTAATTTTTTATGTGAAATATCATGACAAAATTAAATAAGCTGTAGACAAATATTTAAATGGTGTGAGCTATTAAAAGAAGCAACAGCTAAATGTATGAAAGAATGCCACAGATTCTGAGCAATTATGACACATACATTTAATCAGTTTTATAGCGACCAAGGAGACTCGTCCCCTACTTACATATATTCAAATACTCCTGCTTGCTTTTTTTATTGAGCATGATCTTCGAAATGATGCTTCATGCATTTAAGAGTTATTAAATATTATTTGTGTGTTGTTTAGTATAAAGAGAACAGAATGTATCTTTTCTATTCCTTTTACTATAAAGGGATAAAACAAGCTCTTCATTTACACCAAAGCTAAGAATTATGGAACGACAATGAAGTCTCTCCAGTAGGACTTTTTAGCGAGAGACAGCATATGAAGAGCCTATGAAGAGTTTCCCAGGTTAGTTAAAAGAGTAGAGAGATTTTTTTTTACTTTATTTACAATTTTTGTTTTTGTTGTTATTGATGAGTTTTGGGGTGATGGCGCGGGGTCCAGAGCCAACAGCCAAGAAAAAAGACATCTTTGGTGCAAAAAGGTGATTTTATTAAAGCATGGGGACAGGACCTGTGGCGTGGGCAGGAAGAGCTGCACTGGGGTTGTGACAGGCAACTGATTATATACCCTCAGGTTGGGAGGGGGTTATAGATAGAGTAAGTCTCCAAGGTATTTTGGAAACAAGGTCTCCAGGACCTTGAGGGGCTAGCTATGTTAGGAAAACACCATTTATTACTGTTCAGTAAAATCTCAGTCATGAGACCCTTCAGCTGTGTATCAGGGGGCTCCCTCACCAGTTATTAATAACACATCAATAAGTATGCTCACATGCAATCAGCATTTTTATTGCAGTAAGAGTCAATATTGGTATGAATTATCTATTAATAGTTGCTATAATAATTCTCAGAGGAATAAATGGGAATATATTGTATTTAAAAAAATTTAATGTTTTGTTTATTTTTGAGAGAGAAAGAGAGAGAGTGAGCAGGGGAGAAACAGAAGGAGAGGGAGATACAGAATCTGAAGCCGACTCCAGGCTCCAAGCTGTCAGCCCAGAGCCATACGTAGGGCTCAAACTCAGGAACCCGCAAGATCATGACCTGAGCCAAAGTCGGACGCTTAACTGACTGAGCACCCAGGCACCCCAATAGGAATATATTTTAAATATTTGTTATCTTTAACTTTAATACATGCTCTATTACTAGATCATTTTGGGTGAATCCCTTGCTTTAAAGAACAGAAAGACAAATGATCTCTTATAGTCTACACTGGGGGGAAAACATGATCCATTCACATTTTCTTCCACCTCTGGCATTATCAGTTACAAAATGTCATGTTGTTTTTCTGTAACTATCAATGGAATAACACATAACTTAAAATGCTTTACACCTGGGTAATCTTCAGTATTTATCTCACTTGGCATTTTCTTTTCTTGTCTATTGTCTAGCAGAATTTCTTAAAGTTGGCGATTATCACGGTTTTAGAGATTAGTGAAGGATAGTACATGTTCATTCAACCTTGTGTTATTTGTGCCCGGCATACAATGATAAGATTTCATTTGTAAATTTAAACCCATCAGAAGTATTTAACAAGAAACCGGCTTAAGTTTTTTTGCTTGGTTTGCTAAATTGGGGGAGATAAAAAGTTGGGCCAATCAGAAATAAGCCCTATTTCAATATGAAATCTCTGGCAGTGATACAGCAACATTAAGAACAAATTATTCTCCTTTGGAGAAGCTGAACCTGGAACTCCACTTCTTATGAGGGGACTAAGGATAAAGAGATACAGCTGTTGTATGAGGTCAGTCCTAGCAAGAGGAATGAGCAGTGGTCATGTGGCAGGACTCTTAATGACATGTCTCTTGATTATGTTCTGATCATTTGCTGACCAAAATCAATTACTTCCTCCCTCTTAAAATATATATAAAATTAGAAGTCCAAGCTGTACTGCTGAAATGATGTAGTTTCACAGTAACTGGCTTGTGTAAGACAAGAGACTTTCTATTTTACATACAACACTCCAAAAGTAGTCAGACAGATGAACACACTCCAGAGGTAGTTGCCTCTGCTATGCACAATGTTTCTTCTGTTTTACAGTTCTTGCCATTTTCCATCCTATGCAAGAAGTTTTATCTTTTATGAAATGACTCTGAAGCTGTATATATTACCTCTGCTCTTTATTCTAAGTTCAAGACACTGACATAAATACAGATAGCCATGTGCCTGATTTAACATAAGGATAAGGTTGCAAAGAAAATGAATGTGGGGAGATAGTTTATCAGTTTCAGCCATAGGTACTTAGCAGGAACTCAATAAATGTGGTATATACTTCTTATTGTCATCATTATTAAATATTATGATTATTTCTGAAAAGCTAGGGGAATTGACATTTTCACAATAGAGAGGGTTTCCACATAACTTAATAGTATATGTTTCAATTTACTTTATGTTTAATAACACTAAGTAGATGGATGTGTGGGTATATATCCTACAGATATGTTCAGCTTGATTTGCTCATATTGATCATTTGTTAATGTGTTTTCCCCCATATGTCTTTTTTGTTTTTCATTGTATTTTGAGATAGAGTGCACACACTCGTGTGTTAAGGGGGAAGGGCAGAAAGAGGGAGAGAGAGAGAGAGAGAGAGAGAGAGAGAGAGAGAGAATCACAAGTAGGCTCAGTGCTCTCAGTGTGGACCCAACGTGGGGTTCAATTTCACTAACCATGAGATCATGATCAGAGCTGAAATCAGGAGTCGGACACCTAAATGACTGAGCTGCCCAGGTGCCCCCCTCCCATATCTCTTAAATAAGTACTTCTTTTGTATAAAGGAAAGGATATTGGTTATTATATATTACATTTTTTAAAATCTTTATTTTTGAGAGAGACAGAGAGAGACAGAGTATGAGCAAGGGAAGGGCAGAGAAAGAGAAGGAGACACAGAATCCAAAGCAGGCTCAGGCTCTGAGCTGTCAGCACAGAGCCTACATAGGGCTGGAACTTGTGAACTAGGAGATCATGACCTGAGCTGAAGTGGACACTTAACCAACCAACTGAGCCACACAGGCATCCCTTATATTACATGTTTTTAATGAACTGTTGGTATAATTCATTATCATTTCCCCATGAATTATTTTGGGCTTTATAAGTTGGCAACTATATCATATGAAATAATGGCAATTAAGTCTATGTCTTAGTCATCTTGGCCTGCCATAACAAGAAACACAGAGTGGGTGGCTTAAACGACAGATATTTTTCATAGTTTGGGAGGCTGACATGTCCACAATCAAGGTGCCAACAGATTCCAGTATCTGGTAGAACCCTCTTGCCACAGGACAAATATTTAAATGGTGTAAACTATTAAGTGAAGCAAACAGCTGTATATATGAAATAAGTTTTTATTAAATATTTTAAGTGTCTCCTGATCATACCTTTATTTTTCAAGTTTATTTTTATTTATTTTGAGAGATAGAGAGAGCAAGCTGGGAAGGGTAGAGAGAGTCGGAGACAGAATCCCAAGCAGGTTCCATGCTGTCAGTGCAGAGCCCAGTGCAGGACTTGAATTCATGAACTATGGGATCATGACCTGAGTCAAAGTCAAGAGTCGGACGCTTAACCAATTGAGCCACCCAGGCATCCCCTGATCATACCTTTTAAAAATTAGACTTTATTAGAAGGAATGTGAGACACGAATTATTATTAACAGGTTTCTTTAGCAAAACATATCTGTTTGATCTGAATGTAATTTGCAGGATAAATGTTTTCGGCTAATATTTATTGAAAGTTGTCTCACACACTTTTCTCATAGTGTCCTCATTATAACACAGATAATACTGAATGTAATATTAATGTAAAATATCCATACAGGTGAATAATCTACATGGGCAATTCACTTAAAATATATAAATTCTTCTTAATACTATGCTATGCAATAAAAGTACCCCCAAGAGCTCCAGACATAAGAGCTTGCCCTCTTAGCCTACACACTGAGCATTGTTTAGTTTTTTCTCTTTGAATCCAGGTGTGCTCCAGGTTTTTTTTTTCCCTAACTGCTACTATTACACACACACACACACACACACACACGTATATGTATTTAACATTTATATATATATAAACATTTATATATATATATATATATAACACATATATATATATAACAATGCAAATATATATAATGCAAATATATATAATATATTTATATATATATATAACATTTATATATATATATGTTAACTGTCATATGTGACATGCTAGATGTGGCTTGAACTGGCTATCTTCAGGCATATCACACTGGCATCTTGGGATTGGTCATGGCAGCAATATTTACATTATGGAAAATGGCAGCTGTGATAAATTAAGGCTATTCTTCCCACCAGAGGGCTAGTTTTCGAAGATTTAGCAGCATATCACCAACGCTATGTCTTCTAGTCCTTGTCTTCCCAAGTATTAATTAGTAAGTCTCTTTCTAAATATCTTTACATCTATTTAGAAATAAAACTATAGTAATTATCTCTCAAATCCATTCTTATTCAAATGCATTTCCACCAAATAAATAAATGGGTATACTGTTTTTGACCGATCCTATATTTAGCTCAAATTAGATATTTGTACAGGGCTTTCTGGTCTTGGGGTTCTTTTCTTGTGATGCCGTTTTCTAACGAAGTCACAACCTTACATGTAGTGGAAATACTGTATTTACACATTCTGCATATGTTCTTTTCTTACTAACAGAATAGCTCTGGCATGAAATATTTTATTTGCATTTTCTACATTATATTGTATTGCCTAAATATATATGTTTAAAGGAATAAAGTATTAACATATTTCTTGCAGTCACTTCAGATCAGTTTCTAGCCTTTTGTTTTCTTCATGACAATATTTCTATTTTATGAGCACTATTTTTTTTCCCACTTACATCATGGAAAATTATTGAAGCTTACACCAAAGTACTTCGTATGTCTATATGCCAATCTCTACTGCACTTTCACCAGAGAGAGGAAACAAAGCTATTATATAATACATTTGCAAAAATGTATGACTGTGTGGAAATAGAGTGCGATGCTTTAGAATAAATAGCACAAGATAATTCTTAAATACTTCAGTGGGAGTTATCAGTATTACCATTATTTCAAATTTGATCATTGTGTCCTCTTAGCTGTTGGCTTTATCACCAGAATCAATTGTGAAAGTACTTCCAGGAATGTAATTAGATAAAATTACATTAGCTGAAACATGGATATCATTAATATCTTCTAAGCAATATATTTTTTAAAATATTTGAGACCATTTATCCCATGTTAACTATTAATGTGTTGAAATGCAAAACTATATGCATATAAATAAAAATATTTTCTGTGTATTAATTAAAATAAATATGTCAAATAGATGATATAATTAATACATATATTGATTAAGTAATAAAATCACAATTAATATATATAAATAAATTATTCCAATGCTATAATTTTAAAGTACTTGTATTCCTAAAATTATGGCAAGTTATGTATATGAAATACTACCTGATATAAATTATTTATAACTTCCATGTTGTCAGATTTCAAAAATATATTTAATAGTCATATGAACAAATAAGCCAGAAAAGCAAAATTAATAATGGAAAGTTTTTCTGAAAATATACCTTAGAGTTTAATGTTAATGATGTTGTTTAGTATTTTACATGAAATATGTTGTAAATAATAAAACATAGAAAATGACCATTTTCAACCGAAAACTAAGGAATTACTTTAGTTGATTCAGAAGCAATAGGATCTGGTGCCGTTTGTTTCTAACAGCAACTCTGGGCACAGTTGACTGTTAAAGAAATCATCAAGAGGCATGAGTGAAAAAATGTTAGTGTAATGATTTGGCAACAAAATATTCATCATATTTTCCAAGGAGAAAATTGAAATTATTTGGAAATCTCATTAAACTATAAGAATAAAAAAATAAAATTTCCATTGTTTATTAAGATGCCCTTCATAAACCTAGATTTTTTTTATCATAAAAACAGATTTATTTAAAACTCTATATATTGTATGAAACGCATTTTAGAAAAAATGATGACTGTTATACAGTCTCATATTAATTTTTGCCTAAGCCAAATATCTCCAGTGATACATATTTTGAAAGCACATAGTCTGAATAATAGATAAGTATATTTCTTTCCTTTTTTTTTAAATTTTTAAATTCTATTTTGGAGAGAGACAGACAGAGAGAGAGACACAGAATCTGAAGCAGGCTCCAGGCTCTGAGCTGTCAGCAAAGAGCCTGACATGGGACTCGAACTCACAAACTGCGAGATCATAACCTGAGCTGAAGTGGGATGCTTAACCAACTTAGCCACCCAGGCGCTCCAGCTTTTCCTTTTTTTTTTTTTTTTTAAATGTGCTTGATAAGTGTGCTTCCTGTGTCTGTAAAGTATTTACTTTAATCAGGACACTTTTTCAAAGTTTATTCATTTATTCTAGAGAAAGAGAGGCAAGGAGGGAGGGAGAGAAAACCTCAAGCTGGCTCTGCAGCTGAGGTCAATGCTGAGCCCAATGCAGGGTTTGGTCTTAGGAACTGTGGGATAATGACCTGAGCCTAAATCCAAGAGTCAGTAGCTTAGCTGACTGAGCCACCCAGGCACCCCTGAACAGGAAATTTTTTAACCACTATCTCTCCAGGATTCAAATTTCCGGAATTTCATTCTTTGTATTTTTTTTTAATTGAACTCTACACATGTTTTAGAGGTTCTTGCTGTAGCTTATATATCTCGTCAGAGAAAAATTGCACAGGAAGGAGTTCAGTAAGCAAGGCAGACTTTATTCAAGATTATTACAATAGGGCTCAAAACTTGCAATACAGGGAGAGATTCAACTCAACACTGAAAGAAAAGGCAGGAAGATTTCTAAACACTGAGGTGAGCTAACGGAAGAAGTTTGGGGCGGGGAGGGGCGGGGGGAGATTTGCCATTGCGATGAGGCCATCAGTGTTTTCTAATTGATGCTTATTGACTTAGGCTCCTATCCTCCCAGAGACCCAGAGACAGGGTTATGATTCCAAGAAAAGGATGGCTCCTAGGTCCTTAAGAAAGACATTTCTGGGTTGTAAAACTGACAAGGGTCTGAGAGGTTTACATCTCAGAAGATCAGAGAAACAATTTGCAATTACAGAAAATTACAAAACAATTTGTTTTGTAAAGCAAATACTTAAAGAAAAGGTAAATCAAGGGCCTATAGTCAGGAAGAAAAGTGTCTAAATTTTAGCACATCTAGGAGAATGCTAAGGCCATCTTGGTCAATCTCTTCTTGCTAATATTTTCTCTGACCTTTTCTATGTCATTCCATAACGAACTCTGTGTAATTTCTTTAGCTGTCTGTCCCATTATACTCAATCTCTTTTCATCTGAAATGTAACCTCCTGGTTTAATTGTTTACTGAATGTGTGATATCAGCAATTGTAATTTTTTTCTCATTTATAGAAGCTCCATTTGCATCAATTTATATATTCTTGTTTATTCCAGAGAGTTATCTTCTTGGTTGACATATTTTAATCTAAATACCTTAAGACTACCTCGTTTATGATCTATATCTGAAAGTTTTAATATTCACAGAATTTGGGATAGTATTAAATCCTAGAGAAAAATAAACAGCAAACTGAAGGATTAGACTATGCAGTATTGAGTTGTATGTGTGCGTGTGAAGGTGTATGCATGTGCACATGTGTACGTGCACTTGTATGAGCATTCTCTTTCAATACAGCGGAAGGCAATGCTTAATTGTCAAGTAATTTTTGAGGGTAAACCTGAAAGAAGGGGGAGGGGGCGGACTAACTGTGTGGCCATGTAGTGGAAGAGTGACTCCAGATTATAGAGTGGCTAGTGACAATGTCTGAGATTGAAGCATGCTTGATGGGTTTTAAGAGCATCAAGAATCTTCCCATAACTGATCTGGAATAAACCAGTAGCAAAGTAACAAAAGATGAGGTCAAAAGGAGGTCAGTGATGCATTAAGCAAGTCTTTAAAGCAATTGAAAGGAACATACTGAGGAAAGGAGAAATGTGACCTTACAAGAATTTCAAAGTTTACTGTCACTGCTTTGAGATGTGATTATATATTTTATCAGACAGTGAAAGGTGTTGGATGAGTACATTGTGGGTATCTGAGTTGGTAAAGATATATATGGGGACAAGTTAATTTTGAGATGCCTGTTACACATCCAAATGTTGATGTCAAATAGGCAATTGCAGATCCAGGCTAGAATTCAGGGGATTTTAGATTCAGAATGAAAATGTACTTTGGAAATTTTCAGTACGTCGATGATATTTAAAGCAATGCATCTGAAAAAAATATATATATATCACGTGGGGATGGAGTATAGTTAAAGCAGAAGAAAATACCAAGAGCTGAGACCTGAGCCATCCCAACATTCGAAGTACAAAAAAATAAGGCTAAAACACAAATAAGAAAGGTAAGGTGCAGCCCATGAGTTAAAACGAAATGAGAAGAGTTTTTAGTGCCCCATAAATCTCTCTCTCTGCCTTTTTATATGAAGACACACACATACACACCCCCCCCAACACACACACATTTTGGCAAAGGGAATGAAAACTCTGTTAACTATGTTAATATCGGATCAAGTAAGCTAACTAAATATTGGCTTTATATTTAACAAAGATGTAAGTACTGACTTTAACAAGGGTGAAGTCCATAAAGCCTTATGATCAACTATATAATTAAAGAGTGTTCAAGAGAAATGGGAGGACTTTTCTGTCAATTTAACCACCATGAGAGAGAATCTGTTTGCTATTCCTTTTTCTATAGCACTTAACATTACCTGACATGCTGTATGTGTAATTCTTAACTTTTTAGTGTTTGCTTCCAGTTCACAGACAGGATTCTTTTATTCTGTACTTTTTTCACTTTACATTTTCCTTCATAAAATATAAGGCCTAATACCTAATAGGTGCTCAACAAATAAGTTATTGAAAGAATTTGTAAATTACATGCCAGAAACTGCAGGGGAAAAAAAAGGTATTAAAAAAAGCAGCAAGAAAGTATATATATATATATATATATATATATATACACACACACACACATACACACACACACACATATACACACACACATATATATATGTATGTATATTTATATAAAGTATGTATATGTTTATATATGTGTATATAAATGTATATATGTGTATATATATATAATTTTTGACAAAATTTTATGTATGCAAATGAATAGAAATATCAGGAAAATAATGCAACACATAGAATAGGAGCCACCTCTGGAGAGGCACCTGTGCTGGGGTAGATGATAAATTCTGCCAACTTTTAAACTGTGTTGTTTAGTTGAAAATGCATTACTTTATGAAAAGTAAAAATATAATGGAAAATATTTAAATTATATATGCCCACTTAAATAAACTTATAAAAATGAAATAAAAAGTAAAGTTGAATTTAAAATCACCTGTAATCATATTATTCACAGATAATTCTTAACCCCTTTTCTGTCCATCCTTTCAGTATAACCAACTTTTCCCCTTCCCTGTGTATATGAGTGTATCTTCATAGTTATTATCATAGATAAGTAGGCTTTTTAGTGACTTCATATTATTAGAAAATATAAATGTACTAACATAAGTTTAATCTAAATACTATCACAGATATTTCCATATGTATAAAATCACTACTTATTAAAAAATAAAGTTGAAATTATATCATATAAATCTTGGCTCAGGAGACTATTTTGTTTTTCTTTAGTGTAGACTCCTCAAAGTGGCATTTTAATCACCATAGAAATACCCATCGTTAATGTTTGTGATCATCGCTTGAATTGTTTTCCCACCTGGAGCCCCACTTTGTCACGACCTTCTGAATAGCCAATCATTTTACATTTTTTGATATTACTTATAAAAATTATCTTTTTATTATAGTTTAATATGCCTGCAAATTAACATTGTTTTAAATCTCATTTGTTTTTTCACTGTTTATATTTGTTCTTTGGTGATATTCTTTATTTTTTACATATTGTTTGAAAACAACAAAAAGCTCTTCATATAGATAAATGCTTTTTATTATATGTGTTCTAATGTTTCTAACTTGGGTAATCATGTATCCTGTTTACATTTTTTGTCAGTTTATTATTTTAAGTTTATTTATTTATTTTGAGAGAGAGAGAGACAGCGTGAATGGGGGAGGGGCACAGAGGGAGAGAGAATGCCAAGCAGGTTCCCCGCTGTGAGTGCAGAGCCCAATGCGGGGCTCCAACTCACAAACCGTGAGATCATGACTAGAGCCCAAACCAAGAGCCCATCGCTTAACCGACTGAGCCACCCAGGAGCCCCTGTTACTTTATTTTTATTAGGCAGAACTTTTAGGTAATGGAGTCAGATATGTCCATTTTTTTTATTGATTCCAAATTTAAGATCATTTTTAATTAAAAAAAATAGTTCACCTTTAAAAATAAACCATATTTTGTTCCTCACTTTTGTGATTAAGTGTTTATTTTTACATTTCTATCTGTCTCTATTTCCCCCCAAATATTAGTCTATCATCCCAACATTATGTTAGGAAAAAAAAAACAAGATATCTTTCTCACTGAATTTGAATGCTGAATCTGTTATATATTAAATAGCCTATGTGAACTGTTTATGAACATTCTCTCCATTGTTTTTTTCAGAGTAACTTCCAAATCAAAAATTCAGAATAATCCTTACACTGCCTCCTTGCCAATGGATTAGCATGAATGGTTTTCACAATGTCTCTTCATAAACACTTTTGCCTCACACAGTCTATATGAAAAACAAGTTAATGTCATTTAATGTTCCTTCATCATTTCATATCTCATTTACATATTGATTATAAATAAGAACAAGCTATTATAGCTGAGTACCACCTCCAATGTTACTGAAACATAAAAATTCATTAAAGGTCTCACAGTTTTAGTTTCTTTAGAAACCTTCATGTCTAAAACATAAAATGATACTGTTTCCCTTGTTCCCTAGAAGGAAATCCAGCACCAACTGCTTGTTGTACTTTGGCATCCTTAGTAAACACCAGGTGCAGCTTACTGTACAAGGGGACCCAAAGCCAGGCAGAGAACATTTTATGTTGTGATTAAAGGTTCTTTAAATGCATTTCCTGTAATATCGATTCCTCAAAGCTACACCTATAACTTCAACCAGATGCTAATTCTTTGAACTGTAATTAACAGTGTGACATTTATGAAGTAATTTTTAGAATGATTATAGTCACTATACTTTCATTCTCCAGAAGTGCTAAGTACTGTAATCATCACCTGTTCACAGTGAGCCTTACTGCACCACAGGCTATTAACAACGGATGGCTCCATTTAACCAAAGCTTGGTTCCTAATGAATTATCAGTAACTGAATTTTTATGTTCAAGAAATGAACTGATAGGCACTGCTCCTCTTTTTATTAACACAGAATTTATTCTCATGTGCAAAATGTGCTTTAAAAATATAAGAATTTTTGATCAGTGTTATTCACTAAAACTATTCTAGACTTATACAAATAATATTTTAAAATTGCAGAAAAACATCTTAGAAATATTCTTAATTCTGCCTAAAAACTTATTCTGTAGACTTAAAAATATATTATTTATATTAAATTAACATAAATTATCTTGTTGTTTATGAGGTCTGAACTTTATATGCATTTATGTAACCAAATCAATAAACTGTGCTTCTGAAAAGGAACAAAATTGACACCAGGTGGCCTAGGTTCTGTTACTCCCCTTTTCCCAAAAAAGTAAAATAAAATAGTAAAAACTTGAATATCTTGCCCAATGACATGTCTCATTATTAGCAGAACTAGAGAAAGAACTGAGATGATCTAAGTATAAATTACTGACAATTTTCAAAGAGGCTGTAGAATCCTTTTATGGAAAAGGTTTTCTCTGTTCATTAACTTAAATATGTGCTCAGCAGAATATGTTGACTTCATATTCCTTATTTCTCATAACAGAGAAATCAGGGTTGCTGCAGTATAGACAGTGTGGCCCAGTAGCTACCACCTAGGATTGGAAAAGACGACTGCCAGAGTTCAAAGTCTGCATTGCCACATGTTACAACAAAAAGCTATACTAGAGAAGAGGCTATGTGGATTATTCAACTCTATTTTCTAGATCAAGAACCATATGCTGCAAATAGTAGGTGCTCAGTAAATGTTCACCGATTGGATGAATGAAACTTGGGTAATTTATTCTTTCTGTGCCTTATTTTCCGTTTTTATGATGGTGATAATGATATTAAATGTCTCATTACATTGTTATAAAATGGTACCAGATATTTCAGGATGTTTAGCACATCATAATCAGCAATGATGCTTTAATTTGGAAACATGTTGATTATTATCAGTAATTTACTAGGTCATTGGAGAGGTAAGGATTCAAATAGTTCATTGAATTTCAAGGGCATTTATAGTTGAGAAAGCATTTTCTCTTTTAATTATGGATTTGTCAAAGAAAACCTTTGTTTATTGTTGAGAGACCATCTTCAGTGCTCTCATCACTCTCAAGAAAGAAAGGTGCACCTAGGGCTACAGAGACCCCAGGCAAAGGGTCCTGGGAGGAGATTTTGATACAGTGAGTTAGGTACGCAGACAGAAAACATCCAATACTAGGGGCCACAGCAGTTACCCAGCAGTAGTATGACCTTCAGTACAAGGAGCCAAGCAAACCAGAGGTACATACATATCACATATACTGAAAAGCAAAGATTTATTTCTTTGTTTTTCCTTTTTTGTCTGATGATTTTTCTTTTTTTATTTTCAAAGTATTTGAATTACACATGAGGAACACTTGAGCCCAAGGCCAAAGATGCACGTCTGAGTGGCAGAGGGAGAACATCACAGCCCCAGCTCTGAGAAACCAGAAAAGGAATGGCTAGTAGTGTTTAAAGTTGGCTACTCAAGTTACCCAAAGTGGGTGTCTAGCACAAGGTTCCTGAGATAAACAAGATCCCTCATTCTCCCCTTTGGGGATGGTGTAGTTAGGCCAGTACTTCAAAATGACTTGAAGTCTTTTATCCAAAATGCAAAGCATTGGGAAGGGGGGAACGGCCCCCAGGCCTGCAGGGCCTTTTTCATTCTGGAGAATGGGGAGATTAAATTTAGGCAACAGAAGAAAAATTTCCTATACAAAGAATTATGAGGAGTATTTCTATTTCTAATCACAGTCAATTCTTCAAAATATAACCACAGAAACAGATATGAACCCAAAAATCGCCCTAAAAAGTCATAGTAAAAATGCATGGACAAAAATTTGCTAACTCAAATACATTTATTAAATATTTATGCTATAAACATTTGCATATAATAATCTAATTCAGGATATCTAGGTGGCTAGGTCGGTTAAGCTTCTGACTCTGATTTTAGCTGAGATCAGGATCCCACAGTTTGTGAGTCTGAGCCCTGAATCAGGCTCTGCATTGACAGCACAGACCCTGATTGGGATTCTCTCTCTCTCTGTCTCTCTCTCTGTCTCTCTCTGTCTCTCTCTCTCTCTGATCCTCCCCTGCTATCTCTCTCCCTCTCTCTTGATCTCTCACTTGCTGTCAAGCACTCTCTCTCAAAATAAATGAACTTTTAAAAATAATAATTCTGGGGCACCTGGGTGGCTCAGTCGGTTAGGCAGCCGACTTCGGCTCAGGTCACGATCTCGCACTCTGTGAGTTCGAGCCCCGCGTCGGGCTCTGTGCTGACAGCTCAGAGCCTGGAGCCTGTTTCGGATTCTGTGTCTCCCTCTCTCTGACCCTCCCCTGTTCATGCTCTGTCTCTCCCTGTCTCAAAAATAAATAAATAAAAAACGTTAAAAAATAATAATAATTCAATAAAATAAATGTAGAGAAGTTACTTGACTACAAGTCAGTGTTATACTTTAGCCTATATAATTCTGGTAATTTTCATTTGATTTGTGCAATGTGTACACATCTTTGACACCTAATTGATCATATGTTGTGTATTGTTTAAATTATTAGCTCTCCATTAGCGTTCCTATGTCCTTTAAAGACAAAGACCGTGCTTTATTTTTCCAGAGTGTGGAATTACTTTTGGTGCATTGCAGATACTTTGTAAGTCACTGAAACATGAATATGTTATTTGTGTAATATGATGTTCTTAATTAAATTTTAAAATTTTATGGAACCACAAAGGAATAGCCAAAGGAATCTTGAGAACAAAGCTGAAGAATCACACTTCTGATCTCAAACTGTATTACAAACTATGGTAATCAAAACAAAATGGAATTAGCATAAAAACAGACACATAGATCAATGCATCAAAATAAAAAGCCTGGATGTAAACCCATAAATATATGGACAAATTTATGACAGAGGAGTTAAGAATAAACAATAGAGAAAGGACAGTCTCTTCAATAAATGGTACTGTGAAAAGTAGATAGTCACATGCAAAAGAATGGAACTGGACCACTATCCTATACCATACAGTAAAGTTAACTCAAAATGGATTAAAGACTTGAATATAATACCTGAAACCATAAACCCCTAGAAGAAAACATAGGCAGTTAGCTCCTTGACATCAGTCTTGTTGATACTTTTTTGGCTTTGACATCAAAAGGAAAGGCAAGAGGAGCAAAAATAAATAGGTGGGACTACATAAAACTAAAAAGCTTCTGCACAGAGAAGGGAACCACCAATAAAATGTAAAGGCAACCTACTGAATGAGAGAAAATATTTGCAAATCATAAATTTTAAAAGGAGTTACTATCCAAAATACATACAGGGCTCATACAATCCAGTAACAACAACAACAACAACAACAACAACAACAACAACAAACAAGAAGAAAATGGGCAGAGAAACTGAATAGACATTTTCCCCCAAAGAAAACATACAGATGGACAACATGTACATGAAAAGATGCTCAACATCACTAATCATCAGGGTAATGCAAATCAAAACCACAATGAGATATCACATTACACCTGCTAGAATAACTATTAAAAAGATAAGAAATAACACAAATTAGCAAGAATATGAAGAAATGAGAATCCCTGTGCACTGCTGGTGGGAATGTAGGTTGGTGCAATCACTATGGAAAACAGCGTAAAGGTTCTTCAAACAATTAAAAATTAGGACTACTTTATGAGTCAGCAATTCTACCACTAGATATTTACCCAAAGGAAACAAAAACTCTAACTCAAAAAGTTATATGTACTTCCATATTCTTTGCAGTATTATTTACAATATTTACAATAAATATTTACAATAAATTTTAAATATTTACAATATTTACAATTTACAATATCCAAGACACGGGAACAACCTTCCAACCATGGAAAGATGGATGAATAATGTTTATCATATATTATCTATATCAAATTTATCAGTATATATCATATTTACCAATGGAATATTTCAGTCAGAAAAGGAAATCCTTCCATTTACAATAATAAGAATAAAAGAAAAAAAAAAAAAAAAAAAAGAAAAAGAAAGAAGAAAAAAGAAGGAAAGAAGAAAAAGAAAAACAAGAAAAAGAAAAGAAAAAAAAAGAAAAAGGAAGGAAGGAAGGAAGGAAGGAAGGAAGGAAGGAAGGAAGGAAGGAAGGAAGGAAAAAAAGAAAGAGGGAGGGAGGGAGAAAGAAAGAATAAATTCATAGATACAGAAAATAGATTGGGGTTATTTTCACTGGTGGGGTTGGGTGCAATGGTTAAAGCTGATCAAAAGAAACAAACTTCCTGTTATAAAATAGTCCTGGAAATGTAATTCACAGCAGCAACAGACTATAGTTAATAATACTGCATTGTGTATTTGTAAGTTTCTTAGAGAGTAAATCTGAAAAGTTCTCATCACGGGAAAAAAATTGTATCTATGGTGACAAATGTTAGCTAGACTTACGTGGTAATCATTTTGCATTATGAACATATATCAAACCATTTTGTGACACACCAGAAATAATATATGTTATATGTCAATTACATATCAATAAAAAAGGTAAAAAAAGAGAAGGAATTATTGACCTTTTCTACATTTGTCAAGATGTTTTCAGTAGTCTTAAGATACTTTTGCTCTCATTCTCCTATGCCTTTTATATGTTTTAATTTAATTTCTAAGACATTTTCCACTATAACTTGAAATAATTGCAAATAGTGTAATTGGTAAAATATTCCATGTATTATATTTTTTTATGTATTGTATTTTTAAATAAAGTTAGCACAATAACCAACTTAAATACATTGATAGAATCAAAATACCAAATACATTTGATACCAATAATCCTCCGTCTAAAATTTATGAATAGGCTCCTTCCTGACAGTCAGACATTTCACATGCCTTCTTTTACTGTTTGATTCTTTCTCCAGAGAATTTTAATCCTATAAATTTGGGCTTAAAAAAAATCTCTCTCTTTAAGGTTTTTATCTCAATTCCAGTTAGTTGACATATGTTGTAATATTAGTTTCAGGTGTACAATATAGTAATTAAACACTTCCATACATCACCCTGTGATTCTCACAAGTGCACTCCTTAATCCCCATCACCTATTTTACCCATCCCCCCAACCCCTCCCCTCTGGTAACCATCAGTTTGTTCTCTGTAGTTAAGAGTCTGTATTGGGACACCTGAGTAGCTCAGTCAGTTAAGTGACCAACTTCGGCTCAGGTCATGATCTCTTGGTTTGTCAGTTTGAGCCCTGCATAGGGCTCTGTGCTGACAGCTGAGCCTGGAGGCTGCTTTGGATTCTGTATCTCCCTCTCTCTGCCCCTCCCCTGCTAACATTCTGTCTTTCTCTCTCTCGAAAATAAATTAACATTAAAAAAAAAAGACTCTGCCTTGGTTTGCCTTTTTTTTTCCCCTTTGCTCATTTGTTTTGTTTCTTAAATTCCCCACATGAGTGAAATAATATGGCATTTTTCTTTTTCTGAATGACTTACGAATTATCAAAATATCATACTTAGGCTGAAAAAATTTGTTGATACTAAAAATAATTTTAATATTTCATTACCATGATGCTCTATGTGTTATAACACTTTTTCCTTCAGAATTGAATAACCATCGGGGCCTGGCTGGCTCAGTTGGAAGAGCAGGTGACTCTTGATCTCAGGGTCTTGAGTTTGAGCCCCACATTGGGGGTAGAGATTATTTAAAAAAAACTTAAAAAAATAAAGGATTGGATAACCATTAAAATTATTAATGGTACAAAATTGATCAAAATAAATATATTAAAATTTTTAATTGGTATTTATTATAAAAAGTGAACTGTTACTGAAAATTTGACCATTAATGAAATGGAATTGGAATGTTTATTAGTCCTTTATTTGTTCATGATTGTTACTTATTGTCAGAGTAAAAAAGTAGCAAAATAAATTTTATTTTCATTTTTCTATTTTTATGTAGGTATAGAAAAATGTCTTTGTATTAATAGGTGAATGGCAATAGGCTTTGAAAAATGTCATTCAATTTCTTGAACTTATTTTGAGTAACAAGCCAAGGTCATATAGAGATCTATCAGGTAAAAATGTCTTTTTATCATCCTTAAGTTTGCTGAAAACTAAGAGGTTTAAAGTGCTTGAATGATTAAAGGATTCCCTCTCTGTTCATTAAGGTCATTCACTTTCTCCTCACTACACTGATATTTCATATTATGTCATAATTTGGAGTTCTAGAAGTTTCCTCACCTCAGGAAAATGCACTGTATTAGAAATAATGATAGGTTAGGTTGTGTGTGTGTGTGTGTGTGTGTGTGTGTGTGTGTGCATGTGGTAACATAATTGCTGACTATGTAATGGAAGATAAAGAAGCAGAATCTTCTTTGTTTTTGTGACAAAAACATTTAGAAAAGAACATATAACAATTTAAAGAAACTAATTCTTCTAAGGGCATCTGAAGTTTCCAAGTATCTCAGTTGATGATCATCATTGATAAACAATTTAAATATAATAAAAATTAGTTCATGGGAAGGCCATTAATTGCATATTATATACCAACAAGTAATCAAGCCTCTCTATTTTTTTTTTCTGCTTAGGCTAAGTTATTTTTATTGGCAAACACTAGATCATCTGTATCTTTTGAGAAGCAGCATGAAATATATTTACCTGCAGAAATATCACTTTCTAATATTAGCTCCCTATTTTTAGGTACCCCCATGCCCCATCACTTTCATGCCACCCTTTGACTGTCCAAATGCTCCTAAAATGACTTCCCCATCAAAAATTTCCCCTACATAAGTTAACATATTTCAAGCTTAGTTATTTTTTTCTAACTGTAAAACGCCTAACTCACAGGTGCTTATTTCTATAGAGTTATGAAATGCCTAGTTCTCTCTACAAGCAATTTGGTTCTGGCTTCAGATTGAACATTCTGAATTATCAACATCCAGAGCAATACCAACAAAGAAGTCCCTGATTTTCCATTCCAGCCTCAGTTATTCTGCACTTGGGCCAAGTACAATGAAAAGTTATGAGTGTACAGATACCTCAGCCCAGGGAGTCATCAAATCTGGGGTTCCATCATGTTTATTACCTAGCTAACTATGTGCCCCATTTACATGCATGTGACCACAACCCATTCTCAAAGTCAGCTTCTTCTTATTGATACCTGTTATTAACTACTCTATAAACCCTTGAAAATTAGTTACAGGTACATGGCTCAGTGCATGTGCAGACTGTATTTTTACACATCTTGTTTCAGTTATGGGTAACCTCCTAACAATTCCTTGACTTAATTATAATATTTGTTTCCTAGGAGGCAAAAATCTGGATTAGGGTTTGGCAAGTTTTTTGTTTTGTTTTGTTATTTGTTTTTTGTTTTTGTTTTTGTTTTTTTCCTGAAGGCTATAGGGGAGAATCCATTCCATGATAATTTTAACTAAACAGGCTTTGGTCAGCAATAGTTGCCTATTTATTGAGAATACTTTTATACAAGTCTTCATTTTCTTGTGGCAAAAAACAATTTTCCTCACAATCCGTTTACTCTTCTTTTTCTTTTTAAAGAGTATGTTGACAAAATATCAATCTTCTCTAAAACTTAAAAGTGTATTCACCTAACTGAACCTTTCCATTTTTTTGTAGTGAATTTTTTCTTAATATTTCTTTTTAACTTCAAAGTCTGAACATTGAACTGTTATCCCTATGAAGAACAATTATTCCCTTGAAATACAGCACGATAGGATGCCAGATGCACTGTGGTAAAGTAGATCTAACTGCTATGGAATTATTACGGTGCCATGTGATTTATTTTGAATCTCAACCATCATTTCACTATCCTGCTGTCTTCTTTATTGTTAGAGTGAATGCTTTCAGTGACATCTTATAAATCTTTGCTTTGGCCAATATTTTTGCAGTGTCTTAACATAGAAGAGGTATGCCTGGCTTTCACTACCTCCAAGATTTAGAGGTATAATTTCAATTTAATGTGAAAAGTTTTAGCTGGGCAAGTTCCATTAGCCTCTTTTGTCAAGAAGGGAATATACCTATTCATTTTCATGTTCAGTTTATATATTGAGCTCCATCAACACATGAAAGGTATTATGTAGTGTTTGCAAAGATGGGAGTTTATTGTCTTTAACCGAGTTTCCCACATGCACAAAAGTCTTCTAATAACAATGATCTATATTTCTCTTACTAAGCAAATGTCAGATATATAAAAGTTTATGAAATAGGGAGCTTTTTCCCACTTAAAACTTCTGTCCTCCAGGTATTGGTGCTCCCTTCACTTGCTTCAGGCAGTTATGATCTTCTAGCCTCTTCCTCAGAACCTATCCAAAAATTACTTGGGGAAGTATCTGATAAAGCAACTTATACTAAGATGAAATTGACCTCGAAAGTTCAGTGTAGTATATAAATGAAATGCAAGAATAGTTCATAAGTTAGATGTACAGTATCATATATTTCAGTTTTCCAGTTTGTATATATACATACATGTAGGCTGAAAGCGAAGTGTGCAAAAATGTTGGTAATGAAGATTTTTGAGTGATGTTTTGCTAAATGATTTTTCTCCTGCCCACACCCCCCCCCAAGTTTTCTACATTGAACCTGTACTGCACAAATGGAGCCAGGGTGAAGGAAAGCTGACTTTGCCTGAATAAAACCTGTGTTTATACTGATGATTCTTTGCATAGGGATTCAGTGAGTGTCATCTCACAGAACCTCACTAGATAAGGTTTTCAGAGTGTCCAGATGGCATGCAAGGGCCCATTTTTTAATAGCAGTGTGTCGCCATTCTTGTATTCCATCAGGACACATATTTTAGAAGTCCTGGTCTATATCATTATTAAGTTAAAATGTTAGGTTATCCAAAGAAACAATGACATTTTTTTTTTAGAAATGAAATACATTTGCAGCTTTGAGGAGATATTTATATACAATGTTAAGAAAATAAAGCTAATATATCTCATGACCCCTAATAAGGGAAGAATTGAGTTGCTATACTTTAATTCAAAATCTATTCAAACATAATAAATTGTTTTCCTATTCCCAAGTGAGTTATGATGGACCACTGTATTTGAGATTCTGGCTTTCAAACTGAAAAAGCTTACTAATGGACAAGGTAATGGAAACCCAAAATGGCTGATAAAATACCTCAAGTCTCAAAGGGCAGTTAAAAGGACATTATAAAAATATCATGAACTCTTTTATTTTATAATCTTCAATATAAATACCGATGTGACTTTCAGAAATGTTAAGTCAACAACAGCAATAGGACTTTGTCTAGCTTCTAAGATTAGCTGAAATGTTCACTGTTTCAACACTCTTGCACCAAATTAAGCAATTTCCACCAGATGGCTATTTCTATTCTATTCTATTCTATTCTATTCTATTCTATTCTATTCTATTCTTTTCTATTGTATCCATTCTTTCACTTTCTTTTTATTTCTCTTCTCTTTCTTGCTTCCTCTTTTACTGTAGATTTAATGTTTAAGATGAAAAATATTCTATTAAATATTACAAATGAAGAAAATATTAACTCATGTGATGTTTGTAATTTTTCTTTGACCAGCCCCCCCTTTTTTTCATTTTACATTTCATCAAGCTTTCTTCTAAACATCCTCGTTCCACTATATACTTTTTATTTGATATGAAAAGGGCATACACTTATATATAGTCACATACGTATATTCTGCTTTCTAATGCTAAATATTTCCTTTGACATTCTTTCAGTGAATATTCTCTAATAAGCTTTTTTTTAAGATTTAAAGTCTATAGGTTATCGACAAACATGTTGAATGAAGAAAGAAATTATAAAACTGTAGAATATAAGTATGATATGCAATGACAGATTCCATATAGGTTTATAAATTTATGGGAAAACTAGAATTTTTCCCATAAGACAATGGTGCATGGGTGGCTCAGTTGGTTAAGTGTTCAACTTTGGCTCAGGTCATTATCTCGTGATTTGTGAGTTTGAGCCTCTTGTCAGGTTGTGTGCTGACAGCTTGGAGCCTGGAGCCTGCTTTGGATTCTGTGTGTCCCTCTCTCTATGCCCCTCTCCCGCTTGTGCTCTCTCTCTCTCTCTCTCTCTCAAACATAAATAAACATAAGAGAAAATTAAAAAAAATAAAAAAAAGAAGAGCTAAGATAATTAGATCTAGGATTTTAATCATGACGGGAAAATATATAGGCATATATGTATATGTGTATTTATGTAAATTAATTTCATCTACATCAGTGTTACAGTTTTAAGTCTTATAGGACTATAAAACTAAAATAAAAAGGCAATGGCTCTCATTTTCAACATTTCATATTTTTTTCCATAGGTCAAAGCTAAACTTTTAGAGAGGCTTAAGTGTTATGCTATGAGAAATAAAAACAATAAGTAATTATTCAATTTTTTAATTCAAAGCAAAAAAATAAAATATTTTTTTACATCTATTCTTCAAATATATTATTCAAATAATTCAATATTTGTAAGTTCCTAGTTGATTACTGTCAATTTGTTGAATAAGGTGTACTATATACTTGTGCTACGTTTATCCTTGTGAGTACTGCACTAATTGCCATCAAGCAGCCTAAGCCACATATTTAGGGCTTACCTGTCTATGTGACTGGATGAAAACTATTTTATAGTAAGTATTATAGTGTATAACATTATTTAAAAATATTCTTCCCAAATGTTCTCAATGAAACTATTCAAGGACTTTTCTTACTCCTTGCATATATTTCCTCTCCAAGGAGAAGTGTCAGGTAAACAAATTATATGTCCCTCAACAGGAAGAAATAAGTTGAATAAACTATGTGAATTCTCACTCAGATGTTGATCATACAATTAGCATATCAATAATGAAATAAGTGCATCTTGAATTGAATACTTTTTGTGATCCTCAGTATTGCGTAAGACACTCATAGTCTTCATAAGATTATCAGTAATTCCAACTCTATCACCTGCAGTGGTACACATGGCTGTCCTTAACCACCAAATAAAAATTATGGAGGTAATTTCATGACTTACAGAAACACATCAATATTACTAAATAAATTTCAACATAAGTAACACTTAAAAATATTAAAATAATAGATTAACTCAATTCTTTAAAAAATATTTCTCCAAGCACTGAAAACACTCCTTGTGAGAAAATTTGTTAGGAAAGTTGTTATATTATGACTAATTTCCATGCATGTTTATTTCCTTGTGTTGTACAGGGCTCTATCTTATAAATATAAACTTTTACTCTTGGACACCCAGCCAGCTAAGGAAAGTACCCTGAATTCCCATACTTGCCAAGTATGGCAATGTCTGCTATTTATATCCACAAATCTATTCCCCTACACTCCTTGCTGCAACAAAACTCCTAATTTTATGTGGTTAGATGGTTATCTAGCAAGAGAGTACACCACTCTAGAATTTCTACCTAACTCATCAGGACTGACAACTGACAGTTTCCTTTAACTGACAGTTGAAGGAAAATATTCACAGAGAAAAGTCTGTGGACTACATTTTGAGTCACTCCTTTGTATACTAATTACTCTTCTATCTGACCATCACAGAAGATACACCTTCTGCAAGGATACCTAAAACTGTTGCTTGTTTATATCTCTTTATGTCTGATTTTTTTCCCTAAGTTTGAAGAGTAAGGCTCAAATCGGTTTAACCACCATTTCTGTTTGATACTTATGAAAAAGTATCTGATATAGTTATGCTGATTAGTTACATTCTCATATTCAGGACACTTTATAAATACAAATACATTTAGTATGTGTACCTTGAATCTTAGTTTTATATGACTTATAATACTTCCTGAGTTCAAGCCAGGATAGGGAAAACATTTTTTAGTGATAAATCCTAAAGCACTGTGTGCACACCTGCTTAACATTCTGAATCCAAATGAGGATGGATAATCATAAGTAGAATACTGTTCACCCCAAAAGTAAAGTCACATTCAAAACCAAAAACAAATATTTCATCTTTTCATTCAATGGGCAAACTCCAAAATTTATGTTTACATAATATTTACATAAGTGAGTTTACATAATATTTTACATATCATTTGGTAGATACTGCTTAATTCAATCTATAACCAAGGACAAACATTGCATGTTACTTGGATAATTTCATTTGTAGCTTTCTTAATCCAATCAAGTTTGGATTTTATATAAACCTATTCAGAAATACAAATGTAAAAGTGAAATTGAATGGAAAATTCTAAAAACTTAAAAAGGAAAATTATTTCATAAACTAAATGATTACAATACTGATAATTAAAATGTAATTTTCTTCTTGAGTGAGTCTATGCATATGTACCATTAACTACTAAAAAGATTGCTTTTTAAAATTCATTTCTTTTCACTTTAAACATTTCCATATACTTTTCATCAAAGAGCAAGATATTTAAATTATACATAATTATTATATACAGCTATTTGATGCTAGAGATGTCCTTTGTTGTTAACCTAAGATCATCTATGAGTATTTTACTTCTCTTCCTGACATATAAAGTTTCAAAATACATATAGAAAAGGAGGTTGAAGCTTCAGAAGATATAAAAAATGCGTTCTTTCATGAATAAAATGACATTATATTGCTTAAGCAGACATTATCAAAGAGATAAACCTCTGAAGTATAACTACATTAACTTGCTGGTAGCATTTTATCTTGTGCTTAACCTAAACTTTCTCTAAGAAAATTCAGTGAAGTCAAAGTGTGTTTTAGTACCAATCATATCTTTTCTTTCCTCATAATGACTAAATCATTAAATACTAAATAAATAAATAAATAATAAATAAATAAATAAATAAGATAAATAAAGAGCAAACTTGTATATCATTGCACAAGTACACACATAGCCATAAGTCAAACCTATTTTTCTCCAGCAAAATATTATATTTACTAAAATTCTCTTTCAAAGGAAGGCCTTGATTTTACACCTTCAATTTAATGTTTACTACATCCAACACATATTTTGCTTTGATGTTTGTATCTCCCATATCTCTCTAAGTACGTGTTTATTCTTGAAATTAATGTTTCTCATTATTGACATATAATCAGTTTTCAATGATTATAACTAATGATGATCACTGGACTGTTTTTGAAAAATTAAGCCACATACTTAATTTCCGGAGCCTCCTAGTTGTGGACTATAGGGAACCAATCTTCTTGAGATATGGGAAAACATTTTCCAGGGAGAGGAAAAAGATTTGCCAAAGGTTGATATGTCATTCATTAAAGAATGAGATTAGGATTTAGGTTGATAGTGACAGCCAGAGGAGTGATAACTGTAGCCAGTCAGAAACGATTTCCCTTAGAAATAACCTGAAATCTTCAAAAGCACTTAACCTCAAGGCCACCACAACTAATTGTCTCATTAAATTGCTAGCATCTCCCTTAAGGGTCTTTTGTTTGTTTGTTTGAGCCCTGACCTGCTGGGCAGAGTGAATGGTCATAAATTCCTTGAGGAAAAGTCTATCTAGGAAGGCAGGCAAGATGCCACTCTTTCTGAGAAAGAATTGTGTCTAGAGAGGCCTCAGATAATGCTCAAAAGCACTCCCTACATGGAAGGTAAAAGTGTTCAGGGACGAAGCAGGTTGTTTTCTAATAATTTCTCAGAGGTGGGATGGAGTAGTCACTGTGCTTTTGTTTGTGAAAAAGTCATTCAAGAAACCAGACCTGAATAAAGGATTATCTGAGTTTGAATCATAAAAATAAAACTGAATGCCAATCAGTTTTAATAATGGTGGAATTATAGACTGTTTGATCTGAGTCATTTCTGGATTTTTTTTTTTTTTTTTTTTTTTTTTTGCAGATTTATATGGCCAGTTGAGTCCTGGGGCTTCAGATTTTTAATCCCTCAGTTTCACTAGACTAGCTTTACTTTAAAAAGTTTAAGTAACAGAACTTAAAATATATGACTGCTAAAAATGAAGTAAACTCTGGCTAGAAAAAAAAAGATTTTGAAAGCCATTGATGTAGTAGATCATCTTCCTTAGAAAAATAAAGAAAATGGGGCACAGAAACATGACTATCTCAAAGATCACTCAACTAGTTATCAGTAGAATTAGAGTATTTGGTTCCATGGAAAGCTTCTTCCATGTCAGCGCTCTGTTGAGATTTCACCCTCATACCAGGGGTGCCTCATAAATGTTTAGCTACTAAAGCTGAAGCTGAGGGGGCTATGATCTTCATCTGTGAAGACAATTTATTTCTAGCCTCACTATAAAAATCAGATAATCAAGTCTTGAAATCTAAGTGTGTTTCCCTGTTTACATTACATTTTTACATTTCATTTTAGAGAGGATGACAAAGAGCCTAATACAGTGCTTTCACCACAGAGCCTCTCTCCCACCTCACTCAGGCCACAAGACCCTTCATGTCTTCATGTTTTTAGTTGCCAATAACTCCTGGCTCTTTAGCTTGCACTTCCTTGGGCCTTTGAATTAGAGGTGAAACTCTGAAAGTATAACTTGGCAAGTGTCTCTTGAAAACAATGTGTGTCCCTTTTAAAAGAGAGCCTGTATGGGCGCCTGGGGGGCTCAGACGGTTAAGCATCTGACTTCTGCTCAGATCAAGATCTCATGGTTCATGGGTTCAAGCACCACATCGGGCTGTGCACTGACAGTACAGAGCCTGCTTGGAATTCTCTCTCTCTTTCTCTCTCTGCCCCTCCGCTACTCGTGTTTTCTTGCTCTCAAAATAAATAAGTAAACTAAAAAAATAATAAAATAAGAGAGCCTTGAGAAGTGGTTTTCTCCTCTGCACTTTCCCCAAAAGAGGATTCAGATACTAAATTTTTATGTGGATGTTGGACATGCTAGGAAAGGCAAAACAGTATTAGCTCTTTGAAAAAGCCATCCATTAAAACGATAATTTTCATTGCATCATTCTTGACTTATTTTAGGGTTCCATTTATATTTTGTAAACACATATCCATCATCATGAATTGATTGCTCACTCCCCACCCATTTTATAACTCTATGTGATTATTTTGACTGGACCTAAACTGACTTGTGGCTTTAGTGCAATGGCACTGATCTCTACATATAAGAGATTGATGTTATTGCTTAACTTCTTGAATGATGGTGATTGTTTGTGTGGATATATTAACAAATCACACAGCTATGGGTGATCCCATGTGTGTGTGTGTGTGTCCAGTTTTTCTGCCATTTTTTCATCGAGTTCTCCTTCCCTCCTTCCCTCCATCCCTCCCTTCCTTCCTTCCTCTCTGTTTCCTGAGACTTTAATGAGGCAATCACACTATATTTAAGTTAAAGTTTCTTCCCTTTTTCCCAGACGATTATTTTATACAACTTCTAATATGAGCTTTTCATTCCTTTCTTACCATTTCTTTGAATAAGTTGGTAGAAGACTGGAAATCTGAATATAAAGAGATGTACCTTAATGACTACTACTCCTGGAAGTTCTAATATCTCTCTTACTATTGATTAATGTCATTGTGGTTCCAAAGGTACAAATATTGGAATTTTTTCTAATAGTATTATGTTTAGTTAGTAATGTCCCACAGCCAATTTACAGAGACCACAATTGTTAGTATTCTTTATTGGTACAGTTCACTCAACTCTTTTATGAAAACACATATGGTAATAGGGTGGCTGAGTCAGGCAGGAATTAGTTGTGTCTGAACACAGCATTCCCTTGTTGTCTTACATTCTTGCAGGTCATTTGCTAGATTCCACCTCTTTTCAGAAGTAGATTATTCACTATGGCTACAATTACCATTCTTAAATTAGAATTTAATTTGTGCTACCCAGTTTATCAAAGGCATTTTAACAACTTTAGTCCTTGAAGGTTTATGTAAAATGCATTTCAGTTATTTTTTTCTTTTGATATTTTCTTTTTTTTTTTCTTTTTTTTTTTTTAAATTTTTTTTTTTCAACGTTTATTTATTTTTGGGACAGAGAGAGACAGAGCATGAATGGGGGAGGGGCAGAGAGAGAGGGAGACACAGAATCGGAAACAGGCTCCAGGCTCTGAGCCATCAGCCCAGAGCCTGACGCGGGGCTCGAACTCACGGACCGCGAGATCGTGACCTGGCTGAAGTCGGACGCTTAACTGACTGCGCCACCCAGGCGCCCCTCTTTTGATATTTTCTAAGAGATTTGGATATTAAAGATGCTTTTAATTTTGTAAATACACATATAGCATATGTATTTAAGTATATATGTTTATATGCATGCATGTACACACATACATATATATTTTTTTTAATTTTTTTAAAGTTTATTTATTTTGAGAGAGACAGAGAGAGCATGAGTGGGGGAGGGGAAGAGCAAGAGGGAGAATATGTCAGCGCAGAACCCAATGCAGGGCTTCAACTCACAAAACTGTGAGATCATAACCTGAGCCAAAATCAAGAGTGGGATGCTTAACTGACTGAGCCACTCAGTGCCCCCACATGTACACATATATTCTTATAATATATTTTTACATTATGTTTTTTCCACAACTTTAAGGCATACAAAGTTCTAATCCAGCCATCTCCAAGTGAAGAAGGTAAGTCACCTTCTATATTTTCTACCAGTTTTGTTTTTTTAATGGCCTTATTATTATACATGTAACAAAATGCATAACAAACAATAAATACTTATCAATATTTTCTTAATACTCATTAATAAATAGTATAAAAAGAAATATAAATATGTAAATAATAAACATTCTAAGCACATATAGTTATTATTAATGTTTATTGATATTATAAATATGTATTAATAATAAATCTATGGCTCCTATATACATGTCCTTATCCATGTATGTGTATGTACATATGTATACATATATATATATATATAATATATAGAAATACACAATATGTATTTTTTAGAAATATATAGTATGTATTATCTTATATAATATATATCATATATATATGAAATATATATTTCTCTTATGCCATCCTTCCAATATACACAAAGATTGGGGAAAGTTGAAGGGCAAAGGACAAAAGGGTGACTGCTAGTCAAGCCCACTTTTTTTAAGAAAAGTTTTGAGAAACTTCTGCTTAGTTATTAGCCAGACCTGTGTCCCATGATTGCCACTAGCTTCAATGGTGTTTGCATCCAACTTATACCCACTATTCATGAAGAAATTCGTCAGTTCAATAATTATGAAAATACTAGCTCAAGGTGGCATAAAAGTTCATGTTTCATCTTTTCCATCTTAAATTCATCTCAAAATAATAAATCTCTAGAATTTAAAATATACAAGATTTGGGGCGCCTGGGTGGCGCAGTCGGTTAAGCGTCCGACTTCAGCCAGGTCACGATCTCGTGGTCCGTGAGTTCGAGCCCCGCGTCAGGCTCTGGGCTGATGGCTCAGAGCCTGGAGCCTGTTTCCGATTCTGTGTCTCCCTCTCTCTCTGCCCCTCCCCCGTTCATGCTCTGTCTCTCTCTGTCCCAAAAATAAATAAACGTTGAAAAAAAAAATTAAAAAAAAAAATAAAATATACAAGATTTTATTCATCTAATCAACATGATTTAATAGATTTACACTAATCTTTGGAACAATAAACATAAAATTAACCTTTTTAAATGTATCAGAAAAGATTTATTGGGAAATTTTCCATTTTAGTATCGATAATAATGAAATAGGAATAGGATTTTCAGACAAAATTGTTACAAACCTGCAAACATAGAATAAAAAACAACTGGACAAAATGAAAAGTATTAAGTCCCTTAGAATTTTCTAATATTTCTCAATTACTCAGGAATTAAATAACATTGTATTCAAAGAAAAATACATTAGTATTAAATTTTCATTATATTCAACGTAAACAATAAATAAATAAAATATACCAAAAAAGCAGTAAAGAATCAAATGCAATGACTTAGTTACTGAACAAAAATGTGAGATGATAAATTGTTATAATCTTTTTATTTTTATTAATTTACTTTTTAAAATATTTTTTAATGTTTATTTATTTTTGAGAGAGAGGGAGAGACAGAGGGTGTGAGGGGAGGGGCAGAGAGAGAGAGGGAGACACAGAATCTGAAGCAGGCTCCAGGCTCTGAGCTGTCAGCACAGAGCCTGATGCGGGACTGGAGCTCAGGAACCCTGAGATCTTGACCTGAGCCTAAGTCGGACGCTCAGCCGACTGAGCCACTGAGGCGCCCCACTTACTTACTTATTATGGGGGAGAGAAACAGACATGGCTTATTTATTAGAATGCAGGAAGGAGAAGGCCTCTTCCAAAACTGAGTGCCACCTCACAAGAGTCTGTATCAAGAGCAAGATAACAGTTGAAAATCCTATTCCTCCCCCCCACCCCCCACCCCTCCCCCACCCCCGCTGAGCCCGTCTGTAAGTTTTTTTAAATATAAAACTCTAACTTTTAGGAAGAACAGTAAGGTCATTTAAATTCTGCTGTGGCCACTGAAGAACCAAAATGGACTCTATGAATGTATTATTTTAATTCAGAGTTTGAATAATATACATGCAGGTGAAACTTTAAAATATTTTAATAAAATGTCATATGCTATGCTAATAAATGTGATAGTTTGATAAAACTGTATCTGGTGAAATATGCAGTACAACAATGACAGACTTATTTCCTGCATTATAATAGATATGAAATCCTAAATTAAGTAGAAGCAAATTGATGCCTCAACTATTTTAAATGAATAACTCATCATGACACGTTAAGAATTACTTCAAGAATTCAGGCTATTTCTAAAGTTAAAAGATTATCTCAACACAATTTATCATATTAATAGTAAAAAGAGAAAATTTACGTAAATGCAAGATAGCCATGTGAATAACTGGACATCTTTTTCTTATTAAAATGTTCTGGAACATACATAAATTTTATGACTATAGTTAAAATTTTGTCAACAATTCTATATATTTGCCGCATAAATTTTTCACCAAAACAATGAAAGGAGAATTTTATTCAAATTTCCAATTTTGATAACCACACTTCCTTTTCTCATCAATTCTGAGAGTTAATCAGAAAGAAGACATTGAAGTTAAAATGTCTTTTATTGAATCACGATCCTCTGAAAATACAAAATCTTATCATTTATTATATGCTCCAATATTATTAGCTACTTTCCTATTCTTTCTATCATCATATTGGCTCAGTTTATGCTAGAAGTCTTCTCATGCAATTTTGTTATGTATTTTCCAATGCTATAAAAGATAAATTTAATTCATTGTGAGATGATGCTTTTCTCTTTTTGATTCATTTACATATGGCTGAAAAGTTATTTTTACAGTAGTGCTATTTCTAGTCTTAACATTAATTATAGATTTCATATTTACTAAAACTGTATATTTATGTCAATTATAGACTAGCCAGAGGGCTTATATGATTTCAGGAAAATCAAAACTGGAACGACTGGAAACAGGCCAATTAGAATTCATTACCACATGGCAAAAACAACTTAGTGCGTGTCTTACTAATGGCAGTATCACTGGCATTGCTTTCTTTTTTATTCCATTTTTCTTTCAGACAGCTTACAGAGGTAATAGTTGATATACAAAATATTGCACATATTTAATGTATACAATTTGATGAGTTTGGACATATGCTTACACCCATGAAAACATCATTAATAATCAAGGTAATAGAATATTTATCACACTCATAAGTTTTTTTGTGTTTCTTTTCATTTGGTTTTGTTTTTGTGGTAAGAACACTTAACAGGAGATTTACCCTCTGAACAAATATTTAAGTGTATAATACAGTATTGTTCACTATAGGCACAATGTTGTAGTGTAGATTTCTAGGGGTTATTCATCCTGCATAACTGAAACTTTATGCCCTTTGAGTGATTAACTCCCCATCTCCCCCCTCCCCGCCAACTCCTGCTAAGCACCATTCTTTTCTCTGTTTCTGTGAGTTCGGTTATTTTAAATACCTCTTATAAGTGGATTTATGCAGTACTTTTCATGTGTCTGGCTTATCTCACTTAGCATAAAGTTATCTATGACAAATGAGTTCATTTGTGTTGTTGTGAATGACAGAATCTCTTTCTTAAGACTGAATAATATTCCACTGTATGTATTTATCACATTTTCTTTAAATATTGATTTGTCTATGGATATTTGGGTTGTTTCCATATCTTGGCTATTGTCAATAATGCTGCAGTGAGCATGGGGGTGCAGATTTCTCTGAATAGCATTTTTATGAATTCCTTTTCAAACAATACAAGTTGTATATAGATAGATAATAGATAGAAAATTCATTTTGTAAGACAAATAATTGTTAATTTTTGCAAAGCAAGTTTTCAAATGCATATATTTAGTAATTAAAAGTTAATACACAGATGCACAAGAGCTTTTGGAAAGAATGGAATATAAAGACATATTTAAAGTTGATAAAGCTGAGGGTGGGAGAGATAAATTTAATATGCCCCAGTGAATGATAAAGCTGAACGAGTCTTAAGAGGTGGTTAGCAAAAAATCAGAATAAAAATGTCAGAGTTTGAAGTATCTTGATTTTTATCTCTAATATTCCTAAAATTTTATTTTATGGATTCTCTCTTTGCTATTATATGTATTATAAATTCCACTCACCCCAAGATAAGATGTCTTCCTTCTGCTTGATTTATAATAAATTTTATTATGTTATAGATAAGAACCACAAAATCCAGAATTTTATGACTTGTTTAAGGTCAAACAGAAATTTAAGAACGAAAGAAGAATTTTTGTTCCCCACGCATCAGTTCTGATCAGTTTTTCTTTTTTTTAAAAAAATTTTTTTTCAACGTTTATTTATTTTTGGGACAGAGAGAGAGCATGAACGGGGGAGGGGCAGAGAGAGAGGGAGACACAGAATCGGAAACAGACTCCAGGCTCCGAGCCATCAGCCCAGAGCCTGACGCGGGGCTTGAACTCCCGGACCGTGAGATCGTGACCTGGCTGAAGTCGGACGCTTAACCGACTGCGCCACCCAGGCGCCCCCAGTTTTTCTTTTAAGAAGAGCAAATTAATGTACTTATTTATGTAAAATTTATTTTGAAATAAAGTGACTGAATTACCTCATACTTTTTCTCCCAGATATTTAGTCTCAATCATGTGTGTCTCTACTTATAAAAATGAAATGATTACATTGTCTTATTCATGTTTTCAAATACTTTTTGATCTTAAAGATGGCCCCTGACATAGCCAAAATGAAAATTAATAAAATAATAAGATCTCATTGTGTAGAGTATATAAATAATTTTAATAGTACAATAATTAAACCTTCTGGTATTCTAGAAGTGACTGAGTGGCTCAGTCAGTTGAACACCTGACTCTTGATTTCAGCTCAGGTCATGATGTTGGTTCATGAGTTTGAGACCCGCATTGGACTCCATGCTATCAGCACGAAAGAATCTTGGGATTCTCTCTTTCCCTCTCTTTCTGCCCCTGCTCTGTTCATGTGCATGCTCTCTCTCTCAAAAATAAATAAACATTACAAATAAACAAACAAATAAAATAAACAAAAAATAAAAACTTTTGGTATTCTATTTTTAAATTGTTGCAAATAAGCCAACCATAAATACTTACTAGATTAAGTATTCAAACTTCTATAGCTTGACTGAGAAGAAAAAAAGGCATTTTTTTCACCTATTGGTTTGTTTATTTATTCAGTAAATATACATATATAGTAAACAGCCACAATGCACTAAACATTTGTTTTTAATTTAACTCTTGCTAAATGAACTAAGCATAGACATAAAAATATTATATTTACAAATTGATTGCCATTAGAGCAAACACTAAAGAAATACAAGTACCTAGGCACAATTTCTTACAAAAAAAGACATATTTAATAATTTCTTTTAATCTTGAAGATATGTAATCTCTTCATATTTGCTTTTCCTATTTGTTAATTAACATTTATATCCTTTTGCACAACTATTGCAGGGCTCTCTGTTCTTTCTCTTAAATGAGCTCTATTGATAATCTGTGTACTAATTTTTGCATTTTATACAGGTTACGAGTTCTATACACTATCCTGTCACTTGCCTTATTTGTATGAAATATCATCTAAATAATTTTTAAAAATTGTTATGACATAAAAAATTTGTAATTGTTTTCCCACATCAATTCTTGTTTCTGTTTCTAGTTTAGTAAGGTTATGCTGCTATTGTAATCAATTTCCATAAACCTAGCAGCTTAAATCAGCACAAACTCATTGCAAAACAGTCACAGAGGCCAAAATCTAAAAGTGGCTGGCAGGGCTGTATTCCTTCTGAAAGATGTAGGGGAGAATTTGTTGCCTTGACTTTTTCTAGCCTTAATAGTCCTCCCAGATTCTTTGCCTATGCATCCACCTTCCATCTTCAACGCCAGCAATGGATGTAGCATCTTTCTCTGTTAGTCTGTCAGTCTCTCTCTCTTTCTCTCTCTCATGTTTCTGTGTTTCTGTTCCCATATCTCCTTTCCTTCTCCACTTTCATCCTTACATTACCTTCTCTGACTGTGACCCCTACTGCCTCCTTTTTATCAGATAATCCAGAATAATTTCCCCAACTCAAGATTCTCAATTTAATCAATTTACAAAGTTCCTTCTGCCATGTAAAGTGTAAAGTTAACATATTCACAAGATCAGGGGGTTAGAATATAGATACCCTGGGGTGGCATTATTCTGTATATTCCAAAGGTGACTTAGGCTAAGGTCATTTACATATACATATACATTTCCTTCTCTTTTGTCCTAGTCCTTATATAAATTGGTATGTATGTATTGTGAGTTTTTAATACCTAAAATATGTTATCAAGTAAGAGTTTTTCAAAATGATTTCCAGTTTTCCTATTCTTTCTCAAGGTGATATAAAATGTGCCTTTATCATATATCCTAATTTCTCATATAAAAATATCGTGCTTTTGTTTTATTTTGTTACATTGACCTGCCCTCTTACAAATAAGAAGTTAATTATTTTAATCCACTGGTACATTTTCTTATATCTACTCATGCTTTTATATTATAAAATTGATCAATAATCTGCACATATTCATTTTGTTCTATAAAAATATTCATGGGGATTTAACTAGGATGTTTTTTAATGTATAGATTGATTTAGAAATTTCTTATCATTACATTATTTTATTATGTTTAGAATTTTCTTTATGATGCACAAAGGGAAATTCACCTTCAAGGTTCACACATAATGAAACCTTTTAAAAGTATGTGGGATGAGAATGTTCTGTTTGAGAGTTGTAAAGTGAGGTTGGGCTCAACTGTTCTTTGAGGTCTACAATTTCAGTAGCTCTTGACCATGATGGAACCTATGAATGGACTTTCTGGAAAGAATCAGAGATTATTTGAAGGAAGACTTAAAGGTTTTCCCAGTGGGGCGCCTGGGTGGCGCAGTCGGTTAAGCGTCCGACTTCAGCCAGGTCATGATCTCGCGGTCCGTGAGTTTGAGCCCCGGTCCGTGAGTTTGAGCCCCGCGTCGGGCTCTGGGCTGATGGCTCAGAACCTGGAGCCTGTTTCCGATTCTGTGTCTCCCTCTCTTTCTGCCCCTCCCCCGTTCATGCTCTGTCTCTCTCTGTCCCAAAAATAAATAAACGTTGAAAAAAAAAATTAAAAAAAAAAAAAAAAAGGTTTTCCCAGTGGCCACATGGTGACAATTTTTTTTTAATGTTCATTTATTTTTGAAAGAGAGAGAGAAGGAGAGAAGATAAAGAGGGAGACAGAGGTATCCGAAGCGGGCTCTGCACCGAACCCCATGTGGGGTTTGAACTCACAAACCATGAGATCATGACCTCACCTGAGCTGAAGTCAGATGCTCAACCAAGTCACGCAGGCATCCTGACATGGCAACAGTTTTATCATCAGAAGAAAAAAAAGCATCAGGAGAGTTTTGGTTCACTGAAAGAGGTTGTATTTGTGAATCATGGCCCCTTAAATGAAAAATAGGAATACAAAGTATATGAAATGTAGTTATAAGGCACAATTTAAAGAAGTGAATAAAATTTGACTTTTAATAGATTTTAATATGTAGGCGGGAGTATTTATAGATGGCATTCTGTTTCTCCAATCCATTGTTTGTGTATAAGATATGCACTTCTTTCTTAATTAGACATAGGGGGCTGGGAGTAAGCTAAGAAGGCTTTGAAAACATGGAGTGTTAGTATATACTAATGACGGATTGGTTCTGGTGCTCATAAAAGTGACCAAGTAATATTGTTAACCATTGTGTCGTAAAATGATATATTAATAATAAATGTATCCAAAAGAAGAGAGAGAACTATCTTACATAACAGCATAAGCTCAATCAATCAGCTCTTGGGAGATAAAACATATAGAAGATCCTACAAATTATAATAAAATACCAGTAAGAATACACATTTTAACAAAGCTAATAGACCAAATATGTTGTGGTGACAGAACAATTGTTTATGTGATACTGGCCATGAAATGTTTAAAAATAAATCTTTTTAGAGAAAGATGCCAGGTACCAAAAACGTAAAACATAAGTGAACAATGAGAATGAATTTAGAATGCTTTTTAATGTCATAGGGAAGATGAACTCTATAAAGAAAATTCAGTCCCTTGCCCAAAGGATTGGTTTTCAATTTACATTTTGAGAATGCAAAATGAGTATGTTGCAAACAAAAATCAGTTTTTAAAAAATTGAATTCTATGTCAGTTTGTCTAAGATGGAAGTGTTTGTCTCTTGGTTCTGGTAGGATTACAGAAATCCTAAGAAAATATAAAAAATAAATAGAGCTTTGCCTTCAGGAAGCTATGAAAACAGGTTTAAAAATAATGAAGAGGGGCGCCTGGGTGGCGCAGTCGGTTGAGCGTCCGACTTCAGCCAGGTCACGATCTCGCGGTCCGGGAGTTCGAGCCCCGCGTCGGGCTCTGGGCTGATGGCTCAGAGCCTGGAGCCTGTTTCCGATTCTGTGTCTCCCTCTCTCTCTGCCCCTCGCCCGTTCATGCTCTGTCTCTCTCTGTCCCAAAAATAAATAAACGTTGAAAAAAAAATAAAAAAAAAATAATGAAGAAATAAACTAATCATGACATTGATATATAGAATTAACTAAGTTTTAAATATAGTAATAAATTGTATAAGCTTCAAAACTCTGTAGATTTTGTCTTTCTTGTGATGTGTTTAAAATGATCAGAAGAATCATTTTTCTAAAGGTTACCTTATAGTAAATTATACTTTAAATTTAAATAAATTATAATTATTTGTGGTTGCTTTTATCTTATGCACAAAAATGTCTAGGAACTAAAGAACAAGGACATTTGTCCAGCAATATGTTAGAATGGATATCTAAACAATGTTCTCACTAGAGAGTGCCTAAAAATGTTTGATAAAAAATGTACTTTAAAAAGTTTTTAGTAAATAGAATACTAAGTATACAAATAATATAAAGAAGTCGTTGCAGATACACTGTGGTGAAAAAAAATGTTCTATCAAAGTGATTGATCTGTAAAGCCAGTGTGTCATTTAAGCATTGCCTATCCCTGATGGGCTAGAGACCTCTAATAGGCTGTATAAGGGACAGAGGGGATGCACCCTAGGAACTTCTCATGATGGGAGATAGTATGAGAAGTTCATCACCATCCAGAGCAAATCCCAACAAACCGTTAGTTGGAAAACAGGAAAAAAGCACACATACATTGTGGATTGAATCAGTTTGGTACTTGGTGGTTTTAAACTTGACTATAGGTTGTGAGGAAAATAAGAAAAATGATTATTTTTTAAAATTTACATATTTTTGAGAGAGACAGAGTATGAGTGGGGGAGGGGCAGAGAGAGAAGGAGACACAGAATCTGAAACAGGCTTTAGGCTCTGAGATGTCAGCACAGAGCCTGACACAGGGTTTGAACTCACGAACCATGAGATCATGACCTGAGCCGAAGTTGGACATTCAACCAACTAAGCCATCCAGGTGCTCAGTAGGAAAATAATTCTTATCCACATGTTGGCCATCAGGTGATTTATATGATAGAAACAACCTCAAGCCAGAAAACATACAAGTTAGTTTCAGGTTTGTAGTTACCTCTTCTAGAAGCATAAACCAAAATTATATCTAGCAGGACACATTTTATAATCAGGGTTCAAGAAATTTTCACAATAAACTTCCATGAATCATGAACTCATGCTCAAAATCAGAAAAATTCTGAGGACATATGCTGTCATAATGAGAGTCCATTGAAACAACAGGATCAAACCTCTAGTAGGTACTGCCATTATCAAAGGCAGAATATAACATATTTACACACATTTAAAGAAAGAGCATACCAAGAGCATGAAAATATTAAAAAAATCCATCACAATGACATATTTGAAAAAAGTTCTATGTAAACTTTCTAAATGCAGTTAAGCATGATAATTCAAACTAGAACTTTGATGGATAAGATAAAGAGCAGTGTGGATACTGTTGAAAATTATTGAAATGGGGCTATGTCATGTGAATTTACTCAGAATGGAGCCCAGGGAGGAAAAGAAATGGAAAATATGAACAAATGTCTAAGAGACATGAAAATAGCATGATAAGGAGTATGCTATAATCCAATGGGGTTCTGGGGAGCAGAGAGAAATAGGTAAAATGAGGAAAATGCAGATGTAAAAAATGATATACAATTCAAAAATAAAAATAACAAATACTCAGATTCAGGAAGTTCAACTAATCTCAAATAAATAATTATATTAATAGAGTGCTGAAAATACAAACCCCAAAGATAAAGACAATATCTTAAAAGAAGTCAAAGATAAAATACAGAGTACCTAAAACGGAAAGTAAGGCTGAGAGCAAATTACTTAGCAACAGTAATGTTTAAAAAAATAACTCACCTACAATATATAGCACATAAAAATATATTTTAATTAACAATAGTAAAGTAAGAATACTTTCATATAATTCAAACTGACATAATTAATGTCAATAGACCTTCATTAAAGGAACTGTAAAGGTTAAGTCAAGTAAAGAGAATAAAAAAAAATGAGGGTTATCTTAACAGAAATAGTAAACTAATAAAATGACAAACATGAAGATATATCTAAATACACATTGACTACAAAAAATAATAGTAGCCAAATTGCTAATGAGGCAGTAAATAAACAATTTAAAAAATGATGGACAAAGATAGCAAATAATTTGGGAAAGATTGTTACTAGAAATAAAGAAATCTGTTGTCGTTTAGTGCCTGGTAGAAGACTGTAGGTATTGATCAATTTCAAATTAAGTATTCAAAAGGTAATGCTGATAGTAACATCTAATAATTGAAATAGAATATGTGACTCCAAACTAGTAGAAGAAAATTATCAAATGAGAAGAATTCAATCTACTTTCTAAATAGAAGAATAGAGAATAAAATTAAACAAAGTGTGACAAAAGGTAAAAAAAAAAGCATAATTTATTTTATCATATGTCATTAGACATGCATGCATACTAATTTGTCACATTAAAAATGACTTACTAAATTAAAGATTAGCAAACAAAATAAGCAGCTATATGCTCAATTAAACAGATGTATCTACACTTAACAACACAAGTAAGTGGTTCCACAAGATGAAAACATAAAATACCCAAAGGAAAGATTATATTAATCTCAGAAAAGTAGTGAAATAATCTCATTTATCAGAGAAATATGGTAATTTTAAACTTCTATTAATCTAATTAGATACACTTCAAAGATATTTAAAAAAAATTTAAGACACAAAAATGAATTGACAAATTCACTTGTAAGTAGCAGATTTTAACATATTTTCCTCTGTTCCTAATAAATGGCAGACAAACTTATAGGTATCATTGCTTTTAGTATAATCAAACATGTGAGAAATCAATAGGAGTGCTGAAGTAAACAAACCAAAGAGAACTCTTATTTTTCAAAATGTAAAAACATACTTCTAAAAAAACTCATGTTCAAAGAATAAATATTTGAAAATAGAAAACATATTCAAATCACTAATAAGAAATACCAAAGATAAGTTTTATTACAGATGTTGGAGGTGTTAGCAACAAAGAGACCAAAAAAAAAAAAAGTCAAAAACAGAGGGACTGACTGACATTAGTTATTCTAGAAATATTGTTATTTTACTATGGACACTTGACACATAGTAGAGGTGATAGTAGATAATATAGTTACAATGGTGGTAGAATTGTTAATTAGATGGAAGAAGTAGCTTGGAAACCTACCCCCCACTGTATACATACACCTTTTAGTATAAACTTAGTAATGATTCACATATAAAACACAAGTCAATACTCTCACCAGAAAGATGAGACATTTAAGATGAGGAAGAATTTATTTAAAAAGACACAAATCGAAAGCCATAATTGAAGAAGATTAAAGTTGGCAATAAATTAAGCATACATTAAACAGAACTCAATACCAAAAAAACAAAAACAAAAACAACAATCCAAACAGACAATCTGATTTTAAAAAATGGAAAGAGGATCTGAATGGACAGACTTCTTTTTTTTTTTTTAAGTAGACATGAGATGGACACAGGTACAGGAAAAGATGCTCACCGTCACTAATCAGGGAAATGAAAATTAAAACCACAAAAGATATTACTTGATCACTCTTAAAATGGTTGTTATCAAAAAGATAATGAATAGCCAAAGCAATCTTGAAAATGAAAACCAAAGCAGGAGGCATCACAATCCCGGACTTCAAGCTGTACTACAAAGCTGTAATGATCAAGACAGTATGGTACTGGCACAAGAACAGACACTCAGATCAATGGAAGAGAATAGAAAACCCAGTAATGGACCCACAAACATATGGCCAACTAATCTTTGACAAAGCAGGACAGCATATCCAATGGAATAAAGATAGTCTCATCAGCAAGTGGTGCTGGGAAATTTATTTAAAAAGACACAAACCGAAAGCCATAATTGAAGAAGATTAAAGTTGGCAATAAATTAAGTATACATTAAACAGAACTGAATGCATGAGTGACATGCAGCAAAATGAACCTAGACCACTTTCTTACACCATACACAAAAATAAACTCAAGATGGATGAAAGACCTCAATGTAAGACAGGAACCCATCAAAATCCTCGAGGAGAAAACAGGCAAAAATCTCTTTGATCTTGGCTGCAGCAACTTCTTACTGAACACATCTCTGGAGGCAAGGGAAACAAAAGCAAAAATGAACTATTGGGACCTCATCAAAATAAAAACCTTTGGCACAGTAAAGGAAACAATCAGCCAAACTAAATGGCAACCAATGGAATGGGAGAAGATATTTGCAAACAACATATCAGATCAAGGGTTAATATCCAAAATCTATAGAGAACTTATCAAACTCAACACTCAAAAAATAAATAATCCAGTGAAGATGGGCAAAAAACAGACACTTCTTCAAAGAAGACATCCAGCTGGCCAACTGACACATGAAAAAATGCTCATCACTCATCATCAGGGAAATACAAATTAAAACCACAATGAGATATCACCTCACACGTGTCAGAATGGCTAACTTTAACAACTCAGGCAACAACAGATGTTGGAGAGGATATGGAGAAAGAAGATCTCTTTTGCACTGCTGGTGGGAATGCAAACTGGTGCAGCCATTCTGGAAAACATTATGGAGGTTCCTCAAAACATTAAAAAAAGAACTACCCTATGACCTAGCAATTGCACTACTGAGTATTTATCTAAGGAATACAGATATCCTGTTTTGAAGGGGCACATGCACCCCAATGTTTATAGCAGTGCTATCAACTATAGCCAAAGTATGGAAAGAAACCAAATGTCCATCGATGGATGAATGGATAAAGAAGATGTGGTATATATATGCACTGGAGTATTACTTGGCAATCAGAAAGAATGACATCTTGCCATTTGGAACTACGTGGATGGAACTAGAGGGTATTATTCTAAGTGAAATTAGTCAGTAAGAGAAAGACAAATATCATATGACTTAACTCTTATGAGTTCTTTAAGATACAAAACAGATGAGCATAAGGGAAGGGAAGCAAAAATAATATAAAAACAGGGATCGGGACAAAACATAAGAGACTCTTAAATATGGAGCATAAACAGAGGGTTACTGGAGGTTTTGTGGGAGGGGGGGGATGGGCTAAATGGGCAAGGGGCATTAAAGAATCTACTCCTGAAATCATTGTTGCACTATATGCTAAATAACTTGGATGTAAATTAAAAAAATAAATTAAAAAAAAAGATATGAAATAAGCATTGGTGAGGATATGGAGAAAAGAGAACTCTTGTGTTCTGTTGGTGGGAATGTAAATTAGTGTAGCCACTACGGCAAACAATATGGAGGATCCTTAAAAAATTAAAAATAGAACTATCATATGATCCAACAATTCTACTTCTGGGACTATATCCAAAGCAAATGAAAACACTTAATTGAAAAAGACATCTGTACCCCCATATTCATTGTGTCATTATTTACAATAGCCAAGACATAGAAACGACCCAATGGAAACACTGGTTGATGAATGAATAAAGATATGTCACACGCATACGTGCACATGTGCATGCGCGCGCACACACACACACACACACACACACACACACACACACAGGAATATTTTCATCCTTGAAGAAGAAAGAAATTTTGCCATTTGTGACAACATGGATGGACCTTGAGGGCATTATGCTAAGTGACATAAGGGAGAGAGAGAAAGAGAAAGACAAATGCCACATGATCTCACTCATGTGTGGAACCTAAAAACAAAGTAACAGAAAAAACTTAACTCATAGATACAGAGAATAGATTGGTGGTTACCAGAGACAGGAGGTGGGAGATGGGTAAAATGGGTGAAGATGGCCCAAAGGTATAAACTTTTAATTACAAAATAAATAAGTCAGGGATATAATATACACCATGGTGTCTACAGTTAACAATACTGTATTCCATACTTGAAAATTGTTAAGAGAATTGATCTTAAAACTTCTTATCACAAAAAATAAAATTTGTATCCACGTGTGGTGATGAATTTTAACTAGACATATTACAGTGATCATTTTGTAATATAAACATATATAGAATCATTATGTTGTATACCTGGAACTAATATAATGTTATATTTAAATTATATTTCAATATTAAAAGATAAAAATGTATTTTTTATCACAAAGCACTATTTCTTAAGGTGAAAAACAAGTCACAAACTGTGACAAAGTACTTGTAACCTATATAACTGGATAGTCAGAATTTTAAGATGACCTCTAATAGAGTGTGCAGATTTTGTTATATCCTCTCTCTTTTAATATGGGTGAGCCTGACCTAATCAGGTAAGTTCCTCTAATAGAGAGTCTAAGAGTCAGAAACAGAATAGGTCAAAGAGATTCGAAGCTGCAGTAGGTACAGTCCTATTGGGCTTGAAGCCGGGAGCCATCATGTTCTGGAGAGGGCCTATGAAGTAGTCCCACAGCTATGCCTTGAGAGCGGTCTCTATATGCTGAGAATATCCAATGATTAAAAGAAAGCAGAGATTTTAATCACACAACCGTAGAGAAATGGATTCTGCCAACAACCTGAGGAAGCTTGGGAGCAGCCTCCAGAGGTGAGGACATACCACACTGACTCCTTGATTTCAGCCTTAGGAATCACTGTGCAGGGGTCCTAGCTAAATCTTGCTGAACTCCTCCCCCATAGAAACTGAGATATATTTTTGTCGATTTAAGCTACTAAATTTGTGGGAATTTGTTACACAGTAATAGAAAATCAATTCAGTAACCAACAAAGAACTAGCATTTGAATACACAGAGATTTTACTGAGAAACAGATAAATAACTTCATGTAAAATAATCATTCAGAGTCATAAGCAGGCATTTCAAAGAATAAAAAAAGTGATCAATTAACATATGAAAAAAATTTAACTTTATTTGTAATTGGTAAAATATGAATACAAACCACAATAGGATGCATTGTCAGAAAAATGAATGGAGAAAGTTGGACCATTTCCAGCATGTGTGAGTATGTGAATAAAAATTGATTTATACTGCTTGCAGAAGAAATGTGAAACAGAAAACAGCATCAGAACTCACACTACTAACTATATATTCTAGAAGACACATATATTTTGTGTTCAAAAATGTGTTCAAAAATATTCATAGAAATAGTACTAGCAGAAGCAAAAGAAAGAACTGTCAGGAGCTTGAATAATAATTCTCAGTAGAATGCATATACAGTATAATAATATATTTATAGAAATTCTACACAGTAGTCAAAATAGCTAAGTGCATTAATGTGAGTAAAATACACATACATCATGTTGAATAAAAGCAAGTCACAGAAATATAAAATAGAGTACAGTGACATTCATACATATTATAGAAACATTAGAAAATGTTTGATTTACTGATATATACACATACCATAAAACAAAAAAGATCAAATGTTATGTACTCAAAACTCAGAAAGGCACCTGGGTGGCTTAGTCAAGCGTCCAACTCTTGACTTCAACTCAGCTTAAGATTCATGGTTCATGAGATTGATCCCTGTGTTGGGCTCGTGCTGATAGCACAGAGCCTGCTTGGAATTCTCTCTCTCCTTCTCTCTCTGCCCTGCCCTAAGCATGTTCTCTCTCTTTCCTCTCTCTCTCTCTCTGTCCCTCTCAAAATAAACTTTAAAAAACAAACAAAAACTCAGAAAAAGGCTTATAGGACTGAGGACTCAGTGAGGAACACAGAGTATCATATGTACTGGTTATATTCTATTTCCTAAATTGGGGATATTATTATTTTTCAATTCAAAATGTATATCAATCCATATTTTTGTGGATGAAACATTCTAAAAAATATCAAACTTTTTGAAATATAAAGCATATGTAGTCACTTATTGTGAATGTCATTCTCTCATGAAAATATGGAAAATAGAAAAACTTCTTTCAGGTTTCCTCACAATTACTATTACTACTATATTATTATTATTATAAAATTTTTGCTTTCCAAAATAATTTATGAGGCATTCAATTTTTTTTTCCCAGAAACAAATTAAAATATAATTACTCATTGACTATTTTGGCTTCTTATTTCGTTAGTCTGTGTAATTTCCTAAAATGAATTAACTGCTATTAAAAACATGTAAATTAGTAATAATAGGCTACTATTTCAAGGTAATATAAGAAAAAAATCCAATTAATATAGTTAAGCCACATATGTAATATGACAAAAATAACAAGGCCAAAATAATAAAGAGCAAATGTCTGATATTTTAGTCATTTAAATACCTAATAATACATCATAAAGATTGATTGAATAAATTGTGTGAAAAATTACTATTAACTGAGTTTAAAAAACAGAACTCTTTTCAACTAGTAATTTCAAATATTAAATAATTGGCTTTAATATGAAAATATTACATACTACAAACATCATGCATTTTCAAGAAGGTATATTTACTGCTCAAATATTTTGTCCTTATTATGTAGAATAAGAAACATCATTTTCCTGAACTCATAGATTTCATTTGATCCATTACTAGTTAGCTAAGTTATTTAAGGAATCTCTGGTACTCTATGCCTAAACACAGATCCAAACCTTTGTGAATGAGAACACATTAACTACATTGAATTAAAGAAGCTAAAGCCATTAAATAAGGGTATTTTGTGGAAAACAGCTATTTTAGAATTAACTAAAGAAAAGTTGGCTCCATTTCAAGCTATAAAACTGTACATTTGGTTCATTTCTGAATAACATGACAATGGAAATTTTAAAAGAGAAAACTATGTCAGCACTGGAAAACTATGAAATACTGTATTATTTTGTACTAAATTTCTGCTGTATTATTTTTGTTAATTAATAGACTATACTTAAAAACAGTCTGAGGCTTATGGTAAAATGAGTAGAAAGTACAGAGATTTTCCATACATTCTCTCCGTCCCCTCCAGTCTGCCTTATATTAACATTCTTCATTTGTGTGGTTTTGCATTTATTACAATAATCCAATAGTGATGCATTATTAACAAAATCTATAGTTGACATTAAGGTTTCCTTTTTGTGTTGTACATTCTATGGACTTTGACAAATGTACAGTGTGTATATAACAGGACTGTAGCTAGTCTTAAAGGTTAACTTGCTTCAAGTTAACATATTCCTTGCTTGCTCACTCAAAATCCTTGATCTATAAGATAACTGATTTACTTCCTTTACAGATTTGTAGACCACTGGCCTTGGGGAATAAAGCACTGGAAGTTTCCAAGGCTACTGAGGCCAGCAAGCCTGTTTGAAGCCACCTGGCTTTCTGATTACCCCAGCTATCTTTTTAGAAAAATGCTTTTCTTTTTTAGGTCACACAAATGACTTCATCGACCTCCTTTTGCACATCAGTAGACCTTGGCCTCCTTTTCAGAAAGAACAGAATACTCTTGTACAACCAGCTCCAGGTACCAAGGAACCAGACTTTCTTGCACAACCTCCCCTGGGTCCCAAGGAACTAGAATTTCTTGTACAACGCCCAAGCACTGAGGTAACTCTGTAGCTGGCACCATGAGTATGCACGTAAGGTAGAAATGCCACAGACCACGGAAGGTACTGCCTTAACTGATTAAACCCCTTATCTCTGGTTCAGGCAGAAACCTCGGAGTTGGCCTTCGAACAAGAATCTGTCTTTTCCCCAGGTGACTGGACCCCTGAATAAAGCTCATATTGCTTTCCAATCACCGGGTTTTTGTAACATGTCCATTACTTCAGAATTTAAAAAAAAATTTTTTTAATGTTTATTTATTTTTGAGAGAGAGAGAGAGACAGAGCACAAACGGGGGGGGGGGGGGGGGGGAGCAGAGAGAGAGGGAAACACAGAATCTGAAACAGGCTCCAGGCTCTGAACTGTCAGCACAGAGCCCAATGCGGAGTTCAAATTCACAAACCGTGAGATCATGACCTGAGCCAAAGTCGGACGCTCAACCAACTGAGCCAACCAGGCGCCCCTACTTTAGAATCTTATTGAATAGTTTCACGTCCCTAAAAATGCTCTGGGCTCTGCTTGTTCATCCCTCCTCTCTCCCCCATTGATATCCCTACCCCAACTTTTGGGCAAGCACTAATCTATGGTCTTCATAGTTGTGGCTTTGGCAGACTACCATGTTACAGAGTTAGAACCATACAATATGTAGCCTTCTCAGATTGCTTTCTTTCACTGAGCAATATGCATTTAATGCTGCTCCATACATTTTCATGGTTAGATAAATAATTGCTTTGGGGCGCCTGGGTGGCTCAGTTGATTGAGGGTCCGACTTCAGCTCAGGTCATGATCTCACAGCTTGTGAGTTTGAGCCCCGCATAGGGCTCTGTGCTGACAGCTGGGAGCCTGGAGCCTGCTTCTGATTCTGTGTCTTCCTCTCTCTCTGCCCCTAAGCCACTTGCATTTTGTCTCCATCTCTCTCAAAAATAAATAAACATTTTAAAAAATTGCTTCTCATCACTCACTAATATTCCATTGTATAACTATATTATAGTTGCTTTTTGAAGGATGTCTTAGTTGCTGCCACATTTTGGTAATTATGAATAAATCTGTTATAAACATTACTGTGCAGGATATTGCATGGAGAGTTTTCAGTTGATATGGAAAGTAAGGTGAGTCTGTTTAGTTTTGTAAAAAAAAACCTATCAAACGATCTTCCAAAATGGCTGGAGCATTTTACATTTCCACACGAAATGAATGAGATCTCCTTTTGCTCCATATTCTCCCTCGCGATTGGTGTTGTCAGTGTTTTGGGTTTTAGCCATTCTAATAAGTTTGTAGTAGCATCTTGTTTTAATTTGCAATTCTCTGATGACTATGTTGAGCATGGTTTCAGGTGCTTATTTACAATCTGTAATTCTTCGTTGATGAGGTAGGTTACTGCTCAGATCTTCTGCCCGTTTTTAAATTTGATTGTTTTCTTATTAGTGATTTTTCAAAGGTCTTTGTATATACACAAGTCCTTCTTCAGATAAGTGTTTTGCAAAGACCTTCTTCTAGTTTGTAGTTTGTCTTTTCTTAACAATGTCTTTTGCAGATAGATGTTCTCAATTGACTTAACCTCTTAAGGAAGTTCTTGAAATTTTTTTCTTGAAATAACCCAGGTTTCGTGATCATTATTAATCATCATTACACTTAACTCTTGCACTAATAAATTTACCTGTGTTATTCAAATGGTAAGTTTATATATGCATACTAAAATATGATTTTAATCTTAATTTTTTTCAGATATTTTAGCTCCACATTGTATATTTAAATATCCAATTATTAAGAATAAATGTCAATTGAATCTTTGTTTTTACTACAGACATGATTTAACTTTAAATATCATGACAACTTCTGTTATCAACTTATTATTGATTAAGCACAAGTTTCAGGAAATTAAGTAAACATTTGCTCCTATGGCCTGAGCATGCTCCATTCTTCCTTACTACTAATCTCTCTAACTGCTGTGAATAGAAACAGTCAAAGAAAATGGGAGTAAAAATTTTAAAGTGTCTATTGTAAAGGCTGAGATATTTTCATACTGTACATTAAACATTACGGAAATAATTCTCCAAAAAGAAATTTGTGAACCCGGGATAATTCTCTGGATATCACTAACTGTAGTGAGAATGGTTTAATAAAATGCCATGCCCAGGTAGCTTATATAAAGCACAAGCCAGATTGACAACCAGGTATGCCTAAATGCAGAGCCTTTATTCCTTACAATATAACACATTAAGTGATGGTGCAATGTGTGAGTCACTTATAGTTATTTCTAATATGATGGTTTAGAAGGTAGCAGTAAGCTAAGTCAGAAAATATGGCAGACAGTACTGTTGTTCATGCAATCAACTATCAAGCATTGGGGTATTGGCAAAATGTTAACAATTGACTCTTTAAAAACAAAACAAACACCAAATCGGTACTTTGTAATATTTGAAGACTTTTTGTAGTGTGAATATTCTCACCTGGGACTATTTCAAGCTTCTAAATTTCTTTTTTTTTTTAATCTTTATTTATTTTCGAGAGAGAGAGAGAGAGACAGAACACAAACAGGGGAGGAACAGAGAGACAGGGAGGCACAGAATCTAAAGCAAGCTCCAGGCTCTGAGCTGTCGGCACAGAGCCTGACACGGGGCTGGAACCCACGGACTGTGAGATCATAACATGAGCTAAAGTCGGACGCTTAACCGACTGAGCTCCCAGGCACCCCTCATGCTGCTAAATTTCAAGGACCATGAAGGGTATGAGTTTTTACCCTAACTGCAAGCAAATAGATTAGCTTGCCACAGTTTCATGGATGCTGGGAGAAGAGCTGAGACTCTTGAATCCGAGGTAAAGGACAGCTTATTCCTCACAGCAATAGCAGTTGTCAGAATACCAGAATTCGTGCCACCCTCACACCCCAAATACAACGAGGTGAGACAAAGTGGTATAAATAACACCTGCACGTATGTTACAGAAGAGAAACCTTGAGTGTAGGGTACCTGAATCTTTCATAATGGGGAATATGGAAAATAAATTTTTCCCAGAGATGGCATCTGTATTATGCTGGGTAATAAATAAGTCCATGTTTTTCACAGAGGTAAGATACTTTCTTCCAATTTTGTTTACTATACAAACTTCCTTGAAAAGATAGATTATAACAAGGTAGTCAATGCCTTTTTTCACAAGAAACCAATAAAGAATTATCCCCCAATACTAATGTGATATCCTTGAACATGGGAGTTAGGAAGACACATGCACAATTAGCTGTTGTGAGTCAGGACAAGCCACTCTAGGACATCATCTCAAGCAAGCAATGCTACAAAGGAATATTAGAAAGCTCTTTATAGGTAGGTAAGACCAACAATGTAACAATTATAAGACATATATTAGAATCATATTTATTTTTTATTGAAAAACTTATGCTATCTCTAAAAGAATAATTTGCTAAAATAGTATAATAATTTTGCAATCCTTCCTGATATCAGCACTGAGTAGAACAAGTGTTCAAATTCTTTGCGGATTGCATGTCACATGTAAATTAAGGGATAAGGATATCACATAATTTTAATATTATGATTCCATCAAAATAAAATATTTGGGCAATTCTAAGAAAGTGAGTTGAAGGCAAAAGGGTTGAACAAATACAGGTGATTTGCTAGTATTTGTTTTCATACAGATTACTTATAATTTTCAAGATAAATGTACTTTTGGAAAGTCGTTTACAGCTAAATAATTGGAAAAATCACTCAGTAAATTATGATTTATTCAATTAGCTAATTTGTTTATAAGTTTCCTTAGTTCTTTGCATCCCTACATCATCATATTTGTCACACTGTACTGTAATTATCCACTTACCAGTATGTCTTTCTTTGTAAGTATTCTGGGACTTTTTTTTAATAAATGTTTTCTTTATTTTTGAGAGAAAGAGAGTGAGCCAGGGAGGAACAGAGAGAGAGGGAGACAGAGGATCCGAAGCAGGCTCTGCACTAACATCAGCAAGCCTGACGTGGGGCTCAGATCCACAAAGCATGAGATCATAACCTGAGCCGAAGTCAGACACTTAACCGACTAAGACACTCAGGTGCCCCACATTTTGGGGCTTTTAATCAGAGCTGCATATCAGAAGAATGAGCTAGATGATGTGAAACACACACACACACACACACACACACACACACCATATACACCCCTAGGCCTATACATAGAAACTCAGTCATTGGATTTGGGAAGTAGTCAATACCTATATATTTTTTTAATTACCACAGGATACTGTAATATACATCGTGATTTAAAACAACTGTCCTACAACGTGTTACATTGTATGGCAGTGAAATTACTTGTGCATCTTTGTTTTCCTAATATCCATCATAGTTTTTGAAGCATGGTTTTGTGCTTAGTATATATTAACTATGTTTGTTTCCAGCTCACCTTAACACATTCCACTATTGCTTTTCATAAATAATGACTACTCCAACAGCTTCCTATATGTTTTTCCATTTATTCCTGCCGCTAATAACATTTCTGCCCAATATAGGAATTAATTTAAAATTTATAACTACTGTACTTACTCAGAATTCCCAATGCTTTATTCTTCCAGTAATAAGTTGAACCATAGAAAATTACTGTCTTTATAGCAAAATGGTCAAATATTAACAATTTCATATGGTTCAACCTAAAAAACTACAATTCAAAATTCTTAACATGAACTATAAGCCATCACATAATTTTATACCTATATATTCAAACTCATTTCATGCCATCTCCTTCTATTCTCCCCATAGCAGGGATACATCTGCTTCTCACCAGAGTAAATTTATTTCAGATTCCCAGACTCAGTAAATTTAATTGCTGTCTAAGCATTACATCAGAAGTAGCTTTTTCTCCCATGACTCTCTCAGCTCCTTATTGATTTCCTTTGTCATTTAAAAGATTTATCTAGGGGCATCACCGTGGCTCAGTCGGTTAAACAGCTGACTTTGGCTCGGTCATGATCTCATGGTTCGTGAGTTCAAACCCCACGTTGGGCTCTGCCCTGACAGCTTAGAGCCTGGAGCCTGTTTAGATTCTGTGTCTCCCTTCCTGTGCCTCCCCTGCTCATGCCTTGTCTTGCTCTGTCTCTCAAAGCTGAATAAATGTTCAAAAAGTTTTTTTTAATATAAAAGATTTATCTAAGTTTATTATTTTGTCCCTTTTGATAGCTATTTCTCAAAATAAATCATTTATACCTATGTCTCCATAATTTGGAGATATTTTTCGTATTTTTCTTGCCATGTGCTCCAAAAGTGTAATAGAGACCCTGACAAATGTTTGCGTGTGTGTATATATGTATATGTATGTGTGTGTGTGTGTGTGTACATAATAAACATTTAAAAATATTTTGAGGAAAATATGATTAAGTATAATATCATATCATAATAAAATGATACAAACTGCTATAAAATAAAAATCCTGGCTATGTGGAAATGGTAATCTTCATAAATCCTAAAAACTGTCTCACACTTGGTTCTTTTTTTAAGTCTGAAAATAAATACAGATATATATTTGATTTTTTCTTATATATATTTTCTCTTATATATATGTTTATCTTTCACAAAACTTAACTGAAAAATCCTCTTAAAGCCATAGATTAACCCCCAAATGAAATGCTTTCCTACTAAAGAGAACTGGAATGTTCAGCTATATAAGGTATTGTTTCTATGGCTGTGATTATTTTCCACCATATGTTGCTTCATGAAGTACCAATAAAACAATGTATAAATACTTACTGAGATGAACTGTTGAGATAAAGATATTTCATTCAAAATATAGTATTTCCCATTGACAAGGATGTGAAGACAAAGAAACTCTCATGCACCATTAGTGGAAATGCAAACAGGTACAGCCACTGTGGAAGACAGTAATGAGGTTTCTCAAAAAATTAAAAATATAACTGCCCTACAATACAGCACTCACATTACTGGGTATGTATCAAAAATAAAACAAAATATGAAAACATTAATCTGAAAAGATATAGGCACCCTTATGTTTATTTTATTATTTACAATAGTCAAACTATGGAAGCAGCCCAAGTGTCTATTGATAGAATTATATTCAGCCATAAAAAAAGAATGAAATCTTGACATTTGCAACAACATGGATGGATCTAGAGCATATAATGCTAAGCAAAATAAGCTAGTCAGAGGAAGACAAATACCATATGATATCACTCATGTGAAATTTAAGAAAAAGTACAATGGAAAAAAATGAGAGATAAACCAAGAAATAGACTCCCCACTATAAAGAACAAATAGATGGTAACTGCAGAGGAGGTGGGTGGGGGGATGGGTGGAATAGGTGAAGGAGATTAAGAGTGTGCTTATCTTGATGAGGGCTGAATAATATATGGTATTGCTGAATCACTATATTGTACTCCTGAAACTAATATAACACTGTATGTTAACTACACTGGAATTAAAATTTAATAAAAGAAAAGTCAACTTACAGAATGAGAGGAAATATTTACAAATTGTATATTTAATAAAGGATCAAGATCCAAAATATATATACAACTAAATAGCAAAAAACTAACAATCCAACTAAAAATGGACAAACTAACTGAATAGACATTTTTGTTCTGAAGAAGACATACAAATGGCCAAAATGTACATGAAGAGATAGTCATCGACACTAATCATCAGAGAAATGCAAGTCAAAGCTGTAATGAAATATCACCCCATACCTGTTAAAATGGCTATCATCAAAAAGACAAGAGACAAGTGTTGGTGAGGATATAGAGGAAAGGGAACCTTGGTGTACTGTTGATGAGGAAGTAAATTGGTATAGCCACTGTGGAAAACAGTATGAATGGTCCTCAAAAAATAAAAATACAACTTATTACATAATCCAGCAATTCCACTTATGGGTATATATTCAAAGAAAAAAAATAGGATCTCAAACACTTACCTGAATTCCATGTTTATTGCATCATTATTTACAGTACCCAAACTATGGAAGCAGCTCAAGTGTCCATGGATAGAGCACTAGATAAAGAGATGTGATGTATGCGATTCAGCCATAAAAAAAGAGGGAAATCCTGCCATTTTTGACAACATGCATGGATTTTGAGGGAATTATGCTAAATGACATAAGGCAAACAGAAAAGGCTAATACCAAAAAGTACCACATATATATATAGAATCTAAAAAATAAAGTCAAACTCTTAGAAACAGGGAGTTTGAGGATGGTTGCCATGGGATGCTGGTAATTGAATCCAAACTTCCATCTGCAAAATGAGTAAGTCTGAACATCTAATGTGAATAGTGATAGCTATCATTGATAGCACTGTATTCTGTATTTGAAATTTGGTAAAAGAGTAGAGCTTAAATGTTCTCACCAAAAATGAGAGAGATAAATAGGTGAAGTGATGGTTATGTATATTAATTAACTAGATGGAGTTCTTTCATAATGCATATCAAACACCACAATGTATACTTGAAGTATATTTAAAATTTTGTCAATTATACTTCAATAATGATGACATATAAAAATAGAGATAATGAAAAAAAATCAGATATTTATAAATATCAAAATAGAGTATTTCCACAAAGCACAGTAATAGTCATAGTGTTGCTTCTACAGATGGTATTATGCGTTAAAGTTGAGACATGACTGAGTTCATGGCCTGTATTTTGGGCCAAAAATTGTTCTATTAAAAAAGTCGGATGCAAAAATCTGTGCTTTATCTATAAATGTAAATCCATATCCAGATATAATATATCAAAAGTTTGTTTTTTTTTTAATCCACAAAAGGCCCTAGCAATTAGTAATGATAAAAAAAAACCACAAAAACTAAACAAAGCAAAAACTACAAACCTATATCACATGTGCTCAGTTTACTTTACTTTAGCAAATTTTTAGCAAATATTATATCCCAGTACAATAAAGGTAAATAAGATAATATAATTAACAGTGGTTCACTTCTTTATTCAACAGCACTCAAAAGAATTCAGTCTTAAGATCTAATTATATATATATATATATATATATACTCTCAATGTCAATTATGCAGTTTAGGGATTAGGGATTATAGGGATAATTAGGGATTAGGGATATAGGGATTATATATAATATATGTATGCATATATATAATATACACTGTATATATATATATACACTATATATATATTTATAGTGTGTGTGTATATATATATATATATATATATATATATATATACTCTCAATGTCAATTATGCAGTTTAGGGACAGTCTTTTGAAGAAATACTATGGTTCAAAGTGAAAAAATATTTGGTTTATTAATAAAATGCTATATTCCTCAGAATTAAAAGGAAAATCCATTATTATCATTATTGTTATTATTATTAATTTATTTTTAATTAAACTGGTATCTTTGAAATGCAGAGACATTTTAAAACAGATTAATACAGTTTAAAAATTTTTTTTACATTTATTTATTTTTGAGAGATAGAGACAGAGCACAAGTAGAGGAGGGGCAGAGAGAGAATGAGACACAGAATCTGAAGCAGGCTCCAGGTTCTGAGCTGTCAGCACAGAGCCCAACACTGGGCTCAAATTCACAAACCATGAGATCATGACCTGAGCCAAAGTCTGACATTTAATCGACTGAACCACCCAGGCGCCCCATAAAAAACAGATTAATACAGTTTAAATTGCTGGAAGTCACAGGTAATATGTAAATTTTCCACATGCAGTCTCTGGGAGTCAACAGTTACATAATCCAACAGCTAGATAGGAGAGATGAATACAACTGTGGGCTTTGGGTATATCCTTAACATATCACCAGTCACCATCAAGAGAGCCCAATGGAGAGTGATACTAGACTGTCCTGTTAGATAATGAGAAGACACCCAGGAAAAAACAAGAAATGGTTCTATTCTCTGAATTTCCTGCAAGTAGTCAGGAAAGAAAGAATTCATCAAGAAAGAATTTTAAACAGGTGACAGACAATAGTTGAAACAATGAGCTTTAGTCTCCAAATGAGGTAGGCTGAGGATTTCAAGGTATTTTAGGAACAAGATTGTACATATTAGGAAAATATAGGTTGTCAGTACTAAGATGAACACGAGAAAAAAAGAAAAAAAGTTTCAGTTATCCAGACAGGCATTTCTTTTGGGGATTATATCTCCAAATGAAAGCTGATTTGTTACTTTCAGAGCACAGAAGAGACCTCATTGAGGACAAAGACCACACATCGAAGACTTGGAAAACCAATCTCATGCAGAGTGATTCTAGAGGTGGTATTGGAAAAGAGCATTCAAATATAAGTTCCAGTTTAGAGAGAGAAGAATGAAGCATTTTCTGACACCACAGAAAATACAAAAGATAATACAGTAACACAACATCAGCTCAAGAGATTTTCATTTATTTGAAATAACATGTCATTAGAAAACATATTTTTTCTTGTGTTTATTTGTCATATAATGGAGTCAGAAAGGAGAAATACAAACAAGATGTGGAATAATGGCATTAATACAAGAGATAATTTTTTTTAATGTTCAGCAGTAACAAGTGTAACAAATAAATGAAGGGAAGAAGAAAGAACATGAATCAATAAAGCCCTACAATTGTTTTGGCAGAAATCAGTGTGAAGGAGTGTAAGGAAAAAAATATGTGATTGGGGTATAAAATCTGTATTTCCAAAAGTTTCGTAACCTGACACAAACTTTATTGAATTGCATTTGAGTGCTTTTACCATCCCCAAGCCCACTTTGCTAGATTATGTCTTATTTGATGTGAATACTTAGTAAACTTACTGACCATAACCATGATATTTGTAGGAAACAACATCAAATATTTACAAATTCTGCAGTCAACTTTTTTATCCTTGCTGTTTCAGAAAAATGTACATTTTAGATGTCTTATAGTTTATGATAAATTATGGCATAAGGCTTAAATAATTTTATGTCAACTTTTTCAAAAACATAATAAAAACTGAAATATATGCAGAGTATATATGCAGAATAAAAGCTGGCTTCTCTAGACTTTCACCTTCATTTGGGAGAGAGAAAAAGAAGCATTTCAGGGGCCACTGTCTTTTTCTATAATGCATTTTTAAATATTCTTGTTTGAGGATTTGATTTTTCTTGTATCTCTAAAGCTACTTGGAAGCTGAAAAGAAATAGAAACACTCTTTGAAATTAGCATATGAGGCCACTTTACTCAAAACTTAAGGGGCTGGCATTTAGTATTAACTACACAAACTGAAAACAATTTAGTATACAGATTAATACACAACAAATAAGGGTTTTTTCTAATTAGAAACTTTTTCCCAATATAACCTTTAGTATACAAAATCCTAGAAAAAATTTATTTCTTCCATTTCAGTCCTAAATTGATCTAGTCAACATGTCACCTGAAGTGACCTGTGTTATTTTTTATGTTGCACTATTTAGATTTCTCATTTAGTGATTCTATTTTTGTTTAGTTACTTTAGATTAGAAATACATGATATAGTATGACTCTATTCTTCATTGATACAATTTTAATGGTAGCAAGTTACATAAAATGTTATGCTTAAATAACTGAACATATATTTAAAAAATCATAATAGGATATAAAAGATGACTCCTTAAAAATATTTTTGTAAAAATAAAATTATTTTATACTGGACAATTGGTGGGTCACATGGTCTCTATGTCAGTGAGATTAACACAAGATTTTGAGTTCTCATTACCAACTTTTTCTAGAAGGATTTATTCTCTATATAGTTAGCTCTGATGAAACCAATCTTAACACTTGATGATTTTCTGGAATCTTGTGAGTTACAGGAATTCTTAACTTTTTAGTCTACTAGGTAAATTATTAAAAGTGCTTCTAGGGGCGCCTGGGTGGCGCAGTCGGTTAAGCGTCCGACTTCAGCCAGGTCACGATCTCGCGGTCCGGGAGTTCGAGCCCCACATCGGGCTCTGAGCTGATGGCTCAGAGCCTGGAGCCTGTTTCCGATTCTGTGTCTCCCTCTCTCTGACCCTCCCCCGTTCATGCTCTGTCTCTCTCTGTCTCAAAAATAAATAAACGTTAAAAAAAAAAACTTTAAAAAAAAAGTGCTTCTATAAACTGATATTCTTCAGAAGTTCTCACTGGTGTAGATTTTCATGAGGTTAACTGTATTAAACTTAAAAGTCTCTCCTTATTCTGGCATTGCATCTTTCACATACTTTTATTACTAGAATGTTCTTTGTAATATGAAAGTATGATGTTTGATAATATTTTTATTTTTTCTAACATATTTAATGTGAAAAAATGGTAGCACGATGCATTTCTCCATTTTACATAATAAAGAAAAAAGATGTTGCTTTGTTAAATGCAAAACTATTATAGGACTACTATTAGTTACTAGATTAGACCACTATTAGTTAATATTTATAGATTATAACTATTATAGTTATAATCTTGACATGAGCTCACATGCTACATAGAAAAGTTCTTTTCATTTATTCACCCAGAGGATTTCTTTATTAAAGTCAACATTAAACAAAAAGTATAATAATAAAGGGAAGGCTACAAGGCCATTTTCAAGACCAAGAAAAGAGCAAGAAATTGTATAAATATGACAGTAAAAAAAAAAAAAGCATCATCCAAGACTCAGTTTGGGGATTACTCTACCAGAGAATGTGGTGGAGTGTCAATAATGCAGTTTGGAAATTAAAACAAACATACATGTTTAATTTGTAAAGTTAAGACTTTAAACAGACTTGGTAAAATTACTTAATGTCTCTGAGTCTCAGTACATCTAGACAAGTTGTAATAGAGACTAAATGAGCTAAACAATATGAAAAGCCTTGTTTTATACCTCACCTAGTATTAATTTTTTTCCGTATAAATTTGTGTTCTCATCATCCGTTAATAAACATACACACATATAGTAAAAAAACAGAATGATTAACTCCTAAATGTTTAGCTCACTCTCACATGATTTGTGAGTGTATATCATCTTACTGATCTTTATTTTTTTAAGTTTTTTTTAAATGTTTATTTATTTTGAGAAACAGAGAGGCAGAGCATAAATGGGGAAGGGGCAGAGAGAGGGAGACACAGAATCCAAAGCAGGCTCCAGGCTCTGAGAAGTCAGCACAGAGCCCGATGTGGGGCTCGAACTCACAGACCATGAGATCATGGCCTGAGCCAAAGTCGGACACTTAACCGACTGAGCCACCCAGGTGCCCCTGATCTTTATTTTTAAACTATTAAGAGCATAATACAAATTTCACTTAAGTGTCTTAAAAATAGTAAAATATATAGAAAAAAGGAGTACAAGAAATAATCACAACGAATGTATTTGTATTTGTGCTTTTCTTTCAAGCCAAATGTCCTGTACAATATTAAACAATATTATAACCATATATCATATATTTAAATAAATAAAAATATACTTTTAGCTCTAGTTCATTAATATTTCTGGTTCTGGATAAAGTCAACTGTTTCTGATATTAATTCTAATGGACTTATTTTCCTTTTTATATAAACCTCAATAAAACCTATTCCAGATGTATTTCCTTCCAATTAAATATTTGAATAAATGTTTCATTTTTCAAATATACATATGTAGAATCTTTAATATACAGTATTACTAAATTCATTTAAAACATTTTTAAAGCCCCCAAATTTGGACCAAATCTATCAGGAGGACTCCATATCCATTAACAGTATTATACTGTGTGTGTCTGTGTCTCTGTGTGTGCTGTTTTCACATAATATTATATCTGAGAATTATGAATGGATAATATATCCCCTTCTCCTTCCTAAGCTATAGATTAATTACTTGGTTTCTTTTATAAGATTATGATTGAAAGATAGGAATTCCAAGAAACAGATACCAGTTAAAGGGGTTTTTGCAACAAATCCTTCAGTTTATGCTCAAGATGAGATTAAGCAATGGTCAGATACTGGCAAATGCTGATTATTAAGCCTTCTTATGGAGAATGATTCTTCATTTTGATGGGTTGTAAACTGATGGAAAGAAAACATGAACATATATAACTACATAATAATCCTAATTTCTCCGGAGGGATACAAAACTTGGAGGGAAGTAAAGATAGCCACAAAGTCGTCCTAGATGCAGCATATCCATCATAGCCCCTTTTGTGTGCAAATGTCCTAAAGGGAGTACTTGGCAGTGACTATCATGTACTACTATGACTAGTAAGAGAAGTAAGGTCTTAGTAAGTCTGAGAAAATCATTTCTCTTTCTGTAAGGTCCTTTCATGTTCCTGGCTTATATCAATATTTCACATGAATTTGTTTCTAAAAACAAGTGACACCTCAAAAAAAAAAAAAGGAGCTGCAGACATCCAGAGCTTCCTGTTTCTCCTCCTGGATCCCAGATCAACTTGCTGCCCATAGCTTTCTAGAATCACGGAATTCTTACTTTTTGCTTAAAATATTCCAATTCCTTGTAGGAGGGGCAAAAAAAAAAAAAAAGTAAAGCCAAACAAACAAATTCTGTTTGTGTTAACACACAAAAGCAAATGGCTAAAGAGTCAAAGAAGTCTCATGTGAATTATTGAACTTACCTAAAACTTTTTTTATATTTTATTTATTTATTTTTATTATATGAAATTTATTGTCAAATGAGTTTCCATACAACACCCAGTGCTCATCCCAAAAGATGCCCTCTTCAATGCCTATCACCTACCCTACCCTCCCTTCCACCCCCCATCAACCCTCAGTTTGTTCTCAGTTTTTAAGAGTCTCTTATGCTTTGGCCCTCTCCCATTCTAACCTCTTTTTTTTCTTTTTTTTTTCCTTCCCCTCCCCCATGGGTTTCTGTTAAGTTACTCAGGATCTACATAAGAGTGAAAACATATGGTATCTGTCTTTCTCTATATGGCTTATTTCACTTAGCATCACACTCTCCAGTTCCATTCACATTGCTATAAAGGGCCATATTTCATTCTTTCTCATTGCCATGTACTACTCCATTGTGTATATAAACCACAATTTCTTTATCCATTCATCAGTTGAAGGACATTTAGGCTTTTTCCACAATTTGGCTATTGTTGAGAGTGCTGCTATAAACATTGGGGTACAAGTGCCCCTATGCATCAGTACTCCTGTATCCCTTGGGTAAATTCCTAGCAGTGCTATTGCTGGGTCATAGGGTAGGTCTATTTTTAATTTTTTGAGGAACCTCCACACTGTTTTCCAGAGTGGTGCACCAGTTTGCATTCCCGCCAACAGTGCAATAGGGTTCCCATTTCTCCACATCCTCTCCAGCATCTATAGTCTCCTGATTTGTTCATTTTGGCCACTCTGACTGGCGTGAGGTGATATCTGAGTGTGGTTTTGACTTGTATTTCCCTGATGAGGAGCGACGTTGAGCATCTTTTCATGTGTCTGTTGGCCATCTGGATGTCTTCTATAGAGAACTGTCTATTCATGTTTTCTGCCCATTTCTCCACTGGATTATTTGTTTTTCGGGTGTGGAGTTTGGTGAGTTCTTTATAGATTTTGGATACTAGCCCTTTGTCCGATATGTCATCTGCAAATATCTTTTCCCATTCCGTTGGTTGCCTTTTAGTTTGGTTGATTGTTTCCTTTGCTGTGCAGAAGCTTTTCATCTTCATGAAAATAGTTCATTTTTGCTTTTAATTCCCAATAGTTCATTTTAGCTTTTAATTCCCTTGCCTTTGGGGATGTGTCAAGTAAGCAATTGCTACAGCTGTGGTCAGAGAGGTCTTTTCCTGCTTTCTCCTCTAGGGTTTTGATGGTTTCCTGTCTCAAATTCAAGTCCTTTATCCATTTTGAGTTTATTTTTGTGAATGGTGTAAGAAAGTGGTCTAGTTTCATTCTTCTGCATGTTGCTGTCCAGTTCTCCCAGCACAATTTGTTAAAGACACTGTCTTTTTTCCATTGGATGTTCTTTCCTGCTTTGTCAAAGATGAGTTGGCCATACTTTTGTGGGTCTAGTTCTGGGGTTTCTATTCTATTCCATGGGTCTATGTGTCTGTTTTTGTGCCAATACCATGCTGTTTTGATGATTACAGCTTTGTAGTAGAGGCTAAAGTCTGGGATTGTGATGCCTCCTGCTTTGGTCTTCTTCAAAATTCCTTTGGCTATTCGGGGCCTTTTGTGGTTCCATATGAATTTTGGGATTGCTTGTTCTAGCTTCGAGAAGAATGCTGGTACAATTTTGATTGGGATTGCATTGAATGTGTAGATAGCTTTGGGTAGTATTGACATTTTGACAATATTTATTCTTCCAATCCATGAGCACAGAATGTTTTTCCATTTCTTTATATCTTCTTCAATTTCCTTCATAAGCTTTCTATAGTTTTCAGCATACAGATCTTTTACATCTTTGGTTAGATTTATTCCTAGGTATTTTATGCTTCTTGGTGCAATTGTGAATGGGATCAGTTTCTTTATTTGTCTTTCCGTTGCTTCACTATTAGTGTATAAGAATGAAACTGATTTCTTTACATTGATTTTGTATTCTGCAACTTTGCTGAATTCATGTATCAGTTCTAGCAGACTTTTGGTGGAGTCTATCGGATTTTCCATGTATAATATCATGTCATGTGCAAAAAGTGAAAGCTTGACTTCATCTTTGCCAATTTTGATGCCTTTGATTTCCTTTTGTTGTCTGATTGCTGATGCTAGCACTTCCAACACTATGTTAAACAACAGTGGTGAGAGTGGACATCCCTGTCGTGTTCCTGATCTCAGGGAAAAAGCTTTCAGTTTTTCCCCATTGAGGATGATGTTAGCTGTGGGCTTTTCATAGATGGCTTTTATGATGTCTAAGTATGTTCCTTCTATCCTGACTTTCTCGAGGGTTTTTATTAAGAAAGATGCTGAATTTTGTCAAATGCTTTTTCTGCATCGATTGACAGGATCATATGGTTCTTATCTTTTCTTTTATTAATGTGATGTATCACGTTGATTGATTTGCGAATGTTGAACCAGCCCTGCATCCCAGGAAAGAATCCCACATGATCATGGTGAAAATTCTTTTTATAAGCTGTTGAATTCGATTTGCTAGTATCTTATTGAGAATTTTTGCATCCATATTCATCAGGGATATTGGCCTGTAGTTCTCTTTTTTTAATGGGTCTCCGTCTGGTTTAGGAATCAAAGTAATACTGGCTTCATAGAATGAGTCTGGAAGTTTTCCTTCCCTTTCCATTTCTTGGAATAGCATGAGAAGGATAGGTATTATCTCTGCTTTAAACGTCTGGTAGAACTCCCCTGGAAAGCCATCTGGTCCTGGACTCTTATTTGTTGGGAGATTTTTGATGACTGATTCAATTTCTTCACTGGTTATGGGTCTCTTCAAGCTTTCTATTTCCTCCTGGTTGGTGTTTAGGAATTTGTCCATTTCTTCCAGGTTGTCCAGTTTGTTGGCATATAATTTTTCATAGTATTCCCTGATAATTGTTTGTATCTCTGAGGGATTGGTTGTAATCATTCCATTTTCATTCATGATTTTATCTATTTGGGTCATCTCCCTTTTCTTTTTGAGAAGCCTGGCTAGAGGTTTATCAATTTTGTTTATTTTTTCAAAAAAAAAAATCTTGGTTTCGTTGATCTGCTCTACCGTTTTTTTAGATTCTGTATTGTTTATTTCTGCTCTGATCTTTATTATTTCCCTTCTTCTGCTGGGTTTAGGCTGCCTTTGCTGTTCTGCTTCTATTTCCTTTAGGTGTGCTGTTAGATTTTGTATTTGGGATTTTTCTTGTTTCTGGAGATAGGCCTGGATTGCAACGTATTTTCCTCTCAGGACTGCCTTCGCTGCGTCCCAAAGCATTTGGATTGTTGTATTTTCATTTTCGTTTGTTTCCATATATTATTTAATTTCTTCTCTAATTGCCTGGTTGACCCACTCATTCTTTAGTAGGGTGTTCTTTAACCTCCATGCTTTTGGAGGTTTTCCAGACTTTTTCCTGTGGTTGATTTCAAGCTTCATAGCATTGTGGTCTGAAAGTATGCATGGTATGATTTCAATTCTTGTATACCTATGAAGGGCTGTTTTGTGATCCGGTATGTGATCTATCTTGGAGAATGCTCCATGTGCACTCAAGACGAAAGTATATTCTGTTGCTTTGGGATCCAGAGTTCTAAATATATCTGTCAAGTCCATCAGATCCAATGTATCATTCAGGGCCCTTGTTTCTTTATTGACCGTGTGTCTAGATGATCTGTCCATTGCTGTGTGTGGGGTGTTAAAGTCCCCTGCAATTACCACATTCTTATCAATAAGGTTACTTATGTTTGTGAGTAATTGTTTCATATATTTGGGGGCTTCTGTATTCGGCACACAGACATTTGTAATTTTTCGTTCTTCTTGATGGATAGACCCTGTAATTATTATATAATGCCCTTCTTCATGTCTTGTTACAGCCTTTAATTTAGAGTCTAGTTTGTCTGATATAAGTATGGCTACTCCAGCTTTTTTTTTTTTTTTTGACTTCCAGTAGCATGATAAATAGTTCTCCATCCCCTCACTCTCAATCTGAAGGTGTCCTCAGGTCTAAAATGAGGCTCTTGTAGACAGCAAATAGATGGGTCTTGTTTTTTTATCCATTCTGATACCCTATGTCTTTTGGTTGGCACATTTAGTCCATTTACATTCAGTGTTATTATAGAAAGATACGGGTTTAGAGTCATTGTGATGTCTGTATGTTTTATGCTTGTAGTGATGTCTCTGGTACTTTGTCTCACAGGGTCCCCCTTAGGATTTCTTGTAGGGCTGGTTTAGTGGTGACGAATTCCTTCAGTTTTTGTTTGTTTGGGAAGACCTTTATCTCTCCTTCTATTCTAAATGACAGACTTGCTGGATAAAGGATTCTCGGCTGCATATTTTTTCTGTTCATCACATGGAAGATTTCCTGCCATTCCTTTCTGGCCTGCCAAGTTTCAGTAGAGAGATCGGTCACGAGTCTTATAGGTCTCCCTTTATATGTGAGAGCACATTTATCCCTAGCTGCTTTCAGAATTTTCTCTTTATCCTTGTATTTTGCCAGTTTCACTATGATATGTCATGCAGAAGATCGATTCAAGTTACATCTGAAGGGAGTTCTCTGTGCCTCTTGGATTTCAATGCCTTTTTCCTTTCCCAGATCAGGGAAGTTCTCAGCTATTATATCTTTAAGTACACCTTCAGCACCTTTCCCTCTCTCTTCCTTCTCTGGAATACCAATTATGCGTAGATTATTTCTCTTTAGTGCATCACTTAATTCTCTAATTTTCCCCTCATACTCCTGGATTTTTTTATAGCTCTTTTTCTCAGCTTCTTGTTTTTCCATAATTTTATCTTCTAGTTCACCTATTCTCTCCTCTGCCTCATCAATCCAAGCCGTGGTCGTCTCCATTTTATTTTGCAGCTCATTAATAGCATTTTTTAGCTCCTCCTGGCTGTTCCTGAGTTCCTTGATCTCTGTAGCAAGAGATTCTCTGCTGTCCTTTATACTGTTTTCAAGCCCAGTGATTAATATTATGACTATCATCCTAAATTCACTCTCTGTTATATTGTCTAAATCATTTTTGATCAGTTCGTTAGCTGTCGTTATTTCCTGGAGGTTTTTTTGAGCGGAATATTTCCGTTTCATCATTTTGGATAGTCCCTGGAGTGGTGCCAGACTGCGGGGCCCTTCCCCTGTGCTGTCTTGACTAACTTGTGTTGGTGGGCGGGGCCGCAGTCAGACCTGATGTCTGCCCCCAGCTCACCACTGGGGCCACAGTCAGACTGGTTAGTGTACTTTCTCTTCCCCTCTCCTAGGGGCAGGATTCACTGTGGGGTGGCGTGGCCCGTCTGGGCTACTTGCACACTGCCAGGCTTGTGGTGCTGGGGATCTGGCGTATCAGCTGGGGCGGTTCGGCAAGGTGCACAGGGGCGGGAGGGGCAGGCTCAGCTCGCTTTTCCTTGGGAGATCAGCTTTGGGAGGGGCCCTGTGGCACTGGGTGGGAGTCAGACCCGATGGAGGGACGGATCTGCAGAAGCACAGCGTTGGGTGTTTGCGTGGTGCGAGCAAGTTCCCTGGCAGGAACTGGTTCCCATTGGGATTTTGGCTGGGGGATGGGCGAGGGAGATGGCGCTGGTGAGCGCCTTTTTTCCCCGCCAAACTGAGCTCTGTCGCCCGGGGCTCAACAACTCTCCCTCCCTATGTCCTCCAGCCTTCCCGCTTTCTGAGCAGAGCTGTTAACTTATGACCTCCCAGATCCTAAGTCGTGCTTGCTGTCGGAACACACTCCATCCGGCCCCTCCGCTTTTGCCAGCCAGACTCCGGGGCTCTGCTTGGCCAGCGGGCCGCCCCTCCGCCCCGGCTCCCTCCCTCCAGTCTGTGCAGCGCGCACCACCTCGCCGCCCTTCCTACCCTCTTCTGTGGGCCTCTCATCTGCGCTTGGCTCCTGAGACTGCATTCTGCTAGTCTTCTGGTGGTTTTCTGGGTTATTTAGGCAGGTGTGGGTGGAATCTAAGAGATTCACAGGACGCGGCGAGCTCAGCGTCCTCCTACGCCGCCATCTTCCCAGAAGCCTCCTAAAACTTTTATTAGTGATTAAAGGCAAAAACCAGGGACAACGTTACTTTCTGAAGAAGCTTGAGTCCTTGAGTACAGTTTCTAAATGTCCTCTTCTTTCTAGCTCTAATCAAATTTTGGATTAACAGAGGATTTCTGAATGATGTGTGCAGAATCATTACTCTTAAGGGAAAATGTTTCAGGTTGGGTGCCCTGCAGTTTTATATTTTTTAGGTGCAACACAAAAAAATGCCCATGTGGCTAATTCCCATTTTTGTACCAGTGATTCCATTCTTCATAAGCCAGTAATTCTAATTTTATTTAAAATAAACCATGGGGTGCCTGGGTGGCGCAGTCGGTTAAGCGTCCGACTTCAGCCAGGTCACGATCTCGCGGTCCGTGAGTTCGAGCCCCGCGTCAGGCTCTGGGCTGATGGCTTGGAGCCTGGAGCCTGTTTCCGATTCTGTGTCTCCCTCTCTCTCTGCCCCTCCCCCGTTCATGCTCTGTCTCTCTCTGTCCCAAAAATAAATAAAAACGTTGAAAAAAAATTAAAATAAACCATTGACAAATATGTTTTATATCACAAAAAAGTTTTCAATATTCTTTTAAATTTTGAAATAAGACAAAAATTATCTAGTTCTCTGACTCTGCTCAAATGTTGACAACTGCCCCAAGGCTCTCTTTAACAGAATATGGATCCCTTTCAGATTTGTTTCACAATCTTCTTAGGTTTCTTTCAGTCTACATTGGTTCCTCACATTTTCCTTGACTTACAGGACTTTGACACCTGAAACACATTTCTTAGATAGGGTGTCTATTAAGTCTACTGATAAGTACCATTAGCATGTTTACAAGAAAGCCTGGAAGGAGGTATTCTTTCCATGGGATATCACCTCAGTAAGGGAGAAATGAGTTTCACTCCTTGCCCTTTCCTTTCCCAGGTACTTGATGTACTTAATCTGTTCCTTCAGGGAAATGCAACATGAATCCTTATCTTATAACCAAGATAACAAAGAATGATAAGTTCTAGTTAGAGTTCTTTGTTCATCATTTGATGCTCATGGCATTTATCTGGTTGCCAATAAAATTTTTATAAAAACCCTCCTGTCTGTTTTATCTCCTTATTGTAACCTATAAAACTATACTATAGAAGGGCAAAGGTCAGGCCTTGAAATACTATGTTACAGAAGCAGTAATAAAGTATTAGACCCATCTTTTTCAGATAAAATTTGGATTATCACGAAACAAATGGCTACAAAGTACCTAGTCCTTCATCCTTCAAACATTTCAAAGTGTTTCAAGTGTACCTTTGAGTACATTCATGTATGTATGTATATTTTATTAAAACCTTATTTGTGGGTAGAATATGTACAAATACCTTAACAAATTTCTTATTGATAGATTCAATTATACAAATTGTATAATAAATATAAATATAAATATATAAATAAATGTAAAGGAGTTTTCTTTTTTATCTTTAAAATTTTTTAATCAATAATTTTGTGCACCTTTCATTATAATTCCTAAAACTTAAATTATTTTCTATTAACACTTCCATTTGAATTCTATAATGTGTTTATATTCTCAAGGTAGTATTAAATTAAAGTTTGTAAACATTAAAAAAAAGAAAAAAAAAGGAGGGTGCACCTGGGTGGCTCAGTTGGTTACGTGTCTGACCTCACCTCAGGTCATGATCTCACGGTTCATGAGTTCAAGCCCTGAATCGGACTCTGTGCCGACAGTGCAGAGCCTGCTTTGGATCCTCTGCCTCCCTCCCTCTCTGCCCCTCCCACACTTGTGTACCCTGTGTTTTCTTTCTCTCTCTCTCTTTCTCAAAAATATAAAATAAACATTAAAAAAATACATTTGGTTAGAAAAAAAACCAAAAAACAGGTACCAGGATGAATTTTTAGTTAAGGTTTTTAATCTAATAATATCAGAGATGCAAGAATTTTGGTGGGGATGACCACTGATGAACACTTTTAATATATTATGCAGAGAGACAGAGGAACACGTCCGTGAGGTATCAAAGAGCACTAGTCAGATGGTCTGCAACACAAAGAGCAACATGGTAGGAATTTTAATTTGACCACATCAAGGGAACACTGAGCTTTCTAAAAGTCCTGGCATTTTAGTTTGTTTCCACTATCTTTGTAGAAGAGATTGATTGTGTTAAAGTTTTCATCCGCTTTATGATGATAATCATTCTGGTGATGGGAGAGATAGTCTCTACCTTTCCCCATGTCCAAACAAAGAATATGAGATTTCTATATTAGTTAGAAAGCCCTATATATGCATTCTTAGAGGGTCCTATGTGGCGATAGACGAATGATGGAAGATAAATTCTGTTCTTTATATTTCTGAAATGGGTCCATCGGATAACCTTTCTACTGAAAAGGGAAATTTTTCTATTTAGGTTTATGGCCCAGATAAATAAATAAGAATTTGTCTTAGTTTTTAATCTGCTTCTCTTCATAGCACTATTTTCCCTCACAGAGCAGGCAAATAGCAGAGTTCATTTAGCAAGGTAAAGGTTTTCAAATACACAAATGTTCTATTAATGGGTTTGCAACTTATTTTTGTACCCTCAAAGGTACTTCATGCTTCTAGATGGGCAGAGTAAGTTATTTTAATAGATATACTAATAAAAGAGAAGAGAGCTTTCAATTTGTATATCGTGCTGAGCTGCAATCTGTATTTAAATGCATCTGGGGCTCCCTTTGCTAGTTGGCTAGCAATTAATCATGATTACAGTGTTTGATTGCCTAACACCTACAGGCCATTACCAAGAGATTGTTTTGTAAGTACCATAGGAACCACATTCCATTGTTGTATTATTTGATTTGAACTTCCATCACAATGTAGATTACAATTGTGTATAATAATAATATATATAGACATATAGATGTATATTTATAGATGCATATTTTAGAGAGAAGGTGATCTCAGGAAAATACTAAGAATTTGATGGTATAAAATTTAAAACATTAAAATATAGCCAAGTTAGCAATGTTATAAATCTATTCCAAAAAAAAAAAAAAAAGAAAAGAAAAAAGAAGAAGGTATTTTGATACTGCCTAAGAGTAGTTAGGGATCCTACTAAAGATTATTCAAAAGTGACTAAGAATATTAGGATGAACCTTAGCTAGATAGCTACATAATGGGAGTTTGCTCTAGGCATACATAATACACTATTCTTCAGCCTCACTGAACAACGGACTACTCTAGAATATCTGATAAAATGCATTTGTTCTTTGAAAGATGAAGTCACATGCTTAAGTCTGATAGTTATTAATTTTTTGTAGTTTTTGATCTGTACAAAACCTCCATTCTATTTCTAGTCTGTTGCAAATAGATTTTTTTAAAAGGATGGTTTAAATCTAATGCTATTGACATTAAAACACAATAGTATCACATTGTCATCACTGATTATTTTATTTCCACAGGGTATGCAAGAAGATATCCAAATTGAAACAAAGAAGTAAAAGAAAAAGGAAAGAAAAGGAGGTGTAGAATGGAGAGAGAGAGAGAGAGAGAGGAACGGAGGGATGGAGGAAGGAAGGAAAAAAGAAAAAAGAACTGCAGGAATTCTGTGATAGTGCCAAGCCTTAGAAAATAAGCATACATATGTAACAAGACTCTTTAGTAAATGGTAAGCACTGGGGTAAAAAGCATTTCATTTGTTATTAGTCTATTACATGGAAAATATAATTTACTTAAGGCCATTTGGAAACATTCATTCAGAGTCAATATTAAGCAAACCAAACATCCTAAGTCATTTAATTTTTGCATTTCCGTCTGAAAATTTAGGCATAATAGAAATAAACCAAAGAAGCTTTTAAATCAAATAATTCCACACTGCTATTTTCCCCTTAGCAAATGTATATGTCTGCATAAAAGTCTGAATAAAATTGGGGAATGTTACTTTACATGATTTTTCAAGGACAATCACCATTCATTGGAAATGAAAGTCCTTAAATTTTTACTATAAAGAAAAAAATTCTGATGATTGTTATCCCTGGAATAACAATAATAGGCTTAATGCTGCCTAGTCAATTTCATTTAAAAAAAAAAGAGAACCTAGTGTTACTGGGATTAAAAAAAAAGGTTAAAACTGTGTAAAAGGAAAACTTGCAGGAAGCAGTATAGTTAATATCATTCAGGGGGACATATCCTCAACATTCCATGAGTCCCCATGTGAAATAGCTGTAAACTCCTGATATATTTTAATCCAAGCCCTTAATTATGAAGCCTTCTCACGATTAAGGTTATCCACTGCTTATGGTAGTGTTATTAAAACATATAAAATGGTTTGAAGATTGTTGAGCGAGTTTCAATAAAACAACCTATGAAGTAACAATTATAAAGAAATGAAAAAAAAAATGTTCACTGCTATATCACAGCTGTTTAGCACAAGGTTAATTAGGGTTTTCATTTAGAATCTTGTTGTATCAGTTTGATAAAGCTGAATTATGCTGCAAAACCAAGCAACCCTAAATTCTCAATAGCTTAAAACAATTTAAATTTATTTATAACTCGATTGACATGACATTGCGAGTTTCTCAGGCTCTGCTCCATATTCTTCGCTGGCACTTCATCACAGATGATTATATGAAAGTGTTTTTTGTTTGTTATGATGTAAAGCTATTTAATGACACTTTGAATTTATTTATAGGCAAGTCTGAAATCTTAGACAGATGCTTATTCAAGTTATATTTTATAGGAATAAAAATAACTATTGTTCTTATCTGGTTAAAATCAAAATGAGAGCCTAGAAGTAAACACAATATATAGAGATGAGGGGATTAGGAAAAGAGAAAGAGAGAGAGAGAGAGAGGTATAATGAGACAATTGCATTCATTACCTTTGATGAGGTATGGTCTTTTTTTTTTTTTTTTTTTGTCTTAATAAGTGCTAGGTATAGAAGAAACATAGTAAATGACATTAGGTGCTTACAAAAATATGTGAAAAACTGATTCCCAGATATCAATAAAGTTGATCATGGGGTGCCTGGTGACTTAGTCAGTTAGGCGTCTGACTCTTGATTTGAACTCAGGTCGTGATCCCAGGATCATGGGATGGAGACCTGTGTCAGGCTCCACATTGAACATGGAGCCTGCTTAAGATTCTCTCTCTCTCCCTCTGGCCCTCACCCTCCTCACATGCTCTTGCTCTCTGTCTTTCTCTAAAGTAAAATAAAATAAAAATATTTAAAAAACAATAAAGTTGGCCATAATTAATATCAAGTATTTCATCATTGCTTCCTGAAAATTTTTGTTGAAATAGGTATGATTTTATTTTTTTTTAACTTTTTTAAACTTTTATTTATTATTGAAAGACAGAGAGAGACAGAGTGCTAGTGGGGAAGGAGCAGAGAGAGAGGGAGACACAGAACCCAAAGCAGGCTCCAGGCTCTGAGCTGTGAGCACAGAGCCCGATGTGGGGCTTGAAGTCACGAGCCTTGAGATCGTGACCTGAGCGGAAGTCGGACACTTAACTGACTGAGCCACCCAGGTGTCACAAGATAGGTATGATTTTAGTGGAAAATATCTAAAAGATATCTGAACACACAGACTTGTATCATATATTTTAACAAGTAATATGGATTATTTATTCTATAAAAATGCATTTGTATTAAGAAACATATTCAGTGTTACATTTTCAGTATTTAGTAAAATTTGTTTTTTTAGTATTTTATAAAGAAATGAATAAAACTTATGCATATTTCTATCCCTTTACAACTTTTATTTTACAAGAGAAGACAATTTGGAAAAAAAATATTTAAGATTTTGACAAATGATATAAAGGGTGTTATAACATAAAGATGAGAGTAAAGGAGTTATTTTAGATAAAATAACAAGAGGGCCTCCACTGCCCTTGTAGTGACATTGAAGGTTGGTATCTAAAAGATGAGAAGTACTTATTCATTTCAAGATACAAGGGGAAAGTGCATTGAGGACAATGTAACCTGGAAGGATTGATGTGTTCTACAAACTATCAAAAAGCCAGACTATTGATTTTAGATTCAGCATCTGAAGAACTTACAAGTCTTCACTCTTATTCTTACAATAAGAGGAAGGCGCAAAAAATAAAAATCAATGACTTTTTTGGGGGGCTCATATGAAAACGGAGGTTATATGGCAAACCATCACTTCAATGTCTAGAAAATAAGGCACACCTAGCGACATATGGTAACCAAGGTCTGCTTAGATGGAGCAGTGGGTGCTGCAGTCGTAAAATGGTAACACTTAAACGGCAATTTTAATCAATAGCTGCAGACTGAGTGCCAACTAGTGTGAGAGTGAGAAATTGTTGAGACTTCTGAGGAGCCCTATATACTTTCACACCAGTTTTGCTTTGTTTGGTTTGCTTTGATGGTTTTGTTTGTTTCTTTTTCTTTTTCTTTTTGTTTTTGGTAAGGATTACAAAGATCACTTTGTGTCTACGGCAAAGGGAGGTGAGATCATTGTGAAATACACCCAGATAAAGACAGTACAAGAAATCTCTGCTGAATATTAATACAAAAATTCACAGCAAAATATTAGCATACCAAATTCAACACCGTATTAAAAGGATCATTACCCATGACTGAGTGAGATATGTCTCTGGGATATAAGATTGGGTTAACATACACAAATCAATAATTGTGATAAAATACATTAATAGAATGAAAGGTAAAAATCATATGATCATGTCAAGAGATGCAGAAAAAGCACTTGACAAAATACAACATCCTTTCATGATATAACCCTTCAACAAATTGAGTGAAGAAAGAACATACCTCAACATAATAAAGGTTATATATGACAAGCCAGTGCTAACATCACACACACCTAATGAAAGCTTCCCTCTAAGATCAAGAGCAAGACAAGAATATATAGTCTCATTACTCTTCAACATAGTACTGGAATTCCTGGCTAGAGCAATCAGGCAAAACAAAGAAATAAAAAGCATCCAGGGGTGCCTGGGTGGCTCAGTCGGTTGAGCGTCCGACTTCGGCTCAGGTCATGATCTCACGGTTCCTGAGTTCGAGCCCCACGTCGGGCTCTGGGCTGATGGCTCAGAGCCTGGAGCCTGCTTCCGATTCTGTGTCTCCCTCTCTCTCTGCCCCTCCCCCGTTCATGCTCTGTCTCTCTCTGTCCCCAAAAATAAATAAATAAATAAATAAATAAATAAATAGCATCCAAATTGGAAATAAAGAAGAAAAATTGCTATTATTTGCAGATGATATGATCTAATATGTAAAAATCCTAAAGACTTCAACCCAAAATTTTGGAACTAATCAAGGGATTCATGAAATTGTAGGATATAAAGTCAACATACAAAAAATTGGTTGCATTTCCATATATTAGCAATTACAAATCCAAAAAAAGAAATAAAGAAAACTATTACATTCACAATAGTATCAAAAACAATAAAATACTTAGGAGTAAATTTACCCAAGGAAGTAAAATATCTATACAATGAAATCTGCAAGTTTTTGATTGAAAGAAACTGAAGAAGACACAAGGAAATGGAAAGACATCCCATGTTCATGGCATGGAAGAATTAATATTGTTAAAATGTACTTAATACCCAAAGAACTCTATAGATTTAATGCAATCTCTATCACAATTCCAATAGCATTTTTCACAGAAATAGGAAAAATAAAACCCTTAAAATTCCTTTGAAACCACAAAAGATTCTGAATAGCCAAAGGAATACTAAGAAAGAAAAACAAAGCTGGAAACATCACATTTCATGATTTCAAACTACACTACAAAGCCACAGTAATTAAAACAAAACAGTACAGTACTAACATAAAAATAGATATGTAAACCAATGGAACAGAACAGAGCCCAGAAATAACCCTCTGGATATTCAGTCAACCAGTATCTGGTAAGAAGAGCAGGAACATCTAGTGGATGTGGAGAAAAGGGAATGGTTGTGCACTGTGGTGGGAATGGAAATTGGTTCAGCCCCCATGGAAAATAGTATGAAGTTTCTCAAAAAAAAAAAAAATGAGAACTAGCATTATTATCTGACCCAGCAATACCCCTTCTGGGTATATCCATAGGAAATGAAAACAGGATCTTGAAGAGATATTTGCACTCTCATATATATTGCAACACTATTCACAATGGGCAAGATAGGGAAGCAACTTAAGTGTCTGTCCACAGATACACAGATAAAAATGTAAGACATTGTATAACATGACTATTTATTATTCAGCCACAAGAAAGAAGGAAATCCTGCCATTTGTGACACTTCGAGGGCATTATGCGTAGTGAGATAAGACAGGTAGAGAACAATCAACAGTGTATGATATCACTTATATATGGAATCTAAAAAAAATGAACTTATAGAAATAGATCTAGCCTCTTAGCTACTTTGAAGTTTAAAATACTGTTTTGCTGACTATAATTACTCTTCTCTGCATCAGATCTTTAGAACTTATTAATCTACCAGTAGCAAGTCTGTACCCTTTAACATCTCCTCAATTTCCCCCTCCCTCAGCCCCTTTGACCACCCAAATCTGTGCTCCCTGAATGGCAATTCTAAGACCCTCAAATAAACGTGTTTGTTTCATTTCAATTCTGTGTTTTTTCTTGGTTGACACATGATAGACAAACAAAAAATTTTTAAAGAAATGACAAAATCACAACAGTCAAATCCTACAATTCCCAGCCACCCATTCTACTGGTGAGGCCACAACTCAAATCTGGCAAAGTGGAAGAGTGGCAAGTACAAAAGGAGCCTGGGTCTCTGTGCATCACGGCACCAACACAGCAGTAGCTGCTTAACCTCCGACCTAATGTAGGTGAGAAAGAAACTCCTATCCTGTTTACATCTAAGTTAATAGTGGTTTTTGTCTTCACAGCTAAATATAACCTAATGAGTATGAGAATAGCTCACAGTGAGTATATCTGTCTTCATTGAATGGTTGGTATGAAATTAGTTTCTTTTCCTATTACCCAGTACATGAGGAATGTAAGGAAGATTAGTGAGTTGAGAGAGAATATAGACAGGTTATTTGCTCTTCTGATATATACATATATATAATATATATATTATATAATATATATATATTTATTTATTTATTCATACTTGGTTTCAAGCTATAACATACAAAAGTTTTTGCTGCTCTTATACTCCTGAGCTACTGAGTAATTTGAGTTTGGGTGCTGGAAAGTTGTGAGCTACCATTTTTAATATCATAGTGTGAATCAAAAACAAGCCAAAAGTATGGAAAATATGGTTTAAAATAAACATCACCAATTTATTTGTTTATAGCTATATTCTCCTGAGCATGCAGTTTCTATTTCCTTCTCCCTAATGCATAGATCAAGCTTCAGATTTGTGTTGCCTCCAGAGAACATATTGTGAGGAATAAACTAATTTTTTTTTCTTTACAAAACTTGGTACTGTCCTTCACCTTCTACATTCTTTGAAAGTTTGTCTCTCATTTAATCTATTTTATGGCACCTCAGTGCCCTACAGGAGTCTTCCACTGTTCTATTTATCTTTTCTATGGAGAATTATTTTAAAGTTTAGCTATTTAATAGTGACTAAATACAGTAGAGAGCATACATTAGGACACATTAAACAAACTTTTAGTTATTTTGGTGTATAGGATAAAAATAGTACTATACATTTGATGTGTTCTATTATGTTATTATGTCTATAAGCCTTTTTAGATTATTCGTCTAAAGAGTATTTTTAAAACATGGCACTCCATGTGGAATATATTTTGGTAAATGCCAGCATTTCAAAGTCTATTAAAATTGGTTCTCCTTAAAGATGATCAAATGAAGGAAAACATTTAAATGGAAGATTGGAATAAATACACTTTACTAAGTACTTCAATAGATCTATCACAAGGCAATATTAGCTCTTTAAAATAGATATAAAATCTGGACAGGAGAAGCTTTTCGGGATGAATGTAACAGTAAGTGAAATCCACAGGAGCAGAGTAAAATAACAGCAAGGGGATTCAAAGGGATATCGTACCAGAGGACATGCAGGTGTAATAACCCAGAGGCTTGAAACATAGTAACACATTTTAAGAATTTTATTTATTTATTTTTTTTTGAAAAGCTTAGAATGCCTGGAGGTAAGTATGTCTATTATGTAGCAGAGTAATAGGAGCTGAGAAGACAAGAAGTCAGGCATCAAATTTTGAATTGATTGGTCAAATGAAGAGTGAAATTTATCCCAGGAAGCCTGGGTGGCTCGGTCCATTAAGCTTCTGACTTGGGCTCAGGTCATGATCTTATGGTTCGTGGGTTCATGCCCCGCATTGGACTCTGTGCTGACAGCTCAGAGCCTGGAGCCTGCTTCAGTTTCTGTGTCTCCCTTTCCCTCTGCCCCTCCCCCAACTGCCCGCGCGTTCTCATTCTCTCTCTCTCTCTCTCTCTCTCTGTCTATCTCAAAAGTAAATAAGTATTTAAAAAGGGGTGAATTTTATCCCAATAACTATTTTTACACCTGGAAATATTACTCTTAGAAGAATGGCAAGAGAAATATTACATCAGTAGAATATTTTGAAATAGTACTTTTAAAAGAATGGTAAGGAAATATTACACCAAAAGAATGGTAAAAGACAAGAAATACAATTAAAGTTATAATGAGAATCTGAATTAAATGAGAAGTGGTAGAAGGTTGTGCATGATACAAAAAATGCAAAGAGTGTGTAATATATGTGATCTTATGATTGATAAAGGAATAGTAGCAAAGACAATTTCCTGGCTTGGGTAATTGTGTGAGGAGGTATAATTCTTCATGTAGACTGTGATGGACAGATTGTTGAAAAGAAATGTAAGTTCATGTTGGCATTTTGAATGTAACTATAGGACACATGGACAAAAGTATTAAGTAAGAAACTTGAAACAGAAGGCTAAAACTCAGTAAGGGGGGATGTGTAGAGATTTCTGGCTTAAAATGACAAGCTATATATGAAAATGTTTAAGTAAGAAACATTTTTTATGTTTTAATGGAAAAAGCAGAAAATATTACGTAGCTACACTACAACGTCTCCCAAGATTTCCAAGTTTAATTATAGAAAAAAAAGATTTTAATTATAGAAAAAATAGTCATTATACTAAGGATAAATGAGTAAAATATCACTTTCTCGGGGCGCCTGGTTGGCTCAGTCGGCTAAGCGTCCGACTTCAGCTCAGGTCACGATCTCGCAGTTTGTGGGTTTGAGCCCCATGTCGGGCTCTGTGCTGACAGCTCGGAGCCTGGAGCCTGTTTCAGATTCTGTGTCTCCCTCTTTCTCTCTGACCCTCCCCTGTTCATGCTCTGTCTCTCTCTGTCTCAAAAATAAATAAACGTTAAAAAAATTAAAATATCACCTTCTGAACACCAAATATTAATATGGCTATTATAGCTCTCTTGTAATTTCCAAGGCACACATACTCTTTGGTGGGGCTTGGAGTTTTTTTTTTTTTTCTTTAGTGTATACATCTCTTTTAGAAGACTCAAAATTATACTGTCAAAACTTCTGCTTCTGGCCATGATAGAGTAACTCTTAATGAATAAACCCTTCCACTGTAAACAACTATAAAACCAGACAAAATGTATGAAGTAATAGTTTTCTTTCAGCATATAAGACTATAATCCCTGAAAGAAAGGCAAATTACAGACCATGATCATTCTAATTAAAAGAAAATTAAAACAAGGAGATAAGAAAAAACTAAATATGAGATAATAGTAGAATACAACTCAGGAATAAGGTGATCAAAACAAAAATTACACTGTATAATTTCCAACCCTGTAGTGGAAAAAGTGGAGAAGGGACAAATGAATCATGTTTGACATGGTACAACAGTGAGAAATAAACCATAAAGTAATTTAAATGAGGGAAAAACTGATGTAATAAGTATTTGCTGTTACAAAAGGCAAACACCATATGATTTCACTTATATGTGAAATTTAAAAAACAAAACAAATGAGTAAATAGGCAAAAAGCAGAAATAGTCCCATAAATACAGAGAACAAGCTGACGGTTGTCAGAGGGGCGGGGGTGAGTGGATGGGCAAATGGGTGAAGGAGAGATACGGGCTTCTAGTTATGGAATTAATATATCATGGGCATAAAAGATACAGCAAAAGGAATACAGTCAGTGGTAATCTAATAGCGTTGTATGGTGACTGATGGTAGCTATACGTGTGGTAAGCATAGCATAATATATAGACTTTGAGCCTTATGTTGCACACCTGAAACTAATGTAACATTGTGCATCAATTATACTTCAATATTTTAAAAATGTGTTATAATAAAGAATTATAGTAATGTGGGGTTGATTATTAAGAAGATATTTCCAAAGAATGAAGGAATCATTCATATAAAGAGCAGACACGACCAAAAGACTTGAGATAGAATACACTAGGAAGCTTTCTTCAAATATCCGTAGGCAGCAAGGTAGGCCCTGGTAAAGTCACACGCATGAAGGTGACTCCCTGGATGGCAGAGAAGATGCTTTGGTTCTTTGCTTGAAAATACTTCCTCTAGGCACAGGAGAAGCTGTGCACTGGAGGCACTATGAAAGGGTGTGTAAGTGGAAGCTGCCGGTCCCTAGGCCATGGTGACCACAGGGCCTTTGGACACAGGATATGGGATAGCTGCCCACTCTGTGTGAATTCATGAAGAAGAAACCATCTGTACTGGAGAATTCTGGCACTGTAGAATTTACCCCTGTAGACAGAAAGATACTGGTGCTGGGGAAGCTATCTGTGCTGTAGAAACCTTTCAAGAGGGTTTCTGATATGTCAAACATATCTGTTATGCCCATGATATATTCTGATATGAACATCAAGAGATGTTCAAAAACATCTGAACCAGGAAGAAGGAAAACTATCCCTTTCCCACTCCTGCAATGTTTCTACCATCATCTTCTGTTCATAAATCTTAACTTCATGCCAGATAGCAGAGGAACTTTTTTAAATATCCCAGATTTATTTTTATGGAGTAAGCAATGGAAGGTGAATTTGGAGCTAAGAGACCAATAAATTGATAACTAGAATACAATTTGACCAGCTATTCCATTCCTAGGCATTTACTAAAAGAATGAAAATATAAATCAAAAAAAAAAAAAAAACCAAAAACAAAAACCAAAAGAAAAAAAAAAAAAAACTTTATGAATGTTCATTGCAACTTCATGGCAACAGATTGAGGTACTTCCATACAAGTAAACAGTTTTTAGCAATAAAATGAAACAAATCATTGATACATGAAATGATATGTATAAAATTTAAAAGCATTATTCTGAAGGAATGAAGTCACAAGGAAAAGAGCACATAATGTATTTTTAAATTTATATGAAAATCTTGAAGAGGAAAAATAATCTATATATAGAGAAAAGTCAATTTGTAGCCGAAGGCAAGCGGTGAGTAAATTGGCAGCAGAGTGAAATAAGGGAGCCTTATGGGGTGATGAAAATATTCTGTATATTGATTTGGCTGGTGGTTATATGATTGGGTCAATTTGTCAAAATCACCAAACTGGACATTTAGAAGGTATACATTTTACTGTAGGCAAACTATGCTTAATTAAAAAATGTCTGAAGTTAACTATGATATTAATTAATTTTAAGGAACTGGAGGTTTTATCCATACGTCACTGAACTAGAATAATATACTGAATTTTGATACTTATGTAAACATGTATTTTCTATATTAACTTTACCTACAAATCATCATGTTGAAAAATACATATTTATTTGGTATCTGGTTATTTAAAACAAAGAATTTTTTTTAAATAAAACAAAAACTTCTTGATGCATTTTTGCAGGAAATGTAGATGGTATCAAAAGTAACTATCATCCAATCTTACTCATGCATATGAGAACTGTTAACTATTACGTTAATAAATTGATCCAAGCAGTATATTAAAATAATCTTACTACACCATGAAGAAGTAGGTTTATTCAAGGAATAAAATTTAATTTTTATTACTTAAAATAATACAATGGATTAATAAATAAGGAACTATTTGATCATTATAATAGAAATAAAAATTCAAATTAATAAATTTTCACATCAACTTCTGATGAACCATTCTTAGTAAGATTGGGTTAAAATGATACAAGCATGGCTGCTGTTACTACCAATAATTAATATTCTTCTAAAGGATTTATCCCATCAATTATCAGTAAGAAATTTTGGCTGCAAGTAATAGAAAATTGCAGTTCACACACCTTAAACTCTATGGAATGTCATTACTTCAAAATGGAGCTCTTTGAAAAGTAGACACAGTTTCTTAAAACTATGCTTTTTTTTTTTAATTTATAGTTTCCATCCTTGTTTTTCTTCTACTTTCCTCAAAGTACTATCTTTGCTCTCAGGGTGGCTCACTACATGGTTATAAAAGACATGCAACAGTTCCGGGCGTCATCAACAGTTTTTGTTGCAGAACCTACCATACTTTACATACTTTAAGCGCCATTAATTGCCCACATCTAAATTTACTGCAATGGGAGAGAGAACAGTGTGATTTGCTTAGAGTAATCTGAATATGTTTGTAAAGCATGAAGAAAGAATGTTCAATAGAAACAAGTTTCATTTCCATTAGCTAGAATGAAGTATCAGAGAGATGGTTAGGTTAGGATGCTATACTAATGTAGTAAAATGCAATAAAGGGGAAGGTAAGTGTAAAAAAAAAAGATAAACACAGGAATTTATTATATAATCAAGAAAGTATGAGCTTATATCATTTAATACAATCACCCAATGACAGAGAAACTAAAAAGAGATCTAAAACTGTCTCTATGTAAGATAAATACGCTAATTACTTCCATATATACCAATAATAAAATAGGCAACTTAAAATAGGCATTGCCACTAAAAATAAATTTAGGAATAATTGCCCAAATCTAAAATCTAGAACACTAAAACTTTCTTGAAAGTCTTAAATGGTATGAAATAATAATATTGTATTCCTATATAGGAAGATTTGATATGGCAAAATTGTTAGATATAAACTCAATGCAGTTGACAATAAATTAGGAACAGAATATTTTGTCTGACTTAGCAAAGTTATTCTACTATTTATCTAGAAGTATAAATGAAAAATGCATTCTTAATGTATTAATAGCATGAGCATTTAATATATAACACTTGCCATTATTAGTGGGAAAAGATAACTATTTAATATATAGTGTTGGGTAACTGACTTTTACCTTTAAAATAAATAAATTTGTATTTCTACCCCATGCCATGCACAAAATAGAGTAGAATATAACTTGCAAATTACAAAGTAAAAAAAAATAGTATAGTCAAATAACATTTATGAGTGTGAAATGATCTCCTAAGAAACAGATATACCCTAGAAGCAATTAAAAAACAAAACAAAACATTATTTTCTTTCAGTATGTCAAAATTTTACACTAACCTACAAAAAAAGTTATCAAAAGCAAATGTTAAAGAAAAAGAAATTGATGAAGGAAAATACTAGTAACATATACAATAAATAACTGGTTTCTACAAATCAATGAGAAAAGGACAATGATCCAAATTTTAAAATAGCAAACAATAGATGCAGATAATTCACAGAAATAAATACAAAGTTTTAAATAACAAAAGAAAAGAACTATAGCTCAGGGGTCACTTTTTTTTTTTTGTTCTGTACAGATCCACATAGTAGATATTTCAGTCTATGTCAGCCAGATGTATCTGTTGCAATTATTTAACACAGTCATAGGCACTAACTACACAAAAGGACATGATTGGGCTCCATCAAAATTCCCTAATATAGCCAAGATTTTGCATTTGCCAACCTCTTGCCTAGTCCAAAGAAACAAGAGAAATAAAATACTTTTTTATAGTACTTCAATTGCCAGATTAAAATATGGGTGATTCATTTAAGCATTTTTTCAATAATTAAATATATATACCATTTTTATAATAAGAAAAAATATATCAATAAGGAGTCATTTTAGTTATTTTATTTTAAAAAAAGACAATGCATGCAGAATGATAGAAATATATAAAAAATTATATAGGTTGATACCATAGAACTTAGTTTATTCAAAAATATTTGGCTGCTATTTTATCATTATTTTAATTTAAGTAAGCCACTTAACACTATTTATTCTTAAATGAACTATTTTTAATATTAAGCCACTTAACACTATTTATTCTTAAATGAACTATTTTTAATATATAGCCATACTTGTAAAAATAGAAAAATTATTGCAGTAAAGCAGAAAAAAAAAAGTTATCACCAGATATCTCTACTTTTGTTACTTCTAGAAACCTCAAGGGATGTATAAGAGAGGTCGCTTAATAAATTTAAGTGATAAAAGTGATTACCTTAAAATTGGCTATAGAATGTTAAATGATTATATATTTAAAATAGGAACATTTTGATAGACTATCAACTCAATGTTTATAAATTGGAGAAATAGTATTTTTTAGTTTAATTATGAAGTAACATTATTCATATTAAATGGAGAAACAATAGGCTACACTCTTGTTCAGATTTCCTTCTCAATAAATTTCCAAAACATTCCCTTAAGATTAAGAAATCCAAAATGGGACATAGGCTAACTTTCTGCAACTATGACTAATGCTTCTGGCAGTCATGAGGTGATTTGGGTTATCTGTTTGCCTGCAGCAGCAAACTAGTGTTCAGTTAGTAGCTACAGGTGGGTCCAGAGCATTGGTGTTATCCTCAGGTTCCTGGTGCCCTGAATGTGTCAATGGTGTGGTGTTCTTTACGTCAGTTATTGTCAGTGGCTTCAGTTTGATTTTCCATCTATCTGATTATGAAAGAGGTAACAGCTGCCCTGGGGAGAGTCTGAGTTGTACCGTTGACTGGTATTTTCTCTAGATACAAGCATAGAGACCACTCTTTCAGTAGCTCTGATATATTTATAAGTATCAGATTCATTGTATTAAATCCTTTTCTCTTAATAAAGTTGCTGGCAGTAAACAAGTCATCTGGAAGACAATAACTAAACAACATTATTTGAGGGTAACAGAGAAGCTGAAACAAAAAGCATTATAGGAACTAATAAGACTCCAGAAAGGGATAAATCTTCAGGTGGAGGACTGAGCTTCTATAGCAGCTTTTATCTTAGATCCACTCAGGCGGCTGACAATTTGGGTTCTGCACCCACAAATAGCTCTCGTGGGGAAAAATAAAACAACCAGCAAAATCTTTGGCAAAGACTCAGGAAACCTCAAGCACACAGGTACTTTTCTCCATAGGTTTGTTTGCCCAGCCCTGCAACTATGGGGGAGAGAAGCAGAACATAAAAGAAAGCCACTGAAAATTAGAACTGAGATTGGGGACAGGTAGTAGAAACAGATATTAGATTTCTGAATCTACTCAAGTGAGGGACACTACAGAAAATACCAGGTTATCCGTTTAAAACTCTGGAGGATCAGGAACCTAAGCTTCAGGATTTTGAGGGCTGTAATCCAGTTTTGGATCAACAGAGTCCATCATGAGATTAAGATTATCCCTCTATTTGTTTAGCATATAGGAGGTTGAGTCTTCTAAGAAGGAAGATAACATAATCTGGAGTCTTTACAATTATTTAAACAAAACATTTGACATAGGTAAAATGAGAAGAGATTGAAGAAAATTGGACCTCATGATTAAAAACAAAGAGGCAGAAAATATAACTTCATGACTAAAAACAAAGGAGGAAGAAGATATTCAAAAGAAAAACATCTACACTCTCCTCCTATATTCAGTCAGTCCCTACCCCAGCCCAGTTGTAGATGTCCAGGAGCCTGGGAAGATGGCAGATTAAGAGAATCCAAAACTCAACTCATCCCACAGATACAGCTAGATGACAGCTTTTATCAGTGCAGTAACCCAGAAAACAATACAAAGACTGGAAAAACAGACTCTTCTCAGTTAATTACAAAGAGGAGGCCACACAGAAAAGTGTAGGAGGGGCAGATACATGAGTTGTGGTTGGGGACCAAACACCCAGAAAGACTAACCACAAATGGGAGAGACACTACAAAGCATGGAGAAAGGAGAGGAGAAGATCTCACACCAGATACTTCAGGCACTGGGGACCTCCACTGGGAAGACAGGTCCTCATAACATTTGGTTTTGGAAACCAATGGGTCTCGACACTGTGAGTTTGTTTTGTTTTGTTTTGTTTTGTTTTGTTTTGTGTTGAATGTTTATTTAGTTACTGTTGACAGAGAGAGAGAGAGAGAGAGAGAGAAGGCAAGTGAGAGAGGGGCAGAGCAAAAGTGAGAGAATCCCAAGCAGTTTCCACACTGTCAGCACAGAGCCTGAGGTGGGCTCAATCTCACAAATGTGAGATGATGATCTGAGCTGAAATCAAGAGTCAGATGCTTAACTGACTAGCCAACCAGATGCCCCAGACTTTGTGAGTTTTTTATGATCAGTGAGGCTTAACTCCAGTAATTAAAAAAAAAAATCAGGGTGCTTAGCTCTGTGAGAGACACAGGGCAATAGGAAACTGAGCCCCCACCTCTAAAAAGACAGAATAAACAACCCCACTGAAATGCTGCATAGAAACAGCAGTTTGAAAGTGCCTGGGGTATACAGGAAGATGCATTTACTAATTTTAGAATGTGTGCTGGAGGGGCAGGTATCTTTAGAATACTTCAAGAACAAAAGAGCTGGTGGGTCCATTTTTCCTTCTAGCAACCACCAGCCTAGACTTTGACAAACTGCATGGAAAAGCACTAGCACTCTCCACCTAGCTTGCAAACACTGTGTGCACTGCCTGTGTGCTCTACTGCAGACTCGCCTCATCCAACCCACAGCAGTGGGTAGGAGTTCCTCTAACGTGGCTCTCTATGTGACTTTTCTGCAAGCAGCCCTGACGGCAACTGGTCCTACTCCATAGTGACTGCTGCTCTGGGGAAGGGGAAGATAACCACACACACAAATTTGACTGCAGCCCCAGCAGTGAGTGGGGACAGACATCTGATCTGACTGCCAGCCCTGCTCATCAACATAAACCTGATAGACGCAGTATAAAGAGATAGCCTTGTAGTTTAGGGTCATTGCAACCCTAACAGACAGACTGGAGGCAGGCATCTGGTCTGACTTCAGGCCCCACTCACAAATTAAGGCTTCTCAGAAGACAATGTAAGGAGAGTGCCTTGCAGTTATGTGTGATCACAGCCCTGGTAAATGAGCTAAGGGCAAGAATTTGGCTTGATTCAATGACTAGACCAAGGTAGCTCCAGACTGGCTCCTTAACAGCACAGAGACTAAACCCTGACCACAACCAGCAAAGAGGGCCATTGCAGCCAACTTACCATTGTAAGGTAAATGTGACTCAGCCACAGTAGTAGAGTTCACTCAACACACATAGGAGATGGCCTTAAAGCACCTGGTTCTAGTGAACGGGGCACATAGCACTACAGACCTCTTCTTCATAAGTCCACCCCTTTCAAGATTAGGAGACATAGCTGACATTCCTAATACATAGAAATAAGCACAGAGAGATAAACAAAATGAAGAGATAGAAAAATATGTTCCAAATAAAAGAATGGGACAAAATCACAGTGAAAGAGCTTCATTATATGTAGATGAATAATATGCCTGATATAGAATTCACCAAATAATGATCATACAGATACTGGACTTGAGAAAAGATTGGAGGATCTCAGTGAGACCTTCAACAAAGAGATAGAAAATAAAAAAAAAACAAATCAGAGATGAAGAACTCAATAACTGAAGCTAAAAAATATGTTAGAGAGAAACAATCATAGATTAGAGGAAGCACAAGAATGAATCAGTGAGCTGGAAGACAGAGTAATGGAAAGCAAGCAAGCTGAACAGAAAAAAGGAAAAAAAAAAAGGAAAGAAGAATAAAGTGAGAGTAGGTTAAGGGAACTCAGCAACATCATCAAACAAAATAACATTTGCTTTATAGGACTCCCAGAAGGAAAAGAGACAGAAAAGGGGACATAAAATTTAGTTAAAGAAATAATAGCTGAATACTTCCCTAATATGGGTAATTAAACAGAAATCCATATTCAGGAGTCACAGAGAGTCCCCCCAAAAATCAACCCAAGGACGTTCGCCTCAAGACACGCAATAATGAAAATGATAAAAAGGAATGATAAAGAGAGAATTTCAAAAGCAACAAGAGAGAGGCACCTGGGTGGCTCAGTTGGTTAAGCATCCGACTCTTGGTTTTGGCTCAGGTCATGATCTCACAGTTCATGGGTTCAAGCTTTGCATTGGACTCTGAGCTGATGGTGCAGAGCCTGCTTGGGATTTCTCTCTCCCTGTTTCTGTGTGCCTACCCCGTTCATTCATGCTCTCTCTCTTTCTCTCTCAAAAAAATACATGAATAACCATTAAAAAAAATAAGAGCAACAAATGGAAAAAAAAGTTACATACAAGGGAAACTCCATAAGGCTATCAGCTGATTGTTCAGAAGAAACTTTGCAGGTCAGAAGGGAGAGGAATGATATAGTCAAAGTGCTGAAAGGGCGGGGGAAGGGTTGGAAAAAGAAACAAAAACAAAACTGCAGCCAAGAATACTCTATCCAGAAAGGCAATAATTCAAATTAGAAGGAGAGATAAAAGAATTTCACTATAATAACACAAGTTAAAGGAGTTCATCACCACAAAACTAGCCTTACAAGAAATATTAAAGGGTATTCTTTGAATGGAAAGAAAAGGCCATAAATCAGGAGGAAGAAAATTAGGAGACAAAAAAAAGTCACAGGTAAATACAAACATAATAAATTAGTAAGATTAATCATTTATAAAACCAGTATAGAGGTTAAAGCACAAAAGCAGTAAAATCAATTATACCTATAAACTCAAACAAGAGATTCACAAAATAAAAAGGATGTAAAGCATAACATAATATACATAAAACATGGAGGGGGGAATAAAAATTTACTGTTTAGAATGCATTCAAAATTCAGTGACTATCAGCTTAATATGGACTGCTATATCATAGGATGTTATATATCAACCTCATGGTAACCACAAATCAAAAACTTGTAATATATATGCAAAAAATAAATAGAAAGGAATCCAAGCATATCATTAAAGAAAGTCATCAAACCTCAATAGAAGAAAGCAAGAGGAAAGGAACAGAGAATAACTACAAAAACAATTGTAAAATAAGAAGCAAAGTGGCAATTAAGTACATAATCCAGCAATAAGTACTTTGAATGTAAATGGACTAAATGCTCCAATAAAAACACGTAGGGTGACTGAAAGGATAAAAAGCAAGAGCCATTTATATGCTGCCTACAAGAGACTCACTTCAGACCTAAAGACATGCAGGTTGAAAGTAAAAGGATGGAAAAACATTTATCATGCAAATGGAATCTAAAAGAAAGCTAGGGTAGCAATACTTATATCAGACAAAATAATTGAAAAGAAAGACTGGAACAAAACAAAAGGAAAACACCACATAATGTTAAAGAGAACAATCCAACAAGAAGATACAAAAATTATAAATATTTATACACCCAACATGAGAGTACCCAAATACGTAAAGTAACTATAAACAGGCAAAAAGCATAAAATCAAAAGTAATATGATGACAGTAGAGGACTTTAATACTCCAGTTGCATCAATGGATAAAATATCCAGAAAGAAAATCAATAAGGAAACATGGCTTTGAATGACACACTGGACCAGATGTTTCTAACAGATATATTCAGAAAATTCCATCAAACCAGTGGAATACACATTATTTTCAAGTGCACATTTCCAGAACAAATCGCATGTAAGACCACAGAACAAGTCTCAAAGCATTCAGAAAGATTGAAATCATATCATGTATCTTTTCTGACCACAACAGTATGAAACTAGAAATCAATCATAAGAAAAAAAAATTTTGGAAAAAAACCTTACAAATACATGGAGGCTAAATAGCATGCTACTAAAGAATAAATGGATCAGCCAAGAAATTCCCTCAAGAAGCAAGAAAAATCTCAATTAAATAACCTAAACCTCATACCTAAAGGGTCTAGAAAAAGAATATATACATCCCCATCCAAAGCTAGTAGAAGGAAGAAAATAATATAGATTAGAACAGAAGTAAATGAAAGAGAGGCAAACAAAAAAAAACAGCTACAACAAAATGAACAAATCAATCAAATCAGGATCTGTTTCTTTGAAAAGATCAGCAAATTGATACCTTTAGTCAACTAATAAAAGAGAAAGGATGCAAAAAAATAAAAATCAGAAATGAAGGAGGGGAAATAACAACTGACACCACAGAAATACAAAAGATTATAAGAGAATATTATAAAAAAATATAATGGCAACAAACTGAACAATGTAGAAGAAATGAATAAATTCTTAGGAAAATATAACCTTCCCAAACCAAATCAATAAGAAATAGAAAATTTTAACAAACCAATTACCATCAATGAAATTGAATCAATAGTCAAAAGCTTTCAACAAGCAAAAGTCCAGGACCAAATGGTGTCATAGATGAATTACACTAAACATTTAAAGAAGAGTTAATATTTGCTTTTGTCAAAATATTCCAGGGGCCCCTGGGTAGCTCAGTTGGTTGAATGTCCAACTTCGGCTCACGTCATGGTCTCACAGTTCGTGGGTTCAAGCCCCATGTCAGACTCTGTGCTGACAGCTTAAAGACTGGAGCCTGATGTAAATTCTGTGTCTCCCTCTCTCTTTGACTCTCCCAAGCTCATGCTCTGTCTCTCTTTTCTCAAAAGTAAAAAAAAAAAAAATGTAAAAGAAAAATATTCCAAAAAATAGAAGGAAGAGGAAAGATTCCAAATATCATTCTAATGAAGCCAACAAGACTCTGACGCCAAAAATAGATTAAAGAAGAAGAAGAAGAAGGAGGAGGAGGAGGAGGAGGAGGAGGCAAGAAGAAAGAAAGAAAGAAAGAAAGAAAGAAAGAAAGAAAGAAAGAAGAAAAGAAAAGAAAAGAAAAAAGAAAAATACAGGGCAATATTTCTGATGAACATAGGTGCAAAAATCCTCAACAAAATATTAGCAAACCAAATCCAACAATAGATTAAAAAATCATTTACCAAACTCAAGTGGGATTTTATCTAGAGATGCAAAGGTGGTGGCTCAATATTTGAACATCAATCAATATGATACATCACATTAACAAGGAAAAGGATAAAAACCATATGATGATTTCAATAGATGCAGAATAAAACTTTTGACAATGAACATTCATTTACGATAAAAACTCTCAACAAAATACATTTAGAAGAAACATACCTCAACATAATTAAGGCCATTTATAACAAATGCATAGTTAACATCATACTCAATGGTCAAAAACTGAGTGCTTTTCCCGTGAGATCAGGAACAAGATAATGTCTACTGTTGCCACTTTTACTCAACATAGTACTGGAAGTCCCAGTAACAGGAATTAGACAATAAAAAGAAATAAAAGACATCCAAATTGGTAAGGCAGAAGTAAAACTTTCATTATTTACAAATACCATAATACTGTACATAGAAAATCCTAAAGACTCTACCAAACTGCTAGAAATAATAAATGAATTCAGTAAACTCACAGATACAAAATTAATATACAGAAATATGTTACATTTCTATAATATAATTTGAAGAATCAGAAAGAGAAATTAAGAAAATAATTCCATTTATAATTGTACCAAAAATATAAAATGCCTAAGAATAACCTTAACCTAGGAAGTGAAAGACCTGTATTTTGAAACTATAAAACATTGATGAAAAAAATCTAAGATAACACAAACAAATGAAAAGATATTCCATGCTCATGGATTTGGAGAATGAATATTGTTAAATGTCTATACTACCCAAAGCAATATACACATTCAGTACAATCCCTATCAAAATACCACCAGCGTTTTTCACAGAACTAGAACAAATATTCCTAAAATTTGTATGGAACCACAAAAACCGTGAATAGCTGAAGCAATTTTCAAAAAGTAGAACAAAACTGGAGGTATCATGATCCCACATGTCAAGATATACTACAAAGCTGCGGCAACCAAAACAGTATGATATTGGCCAAAAATTAACACATAGATCAGTAGAATAGAAAAGACTCTATAAATAAACTCATGCTCTTATGGACAATTAATCTACAATGAAAGAGGCATGAATATACAATGGGAAAAAGCTTTTTCAAGAAATGGTGCTGGGAAAATTGGACAGCTTCATGCAAAAGAATGAAACTGGACGACTTTCTTACACTATACACAAAATAAAACCAAAATATATTAAAGACCAATATGTGAGATGTGAAACCACAAAATTCCTAAAAGAAAACACGGAAAGCAACTTCCCTGACGTTGGTCATAGAAACATTTTTCTAGGTATGCCTCTTCTGGAAAGGGAAACAAAAGCAAAATCAAATTATTGGGGCTACACTTAAATAAAAGCTTTGCACAGTGAAAAACACCATCAATGAAACAAAAGAAGGCCACCCACCGAATGGGAGAAGATATTTCCAAATGATATTTCCAATAAGGGGTTAATATACAAAATATATAAAGACTTTATACAGCTCAACACTAAAAAACAAATAACCCACTTAAAATGGGGAGAGGACCTGAACAGACACTTTTCCAAAGAAGACATGGAGTTGGTATGAAATAGACACCTGAAGAAAGTACTCAACATCCCTAATCATCAAGGAAATGCAAATTGAAACAAAAATGAGCTATCACCTCAAACCTGTCAGAATGACTAAATTCAAAAACACAGGAAATAACAAGTGTTGGCAATAATGTAGAGGAAATGGAACCCTCATGCACTGTTGGTAGGAATGCAAACTAGTGCAGCCACAGTGGAAAACATTATCGAGTCTCCTCAAACAAAAGTAGAATTACAATATGATCCAGTAATTCCATGACCAAGTATTTACCCAAAGAAAGAGAAAACACTAACTCAAAAAAAAAAAATGTGCACCCCTATGTTTACAGCTATTTACAATAGCCAAGATATGGAAGCAACCCAAGTGTCCATCAAGAAATGAACAGATAAAGAAGATGTGGTACAGGGGCGCCTGGGTGGCGCAGTCGGTTAAGTGTCCGACTTCAGCCAGGTCACGATCTCGCGGTCCGGGAGTTCGAGCCCCGCGTCGGGCTCTGGGCTGATGGCTCAGAGCCTGGAGCCTGTTTCCGATTCTGTGTCTCCCTCTCTCTCTGCCCCTCCCCCGTTCATGCTCTGTCTCTCTCTGTCCCAAAAATAAAAATAAACGTTGAAAAAAAAAATTTTTTTAAAAAAAAGAAGATGTGGTACATATAGACAATGGAACAATCCTCAGCCTCATAAAAAGAATGAAATCTTGTCATTGGTAACAACATGGATGAATCTAGAGGGTATAATACTCAGTGAAATAAGTCACACAGAAAGATACTAATATATGATTTCACTCACATGCAAAAATTAAAACAACAAAACAAATGAACAAAGAAAAAAGAGACAACAAAAATACAGACTTTTAAATATAGAGAACAAATTGGTGGTTGCCTGAAGGAAGGTAGGTAGGGGGATGGTTGAAATAGGTGAAGGAGATTAAGAATACTTTTATTGTGATGAACACTGAGTAATGTATAGAATTTTTAAACCACTATATTGTACACCTGAAACAAATATAACACTGTATGTTCATTGTACTTGAATAATAACAATAATAATAAAAAGCACCTAAAAGGCATCTAGTTACTGGAGAAATTATAAGGATTTTTAATTTACTATGATTATAGTTTCAAATAAACAGAGAAAAGAAAGAACACATTAAAGAAGAATCTCAGAAGAAAATCTGAATCAATAAAAAAATTATTAATAAAATTAAGAAAAATAAAAGTTTAAAAGTTTATTAGACATAGCAAAAAAGAGTACTTATGAATTGGAACACAGATGTTTACAACTTATATACAACTGAAACAAAAAAAGAAGACACTAGAGAAAGGTGTATCATAGGTATAGGGGACTGAGGTAAAAAGACTAACATATCATGTCATTTGAATCTCAATGGAGCAGACAAATGTAATGGGGCAGAAACAGTATTCCAGGTTTTAGTGGATACACACATACACACACACACACACACACACACACACATATGCACATGAACAAATCTGGGTACATTATAGTAAAAATTCTGAATAGTAAATCAAAAAATAGAGAGAGAAAATACTAAAAGTAGCTGGAGAATTAAAGGATTACCTTCAGAGGATAAAACAAAGATGTACAGCTGATTTTACAATAGAAAATGTTGGAAACTAGCTTTTACAAATTGAAGGACCGTGGCAGCCTGGCACTAAGCAAATCCGTTGGCGCCATTTTTCAAATGGCATCTGCTCACTTTGTGTCTCTGTGTCACATTTTGGCAATTCTCACAATATTTCAAACTTTTTCTTTGTTATTATATTTGATATGATGATCTAGGATCAGTGATTACAACTTGCTGAAAGTATAGATGATGGTTATCATTTTTTAAATAATAAAGTACTTTTAAATTAAGATATGTACATTGGTGTTTTAGACATATACTATTTCACACTAAATGACTCCAATATGGTGTTAACATAACTTTTATATGTATTGGGAAACAAATATATATATTTGACATATATATATGACTTGCTTTAATTGTGATGTTTGCTTTGTTGCAGTGGTCTGGAACCAAACCTGCAATATTTCCAAGACATACCTATATAAGACATTAGTTGTATTTCTATACATAACAAACGTTTGAAAATGAGATAAGGAAAATTATTGAATTTATGATAACATCAGAAAAAATAAAATACTTAAATTTAACAAAAGAAATGCAAGACTTACATTCTAAAATCTATGAAATATTAAAAAAAATTAGAGGTGATAGGGGTGCCTGGGAGGCTCAGTCAGTTAAGCATCTGACTTCAGCTCAGGTCATGATCTATTGGTCCATGAGTTCAAGTCCCGTGTCAGGCTCTGTGCTGACAGCTCTGACTCTGGAACCTGCTTCAGATTCTGTGTCTCCCTCTCTCTCTGCCCCTCCCCTACTCATGTTCTGTCTCTTTCTCTCTCTCAAAAATAAATAAACATTAAAATTTTTGTTTTAATTAGAGGTGATAGGAATAAATGGAAATACATATGATGTCTATAGATCAGAAGACCTAAGATGAAAATATTCTCCAAATTGATCTACCAATTCAATGCAATCCCTATAGAAATCCCAGATATCTTTTTTTTTCATATAAATTGAGAATCTGATCCCTAGAATTAATATGGAAATACAAGTTACTCAGAAGAGCCCAAATAATCTTGAAAGACAAGAAAAATGTTGAACTTAAACTTCTCATTTCAACTTAACTACAAAGCTTTATTACTTAAAACAGTGTGGTACTGACATAAGTATAGATGTATAGAATAAAGGGATAGAATTCAGAGTCCATTAAAATAAATGCTTATATTTATAGTCATTGATTTTTAATAATTGTGCTGCAAGCAAAAAAAAACACTATTGAAAAAATAATCTTTTCCACAAATGGTGCTGGGAAAATTGGGTATCTACACACAAAAGGATGACCTTGGGATTTTTTTAACTCAAAATGGATAACAGACTTAACTTTAAGTTAAAACCATAAAACCCTTGTAGAAAGTATAGGATTAAATATTTGTGGACTTATATTAGGGAATCATTGACTCAAAAAAGCCAAACAAACAAAAAATACAAACACAAGTTACACACAAAAAAAGATAAATTGCACATCATAAAATATTAAAATAAAGTTCTGGGGCACCTGGGTGGCCCAGCTGGTTGTGTCTGACTCGATTTCAGCTCAGGTCATGAACTCACAGTTTGTGGGACTGGGCCTCCCGGGTTCTGTGCTCACAACGTGGACCCCGTTTGAGATTCTCTCTCCCCCTCTCTCTCTGCCCCTCTTCTACTCATGCTCTGTCTCACTCTTTTGCTCTCAAAATAAATAAACTTTTAAAACAAAGTACTAATTCCAATAGTTTCACTGATAACTCCACATATTTAAGAAGAAAAATAGAAGCAGATAAATACAAAATAGAAGCAGACAAATATTTAGCTTTGGGTGGGCAGAAGAGAATTTAGATTTTAATGGGCTGATGTGATTAGATTGTGCCTACCAGAAGAATATTCCTTTTGATAATATCAAATTATCAAACAGATTAGTGACTTTAATTACATCTACTATGAATTCCTTCTTGTCAGTAATATAATGTGCTCATGGAAATAACATCTTATAGTATTCATAGTTCCAGAAATTACGACAGGGAATCTTGGGGGGTGTCACTTTCAAATTCTGCCTACCCCATTCACTAATATACTTGCAGAAATATACCGGTATTGTTTTTGCTTATTTGTTTTTTCTTTTTCATTGCTTGTAAATGCACATCTTGACTGAGAACAATGAGAATGTGAATGCTGAGAAAGTACATGATAACTAGAGTGGATTTTTTAAACAGACTTCATTGGATGACTGTGCTTACATTTCATTAGATTGATGACAAATGATTAAGCATGAATGTAAAAATGTTAGAAGTCAAAGAATTTTTAATCTAATAAATTGTTGTCCACCCCTTACACTGTTCCATCTGGGATTTGGTTATTAATGTAGAAAGGCTTTTGTATAGTGTATGGGCAACTAGATATATCTACATATACCAGTGTTTCCATTTCTCATAATATGTATTCTCCATACTTCCAAGTATTTATGTATATGTTTCAGGGGACATATATTTTATTTAGTCTCAAACAAGCATAGCACCTCTTTAATAATTCAGTAGGACTCAGAATTATTGTTGAACTTGGAGTTGCATATTAATAGAAAACTTTTTTTTTAAATAACAAATTTATTTTGACTTCTTCTGTCAAGGCATCTGTAATATACCATATCATTATTAAGCTCTCATGTTTTCTGTTTTTTTAATTTTTTTAAATGATTATTTATTTTTGAGAGAGAGGGTCTAGGTACAAGTGAGGGAGGGACAGAGAGAGAGAGGTAGACACAGAATCCGAAGCAGGCTCCAGGCTCCAAGCTGTCAGCAAAGAGCTGGATGTGGGGCTCGAACTCAGGAACCATGAGATCACGACCTAGGCTGAAGTTGGACGCTTAACCGACTGAGCTACCCAGGCGCCCCAAGCTCTAATGTTTTCTTTAAGGAAATTAGGTGATGAAAATTTAGAAAATGTTGTTTTTTAAGTTTTAACTTAAATTCCAGTTAACATACAGTGTAATATTAGTTTCAGGTGTACCATACAGTGATTCTACACTTCCCTACATGAGCCAATGCTCAGCACAACCATCACCTATTTAACCCATCCCCCCACCTACTTCCCTCTGGTAACCATCAGTTTGTTCTCTTAACTAGTTAAGAGTCTGTTTCTTGGTTTATCTCTCTTTCTCTCTCTTTTTCCCTTTGCTGGTTTGTTTGGTTTCTTAAATTCCACACAGAAGTGAAATTGTATGGTATAATGCCCAAGTAAATGAATGTTATTTTATTTAGTAATAGCAGTAAAGGTAATGAAAAAAACATTAACCTTAGTAATAATAACATTTAAAAGTTAATCCTTATTAAATACAAGACACCAGTCTTAATACTTCACATACATTCACTTAATCAATCTTAACATTAAACCAATTATCTGAGTGCTTTTATTTCCTTATTTTACAATAGGGTGTAGAATGTAATTAAGGAACATAGATGTTAGGTAACATCCATATATTTCAGCATATAGTTTCAGTCCACTGTTAATATAGTTGACTTTTGTGATCAAAAATAAGCATATTGCCTACCAATTTGGGTAATTTACTATATTCTAGATGGTTTTGTTGCCATGAGTTTATATATTCAGTGTAGATTCTTAATTAGGAACTTCTGGTCATATCCTAGGAATAAACAGATGTATATTTTACATTATATTCAATTTTAAGCCAGCAGATGTGATTTTCAAGTCAATGATTTCATACAAAGTGGTTTCTGATTGTGCTACATATGGTATGGATGCATTAATATAATGAGTAACTTCTGGAGTAACCATGTAAATTTCCCATGAAATATATATTTTATAGACATATAAATCAAGGTGTTGACATATGAAAATCATGGCATTTCAAGGCAGTTTTAGATTCTGACATATAAATTTAATAAAACTGTTTACATCCAGAAAAAAAACCACTTTAGAGGAATCTTTTTAACATACTTTTAATTCCAGTGGAGATTGCATCATAAAATCTGGTATCTGCAATAGTAGCTGATTCAAGGCATCTATATTTAATGTTTCCTCCAGACACTTAGACACTTATGCCATTATAAGCACACTTGTAAGAGAAGGCTTATTAGTCCATTAAAAAGAATTGTAATCGATGCACAATTTCAAGAAATATTAGTTGAATAATTCCATGACTCATACTATGGAAATAATTAACACTTTAGCAATGGATTTACAAGTGTATTTATTAAGGTCCAATCAGAAAGGAAGAACAATGCTAGGTATTTCCAAGAGAGATAATCATACTATAGGTAATTGATGAAATAATTATTAGATGGTTGAAGGAACAAAAAAGAGATGCTGAGATGAGCCAGTTATGAATAACTGGAGGAGCAGACACCATGTCTAAGTCGGAGAAAAGAGAATGTGGGAGGGGAATTCACAGGAGACACAGGTGCTTGGAGTAGAGGGGTTTACACAGTTGGGGGTTGGAGGCCAGCACATTACCAGTGCTGGGACTTGTGAGGGAAATATCTGACTGCTTAAGGTGAGAGTACTTCTCCATGCTCAGATCATGTATCAGACATTCTGTTCTTTGTTCTCTCTCGAAATTTATAATCAAAGACAGAGTCCATTCAGCTAGTCCCACTTTTGACTTGTTAGTCTTGTGGAATAGGGATGATTTCAATTTCCAGTTTAATTAAACAATTGTTGTACACCTTTGTAATATAAAGTCTAAGTCAACAGAGACAAAAGTCAGTAAGAGGGAGATGAAACACAACTTTGTAAGTGAATTATTTGAAAGTTATAGAAAAATGCAAATTGGTTAGGTTATAAAAGGGGGAAATATGGAAAAATATGGAAAAATCGGCATAAATAAATTGATTCAGATTATATGAACTATCCTATAATGTGGCAATTTAATGTCACAAGGTGTTGTTTCCAGCAATATAATAATTGAACATTAAATAGAAAATTCCATTGGTACAAAAGTTTAACTGCTTCAGTATGATAAGGTATAGGTAAGCACAATGGAATCTATTGTCAGCTCACAGTCTAATTTAAGTTGTTGAAAAATTTGTTGTCTGGTTAGACAAATTTTGTGGAATGCTTTGGCTATAAATACTTCCTTCAGTGAGTTCTGAAAAGGTGTTCCCAGCAGATGCATTAAGGGCAGGACAGGCAACCCAATTTCTTGACATTGCTTTGTGTTGGCCAAACACAAAGAGTAGGCAAGGGATGGCAAATACATTCATTGATATTACTAGTAAAAATATCAGCCTCCAAGTATGTGGGGTAATATGGATAAGGATAGAGAATAGTTTTGAAAGTCCAGTGAATAATACTCAGCACACTGTAATAATTTCATGATTTTAAATAAAAGAAGGGAGACATTACTGATACATTTGTAGTCCTCTTTATTTCCTATGATGTTAGTGCATATTTTTATATTCTTGCTTATATAATATTATATGTATATATCCAAAAACATAATTGTTTTATAAGTTTCTATTTTTTCATACTAATAGTATATTTACATACCATGCCACAACTTATTTTTTCTCTATTCATAAGTGTCTTCATATCTTCATAGAATTCTTTGTGATATTTCAAATTGATCTAGCATACTCTGATTACATTATTATGTCATTGTGGAAAATATTACATTTTATTCATCAATTTTCTTATTGATTCTTGGGCAGTTTTCACTGGTAAATTCCTTTTCCTATGTCATTTCACACAGCAAGAGTTTCTTTAAAGAAAATACCTGTCATAGAATTGCTCAATCTTAGGATATTTGTATTTTCAATTATATTAATACTGCCAATTTGATCTACCAAGTAGTTGCACAAATTTTCATTCCCACTAGCAATCTAAATGAGTTCCTATTTCAATCAAAATTTGGATGTTGTACATCCTTAATATTTGTCAATATTTGCTAGTCTGATTCAGTGAAATGTTTTTTCACTTTCACCCACCAGGTTATTAGTAAATGTGATACGTTCATTTTTTTTGTATACTCATTCAATTAAATTTTAAATTAATTCACACCTGCAAGTATTTTCCTTGGGTTTGAGGATATACAGTGAAACAAACAACCAAACAAATCACATACCACAAACGACTCACATTCTAATGTAAGATAGAATATATAATCAACACAATAAATCAGTGACCTACAGCATGTTAGGAATTAATCACTACCGTGCTGGATGGATAGGGTGTGGAGGGACAATACAATTTTACATTGGTTGTTTGGGGAAGGGCTTTTGATTTCAGCTCAGGTCATGATTTCATGGTTCATGGGTTCTAGCCTCACGTTGGGCTCTACACTGATGCCACACAGCCTGCTTGGGATACTCTCTCTCCCTTTCTCTGCTCCTCCCCTACTCATTTTCTCTCTCTCTCAAAAATAAACTTTAAAAAATATATAAGATATATTATGAATAATTTTATGCCGCTCATTTTTAAAATTTAGATTAAAATCCAAAAATTGCTTAGCTGACACAATGTACTACAACTTAATCAAGAAGATATATTAAATCTTATATGTAAATATTATTAAAATGATAATGTAAGCCCCAGACTAATAGAAAGTACTTGTAAAACTCATGCTTCATAAAGTAGTTGTATCTCGAATATATAAAGAACTCTTATAGCTCATTTTTAACATAATTAAACACATTTTTTGGATAGCCACTTAACAAAAATTATGCTATAAAATAAATACATGAAAATTTGCTGAACACCATTAGCCATTAGAGAAATACAAATAAAATAACACAATGAAATCCCTCTACATACCCACTAGAATAGCTAAAATTAAAAAGACTGACACAAAAATAGGCACATAGATTAACAGAACAGAATAGGAAATCCAGAAATGAACCCATAACTATATGGTCAATTAATCTTTAACAAAGCAGGGAAGAATACTCAATAGGAAAAAGACAGTTTTTTCAACAAATGGTGTTGGGAAAACTAGACAGCAACATGCAGAAAGATGAAACTGGATCACTTTCTTAACACCATATACAAAAATAAGTTCAAAAGTGTGAAAGACTTAAATGTGAGATCTGAAACCATTAAAATCTTGGAAGACAACAGAGGCAGTAACCTCTTTGACATCAGCTGTATGAACTTCCTTTTAGATATGTCTCTGGAGGCAAAGGAAACAAAAGCAAAAATAAACTACCAGGACTTCATAAAAATAAAAAGCTTCTACCCAGTGAAGGAAATAATCAACAAAACTAAAAGGCAATTCAGAATGGGAGAACATATTTGCAAATGATATATCTGAAAAAAGTTAGTATTCAAAACCTATAAATAACTTATCAAAATCAATATGCAAAAAAACAAATAATCCAATGGAAAAAATGGGCAGAGGACATGAATAAACATTTTTCTAAAGAAAGGAAACAGATGGTCAACAGACACATAAAGAGATGCTCAAGATCACTGATCATCAGGGAAATACAAATCAAATCTACAATAAGGTATCACCTCACACCTGTCAAAATGGCTAAAATCAACAACACAAGAAACAACAGGTGTGGGTGAGGATGTGGAAAAAGGAACCCTCTTGCATTTTTAGTAGGAATGCAAATGGTACAATCAGTTTGGAAAACAGTATGGAGGTTCCTCAAAAAGTTAAAAATAGAACTACCCTATGATCTAGCAATTTAATTACTAGGTATTCACCCAAAGAGTACAAAAATACTAATTCAAAAGGATACATGCACCCTAATGTTTATAGCAGCATTATCTACAATACCCATATTATGGGAATAGCCCGTGTCCATTGACTAAAGAATGGATAAAGAGGAGGGTGTGTGTATGTGTGTGTGTGTGTGTGTGTGTGTGTGTGTGTGTGTGTATTCAGCCATAAAAAGAATGAAATCTTGCCACTTGCAATGATATGGATGGAGTATAATATTAAGTGAAGTATGTCAGTCAGAGAAAGACAAATATCATATATTTTCATGCATATGTGGAATTTAAGAAACAAAACAAATGAGCAAAGTGGGAGAAAAGACAGGCAAACCAAGAAACAGACTTTTAACTATAGAAAACAAACTGATGGTTACCAAGGGGTGGGGAGATGGGTAAAACAGGTGATGGGGATTAATGAGGGCACTTGTTGTGATGAGCACTGGGGTTGTATATAAATGATGAATCACTATATTGTACACCTGAAGCTAATATACAGTGTATACTAACTAATTGGAATTAAAAAAAAAACTTAAAAAAAAGATTTTAAGCTGAAAAGTATAAGAGAATAAAGCTCATAAACAACAACAACAACAACAAAAACAACAAAAACAACAACAACTAAAGAGACTGGCCACAGGCAAGTGTTAGCAAGAATGTAGCAAACCTGTATCTCTCATAAATGGATGGTGGAAATGTTAAAGGATACAACAATTTGAAAAAACTAGTTCAGCAGTGTAATTTTTCTAATTTAAAAATACATCTAGAACTTGACCCTAATACTTCACCCCTGGTTCTCCAAGAGACATTAAAATATATGTTCATAAAAAGACTTGTGCACAAATGGTCACAGAAGCTTTAGTTATAATAGCCAAGAACTAAAAAGAGCCTAAAAGTCCAACAACAGGGAAAGTATAACAATTTGTGATATGTCTATACAATGGAATACTATACAGCAGTAAGAAAGAACATAATCTTGAAACAGACAACTTCATGGATTAATCTCAAAATGATTAAGATGAGTGAAAGATGCTGTAAAAAGAGTATATACTATAGAATTCCATTTATATAAAATTTTAGACAATACAAATAAATCTATATTTATAGAAAGATTACCTGGTGACAGACAAGGAATAAAAATGGAGGAGAGAGGGTTTGTAAAGGGGAATTCATTTACGTGTACATTATCTTAATTGTGTTGATGATAAAATAAACATTGGTAAAACATCAGATTTTACATTTTACTTATGGGCAATATTCTGAATGGCAATAATATCCACAAAGTTTTTAAAAACATACATATAAAATATAAATAAATATAGGGGTGCCTAGGCAGCTCAGTCAGTTGAGTGTCTGAGTTCAGTTCAGGTTGTGATCTCATGGTTCGTGGATTCAAGCCGTGTCAGACTCTGTGCTGACAGCTCAGAGCCTGGAAACTGCTTCTGATTCTGTGTCTCCCACTCTGCCCCTCCCCCACTTGCACTTTGTGTTTCTCTGTCTCTCAAAAATAAACGTTAAAAAAATTTAAAAAATATATAAATAAATATATCTATCATACTGCTTAAATATACTCAATATTAAAGATTACAGTATGGTATATATAGATGTATAAATGTGTATGTGTGTGTGTGTATATATATATGTATATATATATATATACATAATATAGTGTATTATTACATGTAGTTCTGGTTTTAAATGTCAGCTTCACTATGTACAAGCTATTGGAGAAGTTATAAAGATTTTCTTCATCTGTAAAATGGCAATAAATATAGAATCTGCTTCATAGGGTAGTCATGATGGCATAAAAGATTGTTCTAGTATATATATTATAAACATTTTGTTACTGTTTTTAAATTTATCATCACAATTAAGTCCATGTTATTAAAGCATTTTCTAAAACACAATTTTACTGACTACCTAGTGTCTCATTATATGAAAATATAACAATATAATTGATCTATTTTCCATTCTGTGTTATTTGGTTTAATTTGCAGGAAATTTGTGAATTAATCTTTGTACAAAACAATGTTGAATTCTTTTTTTTTTTTTTTAGTTTATTTATTTACTGAGGGATGGGCAGTGAGAGAGGGAGAGAGAATCCCAAGCAGGCTTCACGCTGTCAGTGCAGAGCCAGATGCGGAGCTCAAACCCACAAACTATGAGTTCATGACCTGAGCCAAAATCTTGAGTCAGATACTTAACAGACTGAGCCACCCTGGCACCCAAGAAATATTTAATTCTTAATGATAATTCTGTATACCTCTAACATAAAGCCTACTAGTGTCCATTTCTTCCTCATTTCTACTTATACCACCATTGTTTAAATCACCATCATTTCTTGCCTGAGATTTCCCATACCGACACAGCAGAGAGATCAATCTTTTAAATATGAATCTTATTCTTCCCTTATGAACTTTGAATATCTTTCCACTGGATTAACTGTAAAAGTCAAAATTCTTCCCAGCTTTTCTTCTAGTGGCAGGGCAATACTCTTGCCCCAAACCACTAGAAATGTTAGATAAAATATGCAATTGTTTAGAGGAAGTGGAGGGACCCTGAAGCAACAAGTACTAGAGGTCCTCAGAGTCCAGAAAAAGAACCTTGGAAAGGAAAATGGGATTCAAGGTTCTTTCCTTGAGGGAATTTGTCAATGTGGGGGATAAGAAAGCTGAATTATTTTTAGCCAATATTATGAAGTTATCTTCATGCCATCCATTTTTTTATTTTAATAAATGATTTCTAATGTGTGCTGTTAGGATACTTCTGGTTTTATCTTTATTATGCAAACAAAATAATGGATATTAACTATGCTTGAAGAGAAAAATAAAAGTTAAAATTGAAGATTGAGCAGATTTTTAATTAATTTGCATAAAATCAGTGACAATTCTCGTCCTTTTGCACTTGCAGAAAAAGAACAATTTTATTTTCTCTGGATATGAACAAAGACTAAAGATGTGGAGAATAATTAATTGGAATAAGCATTAAACATCATGTTACCTACTTAAAAGGAGGAGCAAAATGATGATTATTTTTCTTGGTAGATGAGCAAGTAAGAGAGATTTGAATACCAATTAACTCCTGACCACTGGGTCAGAACAGAGTTTATTAAAGAGTTTTCCTATCAAATAATTCACCGTACTTCAGGTTGGACTGAGGCATTTTCTTAGAATGTTTGGATCCTTAATATATGATTTAAATAAGTTATTGAAAAAGGAAAGTTTTTTGATTTTGAATAAATTTGTACTGTGTAAGAATAATAAATCTATGTAACTGTAGATCAGCTGATTTAAAATATTTATTAGCTATTTGCTTCATGTTTATATTTGTTTCATGGTAATCAAATAAATACTGGTTTTTATTTATAGTTAAATATATAACTAAATATGCTTATGTAGTACACAATTTACATATTTTCCAGGAAATCTTATAAATTCTCCAAGAAATTAATGAATGGAAGAAATCATAGGCAATTGTTTAGTGAATAAACTAATCACTGATTGTTTACTGAGTATCATTTATGTGTACAACAGATGGTAGTCACTACAAATGATGAAAAAGTAACTTCTGTCAAGGTATTTATCACATATTTTGCATCTCAGAAAAAAAAATACTATAAGTAAACTATATAAGGCAGTTTACAAGTAAAAGAAAAATGGTACTTTATAGCTAAAAACAAAATCTATGGACATTTGGAGGATAGATGTTAGAGTGAAAATGGCACATCCAGGAAGTGTTTTCTGTAGGAGTCATTTCAGAGTGGTAACTTGAAAGAAGGACAGAATTTGGTGAGGAGGTGAGAAATTGAGAACAAAGAAAATAATCAAAGTTCAGTTTGAGCACAATGACTTGCCAGCACAGAGAAACCATTATCTACAAAAGGAGAGAAAGCATGTAGCAAACATGAAAGTTGCCAGTTGGGGGAAAAATAGGGATAAATAAATATTTGATGAAACATTTAATGAACTGTAATTTTTTAGGGGGGGTCAGTTTTTTCACAAATGATTTGGAGGCTGTGAAGGGTGCTGGAGAATGTTTACTAGAATCAGATGACAGATTTAAGCCTGTGTCTACCACTTACTAGTTATATGACATTGGGATGCTACTTAATATCAGCTTCTTTCAGCTGAAAAAAAAAGTTTCTAGATCAGAGAATAGTTGCAAGGAATTAAAAGGTTAATTATGGACTGCATTAGTTTGCTATTTCTGCCTTTAAAAATCACAAATTTAGCAGCTTAAAAAAGAATGGATTCATTTTCGCATGGTTGTGTAGGTTTGAAGTCCAATTGGTTCTCTGTTCCAGGTTGCACCAGGCAGAAATCAAGTTGTTGACAGCTCTATAATTTTTTTCTGGCAGCTTTGGGTATGAATCCACTTCCAAGCTCATTCAGGTTGCTAGAATTCAGTTCCATGTAATGGTATGTCATAGATTCCCATCCTTGCTGACTGTAACTGGGAATATTTCCCAACTTGTAGAAGCTGACTGCATTTTTAGGCTCTGCATCCCATTCTTCTAGCTTCAAGGCCAAGTCATAACTAAGTCAATGCCTAATCTCTTTTGCCTTATGTCTCTTCTCTATTTTCTTCTGCTGCTGTTCCTGTCTCTCTAAGGCTTCTCCCTTCAACTGTAGCTTTTAAGTGTTCATGTGATTATATTAGGCCAATCTGGAAAATGCAGGATCATCTCTATTTTAAGGTATCCTAGTTACATCTACAAAGTTCATTTGAAGAAGTACCTAGATAGCTTAGTATTGACTAAATAAAAAAGAGACAAGAATTTTGGAGGGAATCTTGAGAATTCTGCTCCCCATATTGGCCAAAAGGAAACACATTATAAATGGTAGCTACTAATATGTGATTTACTCAGAGAAACTGAAATTTCATTTCTTATAAATGAAAATGTTAGGTAACTCTCAAAATCTCATAGAATCATGAATACATACAAGTCAAAGTAATCTTCTAAGTATTGTATTATTAAACAATTAGGTGTACCATGACAATTCTAAGCAAGCAAATCTAAGTTTAAATAAATAAGACTTTTACCTAGTAGAAATTATTTTATATTTGTGAACTTTTTTATTTCAAATGATATAGACCTTGATATCTATAAATTAAATCTTTAAATTAGCATAAAAAGACATTAGTTGTACATCTATTTTAAATATGTGATAAATGAAAAACTAAAATTGATTCTGAGTTCAAATGACAGTGCTAAATAAAACCTCATCATTTTAGCAATTATCATATTTATGTATATAGCTATATCTGCAGGAACTGTATTTTCCTCTTCAAATAAATATTATGAGATAATAACCTGAATTATTTTAAGTGTGGAAAAATAAAATACACTAAAGTTCTCACTTGCTTGTAGGTTTATGAACTAAAAATATCGTATTTTTGTCACTATATGTTGAATTCTTATTACTTAAAGGTAGAATATAATAAATTAGGATTCCATTGTGGTGATTGTCTCATATATTAAAGAATTTATTTTTCAAAGTTTTGGTCCTGTTACCCTTTCATATTCTTAAAAATGATTAATGGCCCTAATACAAAGACCCTTTGTTTATATAGATATCTGTCAGTATTTACCATATTTGGAATTAAAACTAAGAAATTTAAAATATATGTGTATGTGTATATATATCTACATATGTATTTATATCTATAGATTAGAGATAGAGAAAGAGATAGAGATAGAGATAGAGATAGAGATAGAGATAGATATATCAGTTCATTTATATTAATTCATCCCAAAAGAAAGAACAGGAAGAAATGACAATCAGGGGCTTAATCAACACAGATGTAAGCAAGATGTCTGAAATAGAATTTAGAACTACAACAATAAGAATACTAGCTGGGGTTGAAAAAAGCATATAATCCCTTTCTGCAGAGATTTAAAAAAATCTAGTCAGGATGAAATTAAATCCTTGGTTATGTTATAACCAAGATGCAATCTCAAATGGATGCCACGACAGCAAGGATGGATGAAGCAGAGCACAGAATCAGCGATATAGACGATAAAATTATGGAGAATAATGAAGCAGATAAAGGAAGAAAACAAAAGCAAAAGATCATGATACAAGACTTAGGGAACTCAGTGACTTATTGAAAAGGAATAATACATGAATCATAGGAGTTCCAGAAGGTGAAAAGAGAGAAAAGGGGGCAGAAGGTTAATGTGAGCAAATTATAGTGGAAAACTTTTCTAATCTGTAAAGGACACAGACATAAAAATCCAAGAATGACAGAGAACTCCCATTAGATTTAACAAAAACCAACCATCACCAAGGCATATCATAGTCACCTTCACAAAATACAAAGACAAGGAAAGAATTATGAAAGCAGCAAAGGAATGAAAGTTCTTAAACCATAAGAGAAGGCAGATCAGGTTCACAGCAGATCTACCCACAGAAACTTGGCTCGCTGGAAAAAACTGGCAGGATATATTCACTGGGCAGAATTGAAAAAATATGCAGCCAAGATTTTATTATTATTATTATTATTATTATTATTATTTTTAATTTTGTTTTTTATATTTTTTTAATTTACATCCAAATTAGCATATAGTGCAACAATGATTTCAGGAGTAGATTCCTTAGTGCCCCTTACCCATTTAGTCCATCCCCCCTCTCACAACCCCTCCAGTTACTCTCTGTTTGTTCTCCATATTTATGAGTCTCTTCTGTTTTGTTCCCCTCCCTGTTTTTATATTATTTTTGTTTCCCTTCCCTTATGTTCATCTGTTCTGTCTCTTAAAGTCCTCATATGAGTGAAGTCATATGATTTTTGTCTTTCTCTGACTAATTTCACTTAGCATATATACAATGGAGTATTACCCAGCAATCAAAAAGCATGAAATCTTGCCATTTACAACCATGTGGATGGAACTGGAGGGTATTATGCTAAGAATTTTTTATACAGCAAGGCTGTCATCCAAAATAGAAAGAGAGATAAAGAATTCCCCCAGACAAACAAAATCTAAAAATGTTTGTGACCACTAAACAAGCCCTGCAAGACATTTTAAGGGGGGACTCTTGAGTGGAGAAAAGACAAAAAAAAAACAAAACAAAAAAGACCAAAATCAACAAAGACTAGAAAGGACCAGAGAACGTCATCAGAAACATCAACTCAACAGGCAACACAATGGCACTAAATTTATAATTTTTGGTACTCACTCTAAATGTCAATGGACTAAACGTTCCAATCAAAAGACATAGGGTATGTATCTGAATGGATAAGAAAATAAGACCCACCTATATGCTGCTTACAAGAGACTCATTTTAGACCTAAAGACACAAGTAGACTGAAAGTTAGGGGATAGAGAACCATCTATCATGCTAATGGTCATCAAAAGAAAGCTGGAGTAGCCATTCTTATATCAGACAAGCTGGATTCTAAAAGACTGTAACAGGAAATAAAGAAGGGCATTATATCATAATTAAGGGGTCTATCCAACAAGAAGATCTAACAATTATAAATATGTATGCCCCCAATGTGAAAGAATCCAAATATGTACATCAATTAATCACAAAAAAAGAACTCATTGATAATAATACCATAATAGTAGGGGAGTTCAACACCCCACTTACACCAATGGACAGATCATGTAAACAGAAAATCAATATGGAAACAATGGCTTTGAATGACATACTGGACTAGATGGACTAAATAGATATATTCAGAATATTTTACCCTAAAGTAGCAGAATACACATTCTTCTCAAGTCCACAAGGAACATTCTCTAGAATAGATTACATATTGGGTTACAAGTCATCACTCAACAAGTACAAAAAGATAGAGATCTTGTCTTGCATATTTTCAGACCACCATACTATGAAACTCAAAATCAACCACAAGAAAAAATTTGGGAACCATGAATACTTGGAGATTAAAGAACATCCTACTATGGGGCGCCTGGGTGGCACAGTTGGTTAAGCGTCCGACTTCAGGCAGGTCACGATCTCACGGTCCGTGAGTTTGGGCCCCGCGTCAGGCTCTGGGCTGATGGCTCGGAGCCTGGAGCCTGTTTCTGATTCCTTGTCTCCCTCTCTCTCTGCCCCTCCCCCGTTCATGCTCTGTCTCTCTCTGTCCCAAAAATAAATAAAAACGTTGAAAAAAAATTAAAAAAAAAAAAAGAACATCCTACTAAAGAATAAATGGGTTAGCCAAGAAATTAAAGAGGAAATTAAAAAGTGGTAGCCAATGCAAATGATTACATGACAGTCGAAAATCTCTGGGATACAGCAAAACGGCCAAAAGAAGGAAGTATATAGCAACCCAGGCCTTCCTAAAGAAGGAATAAAAGTCTCAAATACACAACCTAAATTTAAACCTAAAGGAGCTGGAAAAAGAACAGTAAATAAAGCCCAAACCAGCAAAAGAAGGGAAAAGATTAGAGCAGAACTCAATAGTAAGTTGAGTAAATTAAAAAGCAAAACAAAACAAAACAGTTGCACAAATCAATGAAACCAGGAGCTGGTTCTTTGAAAGAATTAACAAAATTGATAAACACTTAGCCATATTTATCAAAAAGAAAAAGGAAAGGACCCAAATAAATACAATAATGGGTGAAAGAGGAGAGATCACAACCAGCACTACAGAAATACAAATAATAATAAGAGAATGTTATGAGCAATTATATGTCAACACATTGAGCAATCTGGAAGAAATGGACAAATTCCTAGAAACATATAAACTACCAAAACCGAAACAGGAAAAAATAGAAAATTTGAACAGATCCAGAACCAGTAAAGAAATTGAATCAATAATTAAAAATCTCCCAACAAACAAGAGTTGAGGGCTGGATGGCTTTTTCTAGGGGAATTCTAACAAACATTTAAAGAAGAGCTGACACTTATTCTTTTAAAGCTGTTCCAAAAAATAGAAATGGAAGGAAAACTTCCAAACTCATTCTATGAAGCCAGCATTACCTTGATTCCAAAACCAGACAAAGACCCACTAAATAGAAGAACTACAGACCAATTTCCCTGATGAACATGGATGCAAAAATCGTCAAGATACTAGCCAACAAGATACTAGCCAAGATACATTAAAAGAATTATTCACCATGACCAAGTGGGATTTATACCTGGGATGCAGGGTTGGTTCAATATCCACAAAACAATCAATGTGATACATCACATAAATAAAAGAAAGGACAAGAACAACATGATCTTTTCAATAGATACAGAGAAAGCATTGGCAAAATACAGCATCTTTTCTTGATAAATTCCCTCAAGAAAGTAGGGATAGAAGGATCATACCTCAAGATCATAAAAATCATATATGAAAGACCCACCTTTAATTTCATCCTCAAAGGGGAAAGCTCTCAGCTTTCTCAGCTAAAGTCAGGAACATACCAGGGATGTCTACTCTCACCAGTTATTCAACATAGTATTAGAAGTCCTAGTCTCAGCAATCAGACAACACAAAGGAATAAAAGGCATCCAAATCAGCAAGGAGGAAGTCGAATTTCACTCTTCACAGATGGCATGATACTCTATATGGAAAACACAAAAGACTCACAAAAAAACTTCTAGTCCTGACAGATGAATTCAGCAAAGTCACAGGACATAATATCAATGTACAGAAATTGGTTACATTTCTATTAACCAATAATGAAGAAACAGAAAGAGATATCAAGGAATCAATCCCATCTACAATTGCTCCAATAACAATAAAATACCCAGGAATAAACCTAACCAAAGAGACAAAAATCTGCATGTTGAAAAACATAGGAAGCTTATTAAAGAAATTGAAGACACAAAGAAATGGAAAAATATTCCATGCTCATGGATTAGAAGAACAAACATAATTTAAATGGTTATACTATTCAAAGCAATATACACATTCAATAAAATCCCAGTGAAAATAGCACCAGCATTTTTCACAGAGCTATACTAAAATTTCTGTGGAACCACAATAGTCCACTAATTACCCAAGTAATGCTGAAAAAGAAAACCAAAGCTTAAGGCATCACAATTGTGGACATCAAACTGTGTTACAAAGCTGTAATCATCAAGACATTATGGTGCTGGCACAAGAACAGACACAGATCAATGGAACAGAATAAAGGACCCAGAAATGGACCCACAAATGTATGCCAATTGATCTTTGACAAAGCAGGAAAGACTATCCAATGGATAAAAGACAGTCTCTTTAGCAAATGGTGTTGAGAAAACTGGACAGTGACATGCAGAAGAATGAACCTGGACCACATTTTACACCACAGACAAAAATAAACTCAAAATGAATGAAAGACCTAAACGTAAGACAGGAAGCCATCAAAATCATACAGGAGAAATCAATCAACAACCTTGTTGACCTTGGCTGCAGCAACTTCTTATTTGACATGTATCCAGAGTAAAGGGAAACAAAAGCAAAAATGAACTGAGACTTCATTGGGGTGCCTGAGTAGCTCAGTCAGTTAAGTGGTTGACTTCAGCTCAGACCATGATCTCACAGTTTGTGGGTTTGAGCCCCGTGTTGAGCTCTGTGCTGACAGCTCAGAGCCTGGAGCCTACTTCAGATTATGTGTTTCTATCTTTGCCTTTTCCCCACTCATGTTCTGTCTGTCTGTCTCTCTCTCAAAAATAAATAAACGTCAAAAAATTAAAAACTGAACTATTGGGACATCACCAAGATAAAAATATTCTGTACACAGCAAAGGAAACAATCAGCAAAACCAAAAGGCAACAAACAGATGGGAGAAGATCTCTGCAGACATATCAGATAAAGGGTTAGTATCCACTATAAAGAACTTATCAAACTCAATACCCGAAAACAAATAATCCAATGAAGAAATAGACAAAAGACATGAATAGACACTTTTCCAAAGAAGACATTCAGATGGCTAATAGACACATGAGACAATGCTCAAAATAACTCACCATCAGGGAAATACAAATCGAAACCACAATGAATACCACCTCACACATTTCGGAATGGCTAAAATTAACAACTCAGGCAACAACAAATGTTGGTGAGGATGTGGAGAAAGAGGAATTCTTTTGAACCGCTGGTGGGAATGCACATTGGTGCAGCCACTTTGGGAAACAGTGTGGAGGCTCCTCAAAAAATTAAAAGCAGGACTACCCTATGACCTAGCAATTGCACTAATAAGTATTTATCCAAAGGATACAGGAGTGCTGATTCAAAGGGGCACAAGCACCTCAATGTTTATAGCAGGGCTATTGACAATAGCCAAAGTATGGAAAGAGCCCAAATGTCCATCAACTAATGAATGGATAAAGAAGATGTGGTGTGTGTGTGTGTGTGTGTGTGTGTGTGTGTGTTTACACACACACACACACACACACACACACACACACACAGAATGGAATATTACTAGACAATCAAAAAGAATGAAATCTTGCCATTTAAATAACGTGGATGGAACTAGAGTGTATTATGCTAAGCAAAATAAGTCAGCCAGAAAAATACAAATATCATATGATTTCACTCATATGTGGAATTTAGGAAACAAAACAGATGAACATAAGGGAAGGAAAAACAAGATAAAAATAGAGGGAGGCAAGCCATAAAAGACTCGTAAATACAGAGAACAACTTGAGGTTTCCTGGAGGGGTGGGGATTGGGGATGGGCTAAATGGGTGAAGGGCATTAAGGAGGGCACTTGTTGGGATGAGCACTGGATGTTACATATAAGTGATGAATTACTAAATTCTATTCCTGAAATCAAAACGAGAGAGAGAGAGAAAAAACTGATATCTTGGGGTTTCTTTCATCTTTCTTGTCTTTCTGTGTGTTTGTTAAGTCACTCCCAAAGTAAAGCTTTGCAGTGTCTGCAAAAAAACAAAAAAAAAGAAAAAGAAAAAAACACAACAACAAAACAAAAACAAACAAAAAAACCCAAACCCTTATCAAACTCAACACCAAAAACAAAATAATCCAGTTAAGAAGTGGGAAGAATACATGAATAGAAATTTATCCAAAATACACAAACATATGGCTAACAGACAACTGAAAAGATGCTCAACATCACTCGTTATCAGGGAAATACAAATCAAAAATCAGGTTTCTTTCACATGGTTTCAAGTGGGGAAAAAGTACAATGTGTCACATTTGTCCCCATCCCTCCATCCTACCTGCTACTCAGCAGATACAAAGGTAAAATTTAGTGGAATCACTGAGGGATATAATCTATGAACTTTCTGATGGTCAGGCATTATCATTTTCTTTGGGACTTCTTTACTTTCATTTCACTATCCAGTTGGCTTCTAAACAGTTTTTTCTCTGTTGTATTTATTTTATTTTTGTTGTTTTTAAATTAGAGATCAAGATACAAAGGGTAAGTTGTTCCAACAGCAAGTATACAAGTATACAACATGATAAATACAAATATTTGTTTCCATTCATTGAGGAAAGCATTTAGAGCTGAAATGTAGAATTGATACCTAATAACAACTGGATTAAAGGGTATGTGTAGTAGCCCCTGTTCACTACAGCTGCTTATATTTAAGTGAGAAAACAGTACAATGGAGTAAGGGCAATTAATTAATATTATAAGTGAATAGAGTAGTTAGAATACAACAATTAATGTAATATGTGTTAAACTGAAAAGGCAGGATGGAAGAACACAAATTAATGCAATCAAGTAAACTCTGGAAACTTCCATATAAGTGTCTTTGTCCTATAAGAAATAGTTAAAAGTGCATAAACTGTATATTCTGAAAGCTTTATTTTTTTAATGTTTATTTACTTGAGAGAGAGAGAGAGTGCATGAGTTGGGGAGGGGCAGAGAGAAAGAGAGAGATAGAATCTGAACTGTCAGCACAGAGCCTGATATGGGGCTTGAACTCGTGAGCATGAGATCATGACCTGAGCTGAAGTCCAATGCTTAACTGACTGAGACACCCAGTGGCCCCTATTCTGAAAGTTTTCAATGCTGAAAACAATAAAGCAATTAATATAAGTTTTGTTCTTAAATAAATTGTAAATATTAAAGCATAATCTATAATTGGTTTTAGAAGCAAGGAAAGTTTGAAAGTTATGAGGACATGGTCTTACTTTGAACATTCCATTTTGTTGTCTCTAACAGTGTTCTTTCATTAGACAAAGGAAGAATATTATAGATGATTATACATATTAAAGAGGAATTGTAGCCACTTGCCAAAAATTTATGGATTGTATTATTAAATACTCTCAGGTGCTAAGTAACAGAAATATTGTTCATTGAACTCCAGGGACTGTTTTTTATAGGCCTATATGATGTTTCAGATTTCAGGAAGAAAAAAAGTAACACAATAAAAGCTTTAATAGCTGTTCAACTCCTAGGTGGTTTTAAAAGGAAAAAAAAATGTCATAGAAAAGAGTCCAAATACACAGTAATGAGATATTAAATGTGCCTAAAAGAATTATGAACTGTTTGACTTTGCAGAATAAGTATAATGTCTGTGTCAAATGGAAACAAACCCTTTAGAAACAAAGTTTTGTTTAGAAATAAAGTTATTTCGGGGCGCCTGGGTGGCGCAGTCGGTTAAGCGTCGGACTTCAGCCAGGTCACGATCTCGCGGTCCGGGAGTTCGAGCCCCGCGTCGGGCTCTGGGCTGATGGCTCAGAGCCTGGAGCCTGTTTCCGATTCTGTGTCTCCCTCTCTCTCTGCCCCTCCCCCGTTCATGGTCTGTCTCTCTCTGTCCGAAAAATAAATAAATGTTGAAAAAAAAATTAAAAAGAAATAAAGTTATTTCTCTGGCAAATAAAGGAATGATACATTATCAAAGTCAACTTATTTTGTTATTTAATGTTAATTAATATGAATTAATTCATTGATTTTGCTTTATTCAATTATAAACTACTGATTACCAGTATGTATCTTCTATAATAAGCAATTTACGTGAAAACAAACAGTCAAAAAACTAGACCTTCCATGAATCCTGAGCTCAATTCCTAACCACGAAGCCTATTAGTGGGTATCAAACCTATAAAACACAAATAGACATAGGATATTAAACCCAAAAGGTTAATATTAAATTTCATTGGGATTTCAAATGATGAAGAATATACTAGAAAACATAAATAAAAGTTGTCTAACCCACATGCTTCCACCTCTTGCTTTTCACATTTGAATTTTTCTCCAGAAAAAAACAAAACCATGTTTTATGTAAAATTGTCCCTCCCTTCCTTAACATGATGAATTTACAGGTGGTCAGCTCATTCAAAATGGGACTGCCCTTTCCTGGAATATTTGGATGTGACATATATTTCATGTGGTTGAAACTACTGTATGTAAAACACAGGAGATAAGAAATATAGCAGTTGTCTCCTTAAACATCTTGCAAGCAAGAAAACAAAAGACTTACACCTTTAAAGTGACAAAAAAGGAAAAAAAATCTGTCATTCTAAAAATCAAATGTGAATGAAAAAGACTGACACACATAAAGTTAGAGGATTCACTGACAAAGACTATACTCCCCAAAAAACTTAACAGAAGTTCTTCAGGGAAAATGAATATAATATGGGTTGAGCCAGTTAAGGACTCCTACAGGTAGTTAATACACACTCCTCCATTAATCATATCTGTGGTACAGCACCATACAGTGGGGAGGAAACCCCCAACTCCCAGCTATTCTCTGAGGAGTGGAATGTTTGGATCACACATACAGCACCCCAGATGTTCAGGCTTCCACTTGAGGTATGGGAGTACTACAAAACTACAGGAAACAAACACCCCTCACAGGAGTGAGTGAAAAGGCTAGTGATGACACCCTATGACATTTTTCTCCCACTAGCTCTAACAATAAAACCAAGCCTCTTGTCTCTCTCTCTGGAAAGAGCTTGTCCACACATTCAGTGTCCCAATGTGTGGCTGCCACCCAAGGGCTAAGCCCTCAATCACCTATTTATGAGACCTGACGAGGCTCAGTATTCACAAGTTCCTCAGGGAAACACAAAATCAAAAAGTGGTTTTATTTGTGTGCAAAGCACTCTCAGTGACTATTCCTTCTAGCTCAGCAAAGAGTGAGTGCACAAAAAACAGCCAGTTCCTATTTTCTTTCTGGTAGGGACTTGATTGCACATGTAACATCCTGACTTTCCCAGCTACGTTTGGAGGTTGTACTTCCATTAGCGTTCATCATTGAGCTGAAGGAGCAGACAATTAACAGTTATCTGAGAGCCTCGACAGACATGTGGACATTCCCCATAACTTTAGGACACTGATGGATCTTAGCACACCCTCAAATACTGAGAGTCGCTAAGAACAAACATGGTGACTTGGATAATCACAAAGGTTTTACAGGTAACTGATATCTCAGGCCAGGTTGACTGATGAGATTCATCTCCTACTTGAAATAATATGCTAAGACTGGTAGAGTGACTGTCTTATCAAATCCATAGAGATGAATACACAGAGTCAAATTTAAGAAAAACAAACAGGGGAATATTTCCAAGAAAAACAAGATAAAACTCCAGATATCAACCTTAATAAATCAGAAATAATTGTTTCACTTGATAGTTCAAAGTAATGGACATAAAGATACTCACGGAGTTGGGAAAAGCAATTCTTGAACAAAGTGAAAATTCCAACAAAGAGAAAATATAAAAGGCATGAAACAAGAATCATAGAGCTGAATAATAATAGAACTGAAATATTTGATGGAGAGTTTCAATAGTAAACTAGATCAAGTGGAAGAGGGGATAATAAACTTGAAGACAGGGTAGCAGAATTCATCCAATCAGAAGAATAAAAAGAAAAGAAATAATAATAAAGAGTAAAGATATTTTTAAACAGGACATCATCAAGTTAACACATTACATATTACATTACATATATTCCAATTAGAGAAGAGAAAGAGGCAGAAAGCTTGTTCAAAGACATAATGACTGAAAACTGTTCTAACCTGGGGAAAGAAAGAGATGTACAGATCTTGGAAACCCAAAAAATTCCAAATAAGATGAATCTAAAGGAACTCACAAGGAGACCTTTATAATTAAATTGTGGGATGCCTAGGTGGCTCAATCAATTGAGCATCCAACTTTTGATTTTGGCTCAGGTCATGATCCTAGGGATGTGGGATGGAGTCCAACATTGGGCTCCATGTTAAGCATGGAGACTGCTTAAAATTCTTTCTCTCCCTCTTCCCCTCTCCCCAACTCATGCTCTCTCTCTCTCTCTCTCTCTCTCTCTCTCTAAAAAAGAGAAAAAAAAGAAAAAAGAAGTTGGAGAACCCAAGTAAATGGAAGGATATCCAGTGTTCATGGATTGGAAGAAGTCATGTCATTTATTTACACAACCCAAAACATTCTATAATTCAATGCAATCCCTGTCAAAATTCTAATGTTTTCACAAAAGTAGAAAAAAAATCTTAAAATGTGTATGGAACCACAGAAGGTTCTGAATAGCCAAAGCAATCTTGAGGAAGAAGAACAAAGCTGACAGCATTACATTTTCTGATTTCAAATGTATCTAAAAAAAACATAGTAATAAAGAGTATAGTATTGCAATAACAAGACATATAAATCAAAGGAGAAAAAGGAATGTCATAATAAACACATGCATTATGGTCAGTTAAATTTTGACAAAGGTGCCAAGAATAGAGAGTGGGGAAAGGATAGTCTCATCAATAAATGGTATTGGATAAGTTTGATATCCATATGCATGTTATTGAAATTGGACTCCTCTCTTAATCCATACACGAAAATCAACTCAAATTAAAGACTTGAATATAAGACCTGAAATGATAAAACTCCTAGAAGAAATTGTAGGGACTAAGTCCCTTGACATTGGTGCCAATGATTTTTTTTGTGTTTGACACCAAAAGCACAAGCAACAAAATCAAAAAGAAACATAAGACTACATTAACCTAAAAAGTTTCTGCATAGCAAAGGAAACCATCAACAAAATAAAAAGCAACATTGGGAATGAAAATATTTGGAAACCACGTATTCAATAAGGAATTAATAGTCAAAATAGACAAAGAACTCATACAACTTAACAGCAAAAACAAACAATTTACCCAAGCAAAAAGTGGGCAAAATATCTTAATTATTTTTCACCAAAAAAAAAGACATACAAATGGCCAACGGATACATGAAAAGGTGCTCAAAATCACTAATCATCAAGGAAACGCAAATCAAAACCATAATAAAATGTTACCTCACATCTGTTAGAATGTCCATTCTCAAAAAGATAAGAGATAACAAATGCTGACAAGGATGTGGGGAAAAGGGAATCTCATACACTGTTGGTGGGAATGTAAATTGGTATGGTCACTATGGAAAGCAGTATGGAGGTGTCTCAAAACAGTAAAAACAGTAAAAACAGATCTACCATATAACCCAGCAATCACACTTCTGGGTATAGATCCAAAGGAAATGAAATTATTATATCAAAGAAATTCCATGTTCATTGAAGCATTATTTACAATAGCCATGGTATGGAAATAACCTAAATATTGGATAAATGGATAAAGAAATTATGGTACGCAAATACAATGGAATATTATCCAGCTTTATAAGGAAATCCTACCATTTGTGGCAACATGGATGAATCTAGAGGGCATTGTGCTAAGTGAAATAAATCAGTTATAGAAAGACAAATACTTCATGGTATCGCTTATATGTGGAATAACACATGGGGGGAAAATGTAAAGAATAGAAAGAAAACAAAATAATTGAACTCATAGAAACAGTAGAATGTTGGTTACCAGGGCTGGGTGGTGGGGGGAAATGAGGAGTGGTCAGTCCAAGGGTACAAACTCTGAGTTATAAGATGAGTAAGTTCTGAGGATCTAACATACAACACGGTGACTATAGTTGATAATATTGTATTACATAATTGCTAAAAGAGTGTAACTTAAATGTCACACACACAATAAAAGGTAACTATGTGAGGTGATGAATATGTTACCTAACTTGGTTGATTGTGGGATTCCTTTTACAATGGATACATATATGAATGAATCATGTATAATATATTATTATCTTATTTGTCAGTTATACCCCAGGGAAGCTAAAAACTAAACTAGAGAATTCTCACTTGGGGGAGTTTCTCTACTGTGATGCAATTTGCACATCATCCTGAAAGGGGAGATGGAGTATGGAACACTGATATCCTATTACCAAAAGTTATAATCTGTCCCTGATCCAGATACCTCATATATCCTTTCAGGATAGTGTCAATAAAAAAGGTCATTACAAATTTAGGAACTGCAAGGCTAAAGACAAAAATGTATAAAAACAAAGTGATACAATTATTAAATTTGTTTTGACATAAGTATAATTTAGCGATTATGAAACTACTTCACATATATTCTAGATATAAGCAAATACATAAATAAATTGTACACACTGGACACCAATGTCAAAAAAAACACATTACAAATAGGCAACAAACTCTGTGATGCTGGATTAAAATTGGACATATCACAATGGACTCATATCTATGTAACTGTACTTCGCTATAAGATAGATAATGGAGACAGGGAAAGAAAAAAAAACATAGGTAAGTGTATATACATCACATTGGTCAGAATACCTACATACATTTCTTAGTTCTGTCCACCGAGAGACCCTAGAAAATAGTAAAATCAAAGTAACAACAAGCATTCCAATGCTCAGATCTTGTTTTGTAAATACAACTTCTTGTTGGCTTTTTGGGCTCCAATGGCTCCTTGGAGAAATGGGTGATCACAGACCTGGGCAGGGAAACTACAAAATACTCCTGGAGGGTCTTGCAGCAAAATAAAAAAAGTAATAATAAGAAGAAGAAGAAGAGGAGGAGGAGGAGGAGGAGAAGGAAATGTTGTTAAATAGAAAACAAGAAAGAAAGAAAAAGGACACAGAGATAAAAAGCTCCTAATTGCCAAAGGTGAAAAAAATTGATCAAGAAAATAAATAATATATTGAATTATGACACAAAGAATAAAACAAATATCTATGAGTATACTGACTCAAATGAGATACAGGAGAAATAAATAAGCTAGGGGAAAAGACTGAATTTTCTTTACAGAAGAATCCCAACATATAGCCCAAATATTTATACATATATGTGTAATGAAGGGAAGAAATAAAAAATCACCATTAGAACACCACAGTAATAATTGTTGCAGGCAAGAACCACTAATGAATGCTAATAGAAATATGCAAAATTTAAGAAGAAACAGGATATTTACATAGTTCCAAAGACTGTACCTCAAAATATTTAATTTCCGTGGTTGTTTTAACGTATTTTGACAAATACTTCGATACTTGGCCTTAAAGCAAGTGGAGCTAAATTTGTCTCCCCTTAATTATGAACTAAGTAGACTTGGTGACTCACTTCTAGTGAGTAGAGAATGGAAATGAAAAAGCAGTAACTACAATGTCAAGATCTGCAGACACCATCTGAATTGAGTGCTCAAAGTAAACATCACTAACAAAAGTGAAGGATATCATGTACCTGCTGATATGATGTAATGAGAAAGGTATTATGCCACGTAATATTTATTCGAAAAATGTACTACCAGTTGATAATGAGAATGTATGAGGCAAACAAACATGTGGGAACATTTTACAAATTAACTGGGCAGTATTCTTCACAAGGCCAAGGTCATAAAAAGAAGAAAAGACTGAATAAACTGTCAGAAAACAAAGTTAACTAAAGAGATATGATGACAAAACACAATATGGAATCTTGTTTGATTCCTGAAACAGAAAAAAAAAATTATTGTAAATATATTATTGTAACAATTGGTAAAATTTAAAAACTTTTAAAATTTAGTTAGCAGTATGCATATTATATATTGCATGTATATTGTATCAGTATGAATAAATGTACATAAATGTACCCTGATTATGTAAGCTAGTAACACTAGGGGGAGGTGGTTGTAGGATATACAGGAACTCTCTGTGATGTCTTTTTATCTCTTCTGTAATCAAACAAGTATTCAAAACAAGTTTTCAAAAGTAGGTTTAGTAATTCTCAAATGCAAAGTAAAATAAAGCTTATAGATGATGACTTAGAAAAATACAAGAATATTTGTTAAAACAAAAATTGTGTCTTACTGATCTCTGTATTTCTGGACACCAGATTGTAATTCGGCACATAAAGAACAAACATGATAAAGGGAGTTACTAATTATTTAAATGAATGTTTGAATGCTTCATATCACTATTTTGTTTATAGCTAATATCAAAAATTTAGTTTATTCTCAAATAAATCAATAGTTTTAACAGTAAGCTATACACGATCATGAAAATTTCTATACAAATGGTTGTCAAAATCGTCACCTCCATGAGCTCAGTTTCACCTTGATCTAATACTGCCTAGTACGGGATATGTTGGCAGGTACAAGATAGAAAAGAATTATATTTTCTACACCTCACTAAATCAAAACCTTATATAAGTTTTCTAACCTCTTTTTTTGCCTGTATAAGATCATTTTTTGGTAAGGTAGTACAACTGACATCTTTTGAAGCTAAGTAATGTCTTTTATCTTATTGTGTATCTTTACTTGTGCATTGACTAAATCATATACTAACTTTGAAAGGCAAAAGAAAAAAAAAAGACTACATCTTCATCTCTCCTGTAAGAACAATTTATCCATGAAATTTCAAGGTCTTGTTCACAAAATCAATGTCTTCATGAATAACTTGGGACATCACTAGTTTCCACAGAAGATCAAGGCTATTGATGAAAAATTAATTTGAATTTAATAAGACAGAACAACAACAACAACAACAACAACAACAAAGAAAACGCTACTTTTATGGGCTCTTTGAGAGATACCATTTAAAATGATAATCTTTTGGTCATTCAGGTGTAATATTTAACCATCCGTTATGAGGTCAGCAATTTTATTCATCTCAAGGCATATATATTACGTCATATCAGAAAACTGAGTATATTGTCTTTAAATTCATATCAAAATTAAAACCAATGTTTAGATATCACCAGTATAATTTCCATGAGAATCATATAGAAATTAAACTGCATATTTAGGCAATACAGATAAATTAGTGTTCATTCTTTCTGTTTCCCATCTGGGATTGATACATTATGTCACTTGGCATTACATGAATGTCAGCTGTTGTATTTGCACAATATGCTTTTTTGCTCTTATCTGTGCCTTTCTAGACATTTTTAAATTTTATATTGTAAAAAATGTGTCTGATCAGGAAAACATAGAAGTGTGTTTGAAATGAATAATCTTTGAACACTTTTTAAAAAATGGCTAATATTTCACTCAACTCACATTGTTTTTCTCAATGAATGTATGTTTGACATGAAATACTTCAAACATTAAAACACTAGCCATGGTGAATTTTCAAGATGTAATGTGCCAACTAGGAATCCAATAGAGATTTTCTATACTATTTATAAATCAAAAATACTAAAATTTTACAACAATCCATAAAGCAAATAAATAATACTTAATTCATCTCCTGAAAATCTGTATTTCTGAATTAATTTTAGTTGTCCTCTGTATTATCAAGAATGTATTTATGATGAGATCATTAGTTGTATTTTGGATTAATGACTATAATTTATGAATCTCCTTCCTTTTCTAAAAGTCAGGTGCACTCAAAGTGCTAAGAAATAGAGTATTTGCAATTAAATAAAGTTGTATGTTGAGCTTTGTCATACTGGGTATTCAGGATGATGAATATGGTCAGAATTCTTAATCCAAAGCCATCATCACCTTCACTAGGCTACAGCAGAACTTGCTAAACACTAAAGACACATCAGGTACACAGCACTTTTACTGTCAAAATGTCTTTGCCTCCAATTCTCTGGTCATCTCCTCTCATGACTTGGCTGGGACACGGGTCAGCTAATACTTGCTGTTGCACATACATGCTATGAGATAGTATAGCAATAATGGAAAATGGGGAAAAATCTCCCAGAGGATGGAACCAGGGGCCACAGAGGATGATGGACAAAGGAGCATCTGTCTAACAACAGAAACAGGACTGAAGTAGGAAGTCCCCCAATTTACTCTGTCTCCCACAATTTGACTTGCTACCGAGAAGTGAATATGTCTTCCACTTGTCACCCTTCACATAACCTTTTTTGTGACTTCAGCTCAACCTTTTGACTTAGTCATTCACAGGCTGAATCAACCACTGGTGAATCCATGCCCTGTCAGAGTTACAGTTTAGTTAAGTTCTCTGACACAGTTTCAATATGTGAAAAATAGGTGTGATAATATATAATTTTCCAGGTTGTAAAGTTCAGAGAAAAAGCTATGCATGTAAACACTAAGCACAATATGTGTCATTCAGTTTCAAAAATACGTTTCATTATCACTATTATAAAAATAATATCCTTTGCTCAGTTGATCAAAACAATGTGCTCTTTATAAACCATTATCTTAAAAATAAAAATTACCCAGCCCATGGTACCTGGATGTCTCAGTTGGTTGAGTGTCTAACTTTTGATTTTGGCTCAGGTCATAATATTACTTTGTGAGATTGAGCCCCACGTCTGACTCTGCACTGAGAGTGCGGAGCCTGCTTGAGATTCCCTCTCTCCTCTCTCTGCCCCTCCCTTGCACTCTATTTCTCTCAATCTCTCTTTCTCAAAATAAATAAATATTTTTTTTAATTTTTTTTTCAACGTTTATTTATTTTTGGGACAGAGAGAGACAGAGCATGAACGGGGGAGGGGCAGAGAGAGAGGGAGACACAGAATCGGAAACAGGCTCCAGGCTCTGAGCCATCAGCCCAGAGCCCCACGTGGGGCTCGAACTCCCGGACCGCGAGATCGTGACCTGGCTGAAGTCGGACGCTTAACCGACTGCGCCACCCAGGCGCCCCTAAATAAATATTTTTTTTAAAAATTACCCAGGCCATTTGTCTTGTAGATGAAAGATCTAATGAAAAAAGTGGTTTTAAAACTTAAAATTTTTTAATGTTTATTTTTGAGAGATAGATTGACAGAGCATGAGTGGGGGAGGGTCAGAGAGAGATGGAGACATAGAATCTGAAGCAGGTTCCAGGCTCTGAGCTGTCAGCACAGAGCCTGACATGAGCCTCAAACTCATGAGCTGTGAGATCATGACCTGAGCCGAAGTCAGAAATTTAACCAACAGAGCCACTCAGGTGCCCCTACAACTTAAAATTTTACAAATAGGATTAGTTGTGAAAAACAAAAACGCTTTATAAAAACTATCAATATTTTGCCTAACCATTTATGCAAGAACTTATATGTCATTAATAATTTATCTGTGTTACCACAGAATGTTATTAATACTTAGAATCTATATCTATATCTATATCTATATATCTATCTATGCACACACACACACACACACACACACACACACACTTGTTTAAGTGGAGGAAGTGGGTGTCATCTTAGGAATTGAAGCACTCCTTTCACATAGCTCTTATGTACATACAGATTTGTTCATCTGTGTTCTGAGAAACTATTGTACAAAACTAAAATTTTCATGATCTTGCACCTACACACAATCCCCATTCCAGCTATGTCCCAGAACTTCCCCCTCTGTGGTGGTAACAAATAGATATAATCCTTCTATAATTCTTCTGTTCATTTTCATGTGTGTTAATTCTAATGTAAAGGCATAATAAGAGACTTCCATTGTTGAGTTGACTGGAATGATAAATACACAGTGCAACCTTGAGTGAAAATTTGAAATCTATTTGTTCAGTTTCCTGGACTCTCATGGTTCTGTTTGAAAGAATATAATGCACTTTAGTTCCACCTTCTCTCTCTCCACAAAGCATATTCTTCTCTTCAAACATTCTGGCTGTTTGTTTTGAATTTATAACACTACCAAAAAATTGCACCTATTTCTATGACCTAAATATACAATTCATCCTCTCTTTCATACATTAGCTTTCCTTTTCATCCTGCTTTTTTTACATGTCAACATCTACTTGTGGTAAATATGTTCTTTATTATTTTTATGCTATTTGAGATTATAACTCACATCCACTTAAAGCTAAAAGGGCAATATGCTCAGATTTTGGTGTTCTCAGTCAAAAGAGGAGGGTTGTGAGCCTGAAAAAGAGAACTCCTTCTGTCATTAAATACTTAATGAGGGTCTAGTATGTACCTGTCTATGTGGCAAAAACTGATGTGGTCTTTTTTGCTTTTCATGGAGACTGTGGTCTGCCAGTATAAATAGACATGTGTGTCAAATATAACACAATTAATTCTGTTGATTCCTTCAACACACACTGAATATTCACTATTTATCAGGCACATTCAAAATGTTGTAGATGTAGAAGTGACCAAACACAAACCAAATTTACCTGTTGCCATTAAATTTATACTTAGTTGTGATGTCTCAAAACAACGAAAATACATAAAATATGTGGTGATAAGCAATGAGAAGAAAAGGAAGAAATGGAGATAAAACATGAAAGGTGCCAATTGGGGGGCTGACTTAATTATATCTTTTTCTGGAAGGTTCCCCCCATATGGTCACTATCGAGCTAGGGCATAAAGGAATAATTGGAAAAATGTTGGAAAGAAAGGAAAGAAGCCTTCCAGGCAGGAGGATCACATGTTAACAATGTCTTGTGGCCAAAGATGATACAACTTCTCAGAAGAACAAAAAGTTCCTTGTGGTGGGGGGAGAAAGAAAAGTATGAGAATTCCATCATCTAGTCATTCTGACTGTAAACACTAAGCATCAATGGTGGATATTCTGCTCATTCCCTTGCTGTATGTAGGTGTGCATCAGACTGCTACAGACCTCTTTCGTAACTGTCCTTCCATCACTGACATGAATAACAAAGTTGAGACTGTATGTCTAAGGTCAGCTACTCCATTTCAATTGCTCCTGTAATTCTGCTTTCTGCATTGTAAAGAGGTCAAGTGCTAGAGTTAGACTGGGTGGTCTTTATGTAATACTTATGAGCCCTGTGACTTGGACAAACGACTATTTCAGAGCTTCATTTTACTCGCCTATGAAAGGAAAGCAATAATGCTATCCATTACATAGTGTTGTGAGATTAATATGACAGTGTCGTGTGAGATGATGCATTTAGCACAATTCTGGGATGATAATCAAGCGTTCAGAGATTTGTGACTTTTAATGAAAATAATAATAGGGATAATCCCTTACTATAACAGAATCAACGTGACATATGGACTTTAGGTGATCTAACTTTCATAAACAACCTACATTCTCTGTCGCTCCTTGAATTACAGACAGAGACTTGAGAGGTTTTATTGGCTTAGTAGATAAAACATAAATCTTTCAGATATATTATTACCTGGAATATTATCCCTTTTGTGGCTGTTTCTTGACTCTAAAATATCTCTCTATTTCTTCCTGGGATAAAATTGCCTGCTAATGAAAACAATACTCTCTTATTTAGCAGTGCCTACAATAGTGAGGAGGAGAGACTCCTAATTTAAGAAGGCCTCAGGACTGCTATGTAGATAACTAATGGCTTTTTTTCCAATTTTCTTTGTAGTGGTTTTGTTCCATCCTTGACAATGAAGATTCTTGCATAATTAACACTCAGATTAATATATTCCTACATGAGTGAAACAATGCTCAAATTTTATTTAGTAGAGTATCATTACAGCTCCAAACAGAAGTGACCAAATAAATAAATAAATAAATAAGGGATCATGAGTTATTCTTAGGAACAAAATTAGGAACATTTTGTGGCCATAATGACAGTGATTTCTACTATTAAGTTTTAATAAACCAATCATTTTAAATTTAAGTGATACATATAAACAAGATGTCAGTAAAACTGTCCCATTATTTTGATGAGAAATTAAGAAAGACATATATCATGCACTATCACACTATTTCATAAAAGCAGTATTTTTTTACTCTTTATGACATTCAATTTAAACATTATGCATGCATAGAATTCCACATCTCTTTCTAGAAGAAATGAGATATTCATTTTAAATGGCTAGGGTATAAATGCAAGGTCAAGTTGGTGCCAAATCAATCTGAGGGTTACCGGATCTATTATTTGAAAGTGGTGCTTGATATTTCTTACCTTAGGTGATGGAATTGGCTTTCCTTATGAGCGGAGAAATCTCTATCTAGTTACAGTAATACCTCTAATTTACTGATTTTATTTTGAAGATGAATTTGATGTAAAATACACATAATTGGATTAAATGATTGAAACTATCCTGCTCCTTCTGAGAAAATAACCATCTTAAGTAAATAACATCCCTTCTGTAAGATTGAACAAAACATTAATACTCTTTCCAATTATTTTGGGAATGTTGATTATAAAGTAAGAAGACTTAAAAAAAACCCACTATTGAAAGTATATATCTGAATACATATTATTCCCTTTGAAATAGTTCATGAGAGATGCTGTATAATATTTTCCCATGATGCCACCTGGCTCAAAATAAATTTTGAACATGTTTTCACTGTTGTTACCATAGTATATGATTCAATGCAGGAATTAGAAATATGTGTTTTGTGGGATACTCTAATATGTTGACACAATCTAAAAACATTTAGAGTTCACATTCAATAAATATTAACGGAAGAAATTGAAAAAGAAGGGTGAATAAAGTGAATTAGGAGGTTGGATAGCATTATTTTTTTTTACCTTTTTAAAAATATTTTTCAATGTTTATTTATTTTTGAGAGAGAAAGAGAGTGAGAGCAGGGGAGGGACAGAGAAAGAGGGAGACTCAGAATCTGAAGCAGGCTCCAGGCTCTGAGCTGTCAGCACAGAGGCCGATGTGGGGCTCATACTCACAAACTGCGAGATCATGACCTGAGTCAAAGTCAGATGCTTATCCAACTGAGCCACCCAGGTGCCCCTGGATAGCATTATTTTTAATAAAAATAGTATGTGACTTTAAAGCAAAAATAATATTTCTGCATGACTCAGCCATATTTGGAGAAAATAATATCGAGAAAATATTGATTTATTACTGCAGATGTAATTAATATAACTATGTATCAAACTCAATGTGATTACTACCAAAAACACATATAATGTTTAAATTTATTTGGGTTTATTCTGTAAATATAAACAAATTTTAATCAGATTTATATATACTGACATGAAAGGTTTACAATAGTTTTAATTTTAAGATGATGGATTGAGCATATGTTGAAATCGTCTCCTTCTGTTTACTTCAGGTACACTAAAATGGCAGCCGATGCATGAAAATAAGGAGGAGAACTTGCCAGGGTACAAATGGAAGACAATTTCTAACAGAGAAAAAAGGCAGTTAAGCACACCCCTTAAAAAGTTGAAATTCAGTGGCTTGAATTTAGAATTAATTCAGAACCTTATAGTTAAATTAGAATTTGTTCAAATAGCTTGGATCGGGGTCTTGAGGACTGTACAGGGCTTTGCAGGACTGGAGGGCATATTTATATGCTCAGTAAAAGGCTGGGGAATGGATCTGCTGCACAGTTGTGAAACTGGATAGTAGAAATCCTACACTGTCATTACAAGGGACAAAAATAGTATCCCTTGCCAAACTGAAGTTATTATAACAGTGTGGCATTAGTGCTAGAATAGAAATATAAACTAAGAAAGAGGATAGAAAAACCAGAAGTAATAATAGCAACAAAAAACCCTCATATATAGTAATTTGATGTATCATGGGAAATCATTGTTAATCTGTTGGGGAAATGATATAATGATCCATAAAAGTTATTGGAAAAGCGATTTATCCATATTAGGTTACAATGAAACTGGATTCTTACTTTGTAAGCTACACAAAGATTTATAGACTTAAATATAAACAAGTATAAAATCTTTAGAAAATAATATATAAGTATCTTTATATCACTAGCGCAGGAAAAGGGTCTTTTTAGTCTTTTTTTTTTTAACATTTATTCATTTTTGAGAAACAGAAAGACAGAGCACGAACGGGGTGGGGGCAGAGAGAGAGAAGGAGACCCAGAATCCGAAACAGGCTCCAGGCTCTGAGCTGTCAGCACAGAGCCAGACGCGAAGCTTGAACTCACAAACCCCGAGATCATGACCTGAGATGAGGTTGGACGCTTAACCTACTTAATCACCCAGGCGCCCCAGGAAAAGAATTCTTAAATAAGGCACAAAAGCACAAATCGTAGAGTAAAAGATGAGTGAATTAAGCTACATTTATACAAAGAACAGAAGCTCTTAGTTCATCATTGTTTTGTTCATCAAAACACCATAAAGTGAGTGAAAATATACAAGTAGTATATTTTTATAACATGCACATTTTAATAACACATAAACCAAAAACTATGTAATATTTAGAATACATAATAAAAAATTAAGAGTTCTTAAGAAAACAACTAACAACTCAATACAAAAAATGAACAAGAAACATGAACGTGAAGAGGCATGTGAAAAAACACAATTAGGTATGACCATACATCCATAAGCCTCCGTAAGGATTATGGAAATACTGATTAAAATGAAAGGTAGATATCTTTTCACTAACAAAAAATAAAATACCAAAATACCAAAAGTTTGTAAAATTGTGGAGCAATTTCATCCACAGGAGATTATAAACACTTTTCACAATTAATTAACTTTTTCTAGTAAAATGTGTGTAGTCTGTTTCCTACAATTGAATTACACCCAGGAAGCATAGGCACATGTGCACGAGAATCTGTACACATGAATGTTGTTACACAGCTGTTTATGGCAGAAAAAAAAATGCAACAACCCAAATCCTCACAAATAGAATGGATAAATTATGTCACTTTAATAAAAATGGACTTGTTATACAGTGTACACGAAGCAAAGCTGCATTCGTATGTGCATATTGCATATATGCATATAACATGGTGAATCTCAATATCACAATATTGAGTTAGAGAAAAATATCATAGAATAATTTGTAATTTATTTCCATCTATAAATTTAAAAAAACGGGACAAAGGAGAAGATATTATTTAAGGTTACATAAATATAAATATAGTAAATCTACAGAAGCAAAGAACAGAAATGAGTAACCTGTATTGAAGCTTATGATTACCTCTGTGCGAGGTGGCACTCAGGAGTATGACCAGTTAAGGAAATGGAAAATATAGGTGGAATATTAAGCCATATAGAGATGACAATATTCTCCCTTGTCAATTGTATCCCATGACCCATCAGTGTGTGTTTCAGATCCTACTCCACATTTTTGATGTATACAAAATTATAGTTACTGCAATCAATGTCTATAACCCTTAACAGATGTTCACAAATATATCTGCTTGCTTTTTTTTTTTTTTTTTGAGCTAAACCTGAATTGATATTTAGTGTAAATTCATTTGCAGAAAATGTTCTTCTATTTGTTCCCTTTTAGTAAGATTATCCGCTGGGGGTAATTTGTACAAACATTATTAGAAGAACTCATTTTGAGCTTTTGTAGAAACGTTAAACAAAGGTTTATAATATACATAAAATAGGTACATGGGAATTTTATACATGCATATTAACACTGTTTGAATCTCATAGGTATTTAATTAAAAGTCTTAAATAAAGGTTCTACTTAATTTTCTTTATATAAAATAAAGCAGGATGAACTGTTGCTTGGCAGATACACCAAGGAGCACTATGTTGACCATTCATTAAACAATCTGGGAGAGAGAGAGAGAGAGAGAGAGAGAGAGAGAGAGAGACACGGAGAGGGAGAGATGATATGTAAAAGAATGAAAAAGTAAGAAATTGCTTCTTCAACCTTTCAAGAAAAATAATTGATCACAATTCCATAATCAACTATAATAAAATGAAGAGATTTCTTTGACCTATCTTTTGTTTTCTGATTATTTCTTCTAGACGTTTTAAATGTTAAACTTCTTTTACAGAAACCATTTTCTTTCTCCCCTTTCTATCACAGAATCCTTCCCACACTCATAAACTAAGGGTCAAGCCAATTTCTACTATACCCACATGAACTTTAATAGCTACATGAAAAATAACTGAAATATGTACACTAACCCAAATGAAAAGACAAGTGAAATGTGTAATTTTCAGGAAAAAAAAACTGAACATGTGGAATTATTATGAAGTTAAGATATACAACATAAATAAAATCTTTACTGATTAGACAAAACAAATTAGCAAAGAATATTAAACAAAAATACTTCTATGACACACTTTTTTTTTGTTTCAATCAGTACAAATCAGATGCAACAGATGTATTTTTTTATTTATTAATTTTTGAGAGAGAGAGAGAGAGGCAGAGAGAGAATCCTGCACAGGCTCCACAGTGTCAGTGCAGAGCCCGATGCGGGACTCAAACTCACAAAACTGTGAGATCATTACCTGAGTTGAAATCAAGAGTCAGATGCTTAACTGACTGAGCCACCCAGGTGCCCCTGATGCAATAGATTTCTTCATCAAGATTTTATATATACGTACTTTGAATTTATTTCAATTACTCAAACGATATGCCTATTATTACTTCTCTGTATTACTGTTGATTTTTTTAGAAGTTATTTGAAGCAGAACAATCAAATTTGACAAATAGGAAGACAATAATTTCCATAAAAACATAAAGTAAAAATACAATTTCTAAAATTTTACAAAAAGTAAAGTCATCTTTCCTGTTTTCTCTAAATGTGTTCATGGGCTAGCAATACATAAATAGACACATTTTAAAAACGTATTTTGGTAAGAACACTTAACATGAGATTCATCCTCTTAAAGGTCTAAGTGCCCAATAGCATACTGTAAACTATAGGCACTATATTTTACAGTGGATCTCTAGAACTCATTACTTTTGCATGACTGAAATTTTATACCCGCCGAACAGCAGCTATCCATTTCTTCCAGTCTCCACCGCCTGGCATCTAACTTTCTACTCTCTATATCTATGAATTTGACTATCTAAAAGGAAACCAGAATTAATGGGAATGCATTTCCAAATTGAACATTTCCAGCATCATGTATGTGTGCATGTACAATATTGTGTTTTACCAAAAATAGTGGAAAGTAAGATAAATAGGCCATAATTTAAGTCTCGGGAAAAAAATTGAGACCAAAAAAAATTTTTAAACCTGATACAAACTTCACATTGAGCTTCCATCTACAACTTTGAAGCCAAGAAGAAAATTCCCTCAAAGTGTGAAGGATATTAACTTTCAAACTAGAATTGAAACCCATCCATACTCTCAATTAAAAGCAAGAGGAAAATTAAAAAAAATAATGCTTTTTAGACATACAAGGACTGAGAAATATTACTTCGAATGTGCCAATTATCAGGAAATTGGTGGAAAGTGCAATAAAGCCTGAAGTTTAAAGCATGGGATCCAGAAGACCAGAAATATGATAAAATAACAAAAATTTCTAAGATGATAGAGGGCCACGAACTGTAGGATGTGGATAGAGTAGCAGGCTTATAAAAATAGAGGTCAGAAAGGCCTACAAGTCATAAAAATATGCCTCAGTTATTTTTTTTAAAGAAAGAAAGGGAGGAAGGGAGGAAAAAATAGAATAAAGGAACTGGTGTGTGTGGGTATATTTTTTAATGCACTCAGAATCTTGGAAAACAGTAGTAGGTTTAAAAATAGAAAGAAACATAGATATAGCACTTGGACCATGTGGGTGAAGGTATACATCACAATGCCACATGTCTAGGGCATAAAGCAGGATTTACTGGGGAAACTTTTCAAAAGTGCAGCATGAGTGTGATGAGTAACTTGTTTCAAAAGCTCAACTAATTCAACAATGAGACATGAACTGATGAGGACATAACTAAACATGCTGTGGATTATGCTGCAAGACAAGAAAGATGCCGCTTGCTACTTTATCTTTTTAAAGGGCAAACATAATAGTGGCCTTGTACATAGGGGAGACTGGTAATATTTGGCCAGGGGATTTATTTCTTTCCTGGTGCTGGAAATGCAGTATTTGTCCTTACTGGCTGAGGCCTACTTCCTGTCCACAAATCCAGAATGTTATATCTTTAATGTTTTATTAAGGTATAAGTAGGGAAGTCATATGGTCTGCATGAAGTCAGCAAAAGTATCTAAGGTGTCAAGTTTTCCTTTATATACACGTAAGTAATCCTTTCTTTCTTAGTCCCACATGCAACCAACTTTTGAATTCTTAGTATCTTCAATCTATAGAAGTAAAACTCCCTCTAATCCTATCATATCAGGGGTGCATAATAGGCATATGCCATCACTAATGATATTGACCTTCATAACTTATCAAGGTAGTGTTTATCAGGTTTCTTCAGGGAAAAGTTACTGTTACTCTTTCCCAATACACTCTTTGGAATACAGTCATTTAGTCTAGTTTACCCACATGAGGAGAAGTGGTAAGAAATAAGCTCTACCTATTGAATAGGGAGTGTTTGCATATATTATCTAGAATTTTTCTGTAAGGAAATTTTTTTCTCTTGAAATGAGAATGGCTTTACTTTATTTTTTGAAGTAATTCCTACACCCAACATGGGGCTCAAACTTATAACCCAAGATCCAGAGTTGTATGTTCTGACTGAACCAGCCAGGCGCCCCACGAAGGACACTTCAGCTACTAGTTCTGTACGGTATCTTCATCAGATAGAACGATGATCATAAAGATGCAGATTGGTGACATAAACTGTACAAGACAATAAAGCTTCTAAGTGTTAGAACAAGAATTTGAATGTAGTCCACATAGGAACTCCAGAACTTAGATTCTTAATTACTACTTTATCATTTTCATTATCTTCTATAGGTGAAATTATAAAAATAAATTTGGGAAATTGTTCTTGAATATACTAGATGCCTGCTATTAGCAATAATACATAAACAAATGTAATCTATCTTTCAAGAAAAAAATATTACTGTCAGCATTACATTTTTATGATAATTTCTATTTACTGTCGAGAGCAGGAAATATGGTTTTAGTTAGACTCCCTTTTAAAATTATCTATAGGATAATGTGCACTCAAAGGAACTAAAATTTTTTCTTTGCTTCAGGTAAGCAAATGTGTCCAAGTATGTTACAGTTAAGTTGCTATTTATAACCTTATTTATAAAAGTAAGGGTTTATTGCACTTTTGTTCTTTTTGTCTTATTGGACTTTATTATTATTCCTCTTGAGACCCATAACCCCAAACTATATAATTTAAAAATAAACTTGAGTTTACAGTATTACTTTTCCACACTATACACAGTAATATGCTGGCAAAATAAATACTCTCTTGGTTGTAAATTCATAAATATTCATTACTAATTAGTTAAAAACTGTACAACAGCAAAAAACTAAAATATTGGTCTCTAATACCATCACTCAGCATTATACATATATATGTATGCATAATATATGTAAATGTATCTATGTATTATATGTATATGTTTGTTCATGTGTATTGATATTTATAATATGTATGTATAGTTTATACATAAATACACTCACTTAAAATTGGATTTAAATAATACTTTATAATAAAAGTTTTTATATTGACATGTATGTTTATATAAAGGAATGAAACCTAAAAAATAATAAAGAATATAAACATTACTTCTTAAAATAAATAAAACTACAATAGAATTAACAAACACTTTTTTGTTCTAGGCCCTATTTCAAGGTCTTTACAAATGAAATTACATTAATGCTTAATACTGCATAGTAAGAGATATACTACATTCAAGGAAAATACCAATTATTTGCCAGAATAAGATAAATATATTGAGAAAATATATAAGCACAAAGAATTTTAGAGAAAATAAAAAAAACATCTAACAACAGTAAATGAGTCAAAAGACAGATCTCAATAAAGGAAAATGAAGAAGGGAAAACACTCAGAATAGATAATGACACTTGCTTAGGAACACATAATGTAAACACTAAGTATGATTCTTTATGCAAAAGAATATTTTTTTTTTTCAACGTTTATTTATTTTTGGGACAGAGAGAGACAGAGCATGAACGGGGGAGGGGCAGAGAGAGAGGGAGACACAGAATCGGAAACAGGCTCCAGGCTCTGAGCCATCAGCCCGGAGCCTGACGCGGGGCTCGAACTCACGGACCGCGAGATCGTGACCTGGCTGAAGTCGGACGCTTAACCGACTGCGCCACCCAGGCGCCCCATGAGAATATTCTTTAAGAAAAAAATGTTTAATTGTAGAAAATTTCTATTCTTAATTAAGAAAATAAATTTATAGGAGAAAGGATTACATTGAAAAAAGGAAATATAAGTTCCCAAATATTTTATTTGGAATGAAAGTAGAAGACCATGTAAAATGTAGGAGTTGGAGGTAATATATCTGGTTTTCACACATTGACAGAGAAACACGTTTGATTATGAACACAGCAAAACAGAAACTAACATTAAAAGCAGTAGAAAATAAAGTTTAACTCTCATATTAATAAAGGGAAAATGTGAATAAATAAGCAACTTGATAAAAGCATCAAAATATTGGATAAATCTTAAAAGATAAACCAGAAAGTAAAATGAATAGTAAACATAGGTAAGATTTAAAATAAGGCATTATTATCTACTTTTATATTAAATGCAAAGTGAATTATATCTCTCATCAAAAGCAATGCTGGTCTCATGATAAAAATAATCATCAGTGAAAACGTTTGATGTAGTTACTTTAAAACAGTCAGATATGTAGAGCAGAAAAGAGTATATAATAGAAATATTTTCCAATATTATTGACAAATTCCATTTAAGAGATATATAGGTATATTTTCCTGAAATAGGGAATAGAATTTTCCGTATTTTAGCCCATGATCATGTTCTGGGTAAATGGAAAATTTAAGTATTTTAAAAGTAAGGACTGGGTGCATGGATGGCTCATTGGTTAAGGGAATAACTCATGATTTAAGCTCAGGTCATGATCTCACAGTTCATGAGATTGAGCCCTGTCTGTGTCAGGCTCTGTGCTGATAGTGCAGAAACTGCTTGGGATTCTGTCACTCCCTCTCTCTCTGCCTTTTCCCCACTCACTCTCTCTCTTCATCTCTCTCTTTTTATTTATCAAAATAAATAAACATTAAAAAATAAAAGTAGAGATTAAAAAGAAGAACAGACAAAAAAAACAAAACCTACAGGCCAATATCCCTGATGAAAATAGATGCAAAAAAACTCAACAAAATATTAGCAAATCACATTCAATAACACATTAAAAGGATCATTTACCATGATCAAATGAGATTTATTCCAGGGTTGTAAGGATGTTTCAACATTCACAAATCAATCAACGTGATGCACCACATTAATAAAACAAAAGATGACAACTATATGATCATCTCAATAGATATAGGAAAAGCATTTGACAACGTTCAAAATTTAAAAATCCATTCTTGATAAAAACTCTCAAAAATTGCATTAAAAAAACAAAACAAAAACCCAACCCCAAAACCTAGGAATAAACTTGACAAAGAAGGTTAAAGCCCTGTACTCTGAAAACTATAAGACATTGATGAACAAAATTGAAGATTATACAAACAAATGGAAAGATGTAGCATTGGATTGGAAGAATTAAAATGTCCATACTACCAAAGCAGTCTACAGGTGCAATGTATCCCTATTAAAATTCCAACAACATTTTTCACAGAATTAAAACTAATAATACTAAAATTTGTATAGACATACAAAAGACCCTGAACAGTCAAAACAATCTCCAGAAAGAACATAGCTGAAAGAATCACAATTCCAGATCTCAAGATATACTACAAAGCCGTAGTAATCAAAACAGTATGTTACGGGCACAAAAATAGACACAGATCAATGAAGCAGAATAGAGAGTGCAGAAATAAACCCACACTTATATCATCAATTAATCTATGCAAAGGGAGGCAAGAATATACAATGGGGGAAAGGCAGTCTCTTCAACATATAGTGCTAGAGAAATGGACAGTTACATGCAAAAGAGTGAAACTGGAGCATTTTCTTACATCATACACAAAAATAAATTCAAATGAATTAAACACTTAAATGTGAGATTTGAAACCATTAAAATTTTAGAGAAGAACACAGGCAGTAACCACTTTGCCTTCAGCCATAGCAACATTTTTGTATATATGCCTTCTAAAGCAAGGAAAATAACTATAAAAATAAACTATTGTGACTATATCAAACTAATAAGCTTCTGCACAGTGAAGGAAATTAACAAAATGAAAAGTCAGCCTACTAAGTGGGAGAAAATATTTGCAAAAGATATATCTGATAAGAAGTTGATGTCTAAAATATATAAATAACTCATACAAGACAACACCAAAAAACAAATAATTTGATTGAATATGGGCAGAGGATCTGAAAAGACATTTTTCCAAAGAAAACAAAGATGGCCAAGATGCAAGAAAACAAAGTGCTCAACATCAATAATCATTGGGAACTGCAAATCAAAACCACAATAAGGTTCTACTTCACACCTGTCAGAGTGGCTAAAATAAAAAAGACAGTATGAAGATTCCTCAAAAAATTAAAAATAAGAAATATTATACAATTCAACAATTCCACTACTGGGTAGAATTATTGCAACATTATTTACAATAGCTAAGATATGAAAGTGTCCAGTGATAGATGAATGGATAAAGAAGATGTGCCACATGCACAAATACACACACACACACACACACACACACACACACACACACTCTAACACACACATTGGAATATTAGCCATAAAAGTTGACAAGATCTTGTAATTTGTGACAACATGGATGGTAAGTGAAATAAGTCAAAAGAGAAAAACAAAAACCATATGATTTCACTCATGTGGAATCTAAAAACAAAACAAAACAAAATGAATAAACAAAAAACAGAATCAAATCTATAAATACAGAGAACTGATGGTTATCAGAGAAGAGGAGGCTGGGGGGATGGGCAAAATGGGTGCAAGGGAGTGGGAGATCCAGGCTTTCAGATATAGAATGAATAAGTCACAGCAATAAAAGGTAGCACAGGGAATACAGTCAGTGGTATTGTAATAGCATTAGATATTGACAGATGGTAGCTATACTGTGGTGAGTACAGCATAACATACAGAGTTGTTGAATCAATATGTTGTATGCCTGAAACTAATGTGACACTGTGTATCAAGTACACTCAAACATAAAATAAGACAAAATAAATAACAAAACAATAAAAGCAGAGATTTTATAGGACACATTTTATTATATTCATATTTATATTTTATATATATTTATATTATACAAATACTAGAAAAAGTAAAATAAGTTTTCTAATATATTTTAATTATGGAAATTTGAAATCTGTATTCCTAGACAAACTTTAGATAAAAGAGAAACTCAAAAGGGAAAACATAATAACTGGAAAAGAAATAAAGCAATGGAAAATGATATTTCTATATAAAACCTCAGACAAAATAGCAAAATCATATTAAGAGAAACTTAAGAGAAATATCATATTAAGAGAAAATGCATCTAAAATTAAAGAGGGAAAACCAAAAATAAATGAACATATTAAATGAAAAATAGCAGTACCTGAGTGGCTCAGTTGGTTAAGTGTCTGACCCTTGATTTTGTGTCAGGTCATAATCTCATGGTTTGTGAGTTCAAGCCCCACATCAGGCTCAGCACTGACAGTGCGAAGCCTGCTTGGGATTCTCTCTCTGCCTTTCCCTCTTTATCTCCTTTTCTCTCTCAAAAATAAATAAGTAAACTTAAAAATATAAAAAAAAAATAAAATGAAAAATAGAGCAATTGAACAACCAAAGCAAATAGGAAAAGGAATAATAAACCTAAAGCCCCACACTAACAAAGTAGAAATCAATGTAGTATAAACTACAAACACTTCCAAGATTGACTACTTGATAGATATTATAAATAATTATTCACATGTGTTATACCTAGAAATAGTTATAGAAAAAAATGACAAAATAGGATTGAGAAATGTGTCACAACCACAGTTTAAACTAACTAAAATGTTTAGAAGATAATTTACCTATAACTCTTCAATAGAACATTTGGAAATCCAGAAAAAAATTGATAATTTCTAACAAAATATAGATTAACAAAAGTGAAAAAGAATATGCACAGGGGTGCCAGGGTGGCTCAGTTGATAAAACATCCAACTCGATTTCAGGTTGGCTGATGATCTCATTGTTCATGGGACTGAACCCTGTGCTGTCAGTATGGAGCCTGCTTGGGATTCTCTCTTGCCCTCTCTCTCTGCCCCTACCCTGTTATGTGCTCCAAATAAATAAAGAAACAAACAAACAACAAACAAACAAACAAAGAAACAAACAAACTTACAATAAAAGGAATAGGCATTTACCACTGAATAGATGAAATAATTATGTAAGTTTAATGAGAGACACAAGACTCTAAAAATATATAAAATCATATGATAGAATATAAAACTAGATCTGAAATAGAAATACTATGTTTTCACATCAAAGAGCAAAACAGCAGGTAAATGTTGATGTTTCTGAAAGAATAACATATATATATATATATATATATACACATATATATACATACATATACATATATATACATACATATGCATACATAACATATATACATACATATACATATATACATACATAACATATATATATTTAATTTCCATTTAGAATTGCAACTGGTGCTTTTCTGATGCACAATATCAAAGAATAGAAAATTTAAAAAAAAAAGAATATCTAGGGAGGAGATTTCCTTCACTATGTATAAGAATACATTCTGAAAACGAACAAACAAAAAAGAATACAATCTGGCACCAGTATCATCAAACAAAGATCACCAAAGGATGATTAAAATATCAGTCAAAACCTACAATGAAATGAAAAACAAAACCATTGCTGATCATAGTAAGGGAGACATATGGTGGTCAGGCACAGTCTGGCTGAGAAGATGTCTGCTCATTTCATATAAGGTATTTGGGAAGCACTGAATAGGGATTGGTGGACTTTCAGAGGTGTGAGTGGATTGACACCATTTATAGAAAGGTGGTTACTCCAATGAGATTGTCATTGATTAGGTGTCACTCAGAGTGTTTTGGAGTGAGTCTGTCCTTGATTGGCTGGTTTTCAGAAGAGAGGGGCTGACATTAATTGCTCACAGAATTGAAGAGTTCTGGTTCTAGTGACTACTTGTTTCTATGACTACAGACCAATGAATCTTTTCAGTGTGTTTGAACTCTCATTGAACCCCAATCTTCACTATTGTAGTTAATTTTTATTGAAAATAAAGTTTCATCTGTGGAGATCTGGTGTTCAGTTTTGCATATTAATAAGCATGATTTTATCTGTTTTCATCTTTGGTGTTTTATTTTTTCAATCACCTGTTGGAACCATGACAGTGTTGTAGTATTTATGACTCTAGACAACAGGCATCAAACAATAGAAAAATAGACAAGAATTATACAATGGATCTACAATAAAATCATAAAATGGACAAAAACACTTTGGAACAATGATACAAATTTCCCCAGTCATGAACAATGACTTCCTGAGTCTACTTGCAGTGGATGGGCATTTCACCTGTAGTTTTAATCCCCAAACAGCATGAATTGTTAACAATAGCAGAGATTCTTCCCAGGTTATCCAAAATGAGATCTAAGACCATTTAGTTTTCTATAATGTTGGAGGGTTAAGAGTATTTGAGTTGTTTTTTTTTTTTTTTCTTCATCTACTAGTTACCGTGTCAGTCAATGTTGTCAGAGAATTTCAATCCAAAATGGAACTGGATAATATAAAGTGGAAAATCTCACACATGTGCTCTCAAAACAAAACTTAAGGATTGAAAGACTGATTTTTGAAAACTGTCTGATTTACAAAAAACTAGTAATATTGGAATTTTCTTAAATAATAGGGAGTTGGTCAGGGGCTACTTCATATCAATTTTAGGAAACTTTTGTTTATGGTTTCCAGAGACATAAGCAAGAAACAACCCAGTTCAGGTTCATCTCACAAAATAAGTGGTTTGAGATTTATTTGTATGGCTGGAGTGGGCTTGCTGCTCAGTGTTCAAAGTGCGTCTCATTTGATTTTTATTTTAACAGACTCTAACTGTCCCTTCTTTAAAGCCTACTCCAAACCCTCCACAGACTTGCCTATAACGTGCTACAGTTTGCATGTTCCAAGTTGCAATTCCTCTCCTATTCCCAAATAAACTCCTCTTTTTTCCAATGTTAAACATGCTTGGCTTACTTCTTTTTTTTTTTTTTAATAAATAATGTGAAGAGGAAACACACTGATAACCACTTCAAGTTGTTTAATTTGGATGGGATTGCTTTTCACAGGAGTTTTATGCATAAAAGCTTTAACTTTTTTGGAGTCTAAGAAAGTTTTGCTGAGTTGTCCCTTTTGAATAGCCTCACAGAGAAATTAAACAGGTATAAATTGAAGAGCCTGATCCCAAAATAGGGCAAATATGTAAAAGATATACAAAAGATTAAAGAACCTTGATGGAGCTGTAGGTATAATTTCATAGTGAATTCTGTATATATTTTGAAGGGTAAGTTCTTATTTTTCAAATACTCATATTATTTAGAACTTATTAAGTTTTGAAATATTTGACAAAACAAGCATAAATGAGGTTTAATGTCCCTAATTTCAACATATGAATTTTGGGAGAATACAAACATTCAGCCCATAGCATATAGGTATGCCTTCTCTCATTGCTCATTTTTTAAAGAATAGGAAATGAGAAGTTGAAAACTAAAACTTTATGTTCATTAATTTTCTCTGACAGTTTGTTTAACTCCTTACACACACATACACCACTATAGTTTGGCCTTAAGTACATGTGACCATGTCAGAATCAGGTGAGAGAAAGTAGCAAGTTGAGAAAAGTAACCCAACAACCAGAAGATTATAAAATCTACAAAACACAAAGATCCTCATGGAAAATAGACCTCATAAAAATTTGAATGAATATTTTCAGTGTATTTTAAAGAAAAAGATGTTTGAACATCTCTGAAAGACAACTATGACTTATCCTCATTGAGAAGGTGGGAGGCTGCAATCCAGGTGGAGAGACTATGGACAAAAGCATAAAGCAACAAATACGATGATACATCCCAGGGATCACACTTACTATGTGATATTATATGTCATGATGTCACAGTTACAGTGAAGGGTGCATTTGTAGGAATATTGAAAGATAGTAGAAAGAGAACTCTTTTGGAACCTGATAAATGCAATGGTGAACAGGAAAAATACACTATGAATCGTGAGGAATATTGTCTGTTATACAGACTGGTTGAATGTGGCATTGACAAGGTCAGATAGTCATTAGCACTAATCTGACTGAATATCTCAGCTTCTTTTTTCACGGTGTCTTTCAGTAAGTATATTACTTTAAACTCATAAGAAAAAAGTTCTTAAGTTGCATTTATTTTTTTATAAGTATGGTAAATATTCTAGGAAAAAAAGTTCTTCTTAACATAAAGTATCTCCCGTATCGCTTTGTAAATAATAGTTCAAAAATCATATCTAATCACATTTGCTTTGAGTTTGTTGTTGTTGTTAATGTGTATTAATTAAGTCATAATTTGATTTTCTAAAAACTAATCTTTTGATGAAAATGCCATTAGCAGAGGCTAATGATGAATTTATATATGAAGTGAACCATTGCATAGCTCATTAAAATTAAATAGTATGGAGTTAAATAAACTGACAGAGAAAATTAATGAACATAAAGTTTTACTTTTCAAGTTCTTATTTTGAAGGTTAAGTTCTTATTTTTCAAATACATTATTTAGAGCTTATTAAATTTTGAAATATTTGATCGCTTCTTGGCCTTTTGGCTAAGATCAAGTGAAGTTTTGAAATATTTGACAAAACAAGCATAAATTAGGTTTAATGTCCCTAATTTCAACATATGAATTTTGGGGGGACACAAACATTCAGCCCATAGGATATAGGTAGACTTGGCTCCATTGCTCATTTTTTAAAGAATAGGAAATGAATTGAGTATAAAATTTTCATTTTTAAATTTTATTTTATTTTTTAGAGAGAGAGTGAGCAGAGGAGAGGGGCAGAGGGAGAGAGAGAGAAACTTTTTTTTTAAAAAAAGGTTTTCTTTAAGTTTATTTATTTATTTATTTTGAGACAAAAAAAAAGGGCACAAGCAGGGAGGGGAAGAGAGAGAGGGAGAGAGAGAATCCCAACAGACCCCACATTGTCAGTGTGGGTTCTCACGAGGGCCTTGAACTCATGAACCATGGGATCATGACCTAAGCTGAAGTCAAGAGCCTATGCTTAACCGACTGAGCCACCCAGGTGCTCCAAGAGAGAAAATCTTAACCAGGCCCCATGCTCAGTGCAGAGTCTGATGCTGTCCTCCATCCCACAGCCCTGGGATCATGACCTGAACCAAACTCAAGAGTTGGACACTCAACGACTGAGTCACCCAGGTGACCCAATTGTTTTTTAAATCCCAAATGCAAATATATTATTTTTCAAATTCTGATTATATATTTAAAAATTAAAATGCTTCATTTCTAATTCTAATGTATAAAAAATCGAGTACTCTGCATTTGATAGTTGTTATGCTCACTGTTCATGAATAAATGTTCTTTAACAATTGATAAATCATATCTTTAATGCTGTTGTCTTAAAAATGCAGAAATAAGACAGTTTTAACTGTTTTCCTTATTGCTTACAGAGTTAAGCACTTTAGTGATTAAATACTTCCATATCTTTCATGACTATATAAATTGTCTTTTGTTTCATTATTACATATTTTAACTTTTTGTTGCTTGTCATTTTCTCTCCCTTTACATGCCCCAAGTTCTGTTTCACAAAAGGGTCAATAAGGTTTAAACAGAGAACTTAAACTTAAATGTCAAGCAGTGACAATAAATGGGTGAAACAGACCAAGTGTGTTTGATCATTCATTCATTCATTCCCAGACAACTAATTTTCTATTTATCACACATTAATTAAGTAGTTCCTATGTGCAAAACCCACTTCTAAGTTCTTATTATATAGCATTAAACAAAATAAAGGTCCTTACCCCATACTTCTTACATTCCACAGGGGAAAACAGACAATAAAAAAATAAATGTAATAAATAATAACAGGTTTAGAAAGTGAAATGATTGTCTTGAAGTGTAACAGCAGCCCCATAAATGTAGTGCCAGGGCTAAACAGTGCTTAGATTAGTGTTAGGGAAAAAAAAAAATCTATGCTATGTCTCGGCTGATTGATGCCCTATTAAGTGCAAGGATACTGTGACAACTTTGTTTCTCCAAGGAGTCACAAAAGCTGATTTTGATGTGAAATCTCTTATTTATATTCAATATTGAACAGCATGGTTGCACATTGTTCAGATCTTATAAAACATACTTGTTTATCTCATTTGGCCCACGAGCCTAGGTCTAAAGCCTGGCACCAGTTATTTCACACTAGTATTCATTATTGTTGAGATGTTTACACTTATCTTCCTCTTCTTATCAGGAGCCATCCCACTGCTCAGCTCACTCCTTGAGCTGGTAATATGTGTGACATCTTAACTCTTGCTGAAAAATCTGATGGATATCTGATGGATATTCCTTGATAGTTTGAACCCTTTCTCAGATAAATTATATAATATCGTTGTATACTAGTATAATAAAAGCTTGACCCCACACTTAAAAAATGTGTATATCAGAAGTTAATGAGGCAGGGTGCCTGGATGGCTCAGTTGACTAAGTGACTGACTCTTGGTTTGGGCTCAGCTCATTATCTCACAGTTCATGGGTTCAAGCCCTGCAATGGGCTCTGTACTGGCAGCATGGAGCCTACTTGGGATTTTCTCTCTCTCTCTCTCTCTCTCTCTCTCTCTCTCTCTCTCTCTCTCTCTTTCTTTCCCTCCCATGATTGTGCGCATGTGCTCTCTCTCTCTCTCAAAAATAAACATTAAAAAAAAGTTAATAAGCTACTATCTTTTAGCAGGCCTATGAAAAAATTTTTAAAAAAATTTCTAGCACAAATTATTCAAATGTTATTTCCACAAATAATACAATTATTTGGACTAAAGGAGATAACAAAGTTTAATTTTATAGTATAAGGTACACTCTGCAAAAAAAAACAAAGTCATTTAAAAACCCAGATTTATAGTTTAAACTGTTTTTTTACTCAATTATAACTAAAAAAAATCCAAAGATATAACTTTTTGTCAATATAAGTTACAACAAATATATGTATCAAATTATGAAAATTATTTCAGTGTCAGTTCAAGTCTCCACATCCAGCCTGTACATACTTCTTATGGCTTCTTTGTCCTGTCCCCCTATATAGGTCTTCTATATTAGATATAGGAAAATAACCAAATCAGAGTTGGCTATGCCAAACTAGGAAAATGAGAGTTTATACCTGAAATTTTGGTAGGCAAAGTTGTAAAGTCGTGAAATCTAAATTATTTAGCCAGATTTTTTAAAACTGCCAATCAAAACACTGTTCTCTGGATTACCAAAATTTTAAATATTGAATAACAATCCTCTACAAAACAAGGATTTGGATTTAGTATGTATTGTTAACTTTGATACTGTATGAGCTATAATTTATTTTTCATGGCATGAGGTTATGTGAGTTTTGTTTTGCTTAAGTTATCTTAGGAAGCACATTTTTTCTGCATATAAAACCATTACTGGAATCATTCATTTTCATCTCCCAAAATCCCCACTGTGAGGTGGTTGTCTATATAAATAATTTTTCCTTTAGAGAAAAAGGGTAGAAAGTGTACTTGTTAGTAGAAATTTACATGATTTTGGAATGTTCCAGCTGAAAGCAATTTAATGTTACTTTTGCTTCTAATTCATATTCTGAAACTTTACCACAAGCTTTAATTCATCGATAATGTAATAGACTGACAAATTTTGATTATGGTTTTTGTTTGTTTGTTTAAATGTTTATTTATTTTAGAGAGAGAGAGAGAGATAGAGTGTGAGTGAGGAGGGGCAGAGAGAGAGAGACAGAGACACAGAATTCTAAACAGGCTCCAGGCTCTAAGCTGTTAGCCCAGAGCCTGACGCAGGGTTTGAACTCAGGAACAGCAAGATCATGACCTGAGCGGAAGTCAGGTGCTTAACTGACTGACCCCCCAGACACTCTGATCATGTTTTTTTACTTAAAAGCATTTTCAGCATGATTATAATGTAAAAGATGGGAAATTGAAACAATTATCATACAAAAAATAAGAGGAAAATATCCTACCATGTAACTTTTTAAAAAATTATTTAAAATCAAGTTAGTTAACACACGGTGTAGTATTGGTTTTAGGAGTAGAACCCAGTGCATCATCACTTACATGTAACACCCAGTGCTCATTGCCCCTCCTTAGTGCCCATCCCCTCCTATTCCTCCACCCACCAGTTTGTTCTCTGTATTTGAGTCTCTTATGGTTTGCCTCCCTCTCTGTTTTTATCTTATTTTTCCTTCCCTTCCCTTATGTTCATCTATGTGGTTTCTTAGACTCCACATATGAATGAAATCATAAGGTATGTTTCTCTATTTCACTTAACATAATGCACTCAAGTTCCACCCACATTGTTGCAAATGGCAAGATTTCATTCTTTTCCATTGCTGAGGAGTATTCCATGATATATATATATATATATATATATATATATATATATATATATATACATATATCATGGAATACTGATGAATGGATAACCGATGAATGGATAAAGAAGTGTGTATGTGTGGTGTGTGTGTGTGTATATGTAGTATGTGTGTATGTATATGTCATTTGATATATGCTTCTTTATCCATTCATCAGTTAATGGACATTTGGGCTCTTTCCATAATTTGGCTATTGTTGAAAGCACTGTTATAAACATTGGGGTGCATGTGCCCTTATGAATTAGCATTTTTGTATCCTTTGGGTAAAAACCTAGTAGTGCATGATGAATCTTAGGGTAGTTCTATTTTACATTTTTTGTGGAACTTCCACACTGTTTTCCAGAGTGGCTGCACCAGTTTGCATTCCCACCAGCAGTGCAAAGCGTTCCCCTGTCTCCACATCCTCGCCAACATTTGTCTGAGTTCTTCATTTTAGCCACTCTGACAGGGATGAGTTGGTATCTCATTGTGGTTTTGATTTGTATTTCCCAGATGATGAGTGATGCTGAGCATCTTTTCATGTGTCTGTTAGCCATCTGAATGCCTTCTTTGGAAAAGTGTCTATTCATGTCTTTTGCCCATTTCTTCACTGGATTATTTGTTTTGTTTTTTCGGTTTTGAGTTTGATAAGTTCTTTATAGATTTTTGGATACTAACCCTTTATCTGATATGTCATTAGCAAATATCTTCTCCCATTCTGTTGGTTGCCTTTTAGTTTTGTTGATTGCTTCTTTTGCTGTGCAAAAGCTTTTTATCTCAATGAGGTCCCCATAGTTCAGTTTTGTTTTAATTTCCCTTGCCTCCAGAGACATGTCTACAAGAAGTTCCTCCAGATGAGGTCAAAGAGGTTTTTGCCTGTTTTCTCCTCTAGGATTTTGATGATTTCCTGTCTCACATTCAGGTCTTTCATCCATTTTGAATTTATTTTTGTGTATGGGGTAAGAAAGTGGTCAGTTTCATTCTTCTGCATGTTATTGTCCAGTTTTCCCAGCATCATTTGCTGAAGAGACATATGACTCTCATAAAGTTATTTTAAATAAATTTGCCCGTGAAAATTTTCTATTTTGATATAGTCAACATTTGTCAAGTTACTTTCAATTTAAAACAACTCCTCTCCTCACCCCCACCAACACATAGAAATAGAAAGAAAAATCTGATTGTCTGGAGATAGAAACAAATTGCCCATCGATTCATGGAAGGTATAAAATATTTGCCAAATATCTGTAGACTCTACATCTCATAACAAATAACCTAGCATTTGTGTTGAGGATGACTGGGATTAGAAGTGTTCTTAATGATACGGTAAACTTTTGTAGGAAGTAGAAAAATTAGGTGAAGCATTTTGTAGAAGCTAAAATTATAAACACATTGGTTGTCTGAGGGATAGGAATTTTAGACTCAGTATTCTGAAGATCTCTCGGTCTGTTTGTTTGAAAAGAGGTATAAATATTCTAGGGTAATTAGACAAAAAGGTACCCAAGAAGACTATTTTACTTTCTGAATTATAAAAATAGTCTTATAATTTATGAGTACTTATTTGCATTTTATTACAAATTCCTCTTCTATCATTTTTATTTCAGATAAAGTATACATGGACAAGTATTTATTTAGCAAGGTTGCCTATCACTCACTACTGCCTTCTCTGTCATTCATCTCATGGCCTCTAATCTGATGGTTTTTTTTAAGTGCATTCCTCAATAGGTATATGGTGACATACTGCATGATTTGTTTTTTCCTCTTTACACATCTCTTCCTTTCACTGTACCTGGGTATATCGGACTATGGGGTTCCTGGTCTTTTCTTTTAATAGCCTTGTTCTGCTACCACCAATTTCTAGCAGATGAGCAGTCCTACATCAGTCTGGCTCTTTTTTCTTTGTAAATTCCATTTCTTTTTTGTCTGAGATAGCATTTATTTTTTTCCCCTGAGTATTTAGTCATCTTACTAAGTTATGACTATATTTGTGTGTTTTATAGTCAATCCTAACAAGAATTTAATGAGCAGTAGATTAACCCTTAAAAATCAGATGTTAGCTTTAAAAAGTTGTGCTATATCTGTAATGTTGCCTTCTCTCCATTCAGAATCCTCCAACAGAGCCTCACAGATTGTGTCTCCTGCTGTTGTACAATACAGTGGTCCTGTCTCCATCTGTTCTATTTTTGCCTTTTGAGATACCTCTGATTTTCATGTCAGATTCCCTGCATCAATCCACAGATCTCTTTAGGTTTTCTTAATGAGGTATGTACCTTCAATTTTTTTTTGCTTTTGTGTTTTGAAACATCTCTTCTATAGGGTGTTTTCCAAGACACAGCAGTAGTTTTCTCCTTCAATTAATTTAATAAAAGCTTTTGTAAAAAAAAAAAAAGCGTTAATTTTTAACATTGTTTGCATCTTGTATCTGAAATTCCATAAGTGTTTCACACACCAATATATGCATATGTAAAAACTACATAAAGACACAGGGACATATGTATCTATTCACATATATGTTTCATAAGAGTCCTTTTTATCTTTAGAATTTTATCTGATATTTGCACCTCTGATTGTTGGGGCCCCTTAGATGTGATGTTCATTATTTTGCTAGACTGGGATTTATTCCTGATGATATTGCTATTCCCTCTTGAAGCACAAGGAGGAAAATTCTCTGGTCCCATGTTTTCTAAGCTTCTCTGAGCCTCAGGAGTGGAGGAGCCTCTGATACCTCTTTGTCTAATTGTCCTCTCCATGGATGTCAGGGAAATGGTTTTTCTCACATAGCCAATATGTACTTTCTTCTTCAAGTGATCTTTGTGTCTCTTTAGAACCAAGCTTTTTCGAGGGTGCATGAATCTGTGTCTGGAATTTCCTTTTCATTAAGAACATAAAACATTCAGGGGCGCCTGGTGGCTCAGTCAGTTGAGCGACCGACTTCGGCTCAGGTCATGATCTCATGATTTGTGAGTTTGAGCCCCACATCGGGCTCTGTGCTGACAACTCAGAGCCTGGAGCCTGCTTCTGATTCTGTGTCTTCCTCTCTCTCTGCCCCTCCCCCACTCATGCTTTGTCTCTCTCTGTCTCAGAAATAAACATTAAAATTAAAAAAAAAAAAAGAACTTAAAACATTCACCGCAAATTGTATTTTCTCACTTTTTCTTGGAAACTGGGGATGAACTTGTTTTCTGAAGCCCAAATCTGGCAGTTGCTTGTCTCAAATTAGATGAGTTAGAGTTAGAAGTAGAGGAGAGACAAAAATAATTGGCGCAAAAATCCTTTTGGTTTTGAATGGCATTTAACATATATTGTCAGCAAAAATTTTTTTTCTGATTATGTCAACATTGAAGTGAAAACTAGAGGTTGAGCCTAACCACCAACCCCCTCAAATAAAAAAAGTTAGGATTATAAATCATGAAAAATTTGTCAGATAAATATTTGTTTCCAAAATAAGTAGGCATTTTAAATAAATGAGGAATTCTTTTAGATGATGCTCTTAGCCTTTTGGGACATGAGAAGTTGTCTATTGGTATTATTAAGGATTGTTATGACACAGATATAGGAAGCTACTCACTTGATATTCTTAGACAACACATTTGTGACACAATTCTTGTGGAATTTGTACATATTTTTTTGTATTCATATGTAAGTATAAAAGTCAAGTGTGTCTGAAACTAAATAAATTTACATTCTTATGTTTTATTTGAGTGAGGTCAAACTGTTTCCATTTCCTTAACTATGAAGAAGAGATAGGCTAACCAAAAGGGGGAAAAAATTACTACAATATTTGAAAATAACATGATAGACTTGTGATATTTTATGCTATGATTTATTTTAATTATTATTTTTCAATTATGCTTTTATTTATTCTATTACTTATTTTATTAAATATTTAGAATGTTTAATTTATTATTTATTTGCTACCATCCTTGAAATAATGCCTTGTACATTGCCATTCAGTGTCTTATCTGTCCACTTTTCCAAGAATAGAAAATAGTTTATTTTAGTTAGTCTAAGCATTTTCCATTTTAAATTTGTGTGTGTGTTTGAGTGCTCTGTTTATTTCTCACCAATATAAGAATAGTCACCTTAGATTAAGTTTGATTATATATGAATCTGCCATATAAAAAGCAAAGTGTAATAAAACAGTGAATTATATGTTCATCTGATACTATAGCTTTCACATTTATTCCCATAATAACTTTGATTAACTTAAGTCTACTAATTTTCAACCCACTGCAAGTTGTGTATACAAATATCAAATATTTAGCAGGCAGATTATGGCATATAAAAATGTTTGGGTGTAATATATGTTGTGGTTTTTCAAGTAAAATCAAATTAACTTAAATGAAAAGAGAACTGAGGAAAAAATGAATTAAAATAAAGGTTCTAAAAAAAAATTACTCAGGGGGTTGTGAGTTCGAGCCTGATGCTGGCGGTAGAGAATACTTTAAAAAATTACTTGGGGGGTGTGGGTTAAAAAGCAATGAGCTTATATTTGTATCTGTATGTAAGTTAAAGTGACTAGGTGTTTATATATGTATCTGGATATGCGTGGAGACAAGATAAAAAATATCACCTCTCCATAGGTAGAAATGTGAAGAGGTAAGGCAGAAATTACCTTTTGTGCCTCTCTGGTGAAATGAAAGGAAAGCCAGAAAGTCTTGGAAGAGACATAGAAGTTATAAAGTTGGAAATTTAGAACTGAAAAATACCAAAATTAGAAATTCTTTCATGAGCACAGTAACAGAAGGGAGATGATAAAGAAAAGAGTCAGTGAACTTAAAGATAGCTCAATATCAATTATTCAATCTGAAGAAAAGTCATAAAATTATTCAAAGAAATAGGGCCTCTGGACCCTTGGGGCAATAAGAGATGATTTTTGTAATCAACGTCGTAGAAGTAGTGGGAAAAAATGTGTAGAAGAAGAAGAAGAAGAAGAAGAAGAAGAAGAAGAAGAAGAAATAATGATGTCTGCATCATTTCATTGCCAAATTTGGCAAAATACATAAACTTACATATCTGAGAGCCTCTGTGAACTCTAAAAAGGTTAACTTTAAGAATTCCACACCTAAAATCATAAGAGAATCAACTTTTGAAAATCAAAGACAGAGTAAACTTGAAATCCACCAAAAAACCTACCCTATCTATACAGGGATGAAGAAATGCAGATTTCTCCTCAGAAAACACAGAGAGCTGAAGGCAGTGGCACAGCAGTGCTAATGTCCTAAACAAATCTTTTAACCCAAAATTCCACATCCACCAAAAATATGCATTGGAATGAAAGTAAAATGAAAACATTCTCAGGTGAAGGTAAACTGAGAATTCTTTGTCAGTGGTCCTGCTCTAAAAGAAATGCTAAAGGAAATTCTTTAGGAAAAGGGAGACTGATAAAGAGAGGGATTGGAACTTAGAAATGAAAGAAAAGGAAAAGAAAGAGCAAATATGTAGATAAATATAACAGACTATTCTGTCCTAATTTTTTCTTTAAAATGTATAGGAGCGTTAAAAAAAGGAATTATTATAATATTGTATGGAATTATAGTTTTGTTTTTTGTTTTTGTTTTTGTTTTGCTAATGTATGCATTTGAGAATTCACCTATGACATTGGTGCTATTGTTACCGCCCTGGCATGTGACACAAGAAGAGCAAGATTTTAATTAAAAAATTGACAACATCTCCTTCCATTTAAAGGATACACTCTCAATACCACACCGGTGCTCAAATTCCACAAAAGGTTGATGGATTAAAAACAAACAAACACACACTAGGTTACTTTTTCTATGGAAGTATCATATAAAATATAAATGTAGGACATTTAGATTGATGTGGTGCAGAATAAAAAAGTCGTTAGTAAGTTTGTGAAGATGAATGATAAAATAAAAATATTCAGTCCAGACAATCATTTTTATTATGATTTGACAAATGCTAAGGAGTCCATAAATATTGGCACATTGGGCCAGGAAGAAAGTAATTTCAATAATAAAACAAGTTAAAACAGAAATAATATTTACAAATAAGAACTGATGAACTGCATTACAAATTATGGTTGAGGAGATGCATTATGTTTTCCACAGAATAAAAATCAGATAAAGATAAGTGCACTGTGTAAATAATAAATATAAAAACAATTCTAGATAGGGGTGTCTGGGTGGCTCAGTCGGTTAAGTATCTGACTCTAACAATTTAATGTAATGATCTCGTGGTACATGAGTTCAAGTCCTACGTGGAGCTTTGTGCTGACAGCACAGAGCTTGCTTGGGATTCTTTCACTGTCTCTCAGTCTGCCCTTCCCTCTCTCTGTCTCAAAAATAAATAAATAAACTTAAAAAAAAAGAATTCTAGATAGATTGAAGAAATAATTGAATAGATAAAGCCAAAGAATCTAAATCATTCAGGGAAAATAGACTCATCCATGAGATATTCACTAACTTTGTTATCAGCCAAAGCACTGAAGTGTCTCGTATTTGGAAACATTTTAGTCAAACTTAACATTCACAGTCAACTTCATAGTGACACACAGAGTACCTTTTTCTTCCCTTGTTTTACATTTTCTTAGAAAATAGCATGGTAGGTTTATTAAGCAGGAATATTTAGTTGTGATAATATTAATATGGCCTACAATCACATGAAATCACAACCCTACTGGTGACCTGGAAAATGCAATTGAGACTAAAAATAGATACCATTTTGTATTCATTCAATGGGAAAAATTTAAAGTCTGACAACAACAACTTTTACTCAGAAAGTGGATCCACAGTGTCTATTAAACATTACTAATGGGAGTAAAAACTGTTAAACATACCTTAGAAAACACTTTGGCATTTTCTTACAATATTGAATATACTCCTTCCATACAGTGTAGAGATTTCTCTTCTAGCTATAAACTAAAGAGAAACTCTGATACATGTACACCACTAGTTCAGAGTACTAGTACTAGTTCAGAGTACATAATAAGAAAAAGTTCTGGATGTCGCTTTTAGTGTTCAATACAGAATAATGTGGCCACTTGAACATGTATTTTCTACCAATAAAGTACCTCAAAATCCCATTAAAGCAGAGACTTGCCCAAGCTTGAATGATTAGTGAACCTTGAAATCACAAGTGAAACAGGAACTCAGCTACCTTTCCTGGACTTTCTAATTTAGAATCACTCTTGTAAGTATTTTAAAAAGGAACAATTAAAACTGTTCAAAGATTGCTTTAGAAAACAACCACCATGTAATTTAATAACTTACAAATAAATCTGATTTTTAAAGAAGAATTTAATACAAAGGTAAAGTGAAAAGTGTCTACTATCATTCTCATTAATAAATGTATTTATTATTTCAAAATTTAGTTATTGATTTTTTAGACTTTACTTTAAAAAATCCCCTTGTTATGCATAAGACATATATAGTATGTAGTATGTTGTGCATTTTTAACTAATCTTTGTTACAGGAATTTCAATAATTTATGACAGATCATAAATACTTACTACTCAAAAGTATAGTGACTCTAAATTTCAAATGAAAAAAATATATAAAAGTATATTTTCTGACATTGGTTGTTTTAGTGGAATTATGTAGCACTTTGACTTATGAATCTGCACTGAAAATAAGCCATCTTGAAATTTTTGTCCTTTTAATAAAAAAAATATTAGCATAAATTTAAAATAAAAATAATACTCTCAAAAATAATTTTTACTTTCAAACTACTAAGTTGTTAAGAATATCTATAGGCTTAAATGAGTATATATTGACAGGAAGAATATATTTTATATTTATTATTTATTAACCTCAGTAATTATAAAAAACCATCTCTTCCCTTTTAGAAGAGTGTCAAAATCTTTAAAAACAGCCAGAGGTTTTAAATACTCATCTTCTATATGAGCAGTAATTTATTCCAAGTTATCTTTAAACACTTTTTTATGTTAAAAAACACAGGAAAGATTCTGTGAAGCATTTATTAGTGATAAGAAAGAAAAGCTTAATTTCACAAAAAGAGAACCCCAGGAACCTAATACTTTTTCTTGATACTTACACTATTTGGGCAAGATTTAAGGAAATAAAAGTATCTGTTTTTGAGATTTAGGAAAATTTAGATGGTTCAAAGAGTGTTTTGATTTTTGTACTTGGTAACTCTTTCAGTATATATGATTTCACATCCTTAAATATCTTGGGTAATTTAGAAAATTTGTGTGTAAGTTAAATATTACAACACACTGTTGCAAAATCAATTACTGATATTTTATGCATTATGGAATTCAAATAATTCAATTTGCAGTTTGAATTTGACTTCTATTATAACTATTACATAAGTAAATGACATTGAGAAGTATACATGAAAGCTTTAGTACTTTCACAAAGCTTCATTTTAATTGTTTAGCAAGAAAGTTTCTTTGCTTTTGTTTTATAGATAATAAAGCAAATATCTTGGATATCTTAGTTATAGATTTTTAGTTAACTTTTTATAATTTCATGTAAACATTCACTCCATTAAAATGTAATAATTCTTACAGACAGCTACATTATCTCATGTTCAATTTTACTGTTGTTTATGATTAAATTCAGGCCTTTAACATATTTACATTCTCACTTTTATGTTTGCTATAAATTTTTTAAAATAATTTTACTGTTTTTACCATAGTTACATTAAAATTGGCAGAACTCCCATGACAGAACAGAGACCTGTCATGCAAAAAAAAAAAAAAAATTAAAATTTTTTATAAGACAAAATTTGAAGAGGAAACTTTATACTTTTATACCTTTTAAAACTGTCAAATGATAAAATTTCTTATGTGACAGCCTAAGAATTTTCAGGTCTCTTTTGTAACTGAGATGAGACAAAATTCTCTTTATTGGTATACACTGAAACATTCACTTTGCTAGGTCTCTGAATCCTTGATTTTAAACTGTTAAAATCTCCTGTGAGTTAAGTCTCAGCAGAGGCTGCTCTGTGAAAGAGATGATGACACAGTGTATATTCTCAGGATGCCACAAAGTTCAATCAGCTTTAATATTTTCAATTTGCACTTTAATACAGTTCATAAAATTTCCATTATAAAATATTTCTTTGAAAAAACTTAACTTGTATGAATATATTGGTTGGAAAAAGATACTTTAAAAAATCTGAATATTATCAGAAAACTAAATTGAAAGAATTCACATAATATTCTATAACACATGTGTCTATTTCCCTGTAATTTTCTTTTTTTAATGTTTATTTTGAGAGAGAGAGAGAGAGAGAGAGAGAGAGCGAGCGAGCACGTGTGCAAACAGGGGAGGGGCAGACAGAGAGGGAGAACAAGAATCCTAAACAGGCTCTGAGCTGTCAGCACAGAGCTGGACACAGGGCTCTATCTCACTGACCCTGGCATCATGACCTGAGCTGAAATCAAGAGTCCGACATGCAACTGACTGAGCCACCCAGTTTGTTTTTCAACTGCAGTTATCAGTACAACCACACTGTCTTTGCAAAGTGGAAGCTGGGTTCATAGCAAAGCAATTATCACAATCCTCTTGAGAAGTGACAATTGTAAAGCAATAACTGTTGTAGACTGTCCTGTCATATCAGGACATAAATAAAGAATAGCTCATTATTAATGAACAGGGAAGCTGAATGAATGGTAATCTTAATGGACTTTGCAATGTATGTATAATATCTAGGGTAATTGGATTTGGAATGAAGGGCCATTTTACAAGAACAGAAATCATAATAAAAGTACCGCCTTTCTTTATAAAATAAAAAATGATTCATAGTTTTGAGTAAGATTTTATTTTTAATGCAGAAAACTGGTTATAACCTTCCAATCAAATGGTGGATAAACTTTTTGACATTCATTTGGGTCTCTAACAACACCTGAAACTATTTTTACGTAATGCTTATTTTGATATTACTCTTAATTGTACCATGCTTAGGAATTATAAGGGAAATTATTGCTGAGAAAAAAAATAACCCCATTTACATAGATCATGGAACTTTTATTCTGAAAAGATCTTAAATCTTATCTAGGTGTGTAATTTTAGATATGAAAGCACTGAAACGAGCAGAGGTTGGTGATAATGTTTGAAGTTATAAATGAAGTTAAGGATGGGTAATATCAAGATTAGATTTTGTGACTCCAGATTCCAACTGCTTTTTCTATCAAGCAACAATAATTTTCCAAATCCCAAATTAAGACGTGCAAAGGGATAATAGAAAAGTAAGTCATAGTTAATAAAAATTTGTCTTATTTCAAAGTCAGAGGTCAGGTTAAGGGTCAGGCTTGGCAAGAGAATTGGTGCGGTTGATCCGCAGCACTTTACATCCAGTTGCCAATTTCTTAATAGAAAATGATGATTGAAAAAATAATATCATTGTTATACAGCACATAACTGTATAACAAATCTATTATTAATCACAGATATTCCAAAATTCCATAATTCAGAAATTTATGAAACTTAGAACAATTATTATTTAGGATAGATTATTTGTCTTTTATTTCTTGACATTTATAGTACAAAGGAATTGAGTTTTGAAGGTAATTTAAATTATTTTAAGATTCAATCCACACCTGGCACCATGTACTAAAAATTACTAAAAATTGACTATAGCCTTAAATATAATACGTCAGACTACAGAAATTCCAAGATGAAACTTATAAGAAAATCTATCTGATCTTATAACCCCCCAAAGTTTCATATATATATATATATATATATATATATATATATATATATATGAAAAAAGACCACAAATTTGACTCCATCAAAATAAGAATGTCTGCCCTTTGAAAGACCCTGTTAAGGGACTAAAAAGACAAAACAACACAGACCTTATACCATTTACAATAATTAACTCAAAATGGATTAAAGACCTAAATGCACAACTCAAAAGTATAAAATTCCTGGAAGATAACTTAAGGGAAATTCTACATGGTCTTTGGTTTTATGATGACTTTTTAGATACAATACCAAAGACAAAATCCATAAAAGAAAAATTGATATGCTTAACTTCACTAATGTTAAAAATTTCCACTACATGAAAGACATTGTCAACAAAGGGAAAAGGCAAGTTACACAGGGAGAAAATATTTGCAGAATACATACATTACCAAGAACTGTTATCAAATATGTAAAGCACTCTTAAAACTTGAGAAAAAGGCAATTAAAATGGGCCACCCTAATGGAACTTCACCAAAGAAGATATGTAGATGGAAATTAGCATATGAAAACATCTTCCTCATCATAATTTATCAGGAAAATGCAAAGTCAACGAATGGGACACCATGACACACTTATTAGAATCACCAAAAGCCACAACACTGACACACAAAATGCTGGCCAAGAAGTAGGCAACAGGAACTCTCATCTATTGCTTGTGGGAATGCAAAATGGGACAGCTATTTTGGAAGATAGCTTTGTAGTTTCTTATGAAACCAAATATGTTCTTATCATTTGATAAACAGTCACATAGCCTAATATTTACCCAAAGCAACTGAAAACCTATGTTCACACAAAAACTTGCATATGGATATTTGCAGCTCTATTGATCATTGTCAAAGCTTTAAATCAGCCAAAGTGTTCTTCAGTAGGTGAATAGTAAATCAACTGTGATGAATCCAAACAATAGAATATTATTCAGTGCTAAAAAGAAATGAGCTAGCAAGCCATAAAAAGACACGGAGAGTTAAATGTATATAATTACTAAGTAAAAGAAGCCAATTTAAAAAGGCTACATGCTATATGATCCAACTATATGTTTAATATATTCAGTGAAAAGATGAAACTATGGAGACAATGAAAAGATCAGTGGTTGCCAGGCTGGGGAAGAAAGAGGGATGAATAGCTGGAGCACAGATGATTATTAGGGCAGGGATACTATCCTACTATACTGTATACTACTATAGAGTAGTATGAAACTATAATAGATATACATGCCAACATGGATCTTTGCAACACCAAGCGTAGACACTGATGTAAATTATAGACTTTGGGTGATAATTATGAGTCACTATAGTTTCATCTGTTGCAATATGAGTACTATTCTGGTGGGAATTGTTGATAATGAGGTAGGCATATGTGGGGGTAGGGAGTTAAATGGGAAATTGCTCTACCTTCTGCTCAATTTCGCTGTAAAATTAAAACTGTTCTTAAAAAAACTATTAAAAAAAGACAAACCACAAACTAGAAGAAAATATTTGCAAACCATACATCTGATAAAGAATTTTACCCAGAATATGTACAGAACTCTTAAAACTCAACAATAAAAAAAATCAGTAAATATCACCAAAATATTTGTAGAAACACTTCACCAATAAGATATACAGAATGCAAATGTGCTGAAATTAATAAACAATGACATAAACATCTATTAGAATGGTTCAAACTTAACAGTTTGATATTACCATATATTTGCAATGACTTGGAGGAACTGAGAGTCTCATATAGGCATGGTGGAAAACAGTTTCTCAGTCACAAAAACAGACACAAAGCAAGTATAATCATTAAACACACAGTAGATTTTGAACTTGAATCTAAAGAGGAATACAGTAAAAGAAAAACAATTATATCCAGTGTGTCAAAGAAAATTTTTACATAATGTGACTTTTCTTTAAAACTGTTTCCTTCTAAATTGGTTTCAGATTTTAGCTAATAGAGAAATGACTAAATTGAAGCACAAGGCAATATGTCCACTCTCCTCGTTTCTATTCAGGATTGCAATGTCATTGATTTCTCATACATTTCAGTAGGCAAACAACAACAACAACAACAACAACAACAACAAAATAGAAAAAAAAGTTGAGAATAATAAGAAAAGTTTACTTTACTGCAGGCTACTCCTTGCTGAGAAAATCTGAGGACATCTAAAAATTAACTATGAGAACTAGTAAGCAAATTTATCAAGGACATTCAAGAGAAGGTTAACACACACTGTCAAGGGTATTTTATATAGTAGGAGTAAACAATACAAAAATTAAATAAATAATTCAATTTATTTTGCATCAATATATATAACTTAACAAAAGATCCACTGAAAACTAAAAATATTGTAAGAAATGTTAGAGAAAACATAAAGATTATTAGATATATTTCATGAATTGGAACATTCAATATTGTTAAGATACCAATTTTCTGAAAATTGATATATAGTTTAATGTAATCCCAATATTAATTACATAATTTTTAAAAATACAAAGTTATTCAAAAATTCATATGGCACTCAAATTATTTAATATATTCAAGATAATATGGAAGAAGAAAAACAAATTTGGAAGACTTAAAAGCTTAGTTTCTAGATTTACTGTAAAGCTACAATAAAGAGGTCTGGTGGGATTGGTATAATGATAAACCTATGTTTATTGGATCAACAGAAGAGAGTAGAGAATAGAAAAGTAGAACCATGTATATATGTCCAACTGTTTTTCAACAGCTTTATTAATATAATTCAATGGTGCAAGATAATCTTTTCAATAAATGGTGATGAACTGTTATATATCCAAAGGGAAAAGCACATGATTCTCAATTATAACCACTTACTATTCACACACACACACACACACACACACACACACACACACACACAAATAACCAGAGTTGTATTACAGTCCTTAACATATAACATTTCTAGAAGAAAACAGAGAAGAAATCTTTGTGACCTCAAATTAGGCAAAAAGAAAATTTAAGAGTAAGTACCCAAAACACACAATTATAAAGGAGAATAAATAACAAAATGAACCACATCAAACTTTTTTTTAATGTTTATTTAATTTATTTTGAGAAAGAGAGAGCATGAGCAAAGGAGGAACAGAGAGAGAGGAAGACAGAGAATCTCATGCAGGCTCCATGCTGTCAGTTTACACAGCCTGACATGGGGCTTTAACCCATGAACAGTGAGATCCTGACCTCAGCCAAAATCAAGAGTCAGATGCTCAACCAACTGAGTCACTCAGGCACCTCCACCCCACCAAGTTTTTTTATTTAATGGTTTCATTTAATTCCAGTTAGTTAGCAAACAGGGTACTATTAGATTCTGGTGTGCAATATATTGATTCAACATTTCCATACAACACCCGGTGCTTCTTGTAATGAGCACCAGGCGTTGTGTGGAATTGTTGAATCACTAAATTCTACATCTGAAATTAATACTACACTGTATGTTAACTAACTGGAATTTAAATAAAAACTTTAAAAAGAGAAATAAAACAAATGAGCAAATAGACTACATCAAACTTAATTTTTTTGTCCTTTGGAAGCCACCATTTAGAAAATAAAAAGACATTCCAAAAACTGAGAGAACTTTTCACTATACCTATGCCACATAAAAGGTTTCTTAACAGAAACTACAATGAACTCTTAAAAATCAGTAAGAATACAAGCCACCCAGACAAAAGATTTGAGCATACATTACATAAGAGAAAATATATGAGTGTTCAGTAAGTATGTAAGAAATTTCTCTTTATTGTTACTCATCAGGAAACCAGAAACTAGCACTGCAATATTAAGACACACACACTAAAATGGTGTAATTAAAAAGACTAACAATATCAGGCTTAGTGAGGACACGTTGCTTCTGGAATACATTTGTCCTGCTTGTCAGAGTATCGAACGACAAAAACATTTTGAAAAGGTTTCTTATCGATTTATCCCATGACCCACCAATCTCATTTAAGGGAAATTAAAAGATAAATCCCCATGATAATTTATATACAAGAGCTTTATTAACCTCACCCCAAATCTGGAAACAACCTATCTGAAACAACATCAACAAGTGACTGCATAAACAATTATAGTATAACTGTTCAAGGAATACTACTTAGCCATGGAAGGGGAGGGGCAGCTACTGATACATGAAACAAAATAAAGGAAACACAAATTAAGTTAAGTGAAAATAACCTGATATAAAAGAATACCTACCATATGATTTCATTTTTGTGTAGTTCTACAAAAAGCACAAATTATCTCTGGTCCCAGAATGAACATTAGTTGCCTGAAACTTTACGTGGAGATGTGTATGAGGCGATATTGACTGCAACACTGACAATAGAAACTTTTTGCATTTTTGACATGTCCTGTGTTGCGTGTGACACGTAACAGCAGTCCTCATTGTAATCGCAGTGACAGGAATGTGTACATTCATCACAACTCATCTACAGGTAAACTTAGAATAGATGCGTTTCAATGTATTTCAATATACTTCAGAAAGTTTATTTCTAAATGATTTCATGCAGTAAGGTTTAATAGTTTAATCACAAATCTCTTAACTTCCATCCCACCAGACACAGTTCAAAGTAAGCTGTTGGACTTATAAAGGTGTATGGGTAGACATGGATCTAAAATAGTTCCTTCCCATTTACACTTCATTTTCAAGGCTCTTTAAGATTAAAGTTAGGTCAGGGAAAAGAAATAAATAATTAGTTTTACTGAGGGGAACAAAAATGTTCTTGACCTCACTAAGTTTGGGTCTAATCTTGCCTGTTGATGGTAACCTCTGATGATGCAACAATGTGACATCATTTATTTTTAGCCTTGAAGTCTTGCTGAGCTTCTCCTCAGTCTCTGTCATGGAGGACCCTCTTAGAGACATACAACCATAAGTCCTTTTGATATCAGCAGAAGTTTGTACACCAAAAACCTTCCCTGTATTCAGTGCCCCATCACTTTGGTCATATGGCGTCTAAGGCAGCACCTTGGCTCCTTTCCATTTTCTACATTCCATTTTGTTTTTCAAAACAGAATCTGATGGGTCTCTCTACTTCATGTTCTATGATTTTTAGAGAACTGGAATGACTGACACAATGTTCATTATTCTTCACAGGCATCTGTACCATTGTCTCTTTAATCCTTTCTGGCTCAGAATACTCCAATGACTCCTCAGAAGTCGTCATATCCAAAACAAAACCAATCTTCCCGTATCATTCACCCTCAAATTCTAAGGGACCCATGTCAAATTCTTCCAAGAATTCTATCATGTTCTGCTCCATGTTTCTGGCTTCACAATGATGATCTTGGGGATTCCACTGCTCAGGAACTATTCAGGGAGGGAGATGTCTGTCTCTTCTTTCTATTAACATTCTCAATTTCTACTGATACCATTGGTGTAGAGCCCTTGCCACTTTGTGCACTTGCCTTGTTCTCACATGAGGCAAGGGAATCACTTTTCCCCATGAGCACCGTAGTTTGGAAGTCAAATAAATATGCCTTCTGTTTCACTCAAGTCTTTTTCTTTTATAAACTAGAGGTACAGGTTGGTGGTGGAGGATGGGTAGTAATTGGTTAACTGGTGTCATTTCCAAGTAAGGCCTGGGGAAATCATAATGGCTCATTGGGGTTCGTTTTCATAATGTGATTCTTTTCATCTATTTTCCTCTTTTAGGGCTTTAGCTGTACTTTGTGACAATGTGAAAGGGTCAGCTCAAATTCTGTTACATTGCTTGTCTGCTTTTATTTACATACTTGTTTTAACTTTTTAAAATCTAAATGTTATAGACATAAACCTGTTTGCAATGTTCAACTAGGTAGGAGTTTTGCAAAAGGCAAAAATACTTAACTTTTGATTTGGAAGACAGTCCTTTTTAAAAAAAAATAGAAAGTAGGGTAATATCCTCATTGACTACTATTAATAATGCTATAAGTCAATGATATAGAAGCATCAAGTGATCACTTTAAGTGTATTCCTTGCAGTAATTCTCAAATATTCTACTTTATAGAGTTTCTTGGGAATTTTAAAAAAACATAGAAACTCTATCATGCATAATATTTTTCATATACAAGGTCAATGGATTTACTCACCTCCTGAAATTCTTTGAATCATGGACATCTGTTAAAACCTATGGCCTAGAAATGATTCTTGAGTCAAAAAAAAAATGCATAACACAATAAATAACTTCAAACCACTAAAAATTGGCAATAGTCCTCTACTATATCCTTTCTTAGAGGTCATCATTGTATAAAAATCATTCCTTTTACCTCATAAGATTTTCACATCTAGGCCTATTTTTTTCTAGTTTCTATATTCCATTCATAGAAATTGGATTATAAAGTAAATTTCAAGCTCACAGTTTCAGCTATGAGTATTGTGTAGCATTTAATAACCTCAAACAATGCTATTTGATGGCTCACATTAGTTTTATTATTTCTGAAGTACTGTAATAAATAATTTTAATTGGGTTGCTCTTTTGAACAAAAGGAGAAACAAAATGTACAGCAATTCATGTCTTTGTGGAGATTTGGGGATAGAATCTTAATCCTTTATATATTACACATTTTTAAAAATGCACTCCTTGTTATTAGGAAAAAATTAACATTCAATACTGGTATTTAGAATTATGAAAGCTTTATGAGCCTTTAAGAGTACTTTTGAACCATAATATTTACGAGGCTTTCCAGAAATTTTCAAATGTCAATGTTAGGCTCTTGTTGACATGTTATCATTCTAGTAGGGAAACGTTACACATTTATGTCATGCAAAGAAACAATTTTGTCAGAAAATTTATAAGATATTATGATTTCAGTCCAAAAATGAGATACTATATTTGAAACTTTGTATCTGAACTGATGCAAGGGCTTTATTACAGGTGATCTAAACCAAACAAAGCACAAATCAGCTGTGTATATTTTTCCAGTAATCACCTAAAATCCAGAGAGAATGGTTTGTGCTTTATGTTAACTCATTACATTGCTCATGTCAGGAAAGGAGACTATGCACAAATGTAATATCCATTAGTAGATGCTTCATAAAACCTAATATAGTACTCACATCTCTACAAGGAAGAAAGGAAAAAGGGAAACCTGCATTTGTCAAATGTCTTTTAATGTCAGCTTTTGCACTTAATGTTTTTATATTGAAGTGCAATAGAATGAACTGAGTGACCCTGTGTAATTGAAAAGTCCCCATTAAAAATAATGTGTTAAACATAAACATCAATTCTCTACTGAAACTCAAATCAAATGGTAGTAAAAAGAATGGCAGAAACATACAAAACTACAAATTCAAAATTAGAGAGTGGACAACTACAAATGAGTATTAGTAAAAACTTTTGGAAGAATAAATGCGGATAAATTTGTTGCAGCTGATTAAGCAGAGTGGCTAAAACCAATGTGTGTGCAATGGTGGGGGGGGGTTGGCAAATGTAAGAAGCAAGTTAATTATTGCCAGAGTAATGTGTTAGAAAATGTTGAAAGTTGCCCCCCACCCCTCTCCCAAAAACATAAAGTTCAATATTCAAGAGCTAGTAGTCTACACAAATACAAGATTTGAAAATAATTGGGTCTCTAGAATACCATTTGAGGCTGGGAATGGGCAGCACAGGCAACTGCATAAACTTTGAGGTATTATTTACACTGTAAAATGATATTTATGTAGTACATATAAAATATATAAGAAAGTCAAATAAACACACACGAGAAAAGACAGCTTGTCTTCTTAGTTCAAAGTAGTATCGTTACCCTTCACAGAATGTTCAGCATACAGTAAATGCACAACAATGCATATACAAATGAGTGAATAGTGGCTTTCTCAAAATAATATTGATAACTTTCTAGTGAAAAATAGAGGCTCAGGAAATTTATTCATTCTAATGTCATGCAGTAGTGGATAGATTTAAATAACAAACCCGTGTTAGCTTCACTTTATGTTGAGTGACTTGCCATCTAGATCCTGTTAGGGATTTGTCAAGAAATAAAGGAGATATAAATAAATATAAAGACAGAACAGGAAGTGTCTGGACTCTTCTCCCCACAAAAACAAAATGTTTAGGTCAGTGAAAATTATTTATAAGTGAAGAATACATATTTGACTCTATATGACAAAATGAAAACTGATATCTAGATTATATACAGGTATATTATAGTACCATTAAATGATTAAGCCATTAGGATAATCATATTAAAAGAATGGCTCAGCACCAAACAAGGTTGCCCAGAAAAGCAGTTCTCATACTGGGATGCACACACATTGGAGCCATCCAAAGATTTTGCAAGGATAAATAAGCAAGGCTGTCAAAGGGAACTATCTTTTATGTAAATACTAAATGTGTAGTGCCTGGGAGAGTACTTTCTGTTGAGGGACTATGTCAAGTCTTCTAGCTTGCTTTCCTTATGTGAATTATTCTTCTCTCACATTCAAAAAAGAAACGCATCTTCTCATCATACAAGATTTCACAGTCAGGTACTGTTCCAGGTTTTAAAATGTTCTATATGCAGGCAAATCATGATTTTGAGATTGAAGCTTATAAAAGATAAGGAGACTTCTATAAGAGAAAATACAAAATGGCAAATACAAATTAGGTATGAAAGTAACTATTTATTTAGAATAAGAAAAGAGATCATACATAATTACTGGACCATTGGAGTTCAAGGTCCATTTCTTGTGAAACTGCTTTAGGCAATTTACCAGACTTCTCACACAGAAATGCTTCTTGCTTATAATATGTCTTCATTTTATCTCCTAGAACAGTCTACAACTAACAGTAACTCCAAACAACAACAGGAATCTGTCCAAGGGAGAGGGTCTGAAATTTGAAGTTCATTATTTTCAAGGCTGTCTTGTTCTGCTTCCAGGCCTCCAAAGACAAAATTCGAAATGTGAATGGCAGTAAAGCTTTCCGTACTCAATGAAGTCAACATAAGCCCATGAGACTGCTGTGACTCTTTCCTTGCCTTAAAAGTTTATGCTAAGATTAAAGTATATAGACATAAACAGATAATTTGGCCCATGTTCTAAATTCAGATATATTATAAAGAAGGACAAAAAAATTAAAAACCATATCATAGTTCTGAACTTCCACCTCTGGTCATCAGGAATAAAGAGTGAGTCTTCTCACTCTAAAAACAACAAACAAACAAATAAACAAACAAACAAAAAACCACGCGACTAGAAATCTGAATAACACATTAGGTAGGCAGTGGGCAAAAGGCAGCACAAGATTGTGACTATAGACATTGTGAAAATTAAAACTGTCACTTATGATAGGGTTTTAAAAACACTGGGGCGCCTGGGTGGCTCAGTTGGCTAAGCGTCCGACTTCGGCTCAGGTCACGATCTCACAGCCCGTGAGTTCGAGCCCCGCGTCAGGCTCTGGGCTGATGGCTCAGAGCCTGGAGCCTGCTTCCAATTCTGTGTCTCCCTCTCTCTCTGCCACTCCCCCGTTCATGCTCTGTCTCTCTGTGTCTCAAAAACAAATAAACGTTAAAAAAAAAATTTTAAACATTAAGGATGATATCAAAGGGTGAAAGGGAAATCTATAGAAAGAGACACGATATTTGCAAATTATATACCTGAAAGGGATTATTATCCAGAACACATTAAAAGAAAACTCATACTATTCAATAACAAAAAAAGACAATCAAATTATAAAATGAACAAGAATGCGAGAAGATGTTTCTCTTAGGAAGATATACAAATGGATAATAGGCAAAAATAACCGTGCGATATTATAGTAATTAGGGAAATTCAAATCAAAACCACGATGAGGGGCACCTGCGTGACTTAGTTGGTTAAGCATCCAATTTTGATTTAGACTCAGGTCATGATCTGACGGGCTCATGAGTTCCAGCCAGCCCTGCATCTAGCTCTGCACTGACAGAATGGAAGAGGTTGCTTGGGATTCTATGACTCCCTCTCTCTCTGCTCCACTGCTGCTTGCATGCACAAGGGCTCTCCCTCTCTCTTTATTGATCTCTCTCAAAAATAAATAAATAAACACTTAAAAAGAATACACAATGAGATAATGCTTCACACCACACCCATTAGAATGGCTCTAAATGAATAAACAAACACATAAATATATAGTGTTGGCAAAGATGTGGAGAAATTGAAACCCATATGCATTGATAGTGAGAAGGTAAAATGGAACCACTGCTGTGGAAAATAATGTAACATTTCCACAAAATATTACACATAGAATTACCAAATGATACTGCAATTCCACAGAAGAAATGAAAACAAGAACTGTCCATAATTTGGTATTGTTGATAGCACTGCTATAAAAATTGGGGTACATGTACTCCTATGAATCAGCACTCCTGTATTCTTTGGACAAATTCCTAGTAGTACTATTGCTGGGTCATAAGGTAATTCTATTTTTAATTTTTTGAAGAACCTCCACACTGTTTTCCAGAGTGGCTGCACCAGATTGCATTCTCACCAACAGTGCAAGAGGGTTCCCCTTTCTCCATATCCTCATCAACATCTGTTGTTTCCTGAGTTGTTAATTTTAGCCACTCTGACAATTGTGAGGTGACAGCTTAATGTGGTTTTGATTTATATTTCCCTGATGATGAGTGATGTTGAGCATCTTTTCATGTGTCTGTTTACCATCTGGATGTCTTCTTTGGAAAAGTGTCTATTCATGTCTTCTGCCCATTTCTTCACTGGATTATTGTTTTTTGGGTGTTGAGTTTGGTAAGTTCTTTATAGATTTTTGATACTAACCCTTTATCCACTAGGTCATTTGCAAACATTTTCTCCCATTTTGTTGGTTGCCATTTAGTTTTGTTGATTGCTTCTTTTGCTGTGTAGAAGTTTTTATCTTGATGAGGTCCCAATAGTTCATTATTGCTTTTATTTCCCTTGCCTTCAGAGACATGTCAAGTAAGAAGTTGCTGAGAATAAAGTCAAAAAGGTTGTTGCCTGTTTTCTCCTCTCGGATTTTGATGGTTTTCTGTCTCACATTTAGGTCCTCAGGTGTCCATCAACTGATGACTGGATAAAGAAGAGGTATACACACACACACACACACACACACACACACACACACACACACACAGAAACACACACAATGGAATACTACTCAGGGATTAAAAGGATGAAATCTTGCCATTTGCCACAACATGGATAGAACTGGAGGGTATTATGCTAAGTGAAGTAAGTCAGTCAGAGAAAGACAGATATCATATATTTTCACTCATATGAGGAATTTGAGAAACTTACATAGGAGACAATAGGAGAAGGGAAGGAAAAGTAAGTTACAAACAGAGAGAGAGACAAACTATAAGAGACTCTTAAATACAAAGAACAAACTGAGGGTTGATGGAGTAAAATTAATGATGCGCATTGAAGAGGGCACTTATTGGGATGAGCACTGGGTGTCATGTGTAAGTGATGATTCATGGTAATCTACTGCTGAAGCCAAGACTACACTGTATGTTATCTAACTTGACAATAAATTATTTTAAAAAATAAATAAAAAGAAACAGAAAAGGAAAGAAAGGAAAAGAAAAAAAAAGTAAATAAGAACTAGTTATACATTTTTACACCAATGTTCATAGCATTATTCACAATAGCCAAAAGATGTAAACCACACAAATGCCCAGATGAATGGATAAAGAAAAGGTGGCATATGTGTACAATGGGATATTATTCAGCCTTAAATAAAAGGAAATTCCAATACATGCTACAATATGGATGGACTCTGAAAGCATTATGCTAAGTGAAATAATACAGACTTAGAACAAACATTGAAATTGTGGATGATTCCACTTATATGGATTAGAGGATGATTCCACTTATGTGGATTACTTAGTATAGAAAAGAAGAGAAACACAAAGGAGAATCGTGGTTAGCATGGACTGAGGAAAGGAGGAAATGGGGAATTATTGTTAATGGGCATGGAGTCTCAGCTTGGGATGTTTAAAATATTCTGGAAATGGATGGTGATGATGGTTGCACAACAGTGTGAATGTACTTAGTGCCACAGAATTGTACACTTGAAGATAGTTAAAATGGTAAATTTTATGTTTTACATATATCTTACCTAAGTCAAAAATGAAGAAAAATTAAAAACAACTAAGAAAGAAATTGAATGAAATATTTTTAAGACCTCTAATGTCTCCAAAACTGCTGGAAAAAATGAGGAAAAATGTCATAGAAAGAGATATGTCATTGATTAGAAAAATCAATAGTGTAGCAATGTCCATTATACCTAAACTGATCTGTAGAGTTAATGAGATTCTAATAAAAATACCAGCAAGTGATTTTTCATTGTTTAACTTTTTTAAAAATCATGAAACTAATTCTAGAATTTACATGGAAATACAGAGGACCCAAAATAACCAAAACAATTTATTTAAAAATAAAAACAATGTTCACGAACATATGCTACTTCATTTTATAATGTAATATTAAACTACAGTAAATAGTACAGTTTGGTTTGGCCATAAAGTTAGACATAAAACAATATGACAGAATGGAAAGTACAAAAATCGACTTGTATATAGATGGTCAATTGATTTCGAAAAGATTCACCAAAGTAATTCAAAATGGAAATGATTGTCTTTCAGCAATTGATTCCAAGACAGCTAGATATCTGAATGGGAAAAAAAAAATAGACACATATACATACATAGAGAAAGAGAACGCATTCTCCCATTATAATGACAATTAGTTTAAAATATATTATAGATTTAAGTGTAAAAGGTGAAACTAAAAACTTCTAGAAGTAAACAATTAGAGAAGAGAAAATTTTGTAGACAGGACTCAGAAAGCAATAAATATTAAATGATGATAAACTGGACTTCTTCAAAACTGATACCACTATTCAAAAGGAGATCTCAAGAAAAGAAGAAGGCAAAATACATTCTATGAGAAAATATTTACAACATACAAATGACTTGTATTCTTAATTTTATAAAGAACTCTTAGGGGCGCCTGGGTGGCGCAGTCGGTTAAGCGTCCGACTTCAGCCAGGTCACGATCTCGCGGTCCGTGAGTTCGAGCCCCGCGTCAGGCTCTGGGCTGATGGCTCGGAGCCTGGAGCCTGTTTCCGATTCTGTGTCTCCCTCTCTCTCTGCCCCTCCCCCCGTTCATGCTCTGTCTCTCTCTGTCCCAAAAATAAAAAAAAAAAAAAAAAAAAAGTTGAAAAAAAAAAAGAACTCTTACAAAAGAATAGTAAGACAAGTCAATATTAAATAGGCAAGAGATTTCAAAAGACATTAAAAAAGAAGTTATCTGAATGGCAAATAAGCACATGAAAAATTGCCCAATATGAACAGCCAATTAAAACCGTGATGGAATATCATTTTACAATCACTACCATAGCTAGAATTCACATCATTGGCATTTCCAAGTGATAATGAAGATACGGGTCAACTTGAAATTTCACGCACTGCTGCCTAGAATGGTGCCACCTCTTTGGAAAAGAAGTTGGAAGTTTCTTATAATGTTAACCATACACTTATAATATGACTGAGCAATTCCGCTCCCTGTATTTATTGAGGTATAATGAAAACATATGCTTATAGGAAGATATGTACGTGAATGATCATAGCAGCTATTACAAAAAAATCATATCCAAAAGCAAAACAACACAAGGGTTAACCAGAAGGTGAATGAATAAACAAATTGAGGCATATTGATACAACGAAATACCACTCCACAATAAAAGTAACTACTGATTCCTTCATCCACATAGATTGATTTAACAGACAAATTGCTGGTAGAAATAACCTAATGCAATAGGATGTTGGGAGATGATTCTTCATGGGTTTCTTGTGTTCCTGCACTTGTGAGTAGGAAACATCTTCTGTTTTGAACTATTTTTTAAGGATGTCTACAGACCAAATAGTCTTGAAAGATAGCTTTAGAGTCTCCCATCAGGACGGAAGATAGATTTGTTTTCTGATCATAAAAACAAACAACAACAACGACACAAAACTCAACCAAACAAAAACAAAACTTCTGAAGTAAAGTTTGCCAAACTTACCATTAGCCCTCTTTTAAGGTCTAAAGTTTCCTAGGCTCTGGATTCCTGAACTGTGACGCAGACCTACTAAAGCACGCTCAGCATTTACCTCTGCTGCTGTCTACATTCTTCTGTGGTTAGCCTGGCTTGGACTTTCTGGAGGTTTTCATTCCCTTTTTCTTAGGCGTTTTCTCAGTGACTTCTCCATCGGCTTCAAATCTTTCCTCTCATCTTGACCTTTCTCTAGCTGTAGACTGCTGCCCTAGTTACCTGTTACTTGAGACTTACTAGGTTTCTGGTTTAAGGTATGGAAGGGGTTGGATTGTTCTCTGTTGTTCCCATTTACCCTCTTAGTCAGGCAAGGTGTCCCTGATTATATGTCCAATGAAGATTTAGGGATTCTGCCTTCCTCCAGTGGGTCAAAAATGTTTTGTTTGTTTGTTTGTTTTGCCACTCTCCTGTAAGTAGGAAGATCTCTCCACTCCTTCTTCACCCCACTCCTACCCTACCAGCTGGAGTCTACCTTTACCTGTGCCCAAGGCAACAAGTTTTTCTGCCCTTCACTGAATGCCTTAAGGCTTTTGTTTCTAGGAGAAATATATTTACAATATATTGGAGATCACATCCTTTGGGAATATTTAAATTTAGCTTAACAACTGTGCATGCCAAACTAAGAAAGTGATAAAGGCACATAAATTACAAAATTATTTTAAGAGTATATGACTAAAAATGTTAAAGGTCCCTATAGTAAGACACCAAATCTTTCCTACTATCATCCCCCCTGCCACGGAAAAGAGAAGAAAATGGAAATACACACTTTAAAGTTTCCATCAGTAGATACATTGTTAGACCTACGCAGAAGCCAAGAAAGTATAAAGAGGCAAAGGAGGTAGAGGCTTAGATTCTGGATAAATTTGTTATTAGAGCCAGCTGATTAAGAGTTTCACCATACTTAACTTTTATTACACTCAACAAATGCTGTTTTAAATAAATACAATTAGGAATATTGTACTACCTGACCTTCTCTGAACACTTTCCTACAAGGACTGTTCCAAGGACTAGAGGTTATGGAATTCATCCTCTTCCTGTTTGTAAATTCAGTTGACATTTCGTGGATTTTGGGGGACTGCTGAATCAATTTCCCTTTCTATGTGTTATGCTATTTCCCAGTAAAGTCAACAAGTATACTGAGTAAAAGTAAAGAGGAAATCATCAGTAATTTTATTAAGTGGTACTGAGATCAAGGAAAGTAAATTTAAATACTAATATGCCTTTGCAATTATAGGAGAAAAATCTAAAAAAAAATTAGAAAAATGTTAGAAGAAATCTAGTAATTGACTAATTTAGAATTCCCACCTATGTGGTTCACTCATTCATCCAGAGTACCCCATTACATTATCAGAGTATTGTTTATCAAGAGCTCTCAACATCTGGACTCAGGATACCATGTGATTTTTCCTATATTAATTGTTTTACAATAAAAGATTAATGTATCATTTTAATACTTGACTGGTTAGTTCACTTATTGGTTTTATTTGTGATCCTATAGCATTAATCTTTCCTATTTGGATAGAATTTCCCATTGTGTATATGATCTTGTGCTGCCTTTTGCTCTCTCCTACTATGGGAAGGAAAAAAATCCCTCTCCATTCAAACCCTGGCAGCCAGTGTGCAGGCAAGTTACCTACAATTAGTTCAATCTGATGCTCCAGCTGGGACATTTTTACTTGAGCATGTGATACAAGAAGCAGGGACATTTGGAGGACTTGACATCACAGCAGTAAGGATGATCGTGGCATTCAGAATAGAAACGGAAGTGTCCTGACTAGACCATTGTTGCTCAAGTAGATCCTTGACTTTAGTTTCTGCTAAGGAAAGTCCTGGAGCTCTACATAGGTCATTCCTTTCCAAGGTGATGTCTAGCCCTCCAGTTAAGTATATGTACTGCCCAGTTACCTAAGCTGATTAAAATAAAACAACACTTAGTGCTTCACAGCTAAATACAGATTTCATAAGACATAAGCAAATTCCTTTCCACAGCCTGTCCTATGACTTATGAATGATTATAAGGAGTATCTGATAATGCAAAATTGAAATTACAACCACCCTTACATTAGTTAATATTAATTAACTTAATTATTAATATTAACTATTGGAAATTAATTTAACTTAACTCAATAAACCTGACTCCATATATTGTCCTCACTGTTGTTTTGATTAGGTTTCATATGAAATTTTTTTTGAGGACATTAATGGAAAAATCCCTATGTTGAATTATGATAGCCATGAGAAGTGTTCATACTATGAAGGGCACTTGAAAACGGATTTCTTCATGGAGCAACAGAATCTTAACCTCCATTTCATTTTCATCCTAAATGGTTAGCAAAATTGCCCTCCCTATTTAGGGTTTTGCTTTCTCACTCTCTGCCAAGAGTTTAGAGTTACATTCATGCCAGTAAATGTGCCCTTGACATGTTTCTTTAGTTGTAAGATACAGTATCCTTTTTTTTTTTTTTAACGTTTATTTATTTTTGAGACAGAGAGAGACACAGCATGAACGGGGGAGGGGCAGAGAGAGAGGGAGACACAGAATCGGAAGCAGGCTCCAGGCTCCGAGCCGTCAGCCCAGAACCTGACGCGGGGCTCGAACTCGCGGACCTCGAGATCGTGACCTGAGCCGAAGTCGGACGCTCAACCGACTGAGCCACCCAGGCGCCCCTGGTATTCTTATGCTTACAAAATAAAGTTTGTATGAACTGTAGTAAGTAGGAAAAAACATGAAATTCTACCTAAATGCACTGTAGAGCTTAAAGTCTTAAAAGATTTCTTAAAATATGATTTTCATATTTGTTTTGATTGTTCACATCTGGAATTTATATTTGATTTAGTCATACGGAATTTCTCTCCTTTCCAATTATTGTTCTCTTCATTTAATATTATCTGTCCAAGTTCATCAAAATAGAGTTTCATCTTGCCCTCAGTTGTTTTGATCTCTTTTCTAATGTATTATTCTGTCTTAACAGTTTCTGAGAGGTTTTCGTGCATGGCTTAGCAATTTTCTAATGACTAATATCCATCTTCTTACAGTTTCTACCCTTAGTCCAGATTCTGTGCCACTGACAATATATTTCCTCTTTCATTTGAGGTACTACCACATATTTGAACATAAACAAGGATAGAGCTCTTCTCATTTCAGTTAAATGCCCTTTCTTCAGAGAATATTTTTATATATTGTTCGTTACTTTGTTTATTATTAATTTTGTGAAGATTATCATTAGAGATTTTCCATTCCCAGAAATAGAAATGATGCCTCATTATATATGAAAAAAATTACTATTGACCATATTTTGAGCATCATACTTGCACTGGTCCACTTCTTGGTATGGCAACTTTAATGTAAAAAAAACAACAAAAAACCTTCCCTCCTCATAAATAAGCAACTCCACAAGGTATAATTAAAAATTGCTCAGTTTATGTCTTAATTTCACCTTTCTTTCTTATCTCTATTTAAATACAAATCGTGGCTTCATGTTTATTTCTGTTACGGTTAATTTTAATAGGTTCAAGTTTTAGTCTTTAATTATTGACTGACCTTGGACAAATTTATTAATCACCGTGGGTCTCCATTCTTTTACTGGTTACACGATGTTGGTAAACTTCTCTGACTCAACTCGTTCATTTGCACTGAGGATTATACACTTCAAGATTTGTTTTTTTGTCCATGAATGAAAGAAATGCCATATTGCAGTGCTTGCCATATTACCTAACATATTTTAATTATCCAATATATATTTCCTGCTGTATATTAAATGGATAAGAACAGATACTACACTTGATCTTAGCCAAAAGGCCGAGAAGCGATATTTCCTGTTGTATAAAAACATGGTTTCTGTTTGTTTTTTGTTTTTTGTTTGAGAGAGATAGAGATAGAGAATGGGGGAGTGGGGCAGAGAGGAGGGGTGCAGAGACAGCAAGAGAATCCCAAGAACACTCAGCTATCAGCAGGGAGCCCAATGTGGGGTTCAAACCCATGAACCATGAAATCATGACCTGAGTTGAAATTAAGAGTCAGACACTTAATCAACTGAGACACCCAAGCGCCCCCCAAAATATGTGCTTTTTAAAATATCTATTTAGGGCACCCAGGTGGCTCAGTCAGTTAAGTGACCAACTCTTGATTTGGGCTCAGTTCATAATCTTAGGGTTTATGGGTTTGAGTCCCAGATCAGCTCCCTGCTAATAGCTCAGAGCCTGCTTGGGGTTCTCTCTCTCTCTCTCTCTCTCTCTCTCTCTGCCCCTCCCCCCACCCTCTCTCTCTCTCTCTCTCTCTCTCTGTCTCTCTTGCGCGCGCGCACGCGCGCGCGCACACACACACACACTCTCTCTCTTCCTCAAAATAAATAAATTAATTTAAAAAATTTGAATCTATTTAATTTTTCCATTGGGCAAACTTCTGCCATGAAGTGCTCTACTTATCCAAGTCAGCATTGTAACGTACAGTTTGGGATTGCACGCTCTATTAGTTTCCTGTGGCTACTGTAACACATTAGTGCAAACTAGGTGGCCTAAAAGAGTATGAATTTATTCTCTCACAGTTCTAGAGGAGAAAATTTTCAAACCAAAATGTTGGCATGGCTGGACTCCCTCCGGAGGCTCTAGGGGAGAATTCCGTCTTTGCCTTTTCCAGCTGTGCGTGGCTGTAGGCACTGTTTGACTTGTGACCTCATCACTCCTATATACACCTCTGCAGCCACATGGCTTTCTCTTATTTTGTCAAATCTTCCTTTGTCTCATTCTTATAAGGATACTTGCTATTGAATTTGAGGTTCATGTGGATAATGCAGAATAAGTGCCTCCTCTCCAAATCTTTAAATCATATATTTTGCAATGTAAGGTAGTACTCATTTTTTAACTATATACAATGATATTCACAGGTTCTGGGATTAAGGGGCAGAAATATGAGGGTGGCTATTATTCAATCTACTATGTACACCAATGACATCACTATTCGAATCACAGACACATACAAAAACATTTATAAGAAGAGGGCCAAGGAAAGACTATTGCAATTTATAATTTGGAAAATTTTGCCGATATTTACATGATTGGAAGTATAATGACAATATCACTACTTGGTACCTGGGACACTGAGAAACTTACTCAAGACTAATTAGCTATGTGAAGCTGGGCAAGTGACCTCAACCTCCTGAGTCTTTAATTTCACCTATAAAATTAGGGACTTTTTCTTGATTCTCAAATTATTTTCAGCAATAATTTCACATTTGCATTATTTACTCAGGGAGCTAAATAAAAATGACCTAGTCTTTCCTTCTTATGATGTAAATTAAACTTTGAAACCTAATGGATATTTTTATGCTTGCATAAATGATAATATTAGTAAAGTAAGGATTCTGTGGCATCTGTCACATGAATAGAATAATCAGTAATTGCTATATAATTTCCAGAGCGTGAATATTTCTAATTCAGATGATCAGAGAAGGCTTCATAGAGGAAATCTGGAAGGAATCAGTCAGAAAGAAAATAAGGAAGAAGAAAGGAAACATAAATGCCATTGCCAAAATCCTATAACCCAAGAAGCCCTCCACAGTTCAAACACATTAAATGCACATTTATTAAACATCTTTAGGAACTGAATACTCTTCTATTAAAATGCTTCAGTGGAATTGACAAAATCTGAAGCTACGAGCTAACACGAAAACTAATATAGTGTAAAGCAAACTGATGCAGATTTCAATAATTTAATGAAATTCAAAGCTACTTTATCTATATAGCAATACTACATAGTCATGAGAATAAAGACATAAATTCTGTACACGAATTGATTACAAGATAAAATACAGATGTATGTCTTTGCATCTGTTATCTTCTATATATGTTATGCAATCCAATCCAAATACACATTTCATTGTCTGTTATGACCCCATCATTAACGTAGGCTCTAGAAAACATTTTATGTGTTCCAAGAGCCTATAGTAAGGCAAATATACTATGTGTCATGTCACAAAAGGTAAATAGGGGAGGTGCACTTGGGTGGCTCAGTCATTTAAGCGTCCAACTCTTGATTTTGGCTCCGTTCATGATCTTATGCTTCATGGGATCAAGCCCTGTGCGGGCTCTGCACTGACAGTGCAGAGCCTGCTTGGGATTCTTTCTCTCCCTCTTTCTCTGTCCCTCCCTCTCTTTCTCTGTGTGTCTCTCTGCCTCTCTCTTGCTCAAAAATAAATAAATAAACTTGAAAAAAAAGGTAAATAGGGTATTGATATGGAAATAGTTTTGAATGCATAAATAGAACAAATAGTGAAACAGATATTTAGGAGTTGGAGAGTAACATTTCTTTTTTTTTTTTTAGGTTTATAATTATTTTATGCAATTGTTTTTTTTTTCAATATATGAAATTTATTGTCAAATTGGTTTCCATACAACACCCAGTGCTCATCCCAAAAGGTGCCCTCCTCACTGCCCATCACCCACCCTCCCCTCCCTCCCACCCCCCATCAACCCTCAGTTTGTTCTCAGTGTTTAAGAGTCTCTTATGCTTTGGCTCTCTCCCACTCTAACCTCTTTTTTTTTTCCCTTCCCCTCCCCCATGGGTTCCTGTTAAGTTTATCAGGATCCACATAAGAGTGAAAACATATGGTATCTGTCTTTCTCTGTATGGCTTATTTCACTTAGCATTACACTCTCCAGTTCCATCCACATTGCTACAAAAGGCCATATTTCATTTTTTCTCATTGCCACGTAGTATTCCATTGTGTATATAAACCACAATTTCTTTATCCATTCATCAGTTGATGGACATTTAGGCTCTTTCCATAATTTGGCTATTGTTGAGAGTGCTGCTATAAACATTGGGGTACAAGTGCCCCTATGCATCAGTACTCCTGTATCCCTTGGGTAAATTCCTAGCAGTACTATTTCTGGGTGATAGGGTAGGTCTATTTTCAATTTTCTGAGGAACCTCCACACTGTTTTCCAGAGTGGCTGCACCAGTTTGCATTCCCACCAACAGTGCAAGAGGGTTCCCATTTCTCCACATCCTGGAGAGTAACATTTCTATATAGACTATTTTGGTTCCATGGAATTCTTAATCTAGGTGACTTTATGTAAGTATATATGTAACTAAGTCATTTGTGTCTCCTTATTTGAGATATCAACGCCAAACCTTGGAAGAATTAGAATAATGCTTACCGGGGCACCTGGATGGCTCAGTCAGTTAAGCGTCTGACTTAGACTCAGGTCATGATCTCACAGTTCATGGGTTCAAGCCCCATGTTGGGCTCTGAGCTTACAGCTTGCAACCTGGAGCCTGCTTTGGATTCTGTGTCTCCCTCTCTGCCCCTCCCCCACTTGGGCGCTTGCTCACTCTCTCTCTCTCTCTCTCTCTTTCAAAAATAAATAAACATTAAATAAATTTAAAAAAAGAATAATGTTTTCTAAGTTAGACATGCCTAAAATAAAATTGCTTCTGAATAATTTTGTCCATTTATAGAGTTATTTTACTTTTCATTCTACATGAAGTTATTCACACACTTAATAATCAATGTGTCCTATTAATAGTAATAATAGGAATGTCTTTCCTATGTAAGAGATTTTTTCCCTGTTACAACACTAAAAGAGAATGCATAAATTACCATTCCTATTGTGCATCTGAAGTTTAGAAAAAGTATGCAAGAGTTAATTGATAAAAGAGTAAAATATATAAGAATAAGAAACAAACTCTTAGTTTAATTTACTTATACTTCTGCTTGTGCAAATCCCACCTCAGTGGATGTGATTATTACTCAGTGAACTGTGAACTGTGATTATTACTACTTGTGTAGGATGCTTTATCCACAAATACAACATGAGCAGAGGAGTAATCATTGTGTGTTTGGAAGCTGGGGATGTTGTTTCCACAAACTACTGAGAAAAAGACAAAAAACAAGTCTCCTATCTTTCCAAAATCTACTGGTAAGTTCACATTTGAACCTCTTCCTAATAAAATAAGTCAATAAATTCTCTTTGTTTCTCAACAGAGTGAGATTCAGGAAATTAAATAGTGTCCCTGTCATTCTGCATTGATAATACAATACTTTCTGTGGATGTAAAAAGAAAAAAAAATGCTTTATCTCCTTAAAAAATGAGAATAATGAAACATACACTATAACATATGAGAAAGAAATGATCTTCCAAGAGAGAAAACAGTACAAAGATACAATTGTAACTGTCATCATCAGACATGCAAGTGCCTGACTTTTCTGGTAATCCAAAAGTTCCATTGCAGGAACAAAAGGAAAAGAACAACAATTCATAGAATCACCATATAAATATAAGTCAAATAAATCCACTCAATTGGTTGTCATTTATTTGGCTAGCAATGCTAAAGAAGTACATTTTTTTCCTATATTTACATAGTGTAATATTTTTAATATATGTTTCCCAAACACTGAAACCATAGAACCGAATCATTTACAATGATGTTACGTTCAAAGAGGTACTCTTTTCTTGGAAGAGGCAACCAAAAATAGTAAAGTTGAACAGTTTATAAAAAGTAACTAGGGAATCAAACAGCTTCATCAGGAAAAGTTCTGCCTGTTAATCTGAAGTCTGTAGAGGATATTATATTGTAGATTTCTGGGTGTAAAATGTAACAAATGTAAAATGAAGCAAAAATGTTAATTTCACAATTAAGTCTATGAAATTATACTGAATGGATATGCATTATTTCCTTAGTCTATTATTCTTTCTCAAAATTTGTAGAGGTATAAAATGTATTGGTCAGCATAATTTCTTTCCATATACAAATACTGGCAGGCCAGAAATCCTGAAGAAAAACAGTGAACCTAATTGTTACAATTTCAAGACAGATTCATATGGAAATAAATTATTTTTCAGACTCCAAAGTTAGTTACAAATTGCTGTTTGTGTAAAATTAAATGAAACGGCATTGATTTTCTACACATAGTTTACAAGTGTAATTGGGCATATGCAGAAATTTTCTATTGTTTTTCTGCTTGTGAAGTACTATACTGATGCATTTATATAAGCAACTGGAGCATTGAGACATAATCACCTGCCACATAATTTTAATTGCTCTTTAAAAGTCCTAAACTATCCGTTCAAATCTAACTAGTTGGTGGTGTCACATGAAGAAATTATACTTCCAGCTGCCGGAAGAACTTCTCAATGTCAGGTTCAAACAATAATATTCTGGGTTCTTTTTTCCAGTAAAAAGTGAAATAAGCAAAATATATAAGCAATCAGAAATGTTTTCCAGTCCTAAAATTAAAAGACATTTAAATACCATCAGTTGCTATTATGAACATCTTCCACACATGCCCTAGCATTTTATATTTAAAATTGAATATAGGGAATAGCTGGCCATCAGTATGTGAATCCAACCCAACCAAAATGTAGTCTATTTCTGCAGATAACAAATATATATATATATATATATATATATATATATATATATATATATACATAAATTTAAATGCTAAAAATTATATATATAGTGTATGTGTGTGTGTGTATATATATATATATATATATATATATATATATATATATATTTAAACTCTATTAACCATTGCCAAGTGCTACATATTTTCAGCATTGTGTAAAGAAAGTTTTATGCCTTGGTAATTTTAATCAAATATTTCTTTAAGTTACAAAATCATGAAATGAATTTCTCCTCTAGAAGACAAAACACACTTGAGTAGAAACTTTTACTTTCTACAATGTGTTTTTATATAACATTACAGAAGTTGTACCATTTTCTTGAGAAAATAGTCTAATAATGTTTATTAGAAATAAGAGCTTCAAATTTTGACAATAAATTAGATTAACTGATTCATATAGAATATAGATACCTCATGTACTATACATTATGTTTCATAAACAAACAAAAATAAATTACTTTTCTTGGTAAAATTCCTTAATGAGATAAAGAGTAAATCATTCTTCCAAATATGTCATGATTGTGATATCATGTATCAAAAACACTGATTAATAAATCTCAGAAAAGTATCAAGAACAGAATAGCTATGACATAAAAATTAATAATATGTTCCAATTTCAAGTTATCAATATGAGACTATATCGCAGAAAATATCTTACATCATCTAGACATTTTAGTTATCCTTGGCTACACACCATGAATTAGATGTATTTATTGTTCTGTCAACAACCTAGATTTTTGTCTTTAACTTTATTTTCTCTGACTAGTTGGGAAATTCTGTTCTTATTTTGACATGTTTGTGTGACTAATAATATAAAGCTAGAAGCCAGAAAAAATCCTATTACTAACTTATGTACCTAGGCAGGTATGTATTTTTTGTTCCAATATGACTTAAAGGGACATACTGAAATATGTACATCAAAAATTATTGAAACACTTGTAATAAGAAAAATGAGAGTTAAAGAAATTACATTGTTGGAAACTAGATAAAAATTTCAAGAGTCATAGTTTACCAGATGGTAAAGGACCTCCTGTTAGGGGTACTGGTGTTCATCTTCTGACACTATATGCTTTAGATATAATCTCAATTAGATTATATTACTGATTAATTATTTTGTATTTCTGGATATCAGTAGGTATAACATAGGACATGTGAATTTAAATGGCTTATAAAGCAATTTGATTAAAGATATTGTTAAATGAAAATCCATAACAAATATGGTGATTCATGATAGACAAATAAAAAATGCCATTAAATAAAGTAGAATAGAAAATATAATAATAGGAGATGTAACAGAGAGCTGAATATATATTATTTAAATATAAAATGGATTAAAATGAGAGAAGTTAATATAAGTGTTGGTGAGAGAAATGCTCCGAATGTAAGAAAAAAGAAGAACATATACAAAAATAAAGTAATATGGGACCTAAATCTAATATGATAGACAACACCTCAAATACATAAAGTAAATAGCTCCTGGATTGTTTTAATTCTTTGCTTAATTATTTTTATCCTCACAGTAACTCCTTAAAATAGAAAAGACAGATATTATTACTTTACTACTTTACAGTTAAGAAAACTGTAGCTGATAGATTTTACCCACAATGGCAACACATATGGCTACTTTAGCACTTCACTCCTGATCAAAATAGTGAATTTAATGAAAGAGTAGCCACTATTTCAGATTATGTATGCATTTTATATCTGATGCAAGTTGTCACTCTCTGGATATAGCAGAATAAGAAGTTTTAGGAGGTATTAATTGTGAAATGAAATCTTGTGATATTACACCTACACACACACACACACACACACACACACACACACACACACAAAGAATTTCTTTCAGTGTCCCAAATTGAAGATGCAATTATAAAACAGTTTAAAAGACTATTATAGTTTATCATCAATAATTTTCTGAATTATATATATTATTATGTATTATATTATATTATATTATTATTATATTATATATTTGTTGAATAATATAAATTTTATTTCCATAAATGTTGTTTTAAATGCTTTGAATACTGTGGAGTTTTGAAAAATCCTTTGGACCTCAAACTTTTCTCTCTCTGCTTTAGAAAAAGATTTTAAATTTCAACAAATTTCTTTTCCAAAGCTCAAAAGTGCAATTTTGCTTTTGATCAAAATCCAGAGAATAGAATGATCACTGAAACACAATCTACGTAAGAAATTTCCTTCAAGTACGTAGGACCCCACAAATGTTCTTTGTTCCCATCATCAAATTTGAACAGTGAGTAAATTATACAAGAAACTAGGTTTTGTATAGAACAAATAACTCTCTAAGGGAAAAGATTTATGAAAGCCTTGGACTTTGGACTTTGCAATATGATGCTATGCAATACTACTTTCAAATTTCCATCTCATAACGACAAAAGATAAAATATGGAAAATAGGAGGAAAAGGACAGAATCTGTGTAATAAGAAGCCAATTTTAGTTTTATCTTTAACTAACTAGCTGTTTGAATAGGACTAAGGTATATAGTCTTTTGAACCCAGAAACTTATTTGTAAATTAACAAGGATGAAGTCTGTGGTTTTGAAACTGTGTTTCTTTGAAACTGTGTTCCATGAAAGTACCATGTTATTATTAATAAAGATATGAAGAAAGTCAGACAGAGAGCCCCATTAAGCAGGCTATCCACAATTTAAAAGGAACAATTACATTATTTATACTTATTATATATCTTATCTGTCATGGTAAAATATTTTAATATCATTTTATTGTGTAAATAAAATTAAGTATTTGAGCATGTAATGCACACTTATCTTTAATTTACCTCTTATGCCATTATAGCACTGCCAATATCACTCCTACTTTTCTAGATGAGAAAAATGAGGCAAAAAGGGATTAAGTAAATTGTTCAAGGTCACAAATATAGTAATTGGCTGATCTGAAATTAAATTGTAGTTCCATACTATTCCAACCACAATGCTTGTTATATTCCCAGCTTGTATTCCTATTCACCAATGCCCTTTACCTCAAGTGTTCCTGTAATGAGTGTGAAGGAGTATTTTTGTATTAATATATTTCATCTCTACTGAAAAGTTGTCTATATGCAAAATATAAATATCATACCAAATTATATTATGATACATGATTATTATGAAATAATGAACATTTTCATGTTGGGATAGCGTTTTCTTTTCCCTTCTTATGAAAAGGGTTTTCATTCATTTCTTTTTGCAAAACTTTCTTTTTCTCATTGTGGTTTTCCTTAGTGCTCTTTTTTCTCCCAAACAAGGACACTTGGGCATGATCCATGATAATTCTAATCAAACACTGTGGGTTGGCAGATGTCTTTTTGTTTGGGTCTTTCTGACTACTTCTAATAGATGTTTATTTTACTTAAATTAGCTAGTGTAGATTTCTGTTGGTTACTTACAAAAACCATTAATGATACAACTCATAAAGTGTTCCTTTATGTAATGTAATTATTATAATATTCCAATGTCCAGAAAATTTTTGTTAGTTCATAGGCATAAAACATACATTCTTCACATAAAGTACCTTAATGATATTACACACATACAAACACACACACACACACACACACACACACACACACACACACACTTGTTTATGTTGGGTTTAAAAAGATAGAAAATGTCACCAAAAATGGTATCAAATGCTTACATATTTTTAAAAACTTTGCTTTTATCCTTCAACATGGAGTAATACAAAAGTTTTACTGTTTTTTGTATTGAGAAGTATCTGTCAATGGCATATTGAAATCTATATTCCATTAATTCTTCTCCTCAGAAACTTTGAACTTGTTGCTGCTTCGTTTTAAACACTCTGCCTTTAATAGTCTGTCTTGAACTTCCATAAAACTCCTAATAAATGTCACCTTATTAAAGTGATCCTTCAGGGGCACCTGGGTGGCTCAGTTGGGTAAGAATCCAACTTCAGCTCAGGTCATGATCACACAGTTTGTGAGTTCAGGCCTTGCGTTGGTCTCCGTGCTGACAGCTTAGAGCCTGGGGCCTGGTTTGGAGTCCGTGTCTCCCTCTCTCTCTGTCTCTCTCTCTCTGTCTCTCTCTCAAAAATAAGTAAATAAACATTAAAAAAAATTTTTTTAAATGAACTTTCAGATCACACTTCACTAAAGAACACTTACTCCTGTCACTCTGCCTTCTTACACCTTTTCTTTTTCTTCATAGTATTTCTTCTTCTCCTATTCACCATTTGATATATATTTAATTTTTATTTATTTATTTCCTCAAACCTCATCACCAGCACACACACTAGAATGAAAGTCACAAGAACAAAGGCTTGTTTTGTTCACCAGCATTAGAACATTACTGTGACAGGATATATTTCAATAATAATTGGTAAATAAGGGCGCCTGGGTGGCTCAGTAGGTTAAGCGACCGACTTTGGCTCAGGTCATGATCTCGCGGTTCGTGAGTTCGAGCCTCGCATCGGGCTCTGTGCTGACAGCTCAGACCCTACAGCCTGCCTCATCTTCCATTCTCCCTCCCTCTCTGTTATTCCCCTGCTCTCTCTCTCTCTGTCTCTCTCTCACTCAAAAATAAACATTTAAAAAATAATAATTGGTAAATAAATAAATGAACACCTTATTACTGACTCCATCTTGAATATGCAAAAGGTAGTGTGGATTTTTTCATAACAAGAAATAATATTAGAGAAGGCAAACATTGCATCAGAGTTGGGATTTGTGCCTATATCGCTTCAAATAAATCACTTCCCTTACAAGTGACCTATTGCTATATAAGATTAAGAAATTTTGATGATGTCAGATGCCTTACAATGATAGAGCTGATCCATAACTCAATTCAAAGGTGAAAATTGAAATACTCATTGCCTAATTCAAGATTATTTTCTGAAATTGGGTGGTTCTCTGCACTTAAGCCACATATGTACCATGCTTAGCTTTGTCAAAGCAGAAAATTCTTGTGCTTATGGCCTTTCTTACTTATATCATACAGTTATGTCCTCTGCAATTTTTACTTCTTTGTGGTACAACAGAATGGGTCATTATTAGTCATCAGTCAAAATTACCTTTGTCTCTTTCCCAGTCACCTAGAATCTCTCCTTTCTCTTCTGATCTTTACCCTCTTCCTCTCCAACAATTAACAAAATCATACCAATGTGTACATGCTTTTAATAATAATGTAAAAGGCATTATTTTCAATCTTTTAAAAACTTATTTATTTATTCTGAAAGGGAGAGAGAGAAGGAGAGAGAGAACAGCAAGCAGTCTCTGTGCTGTCAGTGCAGAGTTCAACGTGGGGCTCGATCTGACCTGGGGTTATGACCTGAGGTGAAATTAAGAGTTGGAAGCTTAACTCACTGAGCCACCCAGGCAGCCCCATAAAAGGCATTATTGTAAATAACCTTCTATTTCTTCACTTCAGAAATCCTTGAGGTGAGACAAAGTGAAGCAAATCAAATTATCCAGGTGTCAGAAATGTGGTATTGAGAGTCTGGGTACTATAGCAAATGGCACACATTTGTATCTCAATAAAATGTGAAGTTTAGTCAGCTGAAGGCCATTTCTGAAATGTGTCCTCCTTGCTTTAAAAAAAAATACTAGGAAGTTTGAATTTATGATTCTGGACATAACAGCATTTGGCTATCCTCCCTGGAAATGTTATTGCTACCTCCCTGAAAATAAAGACATGTGTAAAGGACAGTTCTACTTTGCAGAGAAGCAGATCCAGAGCCAAAATATCTTGCGAGTAGTTTTTATATCTTCAGGGTGGCTTATTATGTGAAACAATGCTTCTCTCTCCATTTAAGCATACTGAGTCTTTTGCTTACATATCTGAATCATCCTACTTTATTCTTGTGATACCATGAATTGAAAACAAAGATTTAATTTACGGATTTTATGATAAATCATGGCATCATATCTCAAAGTTTCACTTTGCTAATAAAAAGAGGTTAGCAACTTCCAATTGCAAATCTGTCCACATTTTTCTAAAATATTGAAAGATTATTGCCATCTACGTGAAAAATCGCTACCGATGTGTGTCTTGATATGCCAAATACCACTATGCAATTTTTTTAATGTTTATTTATTTTTGAGCGAGAGAAAGAGACAGAGTGCAAGCAGGGGGAGGGAGCTGTCAGCAAAAAGCCTGACTGTAGGGCTCAAACTCACAAACTCACAAATCGCAAAATCATGACCTGAACCGGTCTGATGCTTAACTGACTGAGCCAAGGCACCCCCTATTATGCAATTTTAACTTTTGTATTTAAAATACCCAAAGGTAGTCTTGGCATTGAAATGCTTGTGGGCAGTAAACTTTTGGTCTTCTAAATTGGTCCAAAAGGCCAACCCTGTTCTTATCCGGAGCTGCATGTGTCTGGGAAGAGGTGGGCATGACTGGAGAGTCACCGAAGTGTGGGCTTGAAGTGCCAGAAGTCTGCTCGTGTGGGAGGCATCTCAAGTTAACTGCTATTGTTAGGAATGGAGTGCAGGCACTGGCAGGACAAGAGGGAGTCACAGTCACAAAATTAACCCCACAAACAGCAACCACGTTACAGGGCTGAAAATCCATTTGAGAAAATAAAACCAAACCAAACTAACCTAATGTCGCCAAACTAAACCAAAACAAACAACAAACGTATATCCCAAGGCCTGAACATTTACTTTATGAGTGGAAATTAGTGTCCTTATGTGTGTTGAGCTTGCCTTTGAGGACTGGTAAATGGGCTTCCATGTTTTTATCACTATACACAACACACAATAATTTGCACAGAGCTCTTTTTATAGTTCTTCTACTGGAGACGCGTATCATATCCACACTTACCATTGGTGACCACTGTCAGAGGCCATTATAGTGTCTGTCTGAATGTATTGAGTGCCACTGAATGGTACACTTGAAATGGTTAAAAAGGTACATTTTATGTTATATATATTTTATCAAAATAGAAAAAAAGTAAAGAAAACTTAAAAACAACTTAGAAAGTGAATAAAATATTTGTAAGATCTCTAAAGTCTCCAAAAATATGAGAGAAATGAGGAAAAACTTTGTAAAAAGAAAGATGTAAGATGTCAGTGATTGGAAGAATCAATATTATAGAGATTTCCATTATCCCTAAACTGGCCTATAGATTTAATGGGATTCTAAGAAAAACACCAGTAGGTGATTTTGCACTGTTTTCTTTAGGATAGTTCCTGTCCTGCTCTGCTTCCAGGAAGTGTGGCAGGCCTTTGAACAAGCCTGAGTATGGTAACAGCCTACAGAGTCTTTAAGCTGTGTGACCAACTAGAACCAATATTCCCACAGCTATATCTCCTCTGTGATTCCACCGAGTTTGAAGGTTTCATTCTAGTGGGTTCATGTCTTTGTCCTGTTTCCTAAGTTCTTCCTTTTGAGTTTCTATACCACCCCCTTCCACCCCAGATTTAGTCTTCTTACTCATTTCAAACCCACTCACTTGGAACTAGAACTTTGGAAGTACTTCATAACGCACCAAGCCAGCCCTCTGATCAAAAAGAGGAGATCTATTTACTTCTTATGGCTATTAGGAAAGCCTGACATATAAAATGTCTCAGACACAATGGCCTGGATATCTTCTTGGGAGGGGAGAAAATAACACACTCTTGCTTTTTAATCTCAGGAGATTTCTTGTTATATTTCAAATGAATCACTCCATTATACTTCTATTGCCCTTACACTTTTGCATGATGTCTGGAAAATTATAAAAATGCTTTTATGTATTAGATACAGATAAGATTAAATACTAAGAGAAATATTACATTTTCCATATTATATATTAAATAATTTTCTCTCCTAATCTTGGTTCCCTTTTGTATGGTAAATCAAGAATTGATTATACTTGTTTTAACACAAGTGAACTGAATTGAACTGAGCCCCAAAGAACATTCCTTCTGATCTCAGATCAGGAAAGGATAGAGTCACATAAGCAGAGTACATTATATAAATCTAACAGTATTTTATATATATATATATATATATATATATATATATATATATATATATGTTTGGACATGCTAAAGCTGAGATTATTAATTTAAGATAAACCTGTTTTTCCCCAGACTATGAAAACTCAACTTCTTAGTATACAAAGATGGTAATACTGAGGTCAAACTATCAATGCAGTCTTTTGATATTTATCTATGTTAAGAATTAGTTAGAAAATTAGAGAAAGAAATATTTAGCATCTTTAAAATTTATAATTTTTTAATACACAACAAAATTCAAGTAAAACAACCATTTTTAACATAAATTTTAGATACATGTTGGGAAAGACAGTCACCCTGGTACGGTTGCATAAGTATGTGCTTTGGGCCTGGGACAGTTCCCTTCAAGGAGATAAAGAGCCCTCACACCCCACACTGAGCATATCAACTTCTTTGGAAACATCTTTCCCTTTCTGGAATTGATATGTACTTCTTTGTTCTGCTTAATGTGTGTACATCATTTGGCACACTCCACAACTATATATGTTCCTAGTGGGAAGAAAATTGGGTCCTTTTTCTGCAGCACAAGAAGACTACCTCCTTGTACTGGCTCCTAGGAAGATCATTAGGCCATGGGGAATTGACTATTTCTCTGCCTTCCCTAGGTGAATAAAGCATTCCATCAGAGCATGTGTGACTCTTGACTTCCTTAGTGACTCCATCCCCTATAAACCAAACAGTGGGAGATACATCCTGGGACTGCTGCTCCTGGTGGTAGGCACTGTATGCTCTTTGCTGTCTTTCCACACAGTAGATGCTTTTCCTGGAGGTGGTAACAGGTATCATTTAGTCTGCAATGCACGTTTTCAATGTAATATAAATTATTAGCAGAGATTATTTAAAAAGTGTTGCAAATAACTGAGATAACTGAGATATTGCATTAAAATAAATTAAGTGTGTTTATGAAATTTAAGAGTGCAATTATATTATTTGATTTACTGAAGAGTAAAATTTGACAAAAAAATGTAAAGAAAAAGTTCATATACCTCTGATAGCAATATATAGTTACTATAGCCCTGAATATAGGTCCAAACAGTCCCCACTGCAGGCAAGGATAAACTCTGCAAAGGACTGACCTGAGGGAAGGAGCAGTCAAAACACAGCAGCAGACTGCATGCAGCACACACCAGAGACACTTCCTGAAGCTCCAAGCCCTGGACAATATATGACCTCTTCTTCATGAAGCCATTCTTCTCAGGAACAGGAAATGCAACAGGCTTTCCTATCATAGAAAAGAAGACAAAAACCTAGACAAAATGCCAAGATGGAGGAAGCTGTCTCAAGAGAACAAGAAGAGGTGATAGCCAGGGATCTAATCAAAAGATAAAAGTAATAGATCTGATCCAGAATTTAAGGCAACAATCTAAGGATATTTGCCGGCCTTGAGAAAAACATAGAAGATATCAGGGATACCCATACCACAGAGATAAAAGAGCTTAAGACCAATCGGCCCAAAATGAAATATGTGATAACTGAGATTCAAAACTGACAGAATGTAATGACCACAAGAAGAAGCAGAGAAATTAATAAATTATATGCAAGAGAGAATTATGGAAAATAATGAAGCTTAACAAATGAGGGGAAGTAAAATCTTAGATCACAAAATTAGACTTAAGAAATTCAGTGACTCCATCAAATGTATCATAGGAGTCCCAGAAGAAGAAAGGGAAAAGGGGGAAGTAGGTTTATTTGAGGAAATAATAGCTGAACACTTCTCCTAATCTGGAGAAGGACACAGACATCCAAACCCAGGAGGCACAGAGAATTCCCACCAAAATCAACAAAAGCAGGTCAACACCAAGACATACTGTAATTAAATTTGCAAAATATAGTGATAAAGGAAAAATACTAAGAGTAGCAAGACAAAAGAAGTCCCTAACTTACAAAACAAGACAAATGAGGTTAGGAGCATATCTCTCCGTAGAAACTTGGCAAGCCAAAGGGAATGGCATGATATATTCAACGTGCTGAATGGGAAAAGTTTATGGTCAAGAATACTCTATCCAGCAAGGCTACCATTCAGAATAGAAGGAGAGATAAAGAGCTTTCCAGACAAACAAAAACTAAAGGAGTCCCTGACTACTAAATGAATCCTGCAAGAAATATTAAAGGGGACTCTGAGTGAGAAGGAAATATCAAAAGCAACAAAGACTAGAAAGAAATAGAAAATGCCCAACAACAAAACAAGTAAAAAAAAAGGCACTAAATACATATCTACCAATAATTACTCTGAATATAAATGGACTAAATGTTCTAATCAAAATACAAAGGGTGTCAGAATGGAAAATAAATACAAGACCTATCTATATGCCACCTACAAGACACTCATTTTAGACCTAGAGACACCTGCAGATTGAAAGTGAGGGGATAGAAAACCATATATTATGCTAATGGACTTCAAAAGAAAGCCAGAGTAGCCATACTTATATCACACAAACTCTATTTTAAACCTAAGACTGTAAGAAGAGATGAAGAAGGACACTATATCATAATAAAGGGGTCTATACAACAAAAAGATCTAACAATTGTAAATATTTATGCCCCCAACCTGAAACACCCAAAAATATAAAAGAATTAATAAAAGCATAAAGGAACTCATTGCTAATAATGCAATAATAATAGGGGACTTTAACACCCCACTTACAACAATGGACAGATCATCAAAGCAGAAAATCAACAGGGAAACAATGGCTTTGAGACACACTGGACCAGATGGACTTGACACATATATTCAGAACATTTCATTCTAAAGCAGCAGAATAAGCATTCTTGAATGCACATAGGATATTCTCCAGAACAGATCACATACTAGGTAAAAAATCAGGCCTCAATATGGTAACAAATGAAAATGAAAACACGACAGTCCAAAACTTTTGGGGTACAGCAAAAGCACACATAAGAGGCAAATATACAGCGATACAGGCCTACCTCAAGAAGCAAGAACAATCTCAAACAAACAACCTAACCTTACACCTAAAGGAGCTAGAAAAAGCATAACAAACTAAGGCTAAAATCAGCAGCAGAAGAAAAATATTAATAAAGATCAGAGCAGAAATAAATGATATAGAAACAATCAAACAAACAAAACAAAAAAAACAGTAAAATGGATCAATGAAACCAAGAAATGGTTCTTTGAAGGAATTAATAAAATTGATAAGCCCCTACCCATACTTATCAAACAAAAGGAGAAAGGACCCAAATACATAAAATCACAAATGAAAGAGGAGAGATCATAACCAACATCATAGAAATACAAACAATTATAATATTATGAAAAGTTATATGCCAACAAATCAGACAAGCTAGAAGAAATGGATAAATTCCTAGAAATATATAAACTACCAAAACTGAAACATAAAGAAATAGAAAACTTGAACAGACCAGTAACCAGCAAAGAAATTGAATCCTAATCAAAAATCTCTCAACAACAAAAGTCTAGGGTCAGATGGCTTCATGGGGGTATTCTACCAAACATTTAAAGAAGAGCTAATATCTATTCTTCTCAAACTCTTCCAAAAAATAGAAATGGAAGGAAAACTTCCAAATTCATTCCATGAGACCAGCATTACCATGATTCTCAAACCAAAACACCCAACTAAAGAAGAGAATTACAGGCTAATATCCCTCATGAACATGAATGTAAAAATTCTCAACAAAATACTAGTAAATCAGATCCAATATTACATTTAAAGAATCATTCACCACAATTAAGTAGGATTTATTACCGGATTGCAAGGGTGGTTCAGTATTCGCAAATCAATCACTGTTATACACCACATTAATAAAATAAAGGATAAGAACCATATGATCCTCTCAATAGATGCAGAAAAAGCATCTAACAAAGTACAACATTGATTCATGATAAAAACCCTTAACAAAGTAGGGATAGAGGGAACATATTTCATCATAATAAAGGCCATATATGAAAACCCACAGCTAATATCCTCAATGGGGAAAAACTGAGAACCTTTCCTCTACAGTCAGGAACAAGATAGGGATGTCCACTTTCACCACTGTTACTTATCATGGTACTGGAAGTCCTAGCCTCAGCAATCAGAAAACAAAAGGAAATAAAAGGCAACCAAATTGGCAAGGGAGAAGCCAAACTTTCAAAATTTAAGGATGACATGATACTCTATATAGAAAACTCAAAAAGCTCTACCAAGAAATTTCTAGAACTGGTACAGGAATTCAGTAAAGTGGTAAGATACAAATTCAATGTCCAGAAATCTGTTGCATTTCTATCCACCAATAAAGAAGCAGCAGAAAGAGAAATCAAAGAATCAATCACATTTACAATTGTATCAAAAACCATAAGATACCTAGAAATAAAACTAACCAAAGAGCTAAAAAAATCTGTACTCTGAAAACTCTAGAACACTGATGAAAGAAATTGAAGATGACACAAAGAAATGGAAAAACATTTCATGCTCATGGATTGGAAGGACAAAGATTGTTAAAATGTCTATACTACTCAAAGCAATTGACACATATAATACAATCCCTATCAACATATCAGCAGCATTTTTCATAGAGCTAGAACAAACAATCCTAAAATTTGTATGGAACCACAAAAGACCCTGAAAATTCAAATCAATCTTTTTTTTCTAAAATTTTTTTTTAACATTTATTTATTTTTGAGACAGAGAGAGACAGAGCATGAACGGGGGAGGGGCAGAGAGAGAGGGAGACACAGAATGGGAAGCAGGCTCCAGGCTCTGAGCCATTAACCCAGAGCCGGACGCGGGGCTCGAACTCACGGACCGCGAGATCGTGACCTGAGCCGAGGTCGGACGCTCAACCGACTGAGCCACCCAGGCGCCCCTCAAATCAATCTTGAAAAAGAAAAGCAAAGCTGGAGGCATCACAATTCTGGGCTTCAAGTTAATGTTACAAAGCTGTCATGATCAAGACAGTATGGTACTGGCACACAAACAGACTCATGGATCAATGGAATAGATTAGAAAACTCAGAAATAGACCAACAACTATAGCTATATGGTCAACTAATCTTCAACAAAACAGGAAAAAATATCCAATGGGGGGCGGGGCTGGGGTCAGTCTCTTTTCAACAAACAGTGTTGGGAAAACTGGACAGGAACATGCAGAAGAATGAACCTGGACCACTTTCTTACACCGTACACAATAAATTCAAAATGGGTGAAAGACCCAAATGTGAGATAGAAAATCCTGAATATCCTGGAGAAGAACATGGGTAGTAACCTCTTTGACATGAGCCATAGCAACTTCTTAGTAAATATGTCTCCTGAGGCAAGGGAATCAAAGCAAAAATGAACTACTGGGATTTTTCAAGATAAAAATCTTCTGTACCATGACAAAAAACTACAAGGCAACCTTCAGAATGGGAGGAGATATTTGCAAATGACATATTTGATAAATAATTATTATCAAATATATATAAAGGACTTATAAAAGCAATATCCCAAAACAAATAATCCAGTTAAGAAATGCTCAGAGGACATGAAGAGATATTTCTCTGAAGAAGACATACAAATGACTAACAGACACATGAAAAGATGCTCAACATCACTGATCATCAGGGAAATACAAATCAAAATCATAATGAAATATCACATCACAGCTGTCAGAAAGGCTAAAATTAACCACACAGGAAACAATAGGTGTAGTCAAGGATGAGGAGAAAAGGGAACACTTTTGCACTCTTGGTGGGAATGCAAACTGGTGCAGCCACTCTGGAAAACAATGTGGAGATTCCTCAAAATGTTAAAAATAGAACTACCCTACAACCCAGCAAATGCGCTACCAAGTGGATCCCAAAGGATACAAAAATACTGTGTGCAGTAATGTATGTACCCCAATGTTTATAGTGTCATTATAATAAATTGACAAATTATGGAAAGACTCCAAATGTCCATCAACTGATGAATAGAGAAATATGTGGCATATATATACAATGGAATATTATATTACTCAGCCATCAAAAAGAATGAAATCTTGCCCTTTGCAAGGACATGGATGGATCTAGAGAGGATTATGCTAAGCTAAATAGGTCAGTCTGAGAAAGACAAAACCATACAACTTCACTTATATGTGGAACTTAAGAAACAAAACAGATGAACATAACATAGGGGAATAAAAGGGGGAGAAAAGCCTCAAACCAGAAAACAGACTCTTAACTATAGAGAACAAACTGGGGGTCACTGGAAGGGAGGTGGGTGGGGGTAATGGGTTAAATGGGTGATGGGTATTAGAGAGGGCAGTAGTAGTAATGATCCCTGGGTATTGTATGTAAGTGATGAATCACTAAATTGTACACCTGAAACTAATATTATACTGTATGTTGACTAACTGGAATTTAAGTAAAAACTTAAAAAGAAAAAATAAATAAAGTAGATGATACATGAGAGGTAGATAGACCAATAGATAGATGATAAATAGATGATAGATAAATAGATAGATGGATAGATAGATAGATAGATAGATAGATAGATAGATAGATGATAAAGAGGTTTTTGAAACAGATGTCAAAGACAAATAATAGGTTTAACGCTCACTCTTGGGCAAAATAAAGGATTTAATGATTATCTTTTGCTATGGGGCACAGAGCACAAAGAGATAATCAAAAATATTCTTTCAGTTCCCTGTATTCCATCATTACATTAAGGTATATACTTGGGTAACCTAAAGGCATGTAATCACAATCTTATGTTTTAGGGATGGAAGCATGAAAAGATTTCTAATATACTTGGTAGTTTTTCCCCTTATTAATGCAATATAGTTAATAAAGACTCAAGGTAAATACTGAGTTATCCCATGTTCTGATGAAGTGTTAATTTCTTAAGAGCAACAGATGCTTTTGTTCCTGGGATACTTCACAAATGATGTTCCAGATGAAGAAAGGCCCTACTGATAAACCTTATTTCCTGATGAGTCAACAAGGATAGTCTTTATATATTGGCCCCTACATTGATCATTTGCTGAGACCCTTTAGCTCAAAAGTGTGCTGGTACTAAATCGAAATTTTTATACATTGTATTGTTTTAAATATAGCCCAAATAAGATCTTTAGCTATGTCCATACTGCCTGCTTTGCCTAATCCACAAACCTACACCCACCATCTGCTAGTTATAGGTAATATAAAATCTGAAAATATAAAGATCTCAAGTCTTTCTGAGCTCTCTGACCCAGAAACTCTCTGTCATTCTGTCACTCAACATTACCTAGACATGTAACTCCCTCTGTGATCCCTTGACCCCCTTCTGGATGGTGTCTCCCATGCCTCTATAGCCTTTGGAAAGTCTCTGGCTGTGAGACACTTCCTTACATCCTCACATGTCAGAGTCTCACAAACTAAGTTTGTGTGTGCTACTGTAAGTTCTTGGTCATCTCTTTTTAAAAAATGTTGTCCCCCAAATCCATCGAACCCCCTTTAGAAGGACATCGAACACAGAGAGTATCCATTATAGCTGAATCTATCTCTATTTCCCAGAAACAAGTACATCCACAGAAAGAAAGAAATGGAAGTGCCTGAGAAGGCTGATAAAGATTTAGAATAGTTTGTGGAGAATGAAATGAAAGTGTGCCAACTACAGGTATTTTGAAGACTGATCAATTGATGATGGAAGCAATGAATTTATTATAGCACAATCCACAGTTTTGTTATTTGTTTGTTTGTTTTTGTTTTGTTTTGCTTTTTTTCTCTTGTGTTGTTCAGTAGATTTGGTGGCAAAGAAGGAAATTTGTTGATAAAAACAAAAAAAAATTAACTAGTCCTTTTTTTCTCAGCATTTGCTTAGACCTTAATTTAAATGAAATTATATATCAGAAGCACCCAATCCCAATAAATGTTGAGGTGTGTTGTGTTTAAAAGACTGTACTATATGTATAAATATGTTATTACTCAGGGAAAATTAAGCAATACCCCAATTATGATTTTATACTACAATGGTATTTAAATAGCTTGTCAGAGGATGGTTACAAATATATATTAGTTATCTACGAAATTATTAAAATCTAAATTCTTTTACACATAATTGGAAGAAAAAACATGAAAGTTGCATTCTGAATAAACCTCTCTCTTAAAAAAGAATTTTATTTTCATCTAACTAGTGGCTACAAAAGCACAGTACAAAAGAACAGCTACTAAGTTTCTAGAGAAAGTAAGTCAAAGGCATAAATTTCAATTATACTCAGGATATAGTTAGATAGTAGATCTTAAATGTTGCAAAGGACATTATAAAGAATTTTGTAAATTCTTCTGTGGATTTTAAGTCAGGTTCAGTTCTACCTTAAAGTAGAAAGATAAATTAATTCCTGATATTCTCTAATCTTCCAACTTTTGTGTGATATCACCCAAATTGTCAAAACACAACATTTATGCTGTGGCACTGATGCTACTTAAATAATGCCACATGATGAGGACATTGACTCCTATCTTCCAGAAAACAAGTGGTGTAGTTCAGTCCAAATCCAAAGGCCTGAGAATCGGTTGGCGGGGGGGGGGGGGGGGGGAGTTGACAGTACAATTCCCAGTCCTACAACATGAGAAGACTAATGTCCTAACTCTATAGTCAAGTCAGGAGGGCAAATTCTCCCTTCTTATTCCTTTTTGTTCTAGTCAGGTCAAAAGATTGAATGATGACTACTCACACTGAGGAAAACTATCTGCTTCACCCAGTCCAATCCACTGATTCAAATGCTAATCTCTTCCAGAAATATCCTCTGAGGCACACCCAGAAATAATGGTTAGCCAGATACCTGGACGTTCCATGGCTCAGTCAAGTTGACACATAAAATTAACCATCATAGCCATGATGACATCTACTCAAACAATTCTTCCTAATGTTTAAATTTTCCTATGCTTTGTGAAGTGTACATTAGATACAATATAAACTGTCTATACTATAACTTAAGCCAAGTTTTTCCTCTTGCTAAATTACTACTGTAGGTGAGAAGCACCCACCTACCATGTTGTGTACAACCTTCATACCCAAGAGGGCCACGGTAAGTCTCTTATGATCTTTCTTGTTATGTAAAAGAAGAGACTTTGGTAAAGCTATTACCTGTAGTAATGTGGAAAATAGGAAATGTATTTAAGGAACTAACTCAATGATCTAGCTAAAAATATTTTAACAGAGAACATGAAAAAGACCATTTGTCTCTTCTCAATGAGAAGAATCTGAAAAGAGATAAAATCTGATGATAAATCTGAGAAGAGAAAGCTGAAGAATGAACTGTTAAATATAAAGGAATGAGAACACGGTAAGTTTAAAATAAAACTTTCTCAGTTTTATTTTTCTTAGTTTCTCAACTGATACCTATTGTCAACTGCCAGACATGTAATTAAAGACAATTTAAGATTTTACCCTGAGTATCAAGTCTTCCCAGAGGAGTTCTCAGATGTCATGGAAATGGGGAAAAAAAGGAGGGGGGCATTCTTGCTATACCTTTTTGTAATTTCTGCCCCATAGCATCTAAATTATGGAGTGAAATTTTAATTTAAAAAATTGAATGAAAACTTTTAATGCTTTAATGGAAATATCAGTTCTTCTCAAAATTGTATACACATATAAATTCCCTGTTATCTTGCTAAAATTCAGATTCTGATTTAGTGGATCCAGGCTGGGACCTAAGATTCTAATCTCTTATCCTTGGATGATGGAAATGCTGCTGATTCAACCCAAATGCATGTTGTATAGCACAGTTACAAATTTTTCACCCAGATTTATTCAAGAGAATTAAACCCTAAAGAAGAAAATATGTGTGGCTTTCTTCTCAATTTTCCCAAAGAAGGCATACAGTTAGCACTATCCTCAATACCTAGGAAATACATTTCAATTTATATGTGTCTATGATAAAGAAACAGAGAATTTTAAAATTGATTAGGTCCCATGGGGTCAGATTAAATGAGAGTTGAGATTGAAATGCTATATTCATTCTGGATCTGTCTTACATTCCTGATATAAATAAAAAAAATGTTTGTAAATATATTCTAGGGTGTCTCCTGCATGCGGTGTTGGTACCAAGTTTTGGATAGCTATAAAATAAAGGGAGGATTAGAGGAAAGGCACTTTCTTTGTCATTCTATAATTCTTCAGGGGATTCCTGGTACCCAAAATATATAAAATTCGTCAGTCTTTCTTTTGCAATTACCAGTTGAAATATCTACTTCATTTCTTTTCTGTCTCTCTTAGAACATCATTCTATCTCTCTTAAACAAAAGAGAGATACTTTAATAGCATGTAGGAGCTAAGGGTAGATTCTCCAGAAATAAACTGGTTGGAACTGGTAGAGTGCTGTTTAGAGTCCTGGAATTTGCAGTTAAAAATAAAGAATCTAAATAAGACTCTGGATAGCTTGGGCACATGTGTGCGCAAATGCAGACACACACACAGACACACACACACACACACACACACACACACACACACACACAAATAGAGCTAGCTAATGCATAGTTGGCATGGGGTTACAAGATTTCCCAGTTAACTATAAAAATGATTTTTGAAAAGAGGCGACCAGCAGTGCTGATTAACTTAATTTGGTTATAATGTTAGGGCATTTTCTTTAAAGGGTTACCCTAATGAAACATTTTGCATTTGTTTTTACTGCCTTTCTTTTCCTAAAGATTTGACTCTAAGTAGAACGAATAGTACATAAAACATAAATGGATTCTTGCAGTCACATTTGCTGAAATTTATTTTTAAAATATGACATTTAAATATATAATAGATCTAAAGGGATCATTACTTTTTTATCCTACCTCACTGTGACACCGAATGGGATAAGAAAAGTTATATTTTGAGGTTATTCCAGTAATGCATATTTTGCAATCTGATATACGTTATAGATCAAGAGGAAGGAATATTGTGCATAGCTAATACTTTAAGTGGCCAATGGAAAAGTTAACACATTACTGGAATTCCAATTAATAGATACCCCATAGCTTCTCCATTAAAATACCAATGCAAGTCACTTAATTCATTTTATAAATAACTGGATTTATATAAAATCTTTTGAAAAGAAAGTGTAGATGAGGATGATTATCAACTACATACTATTTCCAATAAAACACTGTAGAAAACTTGCCTTGCAAATATAACTCTTTGGTCAACTTAACTCAAATGGTATAATTTTACTTTTTGTCTTTGAAATAGATAAGTAGATATTTCAAGTTGCTAAAATAAAGAATAAAATATAATTCCTCAAGGATCAACTAATACATTTAAATATCTTCATATAGATGCACTGCAATTTCCTATTTAATACATTGATTTTTATTCACTAATTTATTTATTCACTTATGGGATATTTATTGAGAAGCTCTTACTTGTCAACCACATCACTGTCCAAGTTTACCAAAGAAACAAACCATATATGAGTTATGTCTTTATGAAATTAAGTAAAAAAAAAAAATTGCCATTTGGAGAGAGATATTCAAAGCAGGAAGAATTCTACAAAACATAACTAAATAGTGTGATTGGAACATAAGAGATACTAACATGGTAACCAAAGATCAAACCATCGAGAGCCTCTGCCTATTAAAAAACAATTGAATTTCATCCTAGAGAAATTAGAATTTTGTTAAGCAAAGGAGTGCAATATTCTGAATTACATATTTTTAAATATCACTTAGAGTTCTTTGTGTAGCGTGTTCTGACATAAGAATGTGAAGGCAGAGACCAGGAAGAGGCAAATATATTGGCTAACTGAGATGAGAAGATTACTTAGATAGGCTCCCAGCAATGAACAGGGTAATACAGATGGACATATTGTGCTTGAATAAACTATTTCAATCTAGGTATTTTTTTCAGTAAACAGCTTAAGAAAGAAATACTTATAGTATAAGAAGATGTTAGAAAGTGGTAGAATGAAGACTTATCTTCAGCTTATTCTTTTTATGAGAGAAAATTATTCTGTCTGAAATATGATATTCTACAAAATATACTAATTGTTATAGAGCCTGTTTTAGAGAATAAAGGAATTATTTCCCAAAGAAGACCAATATCAAGTAACATTATCCTTAAATTAAAAAATAAATCTTTAATTAAAATTAGCACTCATATATACCATTTATAGTAGTAATTCTTGAAAGAACATGCTTTTCTTATTTTTATTAATGGTAATATCAGAATATCAACATTTATAGAGGGTTTTAGTGGTTTTAAAATAATTTCACATACATGACTATTCAATTTTACCACAACCTTGATATATAGATGGGAAAAATGAGATTCAACCAGATTCATATGCTCTTATGTCAAGAAGTAAGTCTGAAAATATATGCATTATGCTGAAAAATCAATATAAAGTTCTAATATAATATAATGGTAGGCATTAAATGCAACTGTGAGATTAAATAAGAAAAATGTAGAAAATATTAGCATTGTTCATAGTACACAGGACTCAATCAATATGTATTTGTTATTTTCTGAATGTTTATTATGCAGTAAGCCATAAGTATGTTTCCCTTAGAAAACAGATGAAATCAGCCTTGGGGCGCCTGGGTGGCGCAGTCAGTTAAGCGTCCGACTTCAGCCAGGTCACGATCTCGCGGTCCGTGAGTTCGAGCCCCGCGTCAGGCTCTGGGCTGATGGCTCAGAGCCTGGAGCCTGTTTCCGATTCTGTGTCTCCCTCTCTCTGCCCCTCCCCCGTTCATGCTCTGTCTCTCTCTATCCCAAAAATAAATAAACGTTGAAAAAAAATTAAAAAAAAAAAAAAGAAAACAGATGAAATCAGCCTTAAAGCTAATTTTTTAAAATTTTTTATTTAAAGTTTATCGGAATTACCCAAGGAGTATATATACTCCAATATATATATTGTCACATTTCCAGTGATTTTACAGTGGTTCCCTCAGAAATGTGTTTAAGCACTCTTTAGGATATTCTGAGTCAAGTTATTTTTGAGAAAAAAAAATCAAACATTGTTCACATCTTTGATACACCCAACCCACCATTAAGTCACTTTAGGCATGATGATTATTTAATACTTAATTGTCAAGTGATGAACAGAATGAGCAACTACTAGATTTTAGATCATGTGCTGGGTCCTTCCAAATGTCATTTTATTTAATCCTCAAAATAAACCTCTGAGTTAGGCATTGTAGCAAATACCTGCCAGTATATGATGGAGGCTAGTCCCATATTTGCCTCATTCTAAAATGTATTCTTGTTCCAATTCAACACAGGCAGTAGTCTAGTCAACAACATGCCTTCTTTGGAAAAGGGATGCTTCCAGTATTTGTACACGTATTCAAGGCTTCTGTTTTATGGGAGGTGTAGAGAAGCTAGATAGATGCCTTTTCAAACTCTTGCTTTTAAGCAAAACCACGACTGAAGGTGTGTAGTCATGAACCTGATCCTCATTCCATAGTCCACCTATTCAATCTAAACAAATTTAAATAGCCTGTGCTTCTAATTTTAATCCTAAAAGTACTTGTAATATTACAATGATGGCATTTAACAGTGAATAATGGAATAATACCTGATCATATGCCTAATAAAGACAGACTAATATTTAGGTAATAATAATTGTACCTATTTTTTCAGTATTTGGAATAGAAAAATTCCCCAATTGGGTGGTACATTTAAATTTAGAACTACACTCACTATCAGGTTATCTCTCCCTCTTCTTGAGAGGTGAGGGGGGATAATTACATTAAACAGAACCTTTGATTCTATGGTCCTTTAGCCAGAAGTATCCATGTTTTGGTTATCCATGTAAGAATTCTATTCCAAAAAAAAGTACAAAAAAAAAAAGAATATATTCTGTTTTATTTCCATTCATTCATTCAATCATTTCTGCAACCAACAGTTTTTACTTAACATATGCCAGAATCCAAGAATATACTGACATATAGTAATCACTTTTCTTTTTTTTTTTTTTTTTTTAATTTTTTTTTTCAACGTTTATTTATTTTTGGGACAGAGAGAGACAGAGCATGAACGGGGGAGGGGCAGAGAGAGAGGGAGACACAGAATCGGAAACAGGCTCCAGGCTCTGAGCCATCAGCCCAGAGCCCGACGCGGGGCTCGAACTCACGGACCGCGAGATCGTGACCTGGCTGAAGTCGGACGCTTAACCGACTGCGCCACCCAGGCGCCCCAGTAATCACTTTTCTTAAGAAAGTTGCAGAGCAGTGGAGAGAGATTACAACATTAATCATGATATAATGTAATCAGTGGTAGAACACCATGAGTATATTTAAAAAACTAAGAAAACACATAGAAGAATGAGCTAATCAGTCCTAAGGACTCAGAAGGTTTCCTGAAAAGTTTATATTTTAGCTAAATCATAATAGGTAAAGAAATGATTCAATTGGGAAAAAAAGAGAATGATGCAAAAAATGAGAAATTATCATGTAATATATATGCTTTATATGTATATATGTTATAAATATATTAAACACATATGTAGTTTTAATTTAATTGTTTAAATAATTTTATGCTATGAAATCTCAAAATCCATTGATTTTACAAAATGAATTACAAGTTACATAGAAGCCTTACAACAGGTCTAAATAGGCAGATTGCTCTTATATTTGCAGAAAGGTCAAATGTGAATACTATTAAATTTACATTAAATTTTTATTTATTTTTTAATTTATTTTTTACAATAAATAATTATCTAAAACTCTTCTCTTTATATATTACACATGTTAATTAGATATAAAGTAACTTTTTGTTTTTGGATAGACAATATATTTTCCTATAGATGAGGTTAATGTATGATATTAAATGAAAACATTATATTTTTAATAGGGATAATAAATACATGTTACTTAGCTAAAATTTTACTAAAATAATTTACATTATACATTTTTATTTAGAAAAAAATTAAGCAATGACTTTATGTGTGAATTTGTATATACCCCACTTCTCTAAACTTCAGGGGGTCATATCTGATCTACAGTGACCGTGAATATTTGAAGACTTTGTCCCCTATTATTTGAAGGCCTCAAGCACTCTGTCAGACCTAAATACTGATACATATACTAAAATATGGTCAATGTCATACTGCTAGAACAAATCATATGAAAGATGTTAAGTAGTCATTTCTGCTTCAAATTACAGGTTCTAGTTTGACTTGGTCATTAATATGCAATTTGTCCACTGTAGGGTATTACCTCAAAGTTAGTAAAAAATGTTATTCCCCTTGCTTAATTTGATTTGAATCACATTTTTTTGATTCTGTCTTTTGCTAACCAACCGTTATTAACTGTTGTTACTTTAACAAGATTTTAGTATAGAAGTACTCTGCTTTTAAATCATTATTTTCTATCTTTTATCTAGAATCAGACTGTATAAATTAAAATTTTAAGTAAAAATAAAATTCTTAAGAGGCTTCCATTTTATTTATTTATTTATTTATTTATTTATTTATTTATTTATTTTTAATGTTTATTTATTTTTGAGAGACAGGCAGAGTGTGAGCCGGGGACGAGTGGAAAGAGACAGAGACACAGAATCTGAAACAGGCTCCAGGCTCTGAGCTGTCAGCACAGAGCCCGATGCAGGGCTCAAACCCACGAACTGTGAGATCACGACCTGAGCCGAAGTTGGCTGCTTAACCGACTAAGCCACCCAGGCACCCCTACAGGCCTCCAGTTTTAGCTACAATAAGTAAAGAGCTTTAAGTCATTAATTACAGCAGACTTCCAGAAACCATACAAGATATAAGAAAGTGAACTATTTAAAGTTTTGAAATGACAAAACTACCATCATAGAATTATATATTCAGCAAAACGATCCTTCAAAAGTAAAGGAGAGATAAAAACGTATCAGACAAACAAAAAAATAGAGTATTCATTGCTTTCAAACCTGCCTTGGAAGAATCGCTGTTAAAAGAAGTTCTAGAGGTAAAAGAAAAAACATATATTTCAGAAATGCAGAAATACATTAACAAAGGAAAATCATTGTGAAAAGAATAAGAATAGGTAAAATAAAATATTTTGTTATTCTTACTATTGACCGATCTAATAGACAACTGTTTAAAGCATTAATAGTGGGAGACCTGGGGAAGATGGCGGCATAGGAGGACGCTGGGCTCACCTTGTCCTGCTGATCACTTAGAGTACACCTACACCTGCCTTTATAACCCAGAAAACCACCAGAAGACTAGCAGAATGGAGTCTCCAGAGCCAAGTGCAGACAAGAGGCCCACAGAAGAGGGTAGGAAGGGCAGAGGCGGTGCACGCTACATGGACTGGCAGGAGGGAGCCAGGGCAGAGGGGTGGCCCGCCAGCCAAGCAGAGCCCCCGAGTCTGGCTCGCAAAAGCGGAGGGGCCAGATGGAGTGTGTTCTGACAGCGAGCGGGACTTAACATCTGGAAGGTTATAAGCTAACAGCTCTGCTCAGAGAATGGGAGGGAGAGTTGTTGAGCCCCAGACTACAGAGCTTAACTTGGCGGGGAACAAAGGCGCTCGCCAGCGCCATCTCCCTTGCCCATCCCCCAGCCAAAATCCCAAAGGGAACCAGTTCCTGCCAGGGAACTTGCTTGCACCACACAAACACCCAACGCTGTGCTTCTGCGGATCCATCACTCCAGTGGGTCTGACTCCCTCCCGGTGCCGCAGGGCCCCTCCAGAAGCAGATCACTGAAGGAAAAGTGAACTGAGCCTGCCCCTCCCGCCCCTGTGCACCCTGCCAATGCACCCCAGCTAATATGCCAGATCCCCAGCACCACAAGCCTGGCAGTGTGCAAGTAGCCCAGATGGGCCACGCCACCCCAAAGTGAATCCCGCCCCTAGGAGAGGGGAAGAGAAGGCACACACCAGTCTGACTGTGGACCCAGCGGTGGGCTAGGGGCAGATCAGGTCTGACTGCGGCCCTGCCCACCAACGCAAGTTATTCAAGACAGCACAGGTGAAGTGCCCTGCAGTCTCGCACCACTCCAGGGACTATCCAAAATGACGAAACAGAAGAATTCTCCTCAAAAGAAACTCCAGGAAGTAACGATAGCTAACAAACTGATCAACTACTATTTAAGCAATATAACGGAAAGTGAATTTATTAATCACTGGGCTTGAAAACAGTATAAAGGACAGCAGAGAATCTCTTGCTACAGAGATCAAGGGACTCAGGAACAGCCAGGAGGAGCTAAAAAATGCAATTAATGAGCTGCAAAATAAAATGGAGATGACCACGGCTCGGGTTGAAGAGGCAGAGGAGAGAATAGGTGAACTAGAAGATAAAATTATGGAAAAAGAAGAAGCTGAGAAAAAGAGAGATAAAAAAATCCAGGAGTATGAGGAGAAAATTAGAGAACTAAGTCATGCACTAAAGAGAAATAATCTACGCATAATTGGTATTCCAGAGGAGGAAGAGAGAGTGAAAGGTGCTGAAGGTGTACTTGAAGAAATAATGGCTGAGAACTTCCCTGATCTGGGGAAGGAAAAAGGCATTGAAATCCAAGAGGCACAGAGAACTCCTTCAGACATAACTTGAATCAATCTTCTGCAAGACATATCAAAGTGAAACTGGCAAAATACAAGGATAAAGAGAAAAATCTGAAAGCAGCTAGAGATAAACATGCTCTAAAATATAAAGGGAGACCTATAAGACTCATGACCGATCTCTCTACTGAAACTTGGCAGGCCAGAAAGGAATGGCAGGAGATCTTCAATGTGATGAACAGAAAAAATACACAGCCGAGAATCCTTTATCCAGCAAGTCTGTCATTTAGAATAGAAGGAGAGATAAAGGTCTTCCCAAACAAACAAAAACTGAAGGAATTCGTCACCACTAAACCAGCCCTACAAGAGATCCTAAGGGGGACCCTGTGAGACAAAGTACCAGAGGCATCGCTACAAGCATGAAACCTACAGACATCACAATGACTCTAAACCCCTATCTTTCTATAATAACACTGAATGTAAATGGACTAAATGCACCACCAAAAGACATAGGTATCAGAATGGATAAAAAAACAAGACCCATCTATTTGCTGTCTACAAGAGACTTATTTTAGACCTGAGGACACCTTCAGATTGAGAGTGAAGGGATGGAGAACTATTTATCATGCCAGTGAAAGTCAAATGAAAGCTGGAGTAGCCATACTTATATCAGACAAACTAGACTTTAAATTAAAGGCTGTAACAAGAGATGAAAAAGGGCATTATATAGTAATCACAGGGTCTATTCATCAGAAAAAGCTAACAATTATAAATGTCTATGCACCGAATACAGGAGCCCCCAAATATATAAAACAATTACTCACAAACATAAGCAACCTTATTCATAAGAATGTGGTAATTGCAGGGGACTTTAACACTCCACTCACAGAAACGGATAGATCATCTAGACACACGGTCAATAAAGAAACAAGGGCCCTGAATGATACATTGGATCTGATGGACTTGACAGATATATTTAGAACTCTGGATCCCAAAGCAACAGAATATACTTTCTTCTCGAGTGCACATGGAACATTCTCCAAGATAGATCACATACCGGGTCACAAAACAGCCCTTCATAATATACAAGAATTGAAATCATACCATGCATACTTTCAGACCACAATGCTATGAAGCTTGAAATCAACCACTGGAAAAAGTCTGGAAAACCTCCAAAAGCATGGAGGTTAAAAAACACCCTACTAAAGAATGAGTGGGTCAACCAGGCAATTAGAGAAGAAATTTAAAAATATATGGAAACACATGAAAATGAAAATACAACAATCCAAACACTTTGAGATGCAATGAAGGCAGTCCTGAGAGGAAAATACATTGCAATCCAGGCCTATCTCCAGAAACAAGAAAAATCCCAAATACAAACTCTAACAGCACACCTAAAGGAAATAGAAGCAGAGCAGCAAAGACACCCCAAACCCAGCAGAAGAAGAGACATAATAAAGATCAGAGCAGAAATAAACAATATAGAATCTAAAAAAAAACTGTAGAGCAGATCAACGAAACCAAGAGTTGGCTTTTTGAAAAAATAAACAAAATTGATAAACCTCTAGCCAGGCTTCTCAAAAAGAAAAGGGAGATGACCCAAATAGATAAAATCATGAATGAAAATGGAATTGTTACAACTAAACCCTCAGAGATACAAGCAATTATCAGGGAATACTATGAAAAATTATATGCCAACAAACTGGACAACCTGGAAGAAATGGACAAAATCCTAAACACCCACACGCTTCCAAAACTCAATCAGGAGGAAATAGAAAGCTTGAACAGACCCATAACCAGTGAAGAAATTGAATCAGTCATCAAAAATTTCCCAACAAATAAGAGTCCAGGACCAGATGGCTTCCCAGGGGAGTTCTACCAGACATTTAAAGCAGAGATAATACCTATCCTTCTCAAGCTATTCCAAGAAATAGAAAGGGAAGGAAAACTTCCAGACTCATTCTATGAAGCCAGTATTACTTTGATTCCTAAACCAGACAGAGACCCATTAAAAAAAAGAGAACTACAGGCCAATATCCCTGATGAATATGGGTGCAAAAATTCTCAATAAAATACTAGCAAATTGAATTCAACAGCATATAAAAAGAATTACTCACCATGATCAACTGGGATTCATTCCTGGGATGCAGGGCTGGTTCAACATTCGCAAGTCAACGTGATACATCACATTAATAAAAGAAAAGATAAGAACCATATGATCCTGTCAATCGATGCAGAAAAGGCATTTGACAAAATCCAGCATCATTTCTTAATAAAAACCCTTGAGAAAGTCGGGATAGAAGGAACATACTTAAAGATCATAAAAGCCATTTATGAAACGCCCACAGCTAACATCATCCTCAATGGGGAAAAACTGAGAGCTTTTCCCTGAGATCAGGAACACGACAGGGATGTCCACTCTCACCGCTGTTGTTTAACATAGTGTTGGAAGTGCTAGCATCGGCAATCAGACAACAAAAAGAAATCAAAGGCATAAAAATTGGCAAAGATGAAGTCATGCTTTCGCTTTTTGCAGATGACATGATATTATACATGGAAAATCCGATAGACTCCACCAGAAGTCTGCTAAAACTGATACATGAATTTAGCAAAGTCGCAGGATACAAAATCAATGTACAGAAATCAGTTGCATTCTTACACACTAATAATGAAGCAACAGAAAGACAAATCAAGAAACTGATCCCATACACAATTGCACCAAGAAGCATAAAATACTTAGGAATAAATCTAACCAAAGATGTAAAAGATCTGTATGCTGAAAACTATAGAAAGCTTATGAAGGAAATTGAAGAAGATATAAAGAAATGGAAAAACATTCCATGCTCATGGATTGGAAGAATAAATATTGTCAAAATGTCAATACTACCCAAAGCTATCTACACATTCAATGCAATCCCAATCAAAATTGCACCAGCATTCTTCTCGAAGCTAAAAGAAGCAATCCTAAAATTCATATGGAACCACAAAAGGCCCCGAATAGCCAAAGTAATTTTGAAGAAGCAGACCAAAGCAGGAGGCATCACAATCCCAGACTTTAGCCTCTACTACAAAGCTGTAATCATCAAGACAGCATGGTATTGGCACAAAAACATACACATAGACCAATGGAATAGAATAGAAACCCCAGAACTAGACCCACAAATGTATGGCCAACTAATCTTTGACAAAGCAGGAAAGAACATCCGATGGAAAAAAGTCTCTTTAACAAATGGTGCTGGGAGAACTGGATAGCAACATGCAGAAGATTGAAACTAGACCACTTTCTCACACCATTCACAAAAATAAACTCAAAATGGATAAAGGACCTGAATGTGAGACAGGAAACCATCAAAACCCTAGAGGAGAAAGCAGGAAAAGACCTCTCTGACCTCAGCCGTAGCAATTTCTTACTTGACACATCCCCAAAGGCAAGGGAATTAAAAGCAAAAATGAACTACTGGGACCTCATGAAGATAAAAAGCTTCTGCACAGCAAAGGAAACAAGAAACAAATCTAAAAAGCAATCAAAGGAATGGGAAAAGATATTTGCAAATGACATATCGGATAAAGGGCTAGTTCCAAAATCTATAAAGAGCTCACCAAACTCCACACCCAAAAAGCAAATAACCCAGTGAAGAAATGGGCAGAAAACATGAATAGACACTTCTCTAAAGAAGACATCCCGATGGCCAACAGGCATATGAAAAGATGCTCAACATCACTCCTCATCAGGGAAATACAAATCAAAACCACACTCAGATATCACCTCACGCCAGTCAGAGTGGCCCAAATGAACAATTCAGGAGACTATAGATGCTGGCGAGGATGTGGAGAAACGGGAACCCTATTGCACTGTTGGTGGGAATGCCAACTGGTGCAGCCACTCTGGAAAACAGTGTGGAGGTTCCTCAGAAAATTAAAAATAGAACTACCCTATGACACAGCAATAGCACTGCTAGGAATTTACCCAAGGGATACAGGAGTACTGATGCATAGGGGCACTTGTACCCCAATGTTTATAGCAGCATTCTCAACAATAGCCAAATTATGGAAAGAGCCTAAATGTCCATCAACTGATGAATGGATGAAGAAATTGTGGTTTATATACACAATGGAATACTACGTGGCAATGAGAAAGAATGAAATATGGCCCTTTGTAGCAACATGGATGGAACTGGAGAGTGTGATGCTAAGTGAAATAAGCCATACAGAGAAAGACAGATACCATATGCTTTCACTCTTATGTGGATCCTGAGAAACTTAACAGAAACCCATGCGGGAGGGGAAGGAGAAAAAAAAGAGGTTAGAGTGGGAGAGAGCCAAAGCATGAGAGACTCTTAAAAACTGAGAACAAACTGAGGGTTGATGGGGATTGATGAGGCCACCTTTTGGGATGAGCACTGGGTGTTGTATGGAAACCGATCTGACAATAAATTTCATAAAAAAATAAAATTAAAAAATTAAAAATATAAAGCATTAATAGCAATAATACACTAGATGATTATAGTGAAATAAATGGATAAATAAAATGAGAGAAATTTTGTAAGGGTTGATGAAGAAAGAAATTGTGACTACTAAGTTTTAAGGTACCTCTACTCTCAGTAAAGTGATACAATGTTATTTGAAAGTGCATGTAGATTAGCTGTAAATGTATACAGCAAACTCTAGAGTAAGTGCTAATTAAAAAATAAAAAAATGTGATTGATAAGCTAGAACAGGACAGTATGGAATCATATGAAGTCAACTAATACTAGAGAAAGCAGAAAAAACAAGAAAAAAAAAGAATGAGTGCAACAAATAGGAAACAATTACAAACATGGTAGTGAGAAACAAAAAGCAATAAAAGAAGAATGAACATAACATAAGGAACCTTAGAACAGCAACAAGTGGACCAACTTATGTACTCTTGGAGTCCCAAGAAGAGAGAAGAAAAGAGAGAGAAAGGGGCCAAGAGTTTATTTGAAGAAATGAAAGTTGAAACCTTCCCAAACTGGATGAAAGACAAGAACATGAACATCAAAGAAACTCAAGAACCTCCCAGCAGGATGTATGTGAATACATACACATGTATGTGTACGTCTCAGAGACGTACACTGAGGGACATTATGATAAATTTGCCAGTAGCCAAAGACAAAGAGAATCTTGAAAGCAACAACAGATAAACAATTCACAAATAAAAGAGATCCTCTCTCAAATATTATTAGTAGCTTTCTCATCAGAAATTTTGGAGGGCAGAAGGTAATAGGCTGGCAAAAAATTGTGGTTGCCGTGGGTTTGGTGTGAGGTGCAAGGACTGAATAGGTGAAGTATGGGGGATTTATTTTATTTTATTTTATTTTATTTTATTTTATTTTATTTTATTTATCTTATTTTAGAGAGAGAGAGAGCATGAGTGGGAGAGGGGAACAGGAAGAGATAAAGGGAGAGAGACAGAGAGACAGACAGAGAGAAAGAGAGAGAGAAAATCTTAAGCAGGGTCCATGCTCAGCAGGAAGCACAATGCAAGGCTCTATCCCATGACCCTGGGATCATGACCTGAGCCAAAATCAAGAGTCAGATACTGAACCAACTGAACCACCAAGCTGTCCAAGTACAGGAGATTTTTAAGGTGGTTAGACTACTCAGTACAATACAGTAATGGTGGATACATGGTACTATAAATATATTAAAACTCATAGAACTTTACAGTGTCAGATAGCTTTAATGTATACAATTATAAACATTTTTAATTAGGAGGTCACGGAATCCCAGGAAGAAAGGTGGACTGTTAGAAAGGAATCCACCAGTATTACAAATAAAACAACTTCAGTAAAGGGGTTCACCTGAGTAATTTTAGATATTAGAGGAGCCTTCCAGAAGTAGAACAAAATCAAATGCACATAAAGATTGCACTCTACTAGATAAAGTTGTATCCCATGAGGTATGAGTTAATAATAATAATCATATTATGATAATAATAATAATAATATGATTATGGATTAGAGTTGGAGAGATCAGTGTAAACTTATTTTTAGCTCAATATAGACCCAGATGTTAACATCAAGAAATATTTATAGATGTGTGTATATACAGGTCAGTATACATTCATACATTTCCTTGCCCTATCAGTTTAGAGTCCTAAAAGAAACAACACTGTGATAGCAACAGTTTATGGGCTGCCCCAAGATATTTGTTTTTAAAGCATTCTCCAATAAAACAAATCAGGGTGCATCTTGGAGAAGTAGCTGATTCTAGAACTGAGGCAAGAAACAAGTAAGATGAGCCTGGAATATTTTGTAGTGATAGAAATTAGGGAGTCTAAAAATATAAACAAACAAAACAAACAAATAACAAAAGAAACTGTAATAATGGGGTATGTCAAAGGGACACAGAAGCCAAGTAAAAGAGATCCCAGTGACCAAACTTGGCGCAATCTGAGCAACAAAATAAAGTAGTATTGGATTATAGCCAAATCATAAAATGCATACCCAGGTTTCCACACTGATGCAAATAAATTATTAAATAAATGAATAAAGACAAATCTCCTGTGCAGAATTCCAGATAATTCATGTAGCTGTTCCTTCAAAGCCATATATGACTAAATCACCCTCTTCTGGAAATCCTTCTTAAAATTACTAAGATTAGATTTAGGTGCCTTAGTAGGTTTGAATCATCTGAGTTTAGTGTAATCAGTGATATCACTACAATCCTCCCCCTATTTTAATGGTGCAGAAATATCCACAATTTCCACAATTTCCAGTTTACAAACACTCTTTTTTTTTAACGTTTTTAATGTTTGTTTACTTTTGAGAGAGAGAGAGAGACAGACAGACAGACAGTCGGAGTGGGGAAGGGGCAGAAAGAGAGGGAGACACAGAATCTGAAATAGGCTCCAGGCTCTGAGCTGTCAGCACAGAGCTGGATGCACAGAGTTCATGAACTGTGAGATCACGACCTGAGTCGAGGTCAGGTGCTTAACTGAATGAACCACCCAAGCACCCCATCAACATTCTTATAAAATAAAATTTCAGCACCTGATTTGTTTATTAAATACACAGTTCTATTTTGTTGTTGTTGTTGTTATAATTGTGCCGCGTAAGTGGATAATTGTGGAAGGTAAAAAAAAAATACCAAATAACATAAGGAAATACATTTAAATATACAGCTTACAATAAATGGTATAACTATTGCCGTAAAGGAGTTCATATTATGCTCAACAAACTCTGCAGCAAGATTGCTCATCCTTTATTTCAAATATATATTATATTTACAACACAATGTCATTTCCCAGATATCTAGTCAAGTTGGCACAACCGGCTGTTTCACCACAAGGCTGGCAGATATGACAGTATCAAATACATCTCCACCACCCTCTGAAACCAAAATTAATTGTCTCTCCCTGGCCACTCCAAACCCAAGAACACTTTGATATTTTTGCAAATGCCCTGCATATTATGCTTGAAAGGTAGGTGTAGTAACATTGAGCCTGGAGTTCTCTATAAGAGGTAGTCGACTATTATTCTGAGTATATACTACTCACTGCAAATGTGTTTCGTATGCAATTAGAGCAGACAACAGAAGGAAAATGTACAGAATGGCAGTCTCTCCATACTATCACAGTTTATTTTACTACAATAATTCATTATAATATACATAATACTGCACTAAGAATACAATAACCCGGACAATTATAAAAGCAGAAGGCATGATGGAAGAACTGATATAAATCACAATTCTGGAGGGGCGCCTGGGTGGCGCAGTCGGTTAAGCGTCCGACTTCAGCCAGGTCACGATCTCGCGGTCCGTGAGTTCGAGCCCCGCATCAGGCTGATGGCTCAGAGCCTGGAACCTGTTTCCGATTCTGTGTCTCCCTCTCTCTCTGCCCCTCCCCCGTTCATGCTCTGTCTCTCTCTGTCCCAAAAATAAATAAACGTTGAAAAAAAAAATTTAAAAAAAAATAAATCACAATTCTGGAAAAACAAATGTATTGCCATCCTATATATATATATATATATATATATATATATATATATATATGTCTTCTTTTATTATGAATTTTACTTTTATCCCTGAATTCTTTTTTCTAGAATTTTATTATATTTTAATAAAATAGTATTATATTTCATCTATGCTATGGTAGTAGAATCCCTTTTATTTGTAAGTATGTTTTTATTTGTAAGTATATTTATTTTTATTGAAGTGCATTAGAGTTTCTTTCCATTTAAAAATATTCTAGAAATGGGGCGCCTGGGTGGCGCAGTCGGTTAAGCCTCCGATTTCAGCCAGGTCACTATCTCGCGGTCCGTGAGTTCGAGCCCCGTGTCAGGCTCTGGGCTGATGGCTCAGAGCCTGGAGCCTGTTTCCGATTCTGTGTCTCCCTCTCTCTCTGCCCCTCCCCCGTTCATGCTCTGTCTCTCTCTGTCCCAAAAATAAATAAACGTTGAAAAAAAAATTAAAAAAAAATATTCTAGAATCATATTTAAAGTTTGAAAACAGTAATTATCAAACAGTATTTTATGAAGAATACCTATATCTGCATATAAAACAGATTAAACAGTGTTAAGATAATTTTTAAATCCACACAGAAAATTACATTAAATCATTACCTTAAAAGATACATAACAGTCCAGTCTAGATTAATCATTTTTCTTAAAATCCATTTTATCTCTTTAATTAAATGTCCTAAACATTCACCACCTTTCTCCCAGTCAATAATGTAATGTTTCTTATTTTCCTGAGTTCTGATGCAGTGAAAAAAAAAGTAAATCAAACAAACAAATAAACAAACAAAAACCTGTCTCATTGAGGCTTTCTTGCTGCATTGGGAACAGCTCTGTAAAGGAAGCCTGTCTGTCACATCTGAGTCTCTATTACTTGCCAGATTTAAGGAAATGTTCTATAGTCAATTAAACTGACGGTATTTTTCAGTGACATCCAATTGAACTTAGATTCTAAGTATAGAATTAATACGGAGAGGATCCATTCTCATCAGGAAAGGGTAACAGAAAATAAATCTTCTTTTCTCCCCTTTTTATGTCTTCTTGAAAAACCAGGAAGAATTGATGATAACCAGTTCATTGTCTGTCACTAGGTGTGAGTATCTGACAGATTCCTTCAGTCCCCTTAAATTTCAGAGCTGCTGGAATAGAAAATAAAGTACACAATTTCAAGACAGCACTGAAGGAAACTGGTAATTGGTCTTAAAATGGGGAAGAAATGAGTTCATTGATAACCATCACTAGTGAAAACTGAAAACTGAAGTAAAAGGAAAATACTACTTAAATATTCTGAATAAAAGTTATGACAACTAGACAAGGAAAAGAGCCAGGCATGTGAAGTTTTACATAAATATAATACTATTAAAGTGAATTACTGAGATTATAGAAATATTATTTTTAAAGACTATTTTTGACGTTACAAATTGTTGTAGTTTTTATATTTTCACAATGAAAACCGTCATGTGCCTTAAGCTTCCTGAAATTCCCTTCACTCTCCATAAAACGTTCACTTAATGATCCAAACAGATTTTGGACACTAACAATTTAGGGTTGAAATGAGGATTCTGTCACTCACTAGCTGAAAAAGCTTAACGAAGTTATTTCCCCGTTCAAAGTCTCAGTTTTACGTGTATTTTTTAAGTTTACTGATTTATTTTGAGAGAGAGAGAGAGAGAGCGTGCATGAGAAGCATGAGGAGCAGAGAGAGGTGGGAGAAAGAGAGACAGAGGGAGAATCCCAAACAGGCTCCACGCTGTCAGCACAGAGCCTGATGTGGGGCTCGAATTCTTGAACCGTGAGATCATGACCTGAGCTGAAAAGAAGAGTCAGACACTTAACCAACTGAGCCACCCAGATACCCCCTCAATTTTATGTGTAAAATTAGGAAATGACACTTCCCATATAGAAGTGATGGGCAGATTACATGGTATTTTACACGAAAATGTTTAAAATATTAAAATTATAGAGTTAGAAAAAAAAGAATATGATAGAATTAGTACTACACAATTTTCATATAAGATTGTTTTAAAAATAGCCAGTTATAAAATGTCTTGCCTGTTATTTTGTGTAAGTGCCTTTTATGGGTTAAAGTGTGTCCTCCCAAGATTCATATGTTAAGTTCTACCCCCAGTACCTCAGAATGTGACCTCATTTGGGAATAGGGTTGCTGTAGCAACATTTAGTTGAGGTTTCATCTATTCTACTCCAATATGACTGGTGTCCTTATATAATGAAATTGGGCACAGAAACACAGTCAGGGAGAACACTATGTGAAGGTGAAGGGCAAAGATCTGGGTGAGGTTTTAAAAGGAATGTCAACAATTGCTGTCAAACCACCAGAACCTAGGAAAAAGGCATTAAAGAATGAAATCTTGCCATTTACAATGACATGGATAGAGCTAGAGAATATAATGCTAAGCAAATTAGGTCAATCAGAAAAGACAAATACCGTATGACCTCACTCCTATGTGGAATTTAAAAAAAAAAAACAAAACAAATGAACAAAAGGAAAAAAAAGAGAGATGGAGGCAAACTGTCTCTTCACTGTAGAGAACAAACTGATGGCTACCAGAGGGGAGAGGGTGGGGGATGGATTAAATAGGTGATGAGGATCAAGGAGGGCACTTGTCCTGATTAGCACTGGGTGATGTATGGAAGTGCTGAATCCTGTACACTTGAAACTAATTACACTGTATGTTAACTAACTGGAATTTAAATAAAAAACTTAAAAAAAGAGAGACAAGTAGATTAAAATTTACCGTGTGTTAAAATAACTCAAAGAAGAAGAGGTTCTCTCAGAGTCCTCACAATGAACTAAGCTTGCTAATTAACCTCAAAATGACTGGTTGATCTTAGAAATCTTGCCTCCAGAGCTGAGAGACAATAAATTTCCGTACCCAGTTGGTGGTACTTTGTTATGACAGCCTTAGCAAACTAAAACAACGTCTATTGCCAGTTCCTGGTCTTCTGTAGTGTTGAGTTGTCTTATTTGAAATCTCTACAAATTGCTAAAGTTTTCTAATCCATCCTCTGCCAATTTAATTTACTATTGTGATTAATTTCTTAACTTTTTTTGTTTACCTTATCTCTGTAATATTTGGGTATAAATAACGTTCTCTGACCTCTACTACAAAGTTGTCTTCCTTACAACTTATTAGGACACAATTAATATTTAGCACATCATTTACTTGCATGTAACTTTTTCTCAAAACTCCACTTCAATTGTCTACTCCTTTAGGATATTTTTTTCCTAATACACTTCTCTTAAATTTATCATTTCAAATAATCACAATTATTCATTTAATCTAGCAGCTATAATTATTTTTTAAACATTAATGGGATTATGCCACTCTCACAATTTTTCAATGATTTCTTCATGTTTAGACTAGAGTTAAATGCCTTAAAATTGCCCTCAGAACTCTGTTCCAATCACTGTAACTTTCTCCAGTTTTGTCTATTCCCTTTTCTTACCCTTCTCATTCAGTCTCAATCTCACCGTGCTGACCTCAAATGCATGGATTTCATTCTGCTTCAACCTATAGTTGTCAGATTGAGCAAGTAGAAATACAGGTTGGCATATTATATTTGGATTTCAGATGAACAATGGCTTCTTCAGTATCATAAGTTGAAACAAGATTTTTTTCCTTTTTTTAAAAAATTTAATGTTTATTTATTTGTGTGTGTGTGTGTGTGTGTGTGTGAGAGAGAGAGAGAGAGAGAGAGAGAGAGAGAGAGAGAGAGAGAGAGAGGCAGAGAGAGAGGGAGACACAGAATCTGAAGCAGACTCCAGGCTCTGAGCTGTCAGAACAGAGCCGGACATGGGGATGAACTTATGAACCACACCTGAGCCAAACTTGGATGCTTAACCGATTAAGCCACCCAGGCGCCCCACATGATTTTTTTTAAATAAGAAAAGCATCCTTACCAGGTCTGAATGTGCCCCAAGTTCAAATAAACAAATTTAGTACTGCCAATGTTCAAATAAATTTAGCACTGCTTACTTTTCCCATGAAAGACAATGATGCTATTGTGTGTGTGTGTGTGTGTGTGTGTGTGTGTGAAGGTTAGTAAATTATTACTCAAAAATAATTTCACAAGCCAGATATAAGTCAAATACTGTATCTGATCTCTGTATGGTAGCTCTAAATCTCTCATTTTGTATTTCCTTCTCTTACAAATTCTTAGAAGATGTTAAATTCTGTGATGAACACATTATTTTGTACAAAAAAATGAGATTACCTTGTTTTGGTTTTCTAATCATGATTTATCCAAATTACGAATTCTGAGGAAAATAATGTTACTTATTAGAAATAGAAAAATTCTGTTTCTTTTTCTATAGAAAACAATGTGTATATATACATATATATTTAGAAATAAAAGTATCCATTAAAATATATATACTCTGGGAATGATGCATCTCAGTGTAGTAGCTGTGGTTAAATACATAGTTTCTTCTTTTTTAATATTTATTTATTTTTAAGAGAGAGAGACAGAATGTGAACAGGGGAGGAGCAGAGAGACAGAGGGAGACACAGAATCTGAAGCAGGCTCCGGTCTCTGAGCTGTCAGCACAGAGCCTGATGAGGGGCTAAAACTCACTAATGGTGAGATCATGACCTGAGCCAAAGTCGGACGCTTAACCGACTGAGCCACCCAGGCGCCCCATAAATACATAGTTTCAATTACAAAGACTCCCGCAATTATTTAGGACTTCTTCCTATTTCTAATATATCTTTCTAAATATTACAATGATTCATGAAGTAGTAGATTCAAAGTATAGTTGTAAGTGTTCAGGTATGCATTTTTGTAGTAAGATTTAATAAATTCGTTATTAGTGTATTAGCTTCTTGGGACTGACCTACCAAAATACCATAAATTGGCTAGCTTAAAACAGCAGAAGTTCATTTTCCCACAGTCTTAGAAGCTGAAACTCCAAAACAAAGCTGTAGACAAACCATTAGACCTTGCAAAGATATCCTTTGTACGTCTTAGCAGATTCTGGGCATCTGATGGCAATTTTTGGCGTTCCTTGAATCGCGACTGCATACCTCCAATCTCTGTATTCATCATCACAGGGTATTTTCCGTGTGTTTGTCAGAGTCTCCATTTTACTTATTTTAAATGCAGGGGAGATTATTTTTGACACTTTATCTATCCATGCATACCTTCATTTATTAATACTTATCAAGGGTATATGGTAGACATATAAATGCTGTGGTTAAAAATGAGCCCTCTGGAGACATACTTATAGGTTCAAATTCAGACCCCTTGAGTTCTAGCTCTCGGATGTTGAACAGATTACTTACTCTGTTTGTACTTCAGTTTCCATATTCTTACAATAAGGTATAATCATAGTATTAAATTTATAAGGTCTTTACAAAGGTAAAATAAGTTCATCCTTAAAGGGCTTATAAGAGGGCTTAACCTATAGTAAGAAAAAAAAAAACTTTCCATAAGTATCAGCTAGTATTATTATATAGAAAGGGGAAGATACTCAAAATAGAACTATAAAAGAAAAATAAAATATTAAAAGGATGCCAGGGACTCCTAATGCTACCCATGATAGATGTCACTTCTAGAAGATTAAACCTTTCACTAGAAAGGCTTGAAGTGCTATCAGCTCAGCCAGCACTTGAGGTTCCATTATCCTCTAGAATAAGGAAAATCATGAGATGATTATTACTTTCAACCTGATTTTAATTTTTGCCCAAGGGAAAATTTCTAATACCAATAAATAGAAAACAGAGTATTGGCAGAAAGCTATAGGCTTACAGGACTATGATGACAAAAGTCAGAGTCCAGGGCTGGAAATGAGAGAACCACAAAAAGTGGACACAAAAATCATCACAAAAATCTTCATATCATTGACTTAATCCTAAATTGCACACGCTCATGGTGTAAATTTCCAGAACCCCCAAAGAAAACAGTAGCTGTGTGGCAATAGTAGAAATATGAGCAGCTCTTTGGGAGTAAAGACGATAAAATTTGAGTTCAAAATCCAGCCAAGCTACAATCACTTTGATCTATCCATTTCATTTCGAAATCCATAAAAGATGAGATTGAAGCACATCCTTCAGGCATCAGGGCACACACACCAGGAGTAAGAACTATCCCTAGGTGGAAGGGCAAAACTGAAATAAAGGAAAGTCACAACACAACCTTTCAGAAAATTCAGTCGATTCAGTTATTCTGTACATCTTCCACAAGGGAAATGTGATCTGAACAATATGACTTACCTATTTGACATTTTGCAACAGATACTGAATATATTATGCTCGAATGCACACGGAATTTTTTCAAAAAGATATCATAAACTGAATGATAAAATAAGTCATAACATGTTTTAATAATGATACAGAATATAGTAAATAGGACAGAAAATTTGCCAGAAAAAAAGGGAAATTAAGTGACAATACCTCTAGATGACCCATAGATGAGAAAATAACTCAGAAAACATTTTGAAACGAAAATAAATGATATGAAAATGGAGATGTACTATATCAAATTTTGTGATGCAGCTAAAATAGAGCTTAATAGCTTTTAATGAGTATATTAAAAAAGAAGATAAGTAAAAGTCATTAATCCAAACTTCTAACTCTGGAAGTTAGAAAAGTAATGGCAAATAACTGCTTGTCCCCCTTGCCAATTGCGAGATAAGTTTCTAGAAAACAAAATGAAAAATACAGGATAGGAGAAGGGTAATGAATATGGGCACTTAATACAGTATTTTTATTATCTGATCTGTAAAAACTGATTTTACAGGTTAATAGGTAAAATAAATGAAAAATGTTCACATATAGCTGCATCATGTATAGAAAATGAGTCCTAATGCTGAAAACAACAGAATTCTCCTCCTTGAAGAATAAAAGCTACTGGCAAAGGTCTAAGTAACAAATTGGCATCAGATTCCTATCAGCAATATCGGAAAGTATATTCACAAATTTATGATGGGCTAATCCATCAAAATGAGAAAATATTATTCTAGAATTTATATGGAGTAATATTCTCAAATTTGAGAACATACTAAATATATCTAAGAAAGTTAAGAACTCAAAATGTGTATGTCACTTCTGCCCTTTCTAAAGAAAAAAAAATATATTGGTGAAGAAACTAACACTTTGATTTCACATAAAGGACTGCATGAAAGACAAAAATGGGATTTAAGAAACTGAGATACACAGAATGTCATAATAAGAAATTTCAGGATATTACAGCATAGTAAATCTGAAAAATTAGAGGAAAAATGTCTTAAAACACTTTAAGAAACAGTATTTATGAATCTGGAAAACATTAGTGACATAGTGAATGCATGTGACTCTTAGTGTACAAGCTAAAGAAGAATTAAAATCTTTGGAAAGGAGTCTATTTCTAGCAACATAGTTGTTCAGGTATCCTCTCTGACACTCTAACCAAAAATAAATAAAAAAAATACAGAATGAGATGCCAAAAATATCCATAAAAATATCAAAGTTCTTGAAAGACATTAGGAAAATATCAAGTTAAAATCTCGGTGAAATGGGAACTCAGAAGCAGATTTTGTTTTGATGGTATTTGCCAAGTCTTATAAAAATTGAACTTCAGTTTCCCTGGCTTTGTCTAAAATGGGAGACATAGACAAATTCCAGTACCACTACAATGTGGATGACCCTTCTAAATAAGGCAGAAACATCAAAAGGAAACACCCTCCATGCATTCTGAAACTGAAATATATTTTCTTGAGCTGCTACCCCAAGAGAACTGATATAAAAGTTACCATGGCAATAAGCAAAGCTGGAGGGTAAAATTAATATCAGAGAAGTTAAAGCAAAAAGCTCATCTTTACCTGCATTTGCAGACCAAATATATGTTATCTAGGTGTTAAAAATAAAATCCAGAATTAAGTATAAAATACCTGACAGGTAAGGCTCCCTGGTGCCTAACACTGCAAAGGGTTATCCTTTAGAGGAAATCATCTTAAAACTAGAACTTAAAAATTCTCCGAAATAATTTCCCAAGAGAGTAAACAGCTCAGAGAAAAAAAAATTACAAGGCAACAACATAGTACATGCCATCATCTACAGAGTATAGAAATAAACCTATGAATATTCACAAACTGGAATAATCAGACATCAGACATAGAAAGAAAACAAAATCTATGCTTAGTAAGACAAATACACACACACACACACACACACACACACACACACACACCATAAAATAAAGTTTGAAAATATTTGAAGGGCAGTTTCTTGTTTTACATGTAAGGAGCTTTGGAAGTTACCACTCTTCCTAACAATAAGTAAAAACAAACAAACAAACAAACAAACAAAAAACTGAGCAGTCTGATAAATTAAAAACTCTTCTTGCAGCTGTAAAACAAGTAAGGACCCAAGGTAAATAGCAGCCTGTAAGATTAGCTAGACAGGCGAATACAGGGAGTGACAGCTTACTTGAGCAAAGACTTACGGACAGTAACTGCATGGGAACCAGTACCAGGGTAAGAAAAACCAAACCGTAATTGGTGTACTTCTGGAGGCCCAGCGCAGATAATTCTGAGAGTTCAAAACAACATAGGGACCCAGTCATCAGTAGTTCCCACCCTTTTGTGCATTGTGCTTCCAAGACCTTGATTAGATTCTCACAGTAAATACTGGAGGAAAATTTTCTTGTGCTTCACACTGGGAAAAGGGAAAGGAACCATTCTGAAATACACCAGAATATTTGAACACTCTATTCTTAACAGTCCTGCCCTCAAGAAAAACTATTCAACTAGACTCTAACCTGTTGGGGCTTTTAATTGACTTGAGGGAAGGGAGTTTCCAAGGCCAGCCAGCTCAAGTCTTCTATGTCAGAGAAGGGAAATACTCAACTCCAAAGTACACTAGTCATTCTGTCCCTCCTAAAGTGTGGCTGGGGTGGTTGGTGAAAGGAAACTGAGAAGCACCTGTGAATTTCACAGTCCAGAGGTATAAGCTCACAAAAAGACATGACCTAATCATAGAATTATAGAAAGCTTCCCTTCTCCTGACTTCACCACCATGTTATGAAAGGTCTATTTACAGCAGCTCCTTTTACATGATATCTGGCTATCAAATTTTTTTTTTTATTTTACAAGGAAGACCAAAAGGCAAAAAACACAATTTGAAGAGACAGAAGCATCAGAACTGGAAAGGGTGTTGGAATTATCTAACTGGAATTTAAAGCAACTATGATTAATATTCTCAGGGCTCAAATGGATAAAGTAGACATCACGCAAGAACAGATGGCAATGTAAGCAGAAAGGTGGAAGGGGGGTCCTAAAAAGAACCAAAATGAAATGTTAGAGATCAGAAACATGAACACTGAAGTCAAAATCTTTGATGGGCTTGTTAGTAAACTGAACACAACTGAGGATAGAATCTATAAGTCTGATATGTCAAAAGAAACGTCCAAAGCTAAAAAAACAAAGATAAAACAATAATAGAAATAATGGAATAATCCAAGAAGTGTGGGGCAACTACAAAATTTGTAATATACACATACTGGAAATCCCAGGAGAAGGAAGAGGGAACAGTACACAAGAAATACTTAAAACAATAATAACTAACAATGTCCCCAAATCAATGTCAGATCTCAAGTCATAGTTCTAATGAGCTCACAGAATGCTAAGCAGAAAAAACAAACAAAAACCAAAAAAAAGACAAAAACTAGACCTATAATTTCAAATTATAAAATATCAAAGATAAAGAGGAAATCCTGAAAGAAGACAGAGTCAAAAAACACGTTACCTATAGAAGAACAAAGATAATAATTACACAGACTTCTCAGGAATAATGCAAGCAAGAAGGGAAATGAAATATTTAATGTATTGAGAGGGAAAAAAAATCCCACAAACCTAGAATTGTGTACTGTGTGAAATTATCCTTCAAAGGTAAAGGTAAAACAAAGAGTTTTCAAACAAACACAGCTGAAAGAATTTGTTGCCACAAACATTTATAGAACGTATACATGTTACAAGAAGTTATTTAGAGAGAAGGAAAATTCAGATGCCATGGACATTGAAAAGATAAAGAAATACCATGAACAATTCTATGCCCATAAATTTGATAACCTAGGTGAAGTGTACCAATTACTTGAAAGATAAAATCTGCCAACACTCACACAAGAAAAAAATAGTCCATATTAATATACCTATATATGCTAAAAAATTGAATCAATAATTAATAACCTTCTGAAACAGAAAGCACCAGACCCACATGCACTTGCTGGTGAGTCCTACCGAATATTTGCAGAGGAAATTATACAATTCTTTACTATGTCTTTAGATTAGGGAGAATAGTTCCTAACTCATTCTATGAAGCCCGCATTATCATATAAGAAAAGAAAAATAGAGACCATTATCTGTCATAAACATAAATGCAAAAATGCTCAACAAAATATTAGCAATCAAACCCAAAAGTGTATAAAAATATATTTTTTCTTTATCAAGTTTTTACTTATATTGGTTCAAGTTGGCTAACATACAGTGTAATATTAGTTTCAGGTGTAGAATTTAGTGATTCATCAATGACATACAACACCCAGTGCTCATCACTACTACTGCCCTCTTTAACACCCATCACCTATTTAATGCATTCCCTCTGCCCATCTCTCCTCCAAGTTTCTTCCTTAGACTTAAGAGTCAGTTTCCAGGTTTGCTTCTTTCTCTTTCTCTCTCTCTCTCTTTCCCATATGTTCATGTGCTGTCTCTTTTTTTAAGTTAATTTATTTATTTTGAAAGAGAGAGAGACAGAGACAGAGAGAGAGAGACAGAGAGAGAGAGACAGAGAGATTGAACAGGGAAGGGGCAGAGACAGACAGACAGAATCCCAAGCAGGCTCCACACTGTCAAGGCTGAGCCTGATGTGGGGCTCAAACTCGTGAACTGAACCGTGAATTCATGACCTGAGCTGAAATCAAGTCAGACACTCAACTGACTGGGCCACCCAGGCACCCCTCATGTTTTGTTCTTTAAATTCCACATGAGTGAAATCATATGGTATTTATTTTTCTCTGACTGATTTATTTCACTTAGAATAATAATCTCTGTTTCCATGCATGTCATTGCAAATGGTAAGGCTTCATTCTTTTTTAAAACAACAGGTGTTGGTGAAGATGTGGAGAAAGGGAAACTCTCTTGCAGTATTGGTGGGAATGCAAACTGGTTCAGTGACTCTGGAAAATAGTGTGGAGGTTCCTCAAAAAGTTAAAATTAGAACTATCCTATGGTCCAGCAATTGCACTACTAGGTATTTACCCAAAGTATACAAAAGTAGTAGTTCAGAGGAATACCTGCACCCTGATGTTTACGGCACCATTATCTACAGTAGCCAAATGATAGAAACAGCCCAAGTGTCCACTGACTGATGAATGGATAAAGATGATGTGGGATGTGGTATAATATACTACTCTGCAAATGAAAAGAATGAATGATTGATAGATGTTAGAACATATATGGATCCGAGATAAATAATACTAAGTGAAGATAGACTGAAGAGGCTATGTGGTTATGATTTCATTTGTTTGACATTCTAGAAAAGATAAATTTATACAGTCATAAAAAAGATCTATGATGGGGCTGTGGAGGAGAGAGTTCACTAAAATATGGCACAGGGAAATTTTTCTGGTGATGGAACCCTTCTATATCTTGATTGTGAATATGGTCACATGACTGTATAACTTTGTCAAAACCTCAGAAATGTTAACCGAAAAAGGCAAATGTTGCTAAATGTAAAGTACCTACATTTATAAAACATGAAAAGAAGATACCAGTATTTTTTCTTGCTGTCATTAACCTTAGTATTCATATATGGTTATAATTCTGTATAAAAATATCTAAAATTCTGGACTATTTCATTTGTATAATATTTTCATTAATTTTAAAGACTGAAAAGAAAAATTGTCTTATATAAAACACTATAAAATGAGGCTTGAATTCATGTCACTGTTTATGGAGAGCAAATCAACTTGACTCACTTTTTAAACATTATTATTTGGTCTAGGCTTCCAGTCTAATCAAACTACGGTAGATCCTCATTATTCATGGATCCACCTGCTTACCAAAGTTGGTTACCTCAAAACAAATACTCATGGGCATTTGTGGTCATTTGCAGACATTTGCAGAGTGGCAAAATATTTGAGTCATGCAAGTCACATTTTTCCAGCTAAAGTCAAACACGGCAACACTCTGTCTTAATGTTTCAGCTTCAAATTGTAAAGGAGCGTCCTATTTGCCATTTATTTAGTGCCGTATTTTCACACTTGTGCATGTGTGTGTTTTTATGATTCTATCTTAAAATGGACCCCAAATGTAGTGCTGAAGTGCTATCTAGTGTTCTGAAGAGGAAGAAAGCAGTTTATATACCTTAAGGAGAAAATGATGTGGGTTAGGTAAATTTCCTTCAGGCATGAGGTAGCGTGATGTTAGTTAATGGATCATCAACACCGTACATCCAGAAAAAGGTGGGGGGGGGGAAATTTGCTGATCTGTATATGAGGATACCCTGGAACGTGCTAACATAACATCTACAGAGTTTGATAAAGCTATGGAAGAGGTGGAAAAGTGACTGCATTTGTGGATTCATAAGAGAGCCACAAATGAAAAAAAAAAAAAAAAGCATAATGGTCAGCATTGTTGTGAGGCTGAAAGGCAAAGAAAATTTATGGTCATATAACCCAGGGCTAGGAAAATGTTAAACCCTCCTGGCTAGTGCTGGCTGGCTGTCACATTTTAAAATGTGATTCAACCTTTTTTCTTTTTTTTCAGGTAACATAATTATTTATGCTGCATACACCTTTTAATAAGTCAACATAGCTTAACATAGAATAAATCAAGAGTTTGAGTAAACTTTTTAAGTTGAAAGGAAATTGAAAAATAATATCCAAATGAGAAAACAAAAATATTGCTGTATGTGTTATAGCTTGAAGGAAAAAGAATGTACCCTAAAATTTATCAACTTTAAACACTTGATTATGTCAGATGTCAGATATAGTTTGTGAAAATAAAAGGACGTAAAATAATCTCAAATATCACTTAATCAGTAGGGAGAAAAATCTTTAAAAATTTATCATAAGCATTAAAGATAAACAGTAACAACAATAAACATCTAAAGGGGAAGGGGCTTATTAGTACACTGTAAACCTTTATCATTTTAATTTAATCTATACATGATGACACTACAATATTAGTACCCTTAATTCACTTGGTCTAGTTGGATATTTCACCTGTCGTAAAAAGCAGTGCTAAAGACTCCGCAGATACTATCAAAAATTTTAACCTGTACACAACTTCAGTTTTAGCTATTGGAAATATTATAAATTAGTTCTTTTTCAGTGCATTTGCTAAAACCCAATATCCACCTTGTTTCATTTATAAAACAATAGCACTATATTAGGACTCTGACACACAAAAAAAATATTTATGGACCAATGTCTTTTTTGTTTTTGTGCATTATTTGCTTTTACCTCTTTCCTACTTTAATTTTATATAATGCTTTAATTGTGACTCCCTTAATGTGAAGTTATACATCTAATCATTTTGATTATGATGTGCATTTAAGAGTCATGTGAAGCTTTGAATTAGAAAATAAAAATGATTCCAGAGAAAGAAGGAACAAAAATATTAGAAAAGCAGAGATTTTACAACCATTTAATTGCATATTTGTGTTTTCTTAGTATTTTTATCTGTACTCAGTAGAGTTCTACTGTACTGTATATTATAAACTATGTCTGCATTGGAATTGAGTCCTGAAAGGATGTTTGCCCTTACAAAATAAACGCACAATAACATAAGAATATATATTTAGATATTGAGATCCAGACTGGGGTAAAGAAAATACAGGGAAAGAGGATCAGAGGAACAGAAGAGATACAAACACTGCTGTCTGCATTGTGATGTCTATCTGTCTATTTTAGTCAATGACTCTTTGCCATATTATTCTGACATATATCAACTTCACATATTAGGGAAATTTAGCACTTGTGACACAGGTTCTTTTTTTCTCCAAATGTTTTATATAATTATTTTACATAATAATACATACTAATTATTGTTTTTTATAAAGAATGAGTTTGGAAACACTTTATAATTTGCACAATCATTGCTAACTTTGCAATTAATATAACCAAGTGCCACAGAATTTTTGATATAAATTTTATCAGAGATGGGAAAAAAGTAGTATCAGCTAAACTCAGCCTCTGAGATATTTTATTTAATTAAATAAATTGAAATAACTTTAGAAAATATTCATTAGGAAATCCCAATTCCTCAATATAGTAATAATATAAGAATTATCTTAGCAAAGCATCTTCTTTTCAGGTAATCTATTCATTTCTCATCCATTATATTTTTATGAAATATCAAAGCTGTACTGCATTTGATTACTGTGTTAGACAATTTGCAAAGTGTAACCTTCAGATTTCTTTTGTAGATGCTTTTATTTTGTTTTTGGCATCATTTAATGCTCTATCTGCCTTTCTAAATACCTGTTATAACAAAATAATGTGTTTTAGTTATACTCCAAACTAATTTCATGGATATAACAAACTTCCAGATTAGTTAAAAATCTATACTATCTAGGTTCTTTCTCATTGCATCTGCATGAAATTTTCATTCTTTCCAACAAATAGAAACAAAAAGCTATTTTATCCACCAGTGGTTTCCAGCTACAGAATCTTCTTTACTGAAGAAAAATGTTTACTTTGTTGTAATTAAGTAAGACAGAAAAATAGGACATTGCCAAAAGGCCTGAGTACAGAGCAACTGCCCCTACTTCACACTTATTAATGGGAGAAGGAGGGACACGTTAGGGATCCAAAGCCCTGGATAAGGGTGAGCCTTGCGGGACCTGACTACTCTGTAGATCTATTCTGAAGAGTGACTGTCACCTGATCTACCCAATCACAGGTGTTAAGCAGAAATAAACATTTCAAAATCGTATTATATGTGAGGGCTAAGCCTATTAATATTCCAACTTGCTCTCTTCTCATTAGTTCCAGAAGGGCAGGGCAGCCTGAAGGTTATTAGGTGCTCATTAAGAAAAACTTAAAAAAAAAAAAAAAAAGAAAGAAAAAACTTTAACATGATAAACCAGGGACAGAAAATAATAGTACTACAATCTCATGACACAATATTTAATGATCTTAGTCTGCAAGCTGATGTTAAATAAGAGTTTTAAAGTATCATGCTTCATCAGGGTTTCAAAAAGTAATTAAAAGGCCGTTAATGTGCTACCATTTTTTATTTCTCAAGAGATAAAGAAATTAAAAAAATAGTTATAAAAGAATTTTTTAGTCTTATTTAAGTTTAAACTACATAAATCAAAGACTAAATGTGCAGTCCCTAAGCTCTCTCACTAGCACTTGATATTCTGTCTCTAAAATAGCTACATATCTTTGATTTCCTAAGGGGTTAAAATTTATATGGTCCCGACTTTTAGACCAAAACTTGATTGTAAGAGAGTGGCAAAAAATCATAATAGCAATCATCATCTTTATCTTATGTGCAAACCCATAGGAAGAAAAAGAAACCATCCTCATGCTTTACTTTTTACTTGTTAAAAAAAAAAGGATAATAAGGCTGCATATGAAAGATAATATATCCCAACATGGCCTAAAAGCCTCAAGTTTGGGAAGAAGTTTCTCATTTGGAAGAGTAGATAAACCAAACCATACTTAGAGGAGACCACTAGCTAATCTCTAAAAATGTCCATAGTTAAGCCCTCAGCCACTTCTCATCATAGGCCCCAGAGCTTATATATTCTTCAAAAGCATAATCAGCACAAAATTGGACCTTACGATGTCCTATTTTTTCTGAAGGCACAATTACTGTTGCTTTATTTAAGCTTCTGGTTTACTACTTGATTCACAGTTGAGATGTAGGCTGTGTTAATTGCATATTTCCTAAATCAACTTTTTGAGATATTATTGTTATTTATGTTATTTATAATTTATATATAATTAATATTATAATAAATTATATTTATATTATTATTAAAATTACTGAATATTTTCTATAAAAGAGTACAACAGAAGACTACAGTTAAAAATTCCCAAAGACATTTTGAATGCATAAGTAATCCATAAAGATTTTACCCAGTTGGAGAATGTCTAAGGTAAAGAACTCTAAAATACAATTGCTTAATGTTCTATAAAGTATTGATAAAATTATTAAATATAAAAATATTATATTAGTCCCCAATAACTAGTGTTCTGAAAATTAACGATATCAACATTTCTCCTAAACTAAACCAAAAATAATTTAAGGTGCTTATGATATATGGTTTTAGCAGTGCTAAGAAAAAGTCCTAAAACACATTGATTTTTTGTCATTTGTTTAAAGCATCTTCTTTCTGTAACTGTTCTGATACCATGTATCTATATGATCTCTGTGAAATTTAATGATATTATTTTTTTAACTTCTGGGATCGATAAGGTAAAAATTAGATCATCTAGTATGGAAAGAAAATCAGTATTCTGGAAACAGACTGTGGAAACATTGCATGCAAAAGTACTACTAAGTGAGTTATAATGATCCCTTAATTTTTAATGCTTTAAATGGTTTACCTTTCAATGCACATACATGACAGTTGTTTTGGTAATTTTTATATATTCTGAAATGAATTTCATCATGTTATTGCAAGCAAATCACTAAAAGAAACTTAACCATGTTGAAATAGTGGAAAGATCTGCTTCTGTTTCATACAAAACATATATTGTTTCTTCAGTAAAGATGCTTAATAAACGTCAAGTGAGGAGCTAAATAAATAAATAAATAAGTAAATAAATAAATAAATAAATTTTATAAATATAAATGAAACCTCCACTGAAATGTAAAACATAGGTGTTCCTTCTGCTAGTGGAGTAATAATAGTTGGACAGTGACTATAGGCTGAGTAGCATCCTTCAAGATTCATTCACATAACACCTCAGAACGGGACCTTAGTTGCCAACAGGGCCTTTGCAGATATAATTAAGGTAAGAACTGAGATAAAATCACAAGGATTTAAGATGCACACAGGGAGAAGAGAGCTTTGTGAAGATGGCATGCCTGGGGTCACCAGAGGCTGGAAAAGTCAAGTAGTGATCTCCCCATAAAGTTTTCTGAGGGAGCATGACACCTTGATTTCAGACTTTTAGCCTTTGGAACTATGAAATAATAAATTTGTGTTGTTTTCAGGAATCAACTTTGTGATATTTTGTTATGGCATAACTAAGAAACTAATACAGGTAGCAACTTAAAATGTTAAGAAGGGGAGTACTTAGCTGGGAGAAGTTTCAAAGGACCAGTTTTGGGGGAAAAAAAAGATTCTTAACATAAAGCCATGAAGAAGAGATCTATTCACACTGTAAGCAAAAATCTGTGTCATAAATTAAACTTTTATTAGACATGAAAAATTATTTAAGGGATATGCAAATATAAGAGGTATAATAAATAAAAATGACACTGAGCATAGAAGAAAAAGGAACAGGTATAGATTTATGAAGGCAAAAGTTAATTTGCTAGTTTGTTTTCATAAAGTCAGAGAATCTGTTGATTGGAAGGAACCTTAAGGTTTACCTAGGTTTCTATTTGAATATCTCATCAGATACTTGAATCTCTTTAAAATTACTTCTAAAGTTACTTTAGCTTCTTCTTGAACAACTTTAGTAGCAGATAAATAATTCCATTTTTAGACAACCTTGTCAGTATCTTTATTATAATAAGCCCAAACCCCTGTTCTGCATGGCAGACCTTCAAATACTTATCTCTTATTCAGGCAAAACTCACACTTCCTTCTAAAATTCCTTGTATGATATGATTCATATTCTAGCTTTCTCTTCATCCAAATGAAACTCCTATGAAAACAATATGACTCATCTATGGATTTCTTAAAATAAGAATCTAAACTTAAACAGAATTCATTTGGTGTTTATAATCAATGCAGTAGAATAAATTGGTTTCACTACCTACTATCTTTACATTATTTCAGTTTCAATTACATTATCGTTAATAGTCAAGTTATATTTTTAACTCAAACATCACAGGTGTTTATTATTTTATAGGACTGCTTCTAAATTATTTTTCTTACTGTTTTCTTTGCTGAAAGGCAACACATTTATCTAACATTTTTAAAATTTGATTCTAATAAATCTATATATATATATATGTTTTATTTTACCAATTTTGTACTACAAAGGGGTAGTTGTTCTCTTTTCCTGTTTAATTTATTAAAAAATGTGGAATTGTGGGGCTTGAATTTATGAACTGTGAGATCATGATCTGAGCTGAAATCAAGAGTGAAACGCTTAAGTGACTAAGTCATCCAGGTGCCCTATAAAGCTGGGACTTAAGCTATATCAATTTGACTCAAATATTCATATGGTATTTCTGTAAAGAAAGCACGGGGTTTTTATTCACAGGATCTGAATTTAGAATTTTAGACCTTGGACATAAGTAGCTGTAAATGATATTTTACCTCTTAAAGCTTCATTTTTCTGATCTGTAACATGGTCATTATCATAACTACCTCATGAGTTGTAATCAGTATTTCCCATTCATTGAGCTGGCTTTGGAATATCTGCCCCATATTTGCGTCTTTGTGAATCCCTGTGTCTACCCAAGGCATTCTTTCCTGGGAGGCAATGTGTCAGGATGCTCTCATTAGAAACATGTTATGTGGTTTCAAAATGGATTTCAAGTTTTATAGAAGTGGGAAAGGTAATAGGTAATCAATATCATCCTCGAACAGAATTCTCATCACTGAACATCAGGTAGATGAATATCAGTTTGCAAGTGGCAGACTGCATACATATACTTGATCTGCTAGCCATGAGATTTTTGTTCTGGAATTAGAGGGAGGATTCCCAATCTCTCTTGCATCTCTAGCTGACCCATTGTCATTCTATGCACCAAATCATCCTCCTTCCCTCCCTCTCTCTGTAGCTCTGTCTCTGTCTATCTCTGTCTCTCTGTCCCTCTCTGTCTCTCACATTTTTGTTTAAAAATCCAAGCTGTTTTAGAACCAGGAAGTTGAGGGTCAAGAGCCTCCCCAGATAGATTTCCATATTTTGAGAAAGAAAAAGGAGAAACCTACTGTTGCTTCTTGCAGGTTTTTTTCTGAAAACGGATTTTCCCAGCTTAGCATTATATACAAGGCAGAGGAGATACAGAAGATAGAATTGTACATGGAAAGAACCAGGAGTGGCCAGCATGAGATAAAGCAATGATGGTAAAGGGCAGCAATGGAGGGAGTATCAGAAGCTAAGACATGGAGGGAAATTGTATGGTGGGAGGAAGCTGACAAAGAGAGTGAGTAAGGCAGATGGAGCTGAGACGACAGGGAGGCTGTTATGCCAGTGTCCACTTCTAGGAATCAGAAAGAGCTTCCAATAACCATTTTGAGAACACTCAGTTATATTTTCTTAAGTTTTTAGACTATATAAGCACATTCTTATTTTCTACACCTCCCACAGACACCAGTTAGCTTTTAGCTGTATTTATCGTTAAGCCATTCTATCCTTTTCAGAGGATAGCCAAAACCAAAATCAGGTCCTTGTTGACTGTGGAAAACATTGACTCAGAGACAGAGCCTCCGAGTCTAGGTATCTGCTTGAACCCTACCTCTTCACACAGTCCTACTATATTTTACATTATTTTCTTCCAAACACCCAGTGACATCTGGACTTCACATGTGTTTATTGATGATTCCCTTCATTAGCACATAAAGTGCTTGAGACCACAGTCCTTGCTAGGGTTCACGTTATGCTCTAGCTCAGAGAAGACATTCATTAAATGTGTACTGATGTCCCAGAAACAAGGTTTGTGAGATACATACACACACATATACATATACATACATATTATACATACATGCATTGTATGTATGTGTAATACGTATGTGTACATTAAATAAACATACATATGCATGTGTGCCATGCACATACACATTTTATGTCTATATTTATTTATTTAAAGTTACATACACACATTTTCCCCCTGCTCATTCCCTTTCCCTCTAATTTACCCATGCATAATATGAGAGAAGAACATAAAATGCATTTAAGTAGAAAACTTATTTTCCCTTTGGAGTTTGAAGAAACATTTTGTTCAGCACATATGGAGGCAGCATCAGCAGAACTTGTTACTAATTTTGAGTGAGATGCACAGAGTGTTGTGTATGATTATTAGATTGCACTGAGACACAGTAGCTCACTATTTTATTTCCTCTACCACTAGAGTGAGGTTCTTCTATCATTGCAATAATGGAAATTGCTAAAAGATTGACAGAACAATCCCTATGTGAGTCTCAGAACACTTCCAGTACAGAATCAAACAATAAAGTAGTATTATCCAAGTCTCTGTGACCATGTCCATTTCCCTGACATCTCATCAATATTGAAGCTAATATTGTTCAGTGCATGATATCAGTTTCTTGTCTTTTACTTGATTCTTCTTTCAGTTTTGCCTTGAAAGCCTGAGGTTGAAGCTGTATACTATGATAAATACTCCAGATTTCACCTGCCTGTGTGACTGAAGATTTGTGACATTTCTCCATCAACTTAATTGATTGATTTTTTGAATTAATTGATTGCAGTTTTTGAACAAAAGCTGCAATATTGGTTAATTAAAAAATATAAATATGTTCATGGATTGCTGTCATTGCATAAATGTTCAGTTATCCAGCAAAACTGAAATTATGTTATTATATCATAGGCCATTACTGCAGTATTCACAAAACCAAATCAGAACACAGAGTATTGAGAAAGTGAGAATCAGGAAAGAAAAAACAAAAAATGATAAAAACCATTTACTGAGTTCAGTTTGGTCTGAAATTGTGTTTAGCATGTTTTTTGCACCAATAAGGGGCATGATACCTAGATACATGTTCAAACTAGCAACCGAGTAGCTAGCAACTTGAATTATAATATAAAAGTATAAAATTATCAATTTTAAAGTTGTTATTCTGATATTTTTATCTTCACTATTTTTCCAACTACAATTTATTCAATTCCAAAAATTGCTATATAAATTATACCCGTGAAGGGGAATGGAGTCTTTTTTAAGAATTTGTGAATTCCTGTTAGCCATTCTATGGAATAAATATCTTGTCCCATTACTCACACTTGCTCCTAGTTATTGTGGGGCCACTTTGGGAATGTGTTGCTAACAAGATTTTACCAGTAGCTAGATTTGTGGACTGTCTCTATTCTTCTGGGCTTCAACCAGCCATTCACCCCACTGTCCTGTCTTCCTAACACAGGCATACCTATACTCAGGTCTCGATTGAGAACAATCGTCTCTGTTGACTAGGTTTTCTCATAAGAGGATCAGTAAATGACAAATCCACCTATTTTTCCCTATGGAATAATCCCTATGGAATAAACATTCACCTAAAAGAGATCCCAGGAATCCTCCTGTTCCATGGACATTTGTAGCTGTCATTGCTTACCTAACCTTGGGCTATGAATTCCTTCTTAATTCCAATTAAATCTGTCTTTAGTCTTCCTGTGATTTCTCTTAATTTAGACATTCTTCTGATATCTCATAACTGTTCATGAATTTTTTCTATATTACAGGATTTGAGGTAGAAGAGAGACCCGTGGCCAGGGACAGTCTCTGAAGCTTTTAATTTAATTTTGTATTTGAATATAATTGACACAGATGTAACATTAGTTCCAAGGGTACAGCAAAGTAATTCAACAACTCTGTATGTTACACCATGCATGGAGCTCTTTTCTCTAATGAACACTTATTTTAATTATAATCATATTGTTAACCAACACAATAAAACTTCAGTTTACTATAAATATTCACTGCAATTTTTGGCCTATCTGCATAAACATTCAAAATGTTTAACACAGTGAATTCTAAACTGTAAACGTTTGCAAATAAAGTATTGCTAGAAAATACAAAATATTAATAACACGTGAGAAGACTAAGATAATTTAATCAGAGAAACTGAGGGACGATATTTAATTGAGGCTCTATTATTATAGCTTCTGAGCAAACACAGGCTAGGTAGGATGAGGTATATGCCTCTTTAAAATAAAATCACAATTATGTAACTTCCTAGACTCCTTTGGAAAAAGTTAGTAAATAGGAATATAATTTTCTTGCTTTTTGCAAGCTTTCTCCAAAGTTACTACAGAAATATTTTTTTTCTTTTTTTACTCTCTTCACTTTAATGAAAGTTAAAATAATTGTAAATGTAACTGAATTGGCCTCAAAATAGAAGACATTATTATTAATTTTCAGTGCAATATAGTCCTTGGGTGTTATATAGATGCCATAAGATGTTAAATTATAACATGTATCCTCTAGATCAGAAAATAATAATAAGTTCTATGGTTTAAGTAACTAAATAGCACTCTCTATAACTGATTTATTACATCTTTATTTTTAAATGATCTATCCCCATAATAATATATACTTTCACAGAACAATTCTGATGTAGAAATGTTTTTACCGCTCTTCCTCAAGCTTGAAAAAGAGTGTTAAATACATTTTAAAGTAGACTTTGTCTATCTGATATGTCAGCATTCTTTTTGCCTATCTACAATATATTTATTCTATTTGTATTGATGTGTTTTGTCTAATCCCTTTATACCCAACTCTTACAGATATTATTCAGCGCTATATAAGCAAAGCATTAAATATTCAGCATCTAAAACCTAATTTTGCTGAAATGTGAAAATCAAGACCAGAGTGCACCCTATTGAACTATGAAAGTTATGGACCTTCTAAAAGTAATTTTTTAAGTGCATGTACACATTTTTTTTAAACCAGTGTGCGAGGGCTCAATGCTTCCCAACTGTCCCTTTTCAGGAAGTCTTGTTCCAAGGAAATTCTATAAAAATTTCTACTTCTGTATATTCCTCAATATTTTTTCTTCAATTCCTTATAAATAAAAATAGGGAGTTTTCACGTTCTGGCCAAGATGTTTTATCTTAACCTTCCACCAAAAAGGAAAACAAAACAAACAGCAACCAAATAATAAAAAACCCTACAAAAGTGAGATATGTATGAAAACACACACAAAAAAAAAACAAACCTCTGACAGACAGCATGAAGAGCAACTATAGTAAGCAACATTTGAGCAGCTATGATCTATGAGAGGCTGAGATACTGGAAGCACTTTATTCATTACTGGCTTGCCTTAGAGGACATAGATGAACACTGAGGAGCAGAATTTATGCTTTACTGATAAAGCAGGAGGGACTTGAGAACCAAAGTCCCAGAAGAGAGGAAATCTCAGTAAGTGAGCCCATATTCTGTGAATAATTTTTCCTTTATGCTGTAAAAAAAAAAAAAAAAAAAAAAAAAAAAAAAAACTCTATAAATTTCAAAGAAAAGTATCTGGCATCCAATCAAAAAATTTTAACTGCTAAAATTAGAACCAAACTGTCAAAGACAAGAATAAAACAGACAATAGAAAGACATCCACAGGCATGTACTATAGAATACATAAGATTAAGATGTATAAGAAAGTATTGAAAAAAGATGAAGAATTTCTGAGAAACAAGTGGATACAAAAGAATGAAACAAATATTAGAGCTAATATATTTTTAACTATAATTGTTCAAAATATAAGTGAAAAGGGTAAGTATAGAAGAAAGAACAGCAAATGAGGAGTGAGGTAAGTAAAAATATACAGAATGACACACAAAGAGAGAAAATAGTGGAAAATGTAGAAAAGAGTATAAGACATTTATGGGATATTGTGATGAGATCTACCATAAATGTAATTGGAGTCCCAATGGAATAACACAAAGGGAAAATGAAAGTAGAAATGTTGAAGAAATAATGAGTAAGAATTTCCCAACACTGATGAAAGACATCAAAAGAGATATTTAAGAATTTCTAAAAACTCCAAAAAAAGGTAAACACAAAGATAATCTGATCTAGGCATATCAGCACTAAACTGTCAAAATGCAGGGAAAGAAAAAGAAAGTATTCATTTTCAAGGAATATCCAAGGGACAAAGAACAACATTACAGTAGTAAATAATTACATTATATCTGATACCAATATCTGAAATAAATATTTCACCAAACAATAAAAATTCCACAACATCTCACTTCATGATATTGGAGTGTATGTTAGTGTTTGAGACAGAGATCAGAATCACTGAAAAGAGTCACTGAAAAGAGTCACTGAAAAGAGAATGGGGAAGAGAAGTAAGACAAGGGTCCAGAGTGACAACGTGATTGAGATTTTGCTCTAAATGAGAAAGGTAATCATTGGAGGACATCAAGCAGAGGAGTGACTTGTTTTGAATTAAGCAGTATTATTTCTGACTCCTGTGTTCTTCATAAAACAAAGAGGTACAAAGACAGAAGAGGAAGGACTAGTTAGATTACCTTTGTTGTGAACTAGATGAAAAGTTATCCTGACTGAATCTGAGTTTTAGCAGCAGATTAAAAGGGAAACATTTGGCTTCTGTAGATACTTTGAAGACAATGACTATCAGGATTTGTTGATGCCACAGATACAAGGAGTGAGAAAAATGGAGAATGGTAAGGAACCTTGATATAGGTTGTCACTGAATTTTACGATATCAAAAAAACTAAAGAGGAAATCAACTTGTGCTCTCAGCTCATTGCTAATTATGATGAATAAAAATTATGCAAACTTTGGCAAACTCAGAAAATATGCAAAGAACTGGCATTCTATAATATAAAAAACTATATTTATATTTACATATAATATACATCATTTACATCAACTAAATTAATAAGGAAATAGGGCTAAAATTGATAATAATCTCATTTTACCAATAAGTAATGGTCATTTGCAGGTATATGAACTAATTCAGGATAATTAATCTCACCTATTCCATTAAGACATGTCTTTTTTATATAAATATTTTTATACTTAAAAACTACTTACCAAATTATTAGTATTTATTTTTATTTTGATGATTGTATACTACTACAACTAATACTAATATATGTCAATAGTTTATAAGAAGCTTATAAATAGCTTAATACTCATCTTAATTGTCTCAGGAAATTAAAATAATTATGCTAATACATATCTTTTATAGCATAAATATGTATTATAAAGATCAAAAGCTGAGGGTAAAGATATCTTTCATATGTCTTATATGTGTGCATCTGCATAAAATTATTTGCAAGAAGTGGAATGGAAATTCAAAAATCATTAAGATATGGCACAAAAACAGACACATAGACCCATGGAATAGAATAGAAACCCCAGAACTAAACCCACAAACGTATGGCCAACTAATCTTTGACAAAGCAGGAAAGAACATCCGATGGAAAAGATAGTCTCTTTAACAAATGGTGCTGGGAGAACTGGATAGCAACATGCAGAAGATTGAAACTAGACCACTTTCTCACACCATTCACAAAAATAAACTCAAAATGGATAAAGGACCTGAATGTGAGACAGGAAACCATCAAAACCCTAGAGGAGAAAGCAGGAAAAGACCTCTCTGACCTCAGCCGTAGCAATTTCTTACTTGACACATCCCCAAAGGCAAGGGAATTAAAAGCAAAAATGAACTACTGGGACCTCATGAAGATAAAAAGCTTCTGCACAGCAAAGGAAACAAGAAACAAAACTAAAAGGCAACCAACAGAATGGGAAAAGATATTTGCAAATGACATATCAGACAAAGGGCTAGTATCCAAAATCTATAAAGAGCTCACCAAACTCAACACCCGAAAAACAAATAACCCAGTGAAGAAATGGGCAGAAAACATGAATAGACACTTCTCTAAAGAAGACATCCAGATGGCCAACAGGCACATGAAAAGATGCTCAACGTCGCTCCTCATCAGGGAAATATAAATCAAAACCACACTCAGATATCACCTCACACCAGTCAGAGTGGCCAAAATGAACAAATCAGGAGACTATAGATGCTAGAGAGGATGTGGAGAAACGGGAACCCTCTTGCACTGTTGGTGGGAATGCAAACTGGTGCAGCCACTCTGGAAAACAGTGTGGAGGTTCCTCAAAAAATTAAAAATAGACCTACCCTATGACCCAGCAATAGCACTGCCAGGAATTTACCCAAGGAATACAGGAGTACTGATGCATAGGGGCACTTGTACCCCAACGTTTATAGCAGCACTTTCAACAATAGCCAAATTGTGTAAAAAGCCTAAAAGTCCATCAACTGATGAATGGATAAAGAAATTGTGGTTTATATACACAATGGATTACTACGTGGCAATGAGAAAGAATGAAATATGGCCCTTTGTAGCAACGTGGATGGAACTGGAGAGTGTGATGCTAAGTGAAATAAGCCATACAGAGAAAGACAGATACCATATGTTTTCACTCTTATGTGGATCCTGAGAAACTTAACAGAAACCCATGGGGGAGGGGAAGGGAAAAAAAAGAAAAAAAGGAGATTAGAGTGGGAGAGAGCCAAAGCATAAGAGACTCTTAAAAACTGAGAACAAACTGAGGGTTGATGTGGGGGTGGGAGGGAGGGGAGGGTGGGTGATGGGTATCGAGGAGGGCACCTTTTGGGATGAGCACTGGGTGTTGTATGGAAACCAATTTGACAATAAACTTCATATATTGAAAAAAAATAAAGAGATAAAGTATCAGAAATCAGAAGCCATTTAAAAAAAAAAGAACAAAAATCATTAAGATAAAGAATGTAAATTTCTAAATGTGAAAATAGTTTTATGTAACCTTTTAAATAAATATTGATTTTAAATAAATACAGGTTATAAATCCATATGAGATTTGTATTCCATTGAATGCATCTTAAAAATGGATAATACCAGATTAATTTTCAAATGTCATTATATGCTATATATATATGTATATAAAACATTACATATATATAACATAACATATATAACAATATATATATGTAATATTACATACATTATATACTATATATATATATATATATATATATATATATATATATATATAACATTACATCCTTTGTACCTTTAAACTTCCTATGGCACATGATTTTTCAAAATTACTTTTGGGAAAATAAACATATTTGAAGATCACTGTTGGGAGGAGGCTTTCATTAATTACAATTAAAGTTTATGATTTACTCAAAAGCTTTTGCTATTTTCTTAGGGTAGTGCATTGTAAGATTTCAGGTATTGAAATAACAAAAAAAAATGCTCATTATGTTAGAATCACTGAAATAAAAAGCAAAATATAATGTGTTAAGGGAGATAGGGATTTTGTGCCGGCAAGGGTCAGAGTATACATTTTATCTATTAAGGTATTACGACGCCAGGAATTTAGAGTTAGGTACATTGGATTGTTTTCAAAATTGGAAATACACATTTTAGAGTTATATGCTTTTTTTTTCCCGAAGTGGAAGATGTTGATTTTCTTTTTTAGACTCGGTTGAAATGGTGATTGACACTTTTTTTTTTCAAAATAGGAATCCAAGATAAAAGATCCAATGAAATAGTCAAAAATTTTTGAATAGGAAGCATCTCTTTAGAGCAGAGATAAATGCAGTGGACTCTGATGTGATCTGTGTTGGGACAGTTGGAACTGAATAGCTTAGCCACAGGTGATGCAGACAACTGCTGGGTTTGCATTTCAGAATGCTACTAAATGGTCATGAAAATGACCTGCAAAACGTTTTAGGCGTTATTTGCTGTACTCTCTGAAAACAATGCTATAAATAATTCTTTTAGAGGTGTATGTAAATATTAAGTGATGTTTCAGCTTTATGAATCTACATTGGATGGTAGTTTGTAGAAATGTCTTTCTTTACTAAATAGAATTTTAGCTTAAATTTTGTTTATATTGGTTCAGATTATTAAAATTTTCTGCTTCTTCTACACCACCCTCAAAATTTAGACTTCTTAAAATTGATGTGTAATTACTTATAATACAGCTTTTTTTTTTTAAAGTTACCTTGACCCAGTTTTTTAGTCCCTGACTAGAGGCTAGTGAGTCAGTTCTCCTTTTTGAGCAAGTGATTAAGGTCATGCACCAACCATTTCCCTTATAGAGCTCCCATACTCTGGGCCACTATGTGCCTTCCTAATTGTACCAGGGCCAGGAACCAGGCACCTAGGACAACCCCTGTGTCCCCAAACTAGTCAAATTAGCCAACTGACAGGGAGCAAAATCTACTTAACCCATCCCTGCTTGCCATACACGTACTGCGCCCCCCCAACAGCTCCAACTTATTGTTACCCTGTGTCCTAAGGCCATACCTCCTGGGTCTCTGTTGTCAGACTTATCTCCTTTCCAGCTGTAACAAAGTATTCTGCCTTTTATTTACCCAAGGGTCAGTGTTTTATGTCATACTATCAAAAGAATTATTAAGTCTTATAAAACATTAATCAACAAATGTTTATTAGTGTATGCCAGGATCATAAGAAGCAAAGACTACTGATGCTCTGAGGCATATATCATCTATATATTTATGTCTATATATCATCTAACATATATATAGCATATATGCATATTTGTAAATTATAGTATTTGCTTTCTTCTTTCTAATATGTAGCTTTCTTAAGTAGCTTTCTAATAAAAATCTCTTTATTTCAGCAAGACTGGAACTTTACTGAAAATAGGGTTGGTATAACTGGTGAAAATTTTTGAATTATAGCTTTTTTTTTTTTTAATTTTTTTTTTTCCAACGTTTATTTATTTTTGCGACAGAGAGAGACAGAGCATGAACGGGGGAGGGGCAGAGAGAGAGGGAGACACAGAATCGGAAACAGGCTCCAGGCTCTGAGCCATCAGCCCAGAGCCCCACGCGGGGCTCGAACTCACGGACCGCGAGATCGTGACCTGGCTGAAGTCGGACGCTTAACCGACTGCGCCACCCAGGCGCCCGAATTATAGCTTTTTTAAATGTTTATTATTTTTGGGAGACAGCACGCAGAGAAAGGGCAGAGAGAGGGACACAGAATCGGAAGAAGGCTCCAGGCTCTGATCTGTCAGCACAGAGCCTGACACGGAGCTCAAACGCACAGACCGCGAGATCATGACCTGAGCTGAAGTTGGCCGCTTAACCAAATGAGCCACCCAGGCACCCTGAATTATAGTTTTAAACCAAAATATTATATAATTTTCAACGTCATCAAATAATAAATAATGAGTCTAGTATACCAAATTAAAGGTCTAACTTATAAATGAATAATATCTTGATAGATGTTCCTAGATATTTGTTAACTGGCAATAGGCTACTAGAGAGTCTTATTTCTCTTGATGCAGTGTTTAGCAATCTTGGTGAAGTGTAATTTACAACACAAACAATTAAGCTGCATCCATGTGGAGTGAGCAATGCAATGACTTTTGAAAGGTGTATACAACCATGAAACAACCACCACAATCAATGTCTAAAAACGTCCTCAGTCTTCTGTTAATTCTTTCTTCCCTTTTTCTTGGTACCACACAAACACTAATCTGTTTTATATCACTATAGCTTAGTTTTCTTCCTCTAGAAATTAATATTAGTGGATCATGTATTTCCTTTTGCATCTAACATCTTTTACTCTAAATAATGATTTTAAGATTTGTCCCCCATGGTCATTCATTACTGATTGCTAATAGTATTCCATTGACCGGACATACAATTTTTAGCGTGACCATTTACCTGCTGACAGGTATTTGTTTTGTATAAAGTGTTTTGTTTTTATGAATACAGTTCCTATGAACTTTTATATACAGATCTTTGTAGGAAAATAGATTTCACCTCTTAGGGCTAATACCCAGGATTGGAATAACTGAATTGAGAGGTAGGTATATGTAGAACTTTATTTAAAAAATGCTGAAGTGGTTATAACATTTTATATTCTCACTGACAGTGTTTGGGGCATCTCAACCCCAGGTATCTTCACTTATACTAGTATTATCAGCCTTGATTACAGATGTCTTAGAGAAGATGCAGTTACATCACAGTGGTTTTATTTATTTTCCATCTTCCTAGTGATTATAGACATAGAGTAACTTGTCATATGTTTATTAGCCACTTTGTTTTATCTTTTTTTTTTAACTTTTTTGTTTCAAGCTTTTATTTAAATTCTAGTTAGTTAACATACAGTGTAATATTAGTTTCAGGAGTAGAATTTAGTAACTCATCACTTACATATAACACCCACTGCTTATCACAAAAAATGCCCTCCTTAAAACTCATCACCCATTTAACCTATCCCCTACCCACCTGCCTACCAGCAACCCTCAGAGTTTGTACTCTATTGTTCACACTGTTTTATGGTTTGCTCCTCTCTTTTTCCCCCTTATGTTCATCTGTTTTATTTCTTATACCACATATCGGTGACATCATATGATATTTGTCTTTCTTTGACTTATTTCACTTAGCATAATACACCCTAGCTGAACCCACATCATTGCAAATGGAAAGTTTTCATTCTTTTTCATGGCTGAGTAATATTTCATGGTATTTATATACCAACTCTTCTTTGTCCATTCATTAGTCGATGGACATTTGGGTTCTTTCCATAATCTGGCTATTGTTGATAATGCTGCTATAAACATTGGGGTCCATCTGCCTCTTTGAATCAATATTTTTGTATCCTTTGAGTAAGTACCTACTAGTGCAATTGCTAGATTATAAGGTAGCCTATTTTTAACTTTTTGAGGAAACTCCAGACTGTTATCCAGAGTGGCTGCACCAGTTTGCATTCCAATCAACAGTGTAAGAGTGTTCCTCTTTCTCCACATCTTCACCAACACATGTTGAATCCTGTGTTGTTAATTGTAGCCATTCTGGAAAGTGTGGGGTGATATCTCATCATGGTTTTGATTTGTATTTCCATAATGATGAATGATATTGAGCATCTGTTCATGTATTTGTTAGCCATCTGTATATCTTCTTTGGAGAAATGTCTATTCATGTATTCTGCCCATTTTAAAACTGGATTATTTGTATTTTGGGTGTTGATTTGGTAAGTTCTTCATAGATTTTGTATACTAACCCTTTATCAGATATGTCATTTGCAAGTATCATCTCCTATTCCAAAAGTTGCCTTTTAGTTTTGTTGATTGTTTCTTTCACTGAGTAGAAGCATTTTATCTTGAGGAACTCCCAGTAGTTCATTTTTGCTTTTGTTTCCCTTGCCTTAGGAGACATATCTAGTAAGAAACTGCTATGGCCAAAGTCAAAGAGGTTGCTGCCTGTGTAACCCCTTAGGATTTTCTCACACTTAGGTCATTCATCCATTTTGAATTTATTTTTGTATATGGTGCAAGAAAGTGGTCCAGATTCATTCTTCTGCATGTTGCTGTCCAGTTTTCCCAACACCATTTGTTAAAGAGACTTTTTTCCATCAGATGTCTTTCCTGCTTTGTAAAAGATTGGTTGATGATATAGTTTGTGGGTCCATTTATGGGCTTTCCATCTGATACCATTGATCTATGTGTCTGTTTTTTGTGCAAATACCATACTGTTGATGATGACAGCTTTGTAATATAACTTGAAGTTCAGGATTGTGATGCCTCCAGCTTTGCTTTGTCTTTTTCAAGGTTGCTTTGGCTATTTGTGGCCTTTTGTGTTTCCATACAAATTTTAGGACTGTTTGTTCTAGTTCTGTGAATGCTGGTGGTATTTTGATAGGGCTTGATTCAATGTGTAGATTACTTTGGGTAGTGTAGACATTTGAACAGTGTTTGTTCTTCCAATCCATGACCAATTGAATGTTTTTTTTCCATTTCTTTGTGTCATCTTCAATTTCTTTCACCAGTGTTCTACAGTTTTGAGAGTATATATCTTTTACCTCCTTGGTTAGGTATTTATTCCTAAGTATCTTAGGGTTTTTGGTGCAATTATAAATGAGATCGATTCTTTGCTTTCTCTTTCCACTGCTTCATTATTAGTGCATATAAATGCAACAGATTTCCATACACTGATTTTGTATACTGCAAATTTACTGAATTCGTGTATCAGTTCTAGCAATTTTTTGGTGGAATCTTTTAGGTTTTCTACATAGAGTAGCATGTCCCCTGCAAATAATTAAAGTTTGACTTCTTCCTTGCCAGATTGGATGCCTTTTATTTCTTTTTGTTGTCTGATTGCTGAGTCCAGGACTTCCAGTACTATGTCATATAGCAATGGTGAGAATGGACATCTCTGTCTGTTCCTGACAATAGAGGAAAAGCTTTGTTTTTCCCCCATTGAAGTTATGAGCGGTGAGTCTTTCATATATGGCCACTATGATGTTGCAGTATGTTCCCTCTATCCCGGCTTTGTTGAAGAATTTTATCAAGAACAGAGGCTATATTTTGTCAAATGCTTTATCTGTGTCTATTGTTGTTCCTATCCTTTCTTTTGTTCCTATCCCTTCTTTTATTAATGTGGTGCATCACACTGATTGATTTGTAAATACAAATCAGCAGCCCAGGAATAAATCCTACCTGATCATGGTGAATAATTCTTTTAATGCACTGTTGGATTTGATTTGCCAGTATCTTGTTAAGAATTTTTGCATCTGTGTTCATCAGGGATATTGGCCTGTAATTTTCTTTTTTAGTGGGGTTCTACGTTAGGTTTTGGAATTAGGGTAATGATGGCTTTGCAGAATGAATTTGGAAGTTCTCTTTCCATTTATATTTTTTTGGAAGAGTTTGAGAAAAATAGGTATTACCTCTTCTTTAAGTGTTTGGTAGAATTCCCCTGGGAAGCCATCTTGCCCTGGACTTTTGTTCATTGGTAGATTTTTGATTACTGTTTCAATTTCTTTCCTGGTTATGGGCCTGTTAAAATTTCCTATTTCTTCCTGTTTCAGTTTTGGTAGTTTATATATTTCTACGAATTTATCATTTCTTCCAGACTGTCCAATTTGTTGGCATATAATTTTTCATAATATTGCCTTATAATTATTTGTATTTCTGTGGTGTTGGTTGTGATCTCTCCTCATTTGTTATTTCATTTTTGGGTCTTTTTTCTTTTCTTTTTGATAAGTCTGGCTAGGGGGTTACCAATTTTATTAATTCTTTCAAAGAATAAGCTCCTGGTTTCATTAATCTATTCTACCATTTTGTTTGTTTCTATATCATTTATTTCTGTTCTAATCTTTATTATTCCCTTCTTCTGTTGGCATTAGGCCTTATGTCCAATTACTTTGCTTTTTTTCCCCTCTGTTTAGATTTAATTTATAGTGATCTATCTTTAAATTCAGTGAATCTTCTATAATTTTAAATCATGGCATTAAATATGTTGATTCTTGCCTCTTTAATAATGTACAAAATTATGTGTGGCCATTTGGAGTGAACTTTGCTGGTCTGTTTGCTAAACGGATGTGATTTTTTTTTCCAGAAAACAGGAACAGTTTTGCCCTAAGGGAATATGCTGGCTTGTTCCAGCATAGTAGAGAACAAAATTTGAGTTTCTACAGAAAATTCTAGATGTTTTGAGGAATTTGAATCTAGTAATTTTTTTTAGCTTTGAGGTAGAATTGACAAAATTGTAAAATATATAAAGTGAATGTCATGGGCGCCTGGGTGGCTCAGTCAGTTAAGTGTCCAACATCGGCTCAGGTCATGATCTCACAATTTGTGGGTTCGAGCCCCGTGCCGGGCTCTGAGCTATCAGCACAGAGCCTGGAGCCTGCTTTGGATTCTGTGTCTCCCTCCCTCTTGCCCCACCCCCACTCATGTTTTGTCTCTCTCTCTCAAAAATAAACTTTAAAAAATTAAAAAAATAAAGTGCACATCACATACATTTTTAAAATAACTATATACACAATGAAAGGAACCCCACTATCTAATTAACACCTGCCACTTATTATCTTGTGCGTGTGAGAATATTATTAGCAAATTTCAATTATATAATAGAGCATGAACAACTATAGTCACTATGATTAACATTAGATCCTCAGATCTTATTTATCTTATAGCTGAAAATTTGTACATTTACCAACCTCCCCCTATTTTCCCCACTTCACAACCCCTGGCAATCACTATTCTAGTTTCTATAACTTTTACATTTTTTAAAATTGTTTTCACATATAAGTGATATCATATGGTATTTGTCTTTCTCTGCCTAGATTATTTATCTTAGCATAATGCCTTCAAGTTCCATTCAACTGTTGCAATCACAGGATTTCCTTCTTTCTCATGGCTGAGTAATACACCACTGTGTGTGTGTGTGTGTGTGTGTGTGTGTGTGTGTCTGTCTGTGTCTGTGTGTGTGTATCAGATATTCTTTATCCCTTCATTTATTGAAGGAAACTTGTATGGTTTCCATATTTTAGCTATTGTGAATAATGTTGCAGTAAACAAAGACATGTAGATATCTCTTTGAAATCCTGTTTACATTTCCATTGGATATTTACCCAGAAGTGGGATTGCTAGATCATATGAAAGTTCTATTTCCAAATTTTTGAGGAAACTTCATATTGTTCTCTGTAGTGGTTGTACCAATTTGCATCCCCATAACAGTGCACAAATGCTCTCTTTACATCTTTGCCAACACTTGTTACTTCTTGCCTTTTGGATGACAGCCGTTCTATCAAGTGTGAGGTAATATCTGACACTTTTGTTTTGTTTTGTTGATTTGCTTTTCCCTGGTGATTAGTGATGTTGACCACCTTTTCAAGTTTCTGTTGGCCATCTATATATGCTCTTTCGAAAAATTTCTATTTAGTTACTCTGCCCATTTTTTAATCAGATTTCTTGAATTGTATAATCCTTTTAATATATTTTGGTTATTAACCCCTTCTCAGGTATAAGATTTGCTAATATTCTCTCCCATTTCATAGGTTAACTTTTCATTTTGTTAACTTCCTTTGCTGCAGAAGCTTTTTAGTTTGATAGAGTCTCACTTGTTTTTGTGTTGCCTTTATTTCCGGTGTCAAATCCCAAAAACCATTGCCAAGACTGACATCAAGGAGGTTACTCGTATGTTTTCTTCTAGGAACTTCATGGTTTTAGGTCTTATGGTCAAGTGTTTAATCCACTTCAGTTGATATTTGAGTAATTTGTAAAATAGGGGTCTAGTCGTGCATTCACTGATAACACATTTTTATTTAAAGTTGTGTGTGTGTGTGTGTGTATAAAACAGATGCTTTAAGACTTTTGCTTATCACTGTCTATGCACACTTAGATTTATTTTTTTATTGACTAGGTCATCATTTTGTTTTGTATGTTTATGTGCCTTTTTACGTTTTCTTTGCATGTTTAGCTGGTTAGGAAATAGACAGTGCTGAGATTAGATTGCAGTTGTTCTATATACTGTTGTGTTCTTTTAAGAATATTTTGTTGTTGCAGCAGCAGGCAGTAAACTCACATGGACTCAAACTGCAAATGCTGTCTCCTTGGTATGCAGCAGCTGATGTCTCTTTCTTATCAATATTATTTCCTACTGCTGTCTTTTATCTAGGACCCCAGGGGTTCTCCAATGTTTATGCATAATTTGGCTTTCAGACAAGCATTTTTTAAGCGACGTGGCTCACTCTGTGATTTTCCTAAATCTGTAGATTCTGCCCCAATTGACAGCTGCTTTATGAGCCTCAAATATTCTTTCCTCTGATGCATCAAGCCTAGAAAGCTTTAACTTCTGCCATTTGAACTCCTCGCGGCTAAGAAATGCATTCAGTTGAAAATAATAAAATGACAACAATAAAAAAAAGAAGAAACATGTCTAGTTTTATCTTGCTCTAATATTCAAGAACAAATCCTTGCTTGCCTCCACTTGCATTAACACTGGATCATCTTGCATATATCATACATAGATAATACGTATATGCACATTTATATATTTGTGTTAAGTCACACAAAAGTTTTATTTTATATTTGTATTTCTTGCTTGTATTTATATTTATCTCTCATCTACATACCAAAAGGAACTATTAAAATACATAATGTGAAAAGAAAGATGGTTAGCCAGCATGGATGATGTTGATGTCAACTCTCCAGATAAGAAAACTAGGTGGTGAGGACGGGTTTGGACATTCTACTTTTAAGGTACCTATATGGAATGCAAGAGACAGTGTCAACTAGGCAGTTAAATATATAGACTTGGAGTTAGGGGTGGAATTGTGTTAAGATGTAAGTCTGTGATTCATGCAGGTGGGTAGGCAGCTGACATGCACGAGTGCAGCCTTTTTGGCTGTTTATCTGCTGTCTGCTATGCTTGGCAATGCCGTGGTGTTAATGGTTTTTGTGAAAGTGTTGGAGAGGTAAGTCTCTTTTTCTATTTCTCATTACCTTCTCCTCCATCACCTCCACCCCAAACTCTTATTTCTTCTCTTATTTTCTTCAGTCTGTCACTCCTTCCTTTCCTCCTCTTTCTGTACCTCCTTTTCTCTTTTTCTTTCTTTTTTGTTTTCTTATTTCTTCCTTCCTTCCTTTCCTCATTCCTCCCGTCCTTCCTTTCTTTTCTTTCTTTCCTTCTTTCTTCCTTCCTTCCTCTCTTTCTTTCTTTCTAATTTCTTTATTTCTACTTTTTGAAATCCTGTTAAGCCAGCATTTTTTCTTCTGTCTGTTGATTTTGCCTAAGTTCTTATATCCAGCCCTCTCATTCTTACCTGTCGGGTTCCCCTTTTTGGTATGCGTATCTTTTTTTTTTTTTTTACTTTTTCTACAGGTGACTGTATCACATCTTTGCTCCTTAAAAAAAATCCTTTACCTTTCTTGAATGTGTAAGTAAACTATATTGTAGTTTCCTCCTCCTAATTTTAAAAAGCAGGTGAGTTGACTGTTTACAGTTCCTCCAAGGAAACAGTTAACACAATTCATTCAGCCTTGGGAGTTTTCCTGTGGTTAATGATTGCTGATTAAAGCCATTGGGAGGAGCCCTCAGCTGGTATCTTTGGGTGTTAATTTCACTATTGCTGGCACATCTTTTTCCAATCTGTTGCCCCACAGATTTTTCCCATTAGTTTTGTCATTTGTCCTCTTTTCACCTCCTTTTGGAAGTTCACAGATTACAAGTGAAGTCAGATCCAAAGCATTTCACAGTGCTGCTCTGATTCAACTGTGAATGCCCAACAGAGACAAAGTAATTGATTGTTAAGTTCCTAAGTTATTAACACAGTTGATGGTTGACTTCATTAAACTAAAGCTTCCTCTGGATTCTGTAATAACAAATGCAATCTGTCTTGTAAGTAAAAAAAATAAATAACTAAAAGTTTCAATTCCATGGACATATATGGAATAAATGTTTGAGGTGGTGCATGACATACTGTTTGCTGCTGGCACAAAGACAAATAGATCATGGTCCTGAACTTGAAGTGCTCCTAGTCTGAAGAATCCTATAATAGGAATATGGACAGGATCTATACAGACAACAAAAAAATAATTACAACACGACCTACCTTCAGTAAGGTCTTGGTTATATTTCAGGAAAAATGGGCAGTGTACTAGAGTTCAAGGAAATAATCTTGTTTACCATCCCTTTGCAATTCTATACATATACATTCACAGATTCATTTATAGACTGTTCGTTTAAGCAACACCATTTAGAGTTATTGTTTTAGCATTATTTATTTGACAGTATATATACATTATCCCATACAATATTGGAAATTATGCTATACAAAGAACAAACCCTTTCTCAAAGAAATTTATGGGTATGAAATAAGTAGCAAACAATTCCTAACATCATGCTTAATGTTGAAGATGAGTCCTTGTATATGTTTTTGTTTGTATTGTTATTATGTGAAGAATGATCCTAGAGGCTATAACTTCTGCTAATTATTACTACACCATTTAGATTTGATAAAAATAATTCTAGAAATCCAAAGACTTTGGAATTCTAGCTTTAGAATGGAAGAAAGAGAAAAATAAACTAAACAGAAATCTCAAAATATCTAGAGAAAACTGTTAGATTATTAATTTTTTTTCAATGTGTTTAAGTCCTACATGGCCACTTCCATGTAAGAAAAAAAAAACATATGCCTTTTTTCCCAAATACTTTTGTTCTGTTTCTCATTTTTATTTGTGCCTATCAGAATGCTTATGGATGTAATTCATAAATGCTCTCCTGAAGATATCATATGTATTCAAAACTAAATTAGGGCCCAAAATAAAGACTGCATTAATTTTGCTGCAGGGAAACACAGGTTTTTTTAGGGTAATGCATTAAATTTCTTATTAAATAGTATGTGACATACAAATAGTGTGAGATTGCAAAGGATTTTAAAATCTGTAACTCAGTCATCCTAAAAACAAGCCAAAGAAGTAAGCTCAGAATAATCAGAGCTCCTAGATATTTTGTTTCTAGTTCTAGTGTTCTGTCTTTATGGACTCTTTATATTGAGTATTAAAATTCATGTCTTTGTTTTTAATACTTGAAATTGGAATAGATATGACACATATATAGATATATTTAGCAAGCAAAGAATAGTTGAAAACTAACAAAACTCCTTAAAATCAGTTTGTAGATATGGGAGGTAGAAATAGTAGATTTGAATAGCGTAAGTGATGCAGACATTATAGATAGTATTGAATTTATTTTAAAACTTTCTAAATAGCAGCATTAACTATACACCATAAAGTAATTCAGTAAATTACCATGAGGCCAGACCTCTGAGATTTTGTAGTTAACACATATTTATGACAAAACAAAAAAATCAAAATGAAAAAATAAATAATAAATAAAAATTCAGGTAACACACATTTGCCAGACATATTTCTGACTAGTCTAAAAATAATCAAATCCAGAGGGAACAGGCATCACGTAAATGGAAGATTATTTAGAAAGCTGTATTCTAGTAGGACTAGGGAGGAAAATAAAATAAATGGAAAAGGAAGTAATCAAGTCCCTAATAGCTGGGAAAACTAATAACCCAGGATGCCCTTGCGACTCATTAGAGCAAACAAGAGGAAATGAAAACCTGTATACAGATAGCCCAGTCAACGTTTTTAATCCATGGAAATTAAAGCTAGAGAGAATATTGTAAAACAAATTCACAGAAAATCCTGACATACCATTTTAGATTTCCATGTCTTCAACTTAATTATATCTGTTTCCCCTGTTATTTCTCTCCTATCATCTCACATTAATACACAAATGCAAAGTGAGAAAGAACTATGAAATCAACATTTATGGACCAAATAACTTCCAAATATGTATTTAGCCCGAAGCCTTTTTGTCAGTAGTTCTGGGCATTTTATGCATCAATCATCATTCTTATAATCCAGACTCATTTTCTCCATGTCACCATGTAGCATACTTTTTTGGATTGTGCTAATGACAAGATTCTTCAGTGAAATGGCTTTAATTTTAAATAAATGGTTGGTATATCATTTTCTTCCATTCCTATAATCAATTACTTATACTTTTCTTTAAATTCTTTCTTTAAAGTAAATAATGTATCTATCATCCTACTGTCTATTTTTTTCTTTACCTTAGCTCTAAATATTGTATGTTCAGGCTTTATTTTGTATAACTTCCAAATATATCTTGATATATTAAGGGTGCTCAAAATATTTTAATTGATTTGAGAATACACAGACTGGATTTTGAACCATATGATAATTGAATTTAGATAATTCAGTACCTTTTTTTCTAATACATTGCCATCATGCTTAGTGTTGTTTTATAAACATTTAACATTAAATGAATATGGAAAATGATATTTTACTGACTATATAAATATACTATAAGAACTGTAGTGTCAGGGGTGCCTGGGTGGCTCAGTTGGTTAAGTGGCCGACTTCGGCTCAGGTCATGATCTCATGGTCCGTGAGTTCGAGCCCCACATCGGGCTCTGTGCTGACAGCTCAGAGCCTGGAGCCTGTTTCGGATTCTGTGTCTCCCTCTCTCTGACCCTCCCCTGTTCATGCTATGTCTCTCCCTGTCTCAAAAATAAATTAAAAAAAAATGTTAAAAAAATTAAAAAAAAAAAAGAACTGTAGTGTCAAGATTTTGTATATTTACAGATGTGTGTCTACATGGGATGTATACATTTAGAGAAACATAAAAAATATGAACTACCAAGAATGCAAAATGCATTCCAGAACATTTAAAATTAGTCCCAAGCCTGAACAAATTCACTTTCCTAAAATTAATTAGGCTAGGACAATATTTTCTTATTCCCCACTCAACTCCTCTGTCCTGCTGCCTCTTCTGCCTATCACTTGGGCTTTCTTATTTACCTCATGGTAATTTCATTTGGATTCCTTATAACTGACCTTGGCTTTCTTCCCTCTATTCTAGCCTTTCTCACTGGTACTCTATATCATGTTTCCACCTCTAATTCCATTACTGATGTCATTTGAAAGATTTTTGGTTTGCTTGATTATGTTATTACATTTTGCACCACTGTGAGAAAAATAATATCAGAAACAAATGAGATGAGAGATAGTTTGGAAACGTATAAATGAACTTATTTACAGTGGGAAAAAATTATATAATTGTGACTATATTTTCACACACACACACCTCATAGATGAAACGAGGAACACGTGTTTCATCAGCAAGACGACCAGCAGCTGACAGAAGCTTCTCTTTGACTCCATGACTGGAGCACACAAATCTTAGACAATGGAAAACAGCAGCACAGATGGCATATTTCCCTCACAGGATATAAGTGATTTTAATGAGGCTTGAAAATTGTCACCTTCATAGATGAACGTATTTACAATCTTTTCTTATTTATTCACTTATAGCTAACTCTGGATTACACAGTTATTCTTGTCCTCCTGATGCTTTTCTTCATGATAGAGTATACTCACACAATTCCATATATTCTGTACTCTTATTTGCTTCTCCTAATATACTAGAATAGTTTATAGTATGTGTTTAAATCATGATGATATTAAGCAACTTGCTGAAATAAAATCTATCTAGTAAGTCAAGAGTAAAACTCAGATGTTCTAGTTTTGGTTCAGTGACTTTAAAATACTGTACTTTGTGGGGCGCCTGGGTGGCGCAGTCGGTTAAGCGTCCGACTTCAGCCAGGTCACGATCTCGCGGTCCGTGAGTTCGAGCCCCGCGTCAGGCTCTGGGCTGATGGCTCAGAGCCTGGAGCTTGTTTCCGATTCTGTGTCTCTCTCTCTCTCTCTCTGCCCCTCCCCCGTTCATGCTGTCTCTCTCTGTCCCCCAAAAAATAAATAAACGTTGAAAAAAAATTAAAAAAAATACTGTACTTTGTTTCCTATTGAAATATTTCAACTTAATATTAATTTAAATTTCAAAATCTGTATTCTAATTCCTAAGTTGAATTTCAGCTGGAATCATCATGTAACATATTTTGTTCAATAATTTTACTTGACCCACAAGAGAGAGAAATTAATGTATATTAGACGTATAAATGTTCCTTTATTGCCATGGTGCTTCACTCTGAACTATAATGTTTTCAATGACAAAACTTTATCATTTAGGAACTTGAGATTCTCACACCTTGTGCACAAAATGTATTATATTTTGTTGCCTGGATTGAGTCACTCACTGGCATTCATGTATATTTTGTTCTTTTCTATTTTCTTTATTTCTAGAAGAGCTGCTGGCATTCAATAAATACATTGAAAAAGTGAGTAGAAAATTAATGAACGAGTCTCCACTCCTCTTGCAGAACTTACAAAATAAATTAGTATTTCAGATGAAACAATTGACATTCAATGACACACTAAAGAGAATATAAGTGGCATTTGTAATACAGAACGTATAGGTTTAAAGAGTAAGATAATTGAACAAACTTGGTGAAGATGATCTCACGCTACTGACAGGTTTTCACTGAAAGATAATTCTCTCTTACAAGTTCAAGATAGTCCCACATGTTGTATCTACATATTGAAACACAATATCGAGAGGCAGAGAAAGGACCCTTGGGTATGTTATGTTTTTCCTAGGGATAAGCAACATTCTTCTTTAATGTCCCCAGGAGACCCATCCCAAGTCTCTGTGGGTATAATTGGACCACATATTCACTGAGAAGGAAGGCTTCCAAATCACGGGCTCATCTCAGTACATAGGACATAGCTGATGCTTTGTCTCCTCCAGACCTGAGTCCAGCAAGGTGGAACATTAGTTTGTGAATGTTAGTGTGTGACTCCACAGTGGCTTGTATGAGAATGAAGTTGTCTGTAAATTTAATCCTGAAAATGTACTCTATTAAATGGTCTTTTATCTGTTTTATCTAAACTGTATTATCTTGAGGTTTTTGGCTTGTAGTTAACTCCTTGAATAATTTTTGGCAACATCAGAATCCTTTCCATCACCTCCGAGCATATTTCACCAGAAATTATGGAAAGAAATATTAAAAAAGGAGTACTTGAGCTGTCTCACTTAGAAATCCTAACATGTTCAGGGGCGCCTGGGTGGCTCAACTGGTTAAGCTTAAGTGTTCTACTCTTGACTTTGCCTCAGGTCGTGATCTCAAGGTTCCTGGGTTTGAGTCTCATATTGGGCTCCGCACTGACACTGCTGTGGAGCCCGCTTGACATTCTTTCTCTCTCTCTTTGCTCCTCTCCCACTCGTTCTCTCTCTCTCTCTGTCTCTCAAAATAAATAAATAAACATTTAGAAAAAGAAATCCTTAGGTGTTTGGTTTGTCTTTGTGAGTTTTATTGCTAATCAAAAATGAATAAGACAATTTTAATAACAAACCTATTGTGAATTGAGTTAGGAACCAAGCTTATATTTTCTGATGTCTGCTTTTAGGTAGAAAAGTGAAAGAGAATCAACAACTTATTAAACTTGTTTAAACAAATGGTCCTTTTCAATGAATTTATATGAAGAAAATATTTTTATTTAAAAATCATATCATTACTACAATTTAGAGATCAAGATTTCATTCTCTATATTGGAGCTCAAAAATAATTCAACTTTTTGGAATTTCTTCAAAAGAATACAGCAAACTGTCTATATTGCCAGAAAACATACATCACTCACATCTAACAGAAAATGTCATTCTTAAATATCCACACTGTTTTTGCAAGAATAAAGGAAATAAGGTAAAAATGGCAGCAAAGCACTTGAAATATATTTTATAAGCAACTGTATTTCCTACTGTACCTCACACTGTCCTAATTTATATAACATTCAGAAACTTTTTGTAAATAATAACATTTTAGAAAAGTGTAAATATAGAAAAGATCATTTCCTATATACAGATCCCTTTGATTTCAGAGGAAATAAGCATTTCATAAGGAAAATAGATATAGGATTTTTCAGACCCTTTGTGGGGAAAAGGAACTTCTTCAAATCACTGGATTAGAGATGGATAAATTAATATATAGATTATAGTAATACCCTTTTTGCTTACACAGTGTTGAATGCAGGAAAATCACGATTAATTGGTCAAGAAGAATCATTGCATTACGTTTATCTGTACAATTTCAATTAAGTTAAATTAGCAATGGCCTCCTGAGTAAAATGTCATTTCATAAGAATATATTCAAAGAACACACACTTCGAAAGGATATTTATAAACTCTCTGAGGAAAGAGACTCTATCTACTTCACCCAGGAAATTTGATTATCTAAAACAGTACTTGGCAAATATAGCAAATCCTCAAAAATACTTATTGAGTAAAGGGATGCTGAACAAATTTTCTGTCACAAGGCAACCCTTCACAACCAATAATTGCGTGGAAAGTAAATGAGAGTTGAGTGAATTGGATAACATACTTAACACAGGTAAATTTTAAAATATATATGGAACTTCTACTCTTACACAACTTTTTAATTATGAAATATAACACACTTGCAGAAAAGTATGTAAAAATAATTGTACACTTATAATTTTTATAATGTGAACACTGATAAAACTCTGACCCTAATACATAAAACATGGTCAGTCAGTACTCAATGATTCCCTCTATGTTTGTTAGCAAATTCTCCCCTCACTAACCACTATTCTAATTTACATTGACTATGTTTGTGCATTTTTTTTTAAATTTTTTTTTTCAACGTTTATTTATTTTTGGGACAGAGAGAGACAGAGCATGAACGGGGGAGGGGCAGAGAGAGAGGGAGACACAGAATCTGAAACAGGCTCCAGGCTCTGAGCCATCAGCCCAGAGCCCGACGCGGGGCTCGAACTCACGGACCGCGAGATCGTGACCTGGCTGAAGTCGGACGCTTAACCGACTGCGCCACCCAGGCGCCCCATGTTTGTGCATTTTTAATTTTAGAGTTTAGTCACTCAAACATACATCCCTAAATATTAAAGTTTAGCTTCACCTGTTTTTATACTTAGTATAAATGGAATTAGGCAGCACATGTTACTTTTGTATTGTATCTCTTAAACTTTGCATTATGATTGTGTTTCACACAGGTTACGGTGTACAGGTATAGTTCATTTATCTTCAAGGATGTGTTGCATATCACTGTATGAATCAATCCAATTTATTTATTTCTTTGTTATGTAGTTTTTCCATCCATAGCTCTTTTTAATAATGGGGTTATGTATATTCTTGTATGTGTCCTCTGTATGTAGGTATGCATGTATATACGCATAGATTTCAACTGCGTATACACCTACGAATGAAATTATGGATCACAGATATGTAGTTGGTATTACTGATGTTAAACATTTTCTGCAATGGTTGTATCAATGTTAACTCTCACTGGCAATGTACATAACTTTCATGACCCTAAGCTCTCATATGCTACATTGTCAATCTTAAAATTTTAGTCACACCAGTAAGGGTGTTTTTGTGTCTTATATTTTTAAATTTCTCTCATTACTAATGAAGTCAAACACACTTTTACATGCTTATTTACCATTTAGGTTTCCTTTTTAATAAATCAGCTATTGGATTATCTTGCCACTCTTCTAGTCGTCTGTCTTTAATTTATTTACATGGTGATTTGTTACATATTTTCAGCCTAAGTTCTTTGCTGGTTGTAGATTTTGTTAATACAGCCTTCTCATTTTTGGCTTGCCTATTTGTTTTTCCTAATACTATTTACTCATCAACAGTGAGTTCTTTAATAAGATCATTTTTATCTGTTGTTTAATAATGGCTAGTGATATTTTTCCCTATTAAAGAGATATTAATCAGAAATCAGGGCATGCCTGGGTGTCTCAGTCGTTTAAGCATCCGACTCTTGATTTCAGCTCCAGTCACGATCCCAGAGTTGTGGGTCAAGCCCTGCGTAGGGCTTTGTGCTGAGCATGTTCTCCCTTTCTCTCTCTGCTCCTGCCCTGCCTCTCTCTCTCTCTCTCTCTCTCTCTCTCTCTATCGCGCGCGCGCGCGCAAAACAAATAAATAAACTTAAAAAAAGAAAGAAGTCAGGATCACATGTGATATTATAAATAATTGCATTTGTTTTTAAACTATTTCTTCCTCTTGAGAACATTAGACCCATGAGGACAGGAATGATGTTACTGTATGTAACTGTATGTACACAACAGTGTATATTGTGTAATAATACAGAATAGTGGAAAACACAAAGCATACAATAGTTAAAGAATGTATTTTCTATAGCTATATACCTCTATATCTCCAAATTTGTATCCATCCACCTATTAACCGTCAAAATATTCATCCACACATATGTACCAATATGGTGTTCATGCAGTAATATATATTAATATATTAATTATTTTCCTAATAATTATAAATAAACTAATTGAACTATAAATAAGATGAATACACTTGAAGTTTTCCACAGAATGGATACTTTTCTTGGAGCTCTCTTCTGATGTACATAAACCTTTATATGAGGTTTTATTTTAAAACATTTTAACATTTCCTTTAATCTGAAGTTCTGAGTGATCCTGTTAGGACTTCAGTGCATATAAACAGTCAAGAATCCAAACCACACTGATATTTCTCATGATAAGTGCAGTCAAGATTCTATATTCCTGAGCATTCAGACATTTGACTACCATGAGTCCTTAGAATCATATTAGATGTGTGCACAGCATACTGTTGTTATACACATGTTTTATCCAAATGCTTTAGCTCTAGTTTTTGTGTAGACTCCATACTTGGAAGATGTGTGGGTGTTGTATGAATCATGAGGACTAGTCTTCTAGTGTACGTGGCTCTCTTGCCCTTTTAAATTTAGAGAACTTGGTTAAATCTTGGCCCTTGAGTTCTTTACATTCTGATGTTTAGGAGAAAATATGTGAAGGTTAACTAGGAGAAAAATATTTTCTCCGAAAAGCAGAACTATCTTAACCATTTGCACCATGTCCTGGAAATCATGCTGACCCTTCTTGGCTTTCTAAGGAACTTGTGAGAGCATAGCTATTGGCCCAGATGTTCTCCCAAATCATGCCTCCCTCTATTTCTATAATAGTTACCTTGGTTGTAGGTAGTTGCAAAGAAAAAAAGGGAAAAATAAAGCAGTAAGAGCCCTTAAATTATAGAGACCACAGAAGAAGAACAAATCCACTAAAAGTGCATTGTCTACATACAGGAGAGAATTTTATTCATTTAGATCTTCTCAGAGAATATTGTACTTATTGATACCATAGACCAACAGAGCAAATAACTGTGACCTTGACTGTAGGTCTCGATTAAGTACAGAGAGAGGTGGGGAAGATAAAGTCTTGAATTTTCTCCGACTTCAGCCAGGTCACGATCTCACGGTCCGTGAGTTCGAGCCCCGCGTCGGGCTCTGGGCTGATGGCTCAGAGCCTGGAGCCTGTTTCCGATTCTGTGTCTCCCTCTCTCTCTGCCCCTCCCCCGTTCATGCTCTGTCTCTCTCTGTCCCAAAAATAAATAAAACGTTAAAAAAAAAAAAAGAATTTTCACAGAACATTTAGTATACAATTTAAAACTAGTAAAAACAAAACTAAATACTAAATCTGAATGCCTATAATCCATGTATAAAAATATTGTTCTAGATACATATTTTATTAAAGAATAAGAGAGTTAAAGTTTTACATGCAAATATATTCAGAATATCATTAATTATGCTAATAAGAAATTGAAAACTCTTATGTCCAATATTAAAATGCTTAGGAAAATAATGGTGTATCCATATGTATTATTGCGACATTACAAATGATTTTACTTTAAAAAATACTTGCATTGATAAGCTAAATAAAGCAGGGTTTTATATTTTAGGAATGTAATAACACTAATCTAGGTGCTCCTGTGAAGGAATTTTATAGATGCAATTTGATTCCCTACTTACTGGAGTTTTAGGGATATTACTGTGAGTATGTCTAACATAATCAGTATGTGTATTGTATGTCTAACATTTACTTATTTATTTTTTATTTGAGGGACAGAAAGAGAGCATGAGCAGGGGAGAGGGGCAGCGGGAGATAGAGAATACCAAGCAGGCTCCTTGCTGGATGTGGGGCTTAATGTGGCACCCAACGTGGGGCTCAACAGGGACTGGATCCCAGGACCCTGGGATCATGACCTGAGCCAAAATCAAGACTCGGATGCTTAACTAACTGAGGCACTCAGGCACCCCTGTTGGAAGGCTTTTAAAGCAGATCTGAAGATGCCACCTGTGGACAACAGCGTTGGCCCCGTTCATGTAATTCCAGCCTGTGCTGGATCTTCCCTTCTTTACCGCCTGTGGAAACCAGCTTCTACCACCCTGTGAGGTTCCAGTTTACTTGTGATCTTTCCTTCCTGATAGTCTATTTTTCAGAATTTGAATTGCTTAGCTAGTCTCTACCACTGTGTAAGCCAACTCCCTACCATATATCCTTCGGTATATCATCTCACTTGTTCAGTTTCTCTTGAACACTGATTGATACGATAGATATTATGCATATATGTTTACAAAATAAGAAAAGACCCCAAACAATTGTGAATACTTCTGGGTTTTTGAATACAGTTTAGGTTTATTCTTTAATTGTCTTATTTCTATAATTGATGCAGATATATCAGACTCTAGTAGTTAAATGCCATTGTATTTGAAACTCTTATATACACTCTCCTGGTCTTATTCTACTATCAACATGCAACTCCATATTGATTACTCATTTTGAAGTTATTTAAAATGAAAATAATTGTTATAAATGGCTTACTGCCAATTACAGGATGATTTTTCCTTTAAAATGTGATTAACACAAAAGAATAAACAATTATTGTCATTTGTATAAAACATATATATATCTGCCTCCTGGGTTTAAATTAGTCTAGTTGGCCAGTTCTCGATCAAATGTCCTCCTTGTCCAAATCTATTGATAAATGCCTTATGCCTAGAAGTTCAGACAAGACCTTTGTAATAATTTGATATTAGAAAAAGTATATCATTAACTTGCTCAAAAAAAATAAGTTTTTTTTTTCTGTGCCAGATTCTGTATTAGATTTTGGATAATTTAAGACCATTTTAGGCTCTCAGTCTGGAAGAAGTTTTATAAAGATAAAATTGAATAACTTTAATACAATGAAATAATTTTCTTAGTAAATAAAAATGTAAGTGGCCTAATTCTAAACCCACTGAAATTAGTCTAGTATTGTCCGCATTTTCTAAATTCAATGAATGCTACCTGTTACTCTAGGCTTTACATTATCCTAAAACAAATATGGTCCAAAAATGATACACAGAGTAGTTTAATATTGACTGTTCTGTTTAGAAAGAAAATGTAAAGGGAGTACTTGAATGAAGATAGTTTTACATGTTAGGGAAACCACAGGAATTCCTAAAATGTAAAACAAGGCTGGTCTTCTAAAACCTGCATATCTGAAGGACATGAAAAAGATTTCACATAATATAATTAATTGGTGTTTATCTATGTATATACATATATGGATACATACATAGATAATAACATGAGACTCTTAAATCTTTCTATAATTAGAAATCATTAGAAAGCATTAACTTGCTTTCAGTGAAAACTGTAGAAAAAAATGTTCTCAGAAGAAAATGGTTAGCTCAAATTATGAACTCTCTAAAACTGTATCTGCTCCTACAAGACTTAACATATTTGTGAGGGATTCATCAAAACATGAATTATGAAGAAGGCTGACATGATGTATCCTGCATTGTTGGCAAAAGCTCCAGGCCCCTTCTGTGGCCTCTAAAACGAGGGTTTATCTTCTGTTTGAAATTTTGACCAGGGGATACAACAAATGTATACTCATTTCTTTCTCATGCATTTTTTAATTCTAATTTCTCTGTATGGTTTACCCATTGTGACTTTTGTAATTATTACTGTACTACTACGTCTTTTTATGTACGAGAATCATTTCTCCTTATAAACGACAGCATATAATTTTTCTAATTAATATGTAGTCCTTATATGCCAATAATATAGTTAACAGATGTATATAAAATCTTAATGATATATTTTCATATAAAATACTTTTTCTTCCAAGTTTTATTTGAGTTCCAGCTAGTTAACATACAGTACAATATTAGTTCCATGTGTAGAATTCAGCGACTCATCATTTACATATAATACCTGGTGCTCATAATAAATGCCCTCCTTAGTACCCATCACCTATTTAACCCTTCCCCCCACCCACCTCCCATCTAGTAACTCTCAGTTTGTTCTCTATAGTTAAAGAGTCTGTTCCTTGGTTTACCTCTCTTCCCCCCACCATGTTTATTTGTTTTGATTCTTAAATTCCACATATGAATAAAATCATATAGTATTTGTCTTTCTCTGATTTATTTCACTTAGCATAATACAGTCTAGTTCCATCCATGTCATTGCAAAAGGCAATATTTCATTCTTTTTTATGGCTGAGTAATATTCCAGTGTGTGTGTGTGTGTGTGTGTGTGTGTGTGTGTGTGTACCGCATCTTCTTTATCCATTCATCAGTTGATGGACATTTGGGCTCTTTACATAATTTGGCTATTATTGATAATGCTGCTATATACATTGGGGTGCAGGTATGCCTTTGAATCAGTATTTTGTATCCTTTGGATAAATACCCAGTAGTGCAATTAATGGATCATAGGATAATTCTATTTTTAACTTTTTGAGGAACCTCCATACTGTTTTCCAGAGTGGCTGCACTAATTTGTATTTCCACCAACAGTGTAAGGGGAATCCCCTTTCTCTACATCCTCACCAACACCAGTTGTTTCCTGTATTATTAATTTTGGCCACTCTGGCCAGTGTGAGGTGATATCTCAGTGTAGTTTTGGTTTGTACTTCCCTCAAAAGGAATAACGTTGCACATATTTTCATTTGTCTGTTAGCCATCTGTCTTTTTTGAACAAATGTCTCTTCATGTCTTCTGCCCATTTTTTACCTGGATTATTTGTTTTTTGGGGTGTTCAGTTTTATAAGTTCTTTATTTATTTTGGATACTAACCCTTAGTTAGCATATAAAATGCTTCTAACCAGAAGGGAGCACTTACTATATTTTTATTTCTCTTGGATGAAGCTCATTTACACACCAGTGATTCAGAGTAAGATTTTACTAAGCTTCAAATATCTGTGATTTTTTTAATTATTAAAAATGCATTAATATATAAACTAATCTATTAATGTTTAACTTAAACAGAAGCCATCTTAACTATTATTATTTATACAAAGGTCATCATATATTTGCTCTTTTTAATATAATATTGGTAATCAATGGACATCAGAAAATGAACTGTCAGAGAACACTTATAAAACTTAGCAATGTAATAAAGCCAAGATTAAATAGTAAGCATTAAAACAAAAATGCAATTTAAAATAGCAAAGTTCATAAATATGTAAATCAACAATGGATAGAATATTCAAGGAAAAATTAATACAAACAGTTGATGCTGAATTGGAACTTGAAGTAAGAATATTTGGGTGGATAGTGGTAAGAAATTATCTAAGTTGTGAAAGACAAAGGTGAAAGATTAAGTGACAAATTAGCATTATTCAAATGTTTATGAAAGAGTGACTAGAAAAGTCTTAACAAAATTACTGAGCTCTACATGAGTTAGGAAAAACAAATTTGGATTAGGCTGTCATTATTTTCAAAAGAATCTTCAAACAGTACGGTTTGGATTTAATCAAGTTGCTAATGACCTGAGATCATAAAAAGAACATAATTGGGGAGCCTGGGTGGCTCAGTTGTTTAAGCATCTGACTTCAGCTCAGGTCATGATCTCACGGCTTGTAAATTCGAGCCCCATGTCAGCGCTGACAGCCCAGAGCCTGGAACCTGCTTCATATTCTGGGTCTCCCTCCCTCTCTGCCTCTTCTCCCACTCACACTCTGTCTCTCTCTCTCAAGACAAATAAACTTATTAATTTTTTTTAAAGAAAAGAATTATTACAGTGAAACAGAACTTAGTTCATACACCTGTGCTTCTGGTCAATCATATTAACTACTAGTTCTGTGAACTTAGGCAAATTAATTTACTTCTGTGGCTAGCAGAAACACTGGTGCATGGTTCAATAAACAATAAACATTAGTTCTCATTTTCCTCATCCACTTTCTTTGGGGTAATATTAAAGGAAAAAAATAGATGAAACAAAGTTGTACATGCACCAATGAGGAGATTAAAAAAATCATGGTCTTATTTATAGATCAAATACAAATTGCAGGTAACATTTACACATTCAACTTAATCTATTACCTTGAGTCTTTTGCCATAAATCTAAAAAACTACAAACCTGATTTCTAAAAATATTTATGAAAAATCATTTAGTGCATTCTAATTGATAATAAAATGCTCACTCAAAATATTGCTGGGAATTTCTTTTTCTTCTTTTTTTAAAAGTTTATTTATTTTTGAGAAAGAGAGTACAAGCAAGGGAGGGGCAGAAAGTGAGGGTACAGAGGACCAAAGTAGGCTCCCTGCTGACAGCAGCAAGCCAATGTGGGGCTTGAACTCAGGAACCATGAGATCATGACCTGAACAGAAGTCAGAGGTTCAACTGATTAAGCCACCCAGGTGCCCCCTGGAAATTTCTTTATATTCATTGCAACTCTTTTTACAAAAGTGGAAATGTATATATTACAAAGCAAATGTTAATGAAATTGTACTCTGGGCACATTATCAAATATCTTGTATAACACTAATTTTCATTTATTGAATGTCTGAAGATTATTATGAGTCAAGAATGCAATTGAACTGCATGGATACAGTATTAACATATTGAAAAAAATAAACTATGAGAATTTAAATCTCAGGTGACCACAAATAATTCATAATGTCAAATTATGTAAAAAGGAAATTTCACTTCAGCCATTAGAGGCAAAGATATAATTTCTTTAAAGTAAAATTAAAATACTATTCAATCAAATGTTATTATCATTTGATTATTTTCATTGTCAAATAAGTGAATTACCAAAGGATGTTAATTTACATCTCAAAAGATTGGGACTTGAAAACAATTGCATAGTTGCATTTTGCTGGTAAATCAGAGACAACAGAAAGATAAAACTAAAACATTTAATGTCTTCAACTGGTTAGAAAAAAAGTTATTTTGTTTTGCTTGAATTTGTTATTTGTGTTTTTTTTTTTTTTTTTGAGAGAGAGAGAGAGAGTGCACAGTGGGGGAGAGGGGCAAAAGGAGAAGAGAATCTTAAGCAGGCCCTATGATCAGTCAATGCAGAACCCATCATGGGGCTCAATCCCATGTCTCTGGGATCATGACCTGATCCAAAATTAAGAGTCGGATGCTCGAACAACTGAGCCACCCAGGCACCCCAGAAAAAAGTTTTGATTATTTTTTCTCAAATACTGTTAAATAACATGATTTCAAATTTGTATATAGATTGTAACATGAAACTGTATTTGCTTTTTTTAACCACTTACTGTTAGTAAGTATATGGATGATTTAAAAATTGATCATTCAATGGTGGCTTGTGATGTTAACATTAAAGCCTGTATTTTAATAAGCAAATGCTTAAATCCACAATTTATTATGCAACTCGTAAAATCATATTGAGATTGAGTAAAGTAAATGGTATATATTAATTTTTAAAATGTCCATAATTGGTTTTGGGGGGGATGAATGAGAATTTGCAAGTGAATTTTTATTTATTTTTTATTTGAATATAGTTGACATATAATGTCATATTAGTTTCAGGTACATAACTTGGTTATTCAATTTTTTGTATGTTATGCTCTGCTCACCACAAGTGTAGCTACCACCTGTCACCATGTACTGCTATTGCACTATTGTTGACTATACTCCCTATATAGTGCCCTTTATTCCTGTGACTTATTCATTCCATGACTGGAAACCTGTATGTTAAACTGGAAGCCACTGCCCTTCACCCATTTTGTCCATTCCCCCACCCCTCTTCCTTCTGCCAACCATCAATTTGTCCTCTGTATTTATAGGTCTGACTCTGCTGTTTGCTTATTCATTCGTTTTGTTTTTTGATTCCACATATGAATGAAATAATATGGCATTTGCCTTTCTCATTCTGCCTTACTTCACTTAGCATAACACCCTCTGGTCTATCCATGTTGTTACAAATAGGAAGACATCCTTTTTATGGCTGTGTAATGTTCCATTACATGTAATTCCATCACATCTTTTTATCCATATGTCTATTGAACAGTGTCCATAATTTTTGAAGCTGCATTGTATGTCCTCTTTTTTATTTTACATAATAAACATGAGTAACAAAATGAGCAACATAACTAACAAATAACTACTGAAAATTATACGCAAGGCATTTGACAAGGCAATGCAAAAAGGTCATTAGAAGCATAGGCTATTTCACTTGTCTACCCATGTAACTTTCAGCCTACAGTCTCTCTCAAGGTCAGACTGATAGCACGTGACCCAAGGCCCCAAACACAGACAAACTGCTAGCATAAACTATCTCATATAGCCAAAGAACTCCCTCCAAGATCACATTTGTTAGCATAAAGTATCTGGTGTAGCCTATGGCCCTAGGTAAACAAAGGCTGTTAATAGGGAGGAATCAAAGGCTTAAAGATTATATTCTAGGTGTTGAGCAAAGACCAAATCTTTCTTTGGAAGGTGAAGAGTGGAGACAACCCAAACCTGCTGATTAATCTGTGCACAACAGAAAACCCAAAATAGTATGAACTGGTATTCAGAAAGTGTAAAAGAGTCTAACAGTTAAAATTTAAAAACTAAAATATTTTCTTAGTGATATTTCCTTTTCTCTTTTTCTGGGAAATAAACTTATTTACAAATTAAGGAGTTCATTGAGTCAAACAACAGCAGTTTGACCTTGGTGGCTGCACTAATTGCTGTGCAATATCTTGAGACTCATTAGCATTATCTTACCTTTCCAGACCATCTGGTATTTGATAGAACTAGATACAAGAAGTACAAACAAAATGATCTTTCTGGATTTCTAGGTCACTCGGGCACAATAATCTATTCTATTCTCTTGTTTCCACACAGGCATTAAATGCAAGTATTTATGACAAAAATTATTTTTATAATGAAAGGACAAATTATTTAGTGGTATAGTAGAATAAGAAGAAGCAGAGAAAATTTTTATTTGTCATTGAAAATTCTTGCAATTTTAATTCATCATTAATGTTATGCTTCTTCAACCAAATATTTTGCTCAATAAAAATGTTAAAGGATAGATATAAAATAGCAAGGTCATCCTGACAAATTACTTACTATTAAAAAAACCATAAATGACATATTTTCTTTCTCCAATTTATATTTAAGAAAGGATAAAAATTAATCAGGAAAATATACTGAACAATTACCTATGAAACTTCAGAATTATAAAATCATGTTCCTTGTATGAGAAACCAACTAGCTATCAAGAAGTTTTAGAAGATGGTGTTACTGTGATGAATTCTTGCTTTGTCCATCATACTGGAGTGTACTGAAAATTTTGTCAAGGGAGAGCATGTTTTCCAATTTCATGCAGATGCCAATTTATACAAATTAAAATATGTTGGTGTTAACATCAATAGAGGGTTTCTGTCATGCCCATTGTGTTCAAGGACACTTTATACATAATAAAAACAAAATCATTGCCTAGCTAAGGGGAGAGTCTGGTTTGTAGCCATAAAATCAGTCATTCTGTCTACTGGATTATTTAGAATCATCAGCTACTCATTTCAGCTCACGAACACGAGACACAAAGATACATATACCCTCTATCCCATAGGCTCCTTCACATACATCTCCCTCAAAATTCTACATTCAATTTTTTTCAGTCTTGTTCATGCCAAGTTCTACAAAACTACCCAAAATGTTTCTCATTGATCAAGAGTCACCATATACCCATACCTCCTACTACTTTCCCATATATGCAAGTTGGTTATTTTTTTTTTTTTTAATTTTTTTTTTCAACGTTTTTTTTTATTTATTTTTGGGACAGAGAGAGACAGAGCATGAACGGGGGAGGGGCAGAGAGAGAGGGAGACACAGAATCGGAAACAGGCTCCAGGCTCTGAGCCATCAGCCCAGAGCCCGACGCGGGGCTCGAACCCACGGACCGCGAGATCGTGACCTGGCTGAAGTCGGACGCCCAACCGACTGCGCCACCCAGGCGCCCCGCAAGTTGGTTATTTAAGTATTTCCTTTTAGCTCTGTTACTAGGAAGACTTTTTTTCATAACTGTCCTTCAGAGTCATCTGAAAGTGAGAATATAGCAGATATAATGTACAGTAGTCTACTTCCAGTCATCTAGGAAACTGACCCAAATCTTTTTTAGTTGTTCACAGAAAAGCCTCCTTGAAGCCACTGGTATGACCTGAAGAAGAGGCATTGGTCTTCAAAAGAGGTAGATGCAAAGGGATCCTGCATCATCAGGACATATTATTTTTTAAGGTTTATTTATTTATTTTGACAGAGACAGAAACAGCACAAATGGGGCAGGGGCAGAGACAGAGGGAGACAGAGAATCCTAAGTGGGCTCCACACTACCAGTGAGGAGCCTGATTAGTGTGGAGCCTGATGTGGGGCTCAAACTCACAAAACTATGAGATCATCAGGTCATGTGATTTACTTGTGTCTTCTGGACACTCTTAAACCTGTTCTTGGATCTACCTCTATCATGATTCATCAGTTATTGCCTAATTACCCCCAAAACTTGGCGATTTAAAAGAACCACCACTTATTGTTACCCATGAATCTGTGAGTAGTTGAAGGTCAGAAGATCTACATGGGGTTTAACTTTGAGTTCAAGTTGCAGATTGGGTCTAATTTGTCTTCCTATGCTTCTTGGACTGTGAACTAGCAGTAGCAGATTTCTCTCATAGTAATGATAAACTAAGAGATCACATTTTTTGGCTGCATACTTTCGGCACCTTTCAGCTGATAGATGGGACCCATGTTTACTTTCCTTGAATCCTGGCTGGTCTGTGATTGCTTGGGCCAACAGAGTACAACAGATGTGTCACTATGCCTGTTCCAGGCCGAGTCTTTAAAAAGACTACAAATTCCAACTTAAGTCTCATGGAGGTCCATAGCACTTTGTAAAACATTCTACCATATTACTTAAGAGACAGCATTCTGAAAAAATGCTGCGATTACATAGAGAAAGGGGCTTATGTGTGTGCCACCTCTCAACTATCTCCACAACAACATCATGGATGTAAATGGAAACCATTTATTTTCACACTTGACCAGATGTCAGGTGTGAACCTGTGACCCCAATGATAGCACACTGAGCAGAAGACTCTGTCAGCCAAGTTCAGCACAATTTCCTGAACCACAAAAGTATGATATACAATGAAATAGCTGTTGCTTTATTTACCCCTAGAGGATAAGGAGTTTTAGCGGTTCTATTCCACAGGTCAGGTGCTAACAGTGTTTATCCTAATTACACATTTGAAGACTGGAAAAATAAGCACAGGACCCACTGTGAACTGTACTTAGAGCAAAGTTTCAATTACAATCTAACTTCCATAAGCACCACTGTAACTGAAGAACCTTTTGGGTTTCTTGGTACTAGGGTCAACTTAGCGCCTAGGTCTAAAATTCTTCAAAATGTTATATACTTTTCTTTCTCCCATATACTGTAAACCTATATTGTCACAGAGCCCTTTTAAAAAGAGTCAAAATGATGCCTGTTGTATACTTTTACAGTGGCATTACAGGGTCCTTCCTGTAAGGAAAGTAGTGGCCTCTTCAATCAGACTATTGGATTTTGAATGGCTTACATTCAGAAAGGGTGCTAACTAGCATCATTTTACTGCTCACTAGCTCTTATCTTTATTTTTGTGATCATACAAAGTTCAGCAACATTCTAGTGTCTGTCCCACTATCTAAGTCCTAAAACAATTATGATATAGTAGACATTGCCGCAGATCCCCTTAGATCGGGATATCCTGAATTTCAGCCTCCCATTGCTGCATTTGATGTTGATTTTGTTCATTATATGTCTGATATTTAAGTGCTTCCACCTAGCTTCTGCTATCCCAGAATTTCATTGATGCCATTCATATTAAAGAGCCTGGCTCCATAGAAGCATTTTTCCCATTAAGTGTAGTTTATAGAGGTCAGCCACCACTGAGCCACTGAGATGCCAGTGTGGTCTCCATCAGGGCATTAGTAATTGACTAAGTGAAGGAAATGTCCTTGAGGACCTGCTGGGGAAGACAATTAAGTGGTGCATATTTACATCTTGCAAATTAAATTAATTCTAACATCTTACTTCCTTAAGCTTTTAACCTTTCCTTAGTGTTGTAACGGAATGTCCTTTCATTGCCATTTCAAGTACTGAAGGCTATTACCCTGTCCAAGTTTTAATAAACCACCTCAGCAAACTTTTAGGACTGTTTCTGGTACCCTTGCCAGAGCTGGCAGTCACTAGCAATGAGTGAGTTCACCTGTGTCAATAAATTATTTGTCTACAGTTTCATACTGCATGAGTTTCCAGCCTAAGTCCTTTAAGGTCTACTTTTACATATATCTGAAGTCAGATTACCTATGTTTACAACATGGCTCCAATGCCTACCTTCTGTGTGAATTTTGGTAATCCACTTAATTAATCTGTGCCTCATTTTACCTATGTGTAATAGCATAATTATAAAAAGGATTCTAACACATAGCAATAGAAGTGAGAAAATTTAAAAAGTACATGTGAAGGACTCAAATCACTGCTTTCAAATAGCAATAGCAAGTAACTGTTTTGGTGAATTGTGTCCCCCAAAAAGACAATTTGAAGTCCTAATCCACAGGAAGTGGGAATGTGATCTTATTTGGAAGTAGAGTCTTTGCAGATATATCAAGTTAAGATGATGTCACTATGAGTTAGGCTGGGTCTTAATCTAATGACTAGTGTCCTTGTTAGAAGAGGAAATTTGGACACAGAAATGCAGAGACTCACAAGAAGAGAATGCTATATGAAGATACAGAGAAGGCCATGTGACAATGGATGCAAAATGATGAATCTGCAAGCAAAGGACCCCAGAGATTGTTGGCAATGACTAGAAGCTACGAAGAGTCAAGGAAGGACTCCACACCCTCTCCAGATCTTCAGAGCACATAGCACTATAGGTCCCTTGATTGCAGACTTCTGGCTTCCAAAACTGGAAGAGAATATATTTCTGTAGCTTTAGGCCACATGGTTTATGTTACTTTGTTAGAACAGCCCTGAGGAAACTGATATAACACCCACAAGGATTAGTCATTAATATTTTTGGAATACAGAGAGCATACCTAGTTTTTTTTTTAATTATATCTCTTTGGCCTTATTAAAACATAATATATTGACATATAATTATTATCCTATAATAATATTCCTAAGGGATATCTAAGTTTGTTTTCATAGTCTTAGACCTAAACTAATAATATGTTTAGCCTCTAATAATATATTTAAAGTTATAGTTAACATTGAATGCCACCCCCTGCTAGGCACTGTACTAAGTACTTTAAGTAAATTACTGATAACAAATATATATTTTTCTTTATAACAAATACATGAGGATGTTATTGTTTTAAAAATGAGGAAACTTTGGTGCAAAGAGGATAATATTCAAGTTCTCACATTGTGGAAGTAACAGATATGCATCATATAACATCAAGGAAACTTTGGAGGTATTGTACAAAGAAGATGCAACATTTAATAATGGCTTATTAGATGGTAGGCACTGAGTACTGAAGGAATGTTTCTCGAATGTATCATTTATAACCTCTACCTCCCTAAAATTTTATAAAGTTTAGAATACTAATGCTTCAATTACAGTGCTTACAAAATGAAGTTCAATGGTTGCTGATTTCCTTAGAAAATGTGATTAGTAGTTGATTAAGCCAAGTAGAAACTAAAGCTGAAAACTAGACAATAAGAAGTAGAGCAATGGTGCAGTTTTTCATATGCAGTATCTTTGTTACTAGTCCCACAATGTCAGTGACTCATTTTCTAACATGCACTATATCTGGATACATTTGTGTAATGTGTCTTCCCCTGTGGTGTGTGTGTGTGTGTGTGTCCCTCTCTCCCTCTCTTTCTCTCTCTATAGCTACATTTATAATAATATATATTATATATTATATATTACATATTATATATTATATATTATATATTATATATTATATTTTTATGTATTTGACAAAAATAAATATATAATAAGGATTTGACAGCAAAAGAAATATTAAGTTGATTTGTCTGGTAAGGTTAAACAAAATATTCTTTTTTTTTTTTAACAAAGTGGATACCACCGACAATTTTGATAGGGATATCATTGCTTGACATTAGACATTACTCCACACAATACAAGATTTTAACATCTCTGACATTCATATGCTCCATGCTGGTATCAATTTTCAGTCCATAACAATCAGAAAACATCTGACCAATTTCCAAATAGCATTAAAGGAGGTGATACCAGCCCCAGTTGAAAATATCTGAGACAGAAGATGACAAAATAGGTTGGAAGTTGGATTATGACATCATATGTAGCTAAATACTGTGGTTGATGTTGTAGACCCAGGGCTCATTACTAGACCACTGTATCCTTTACTTTCTTGATTATAAAGAAAAGGAATCCAAACATATTGAAATTTACTTTCAGTTAAGGGTGATCATGTGGCCCAATTCTACCAAAAGGATATATGCAGGTGTGCTGGGGACTTTCTTCCATTAAACAAACAAACAAACAGACAGACAAACAAACAAATCTCATAAGGCAAAGGATATTTTCAGCTACCTGGCATAGTTAGAAAAAAGTCAAAGTACAGCAGCCATCTGATGGGATTATACTCATAACACTAACCTGCTGGACATAAGAAATATAAAGACAGGAAGAATCTGGTCCCCTGATTTATAACTGTGAACATCAGCAGCAGCCCTTCATTGATTACACCTTCCTTTTTTGCTATATAAGCATCATATAGTTCAAAGTCATTTTACTAGTTTTCTTTCAATCATACTAGTGTTTCTTATCATATATATTGTTAGATAACCTATATCAAGAGAGAGATTTTTTTTAAGACCCATATAAAATTATGTCACAAATGGGTAGAAGTTGTGGCAAATCATTTCCATTTGGAAATACAGAGGCAAAGGTAAGGATAATAACTGGTAAGGTGAATAAGAAGAACAAAGGAAATAATTCATTAGGGCTTAGTGTAGTAAACAAAGGACAGGTTGAAGTGTTTTGTTTTGTTTTGTTTTTTAATAAAGTTCAAGTAAGGGAAAGAATTGGGATGTAAAAGAAAAAGACAAAATTTAGTATAGAAATATGTTTAGGTGAGAAAGAAATTCCTCAGCTACTGAGAAGGAATAAAGGTATGTTTATGTGCAGTAAATGTATGAAAAAAAGTAGGTGGAGAGAAGTATGTGGCCAATAAGATAATTCAAACATGAGAAGTCTTAAATATAGGGTAATTTGAATGATTAAGAATTTACTAGAGTTCTATAAATGATGTCAATAAATTTTTACATGAAGACATGTGTGTCCAGCTTTTAAAAAACCCTCCCCATGATTAAATTATAAATTTCTTTTTAAGTTTTTATTTATTTATTTTGAGAGAAAGAGTGAGCACGTGAATGGGGGGGAAAGGCAGAGAGAAAAGGAAGAAAGAAAATCCCAAGCAGTCTCCCTGCCGTCAGTGCGCTGTTTGATCTCATGACCATGAGATCATGACCTGGCCTGAAATTTAGAGTCTGATGCTTGGGGTGCCTGAGTGGCTCAGTGGGTTAAGAGTCTGACTTTGGCTCAGGTCATGATCTCACAGTTGGTGAGTTAGAGTCCTGCACTGGGCTCTGTGCTGACTATGCAGAGCCTTCTTGGAATTCTCGCTCTACCTCTTCCCTGCTCATGCTTTCTCTCTCTCTGAAAATTAATAAATAAACTTAAAAAAAAAAAAAAAAGATTCCGATTCTGCTGTTTCACCAATTGGGCCATGCAGGTGCCCTTAAATCATAAACTTTTATTTCAGTTCATCTATTATAATCAATCATTGTAATAACAAGTTTAAAATTAGTTTATGAACACTTTAAAATATTTTCATTTCATTATGGTCAATTAGCAGCTGTGATTCTTAGATAAAAATGAAAAACATAAAATAATTTTATTTTCTAAAGCAATATGGAATGATTAAAGTGAGTAGGAACCAAATGCAAAAATTAGAATTCAGAGATAGTTTTCCATAAATCGTTAAGCTACTCATTATCATCTTGCTTTTGTTAAAATACATTTCCTTTGCATCTTATTTTCATCTTTACACATACATATTTGATTGAATGGCCAATGACAAAGAAATATTTGACATAAAAGTGAAAAATAAAATATTGCTAGTGTAAAAAGAGACAGTTAAACAATGTGACTCCAAGGTGCTATTTAAAATAGGTAGTTTTTCTGGAAATATTTCAAATGGTTAGTTTTATCTAATGAAAATGCCTGTGATCATTTTTGAAAATTCTTCCAAGCTACTCTAATAGACCATGAATAAACTAGAAATATCAAATTTATAATTCACCTGAATACCTTTTATTTGTTAAATGATAAATCTAGGAGAGAAAATTATATGTAGCAAATTTATAAGAATTTGTGCTATTTATAATGTGTCAGGCCCATGAATTTTATTCTATGCAACTTTAACCATTCTGAAATCCTTGGGAATGTATTGATAAAGTGACAGAAAATTTATTCAAAATGAAGGGCCAAAGGAATAAATTAAATTTATTATCAGAGGAAATAGAAAATGTCTGTAAATTACAGCATCTATAGACAGCTATGTTTGCAACGTCCCTTTAACCATGCTATGATATTTGCTAACCATGCTTTTGCTATTTGTTCTTATTACAGACCCAGATGGCCCAGGTTGATCTTTAATTTGTTAGGCTCAAAATAAAATATTGTCCTCTCCAGAGTTTAACAAAGGTTGCCCAACTTTATAATTTAAGACATTCCAAATAAATCTGTTTCACACTGCAATTTAGCCACAAGCAGGATATAAAGATTAGAACTTTCTCAGGTCTTCCCAGCTGTTCAGGTTTAAATACCCTCATTGCTTGACCACCTCCTTTACTTTCTGTAGGTTCCCCTATTTGAGTTATTAAGTAACTAAATATGCATTTCTTTATTTTTTTTTTAATTTTTTTTCAACGTTTTTATTTATTTTTGGGACAGACAGAGACAGAGCATGAACGGGGGAGGGGCAGAGAGAGAGGGAGACACAGAATCGGAAACAGGCTCCAGGCTCCGAGCCATCAGCCCAGAGCCTGACGCGGGGCTCGAACTCACAGACCGTGAGATCGTGACCTGGCTGAAGTCGGACGCTTAACCGACTGCGCCACCCAGGCGCCCCTGCATTTCTTTATTTTTGTTTTAATGTTTATTTATTTATTTTTGAGAGGAGGGGGTGGGAGGGAGAATGAACAAACAGGGGAGGAAAAGAGAGAGAGGGAGACAGAATATCAAGCAGGCTCCATGCTGTGAGCGCAGAGCCCGACATGGGGCTCTAACTCAACAACTGTGAGATTGTGACCTGAGTCCAAACCAGGAGTCAGATGCTTAACCCACTGAGCCACCCAGGTGCCCCATATATATTTTCTTTCTGTTTAACATTTTTTTGTAAGATACTCATATACCTGATGGAGTGCTTTTAATGTAAAATGACATGTCTACATCTTTTGGGATGAAAAATAATGTTTCCTCTTTCTCCTCCCCTTCCATGATATTGATTCATTTAACGCACTGCTTCTATTTGGTTAGGTTTCTACTGTCATGAAATATGATTCTGGCTTTATTTTTTTTTTTAATATAGAAGTTTAGAATCTACAGGGTGAAGTATCATCTTGCTATGAATTATTTGGTGTTAAAGAGCAAATTTCCATTCAAATAATAAAATTATCTTAGCTAATTCTTGAATAAACTTAAAAATGTTTAAAAACAATAAGTTTCTTGATTTATACACAACTCTGTTCTTGGGGTATTATTTTAGAATACTGCTTCATTATGTTTAGTTGTAAATATGTGATGGCATTACACTGATTTATTTAATATATTTTTGTTGAATGTCAGTCATGTTTAGGTAATGTATGAGGTATGAATAATAAATAATGAGCAAATAAATAATGAGCAATGTCAAAATGTTGAAAGTAAAATAATTTCATATCTTAAAAAATATTATATAGGGAATAGACTGATGAGAGAATAAATTTCTGGATTCGATATTATTGTACAGATAAATAAAACAAAATGAAGAACTGGGAAATTTAGAAAGGGAACACAGGGAAGGGAAGTTAAGTCATAATGTGCAAGACAAAAGCATTTACCTTTTTACTCAAGCAAATGAAAGTATATTGTTTGATAATATAGTATTTCCATATTTTTTACTTGATTTATATTAATTTGTGGAAAAGTCCTATGAAGAAGTTTCTTATTCCTTTAACATCTCTTTCACTCTGAACAGCTATCTTTACTTGGCTATTAATGGGCAAATGTATGCAAAGAACTCTGAGGATTAGTTAAAAAATGAGCAGCTGGTAAAAGTAACATATGTGAAAAACCTAATGCCAGACACACAGGAAGTTCACAATAAAGGTAATTTTGTCCTTCCTCTATCCCAATCCCACTTTTGACACAACTTCTTTTCCTGTTTAGATCCCACATGATGAGTACTCTGTTGCAGTTTCTAATTTCATAATGCTATTTTTAATTTCCTTTATGATTATATATTCTCTATTTAATAATATTATTCATATTCCTTTTCACTGAGGTGGGTTTTTATAAACATTCCAGGTATGACCAACTAGAAATACGTCGCATTGCACACATCACAGAAAGGAAAAGGTTTCCTCATTCAACAAATGCACTACCTTAACTATACCACGCAATTTTCAAGAAGATAATTAAAAGCACAAGCAAATTGGAAAACAAACAAACAAACCCACAAAACTTATAAGAAACTTTAAACTTTCTAATAAATGTCTATATGGTGAATTGACTTATATTTATGGTTTCATTCATTATGTTCTTTCATTGAAAAGTACAAAAAAAACAAAAACAAAACAAAAAAAAAAACTACTTGACATGCCCACCAGTTTAACAGTAAAAATCTGTCCATGTATATATGCCACATTATTTCATGCTGACTAGAGGTACATATGGAGTGGCCTAACCAAAAAAAATATTATTTATAACTCATCAGTTACATGGTAAAATATGCAAAAACCAAAAGAGATTTATTAAAAAATAATAAGGAAAATAGGTAAGGAAAAAATAATAAAGAAAGTATTAAGGAAAGAAAAAGGTGAGATTAAAAGTAAAAAGGAATTGTATTAAATAAGGAAGCTTTGACCTCAGTATTTAGCCAAAATTTAGTCTTCAGCCTCTTCTTCAATTTCAGCCTTATTTTTTAGAAGAATAAATAATTAACAAAATTTCTACTTTGATATCATTTTCAGTAGCCTAAAATATTTCTGTAATCAAGTCATTTATGATCACATAAAATTATCATATAAGAATGGTACAAACAAGATATTTTATTTGGATTTATTTTAAACATAAATATATTCACTTTCAAATGCTGGTAAGCATTTAAGATGTAACTGCAGTTACATGATAGAATAGCCCACAATGACATATTTTAAAGTCTGTAGAAGAATACTCTTTTACTCTTTTATTCTGCAGAGAATACTCGTATTTTTCAGACAATACTAACATGGGAGCACTTACTGATGGTCGCTTGCAGGGAAAATAGTTCTTTTCCTGGAATCTGCTACATAAGTTAACCAAACCGAGGTACCTTGACAACACAAGGATTTCTTACATGATGTCAATCGCAAAGGTTTACAGTCATTCTACTCTAGGGAAGACGCTAGAATTAAACGCAGAAAAAAATATAAAGCAAGTGGAAATTGAGCAAAAGATTTTCCTCACTTTAAAGCCAATTACATCACCAATTGCCAGATTTCTAGATCTAAGTTTTAAGAAGCAATATTTGCCAACTCATTTAACAAACAAGTAAAATATTTTTAAGGAAGAAACAGCAGCATGATGAGAATAAAAATATTAAGTTTACTTCACAAAACTGGGCACATACCTTCTCTTTGAGAGCTGGTATAAACTGCATCACCTCTGACAATCAAACTTCAGATCCACGAGTAGCTGAGATGAGTCTTGGGCTGTTATCATAAAGAAAAGTTAGTCACTTACTATCAGCATTTTCCTGAGTATGATTCTGTATTGGAAAAGCTAGCTAAAAATATCTTTCTCCTTTAGTTACATCAGTAGAAAGTATGTATCTACTTAGTGTTTTGACTGTGATGTTTAGGAACCATAGGAGTCATTGAACCACAGAGAAAGCTAAAAATGATTAACCTGAATCATAATGAAAATGTTTGAAATCTGAGAATTAAACTTGTATAAAAATACAAATGTAACAAAATTCCAAAATATAAAAATCAATTTTGTTTTTACATCCTAAGAAGTTCATTTATACATTACATGTTACTTTTAGCCCCAGATTTACCTCTGACTTGCAGAGAACAGTGAAGGAGGAAGCAGTTAGTTCAAAAGGGCAGAGTCAGTGAAAGAAGATATAAAAAGAAGCAGAATAAACCTAATATGGAACACAGCAATCAGTTTGAAAGAACACATATATTGCCAGGGATGATAAGATATCCAAGTTAAAAGCTGCATTGAATTGTGAAGTATCTGAATTGTTGTCCAGTTCCTAAGATGCATGACTATATACTAGGATGCTGAGTTTGACTTCAAAAGCTTTGTACTGTGAACTCTGTGGGGTCCCATTTAGATACATGACAAGGTTAATAGTGTTCTCAAAGTTGTGCACTATACCACTACTCAAATATGTGGTGACTGGCTATATAGCAGTTCCCAGCATTGGCTCAGTGGTCCAAATATATACCTTCTCATTTCTAAAACTGTACTTAAATTCCTTGATCAATGGCCAAAGCTGGAAGAATTTGAGCAACAAACTAAATAAAGTAGTATTAGAATATAACACAGAATATAAAGTAAATACTCATTTATATGAATGCATGATTGAATAAATAAATGAGAATGAAGGGACAAATCTCCTGTGCAAAAGAATCTGAAAGAAAGGTGGCTCAGTCGGTTAAGCGACTGACTTCAGCTCAGGTCATGATCTCATGGCTCATGAATTCAAGACCCACATCTGGCCCCACGCTGATGGTGCACAAACCTGTTTGGGATTCTCTCTCTCTCCCTCTGACTCTGCCCTTTTCCCATGTGCACTTGATCTCTCTCTCCCTCTCTCTCTCTCAAAATAAATAAATAAACTAAAAATAAAAAATCCCAAATAAATTAAGTAGATGGTCTTCCCTCAAGGAAGTAAAAGATTACTTCTCACTCCTTACGTATGGGGAACCCATAGTGACTTCCTTCCAAAGAAGACAGCATAGAAGCAGTGGGGCAAGGAAGGGTAACTTTACAACGCAGAAACTTGACAAACACTACCTCTGGCAGGTGATCACCATCAATATCAATGTCGTAAGTCATGTTGATAGAATGCACATTTGATATGATGCAATGAAAATGATACATTACATTGAAGAGTCTGGACCCTGGCCAAAACCCTATATACGATGTTTCAGGCATGAACTTTTTTTTTTTTTTTTGAGACAGAGTGGGCTCAAGTGAGCGAGGGGCAGAGAGAGGGAGAGGGAGAGAGAAAGATGGTCTTATATCCTCCATAGCTAATGCTAAGAGTAACAGGACAGAGAAGTGATTCTGGAGAAAATCTCTGGTCATTCCTGCATGTCATAGATTGCAAGGAATTTGAAGACTGCAAAGAGAGAACTTATTTTATAGATGATGAAACTATTAAAAAAAACCAATACATTCATTTTTTTTTGCCCAATGTCACACAGCTAATGATTGGACATTTTGTTTGGAAGTGGCATATGCACTAGGATGTTCATAAACTTCTAAGTGCTGTAACATGACCATCTAGAATCTGTCTTTGACCTTATTTCCAAAAATATGATAATTATTTTCTCTGCATTAGTAAAAATGGGTAAGAATAAATAATTTTATGCAGTTTGTGGTAAAAGTACAATTACATGTAAATAAAAAGTTTTAATGTTATACTCCTATAAAATCTGAAATTTGATATTAATTTGACTTGAAATTAGACTAGCAGTGAGGAAGCTTTAATATAAATTTCGAAAAATGCCAGAACTATATACAAATTTATCAAGTATAGAATTAGTATAAAGTATATAATTTATAAAGTATAGAAACTGAGCTTCTAATATCTATAGGTTGATCACTACATACCAGGGCCCAATCTGTAAAGTTCATGTTCAGACTTGCAGACGTCTAAAACAAAACTCTATACTCTGCAGTGGGATCATCCATATATCATGTCACGTGTATGTGACAATAGCATAAGCTATTTATTAATCCTGAAAATATAATTCAGGAATAAATAGTAAGCCCAAAATACACTTAAAATTCATTGGTTATTTTTAAAAATGCACATCTTGAACATTTGTTTTATTACAATATATGATGGGAATTCCTGAAATGAGCAGCCTAATTGGTAACATGATTTCAAATAGTTAAATATATCCTTAAATATCTTTTAGTATTATAAGTAATAAAGAGGCAAAGAAAAAGAAAAAAAATAAGTAATAAAGACGCTAAAATCAAACTTCCCTTCTTAAAATACAGAATTAAAATTTGTGAACATAATTTTAGAGTGTAAGATATATTTTTGTATCCTACAAAATACCCCAACTTATTTTCAAGATAGGTAAGTTTTTTTTTATTCAGAGTATAGTTATTCATAAAATATTGAGGTACTTTTTGAGAGCCAGGATATAGCCCTGTATCTAATTAGTTCAGGGGATGCTCAATAAAACAATCATTTTGTTTCTCAATGTATGTATAGTAGACAAAACTCTTAGATACTCCCTTAAGATTCTTCAGCCCTGGTATCCACCTCTTCTCCCAGTTATTCAATTAAACACTAATCAAGGTGTTGCTGTGAATGAATTCTGAAGATGAAAAAGTCTCAAATTAGTTGACTTTAAGGTAAAGATTTCCTAGGTGGCTCTAGCCTAAATAAGTAAGTATGCCCAGAGGCCAGAGAAAGAAGTGGCCTCATAGAAATGGGAACCTGAAGCAACTATCTCCCTCTGGCCATGAAGAAGCAAACGGCCATGTTTCAGAGAATGCCATATGGCAGGTAATTGTAGGTGGCTTCTAGGAATTAAAAATGGCCCCCGGATGACAGCAAGCAAGAAAGTGGGCACCTCAGTCTGAGAACTGCAAGGAACTGAATCCTTTCAGTGATCACTGAACTTGTATGAAGACTCTGAACTTCAGATAATATGGCAGCCCCAGGTATGCCTTTGATTTCAGCCTGGTGAGACACTGAGCAGGATCCAGGTAACAGTACCCAGACTGGCGACCTATGGACACTAGGCGATAATAAGTTTGTGTTGTTTTAAACTGTTATTAAATTTGCAATAAATTGTGCACAGCAATAAATTATGCACTAAATTGCAAAAAATAATGATATTTATAAATGCCTTAGTAGTACTCCCTTGTTAAATGTAAATATGTAGTTTAAGGTGTATTAAATAAAATTAAACAATACATTTACAAGCTTAGTTTGTAATTCATAATTTGACTATGAATTAGTCTATTTTGAACTAAATATACTTTTTTCTTTTTTTTTCAATATATGAAATTTACTGTCAAATTGGTTTCCATACAACACCCAGTTCTCATCCCAAAAGGTGCCCTCCTCAATACCCATCACCCACCCTCCCCTTAAATAGACTTTTTTTCAATAGACTTGTTAAAATAGAACTAACTACCCTATGCCCCAGCAATTGCACTACTAGGTGTTTACCCAAAGAATCCAAAGAATACAAAACTACTAATTCAAAGGGATACATGCACCCCAATGCTTACAGCAACATTATCTCCAACAGCCAAATGGTGGAAACAGCCCAAATGTCCTCTGACTGATGAATGGATAAAGAAGATGTCATATATATATATATGCATATATATATATATATATATATATATGTGTGTGTGTATGTATGTGTATATGTATGTGTGAATATATGTGTATATGTGTATATATGTGTATATGTATGTGTGTGTATATATATATATACACACACATACATATATGTCATATTGGAATATTACTCAGCCATTAAAAGAATGAAATCTTTGCCATTTGCAATGACATGGATGGAGTTAGAGAGTATTATGCTAAGTGAAATAAGGTCACTTTTAATAATATAACCTGACATTTTGCTTTCACTGAGTTTTGTTTTTTAATCACTTTCAAAAAATGTATATTTAATAGACAATAAACTATTTCATGTTTCGCTCCATTTTATGAGTAGTAATTTTAAAAAATGTAATTTTCAGTTACATAAGTATCAGAAGTATATGAAGGAATTTCTTCACAAAAAACACTTGACTAACTTTATGAGTATGTCTGTATCACCTTTCAAACACTGAAATAGCTTTATGTTTCCTTTTTGTGTTTTAAAACAATGATCATAACTCTCAGTTTTTCTATTTCTCAAAGATCTAAACAGATAGTTAAAAATATTACACACATATATCACACATGTTTACGTACTATACTATAAACATATATGTGGATAGCAAACAAAATTATCAAAGATTCTCGGTTATTAGTCATCAGGGAAAGCAAGTTAAAACCATAATAAGACATAATTTTACCTCTATTACTACTAAAATGAAAACAACTACAACTGGCAATACAAAACACTTTGAATTATGAATTACACAGAGCAAATGGAATTCTAATACAGTGTAGTGGGAAGTGAAAAGTGTGAAAATTTTTGTCTTGTTCTTCACTTTATAATGAATAATTATGCTTTCTAAGTTATTATTAATTAAAATTTCAATTGCATACAACTGCACTAAAAGTCCATGGATACTATTAAAAAATTTATAAATCAGAACAAAAATTAATGCAAAATAAAGCAATGTATTAGCATAATTTATAAGAAGTTTCAAATAAATTTTTGGAAGAAGAGGATACAAATGTAAGGGCAAACAGATATTGTTATATAGATATGCATATTTGTATACAGTATATTATATATTAGAGAATATGTGATATATTTAATATTACATATCCTGATAAATGTTAGAGATACAAATATATATTGTTAATATGAATGTGTATCTGCATAAATACATTTTTATTTCCTGCCAATTTTGACACTTATTATAAATTTTACAAGTTTTATGTTAATATATTTATCTGTTTCCTTAATTATGCTTTAATAATTGTCTTCAAATTTTTTGAATAATTATGTCTGAAAATTATTAGGTATATTATCCTGCATGATGATAAATGTACATCTGTGAAAATTCTTTAACATCAAGGATTATTAATATTGATAGTGATTAAATAAAATTTAACTATTAATCCTCATTATGAACTTACTTTACATTAGATATTTCACAGTAAATAAAATTATTTATTTTCCTTTTCCGTTTTGAAAACTTATCTGTTTAATTTTAATTTTAGTTTTTTGTTATGGATCATAATCTTTGTGCCCATAGGACTGTGAAGCCATAAAATTCAAAGGATAAATCATTTTCTCCATCAATCTAGATATGATTCTTTGTGGTCACAAAATTTAAGAACAGCTCCACAGTGTATTATATACATTTCACAGCATACTTTTAGCTGCTACAAATTCAGACCACTCAGGGTTGTATTAGAATCCAATATTTCTATTCTTTTTTTTTTTTTAACATTTATTTATTTTTGAGAGACAGAGCATGAGCAAGGGAGGGGCAGAGAGAGAGAGACAGAGACAGAATCAGAAGCAGGCTCCAGGCTCTGAGCTGTCAGCACAGAGCCCCATGCGGGGCTCGAACCCACGAACCGTGAGATCATGACCTGAGCCAAAGTCAGACGCTTAACCGACTGAGCCACCCAGGCAACCCTAGAATCCAATCTTTCTTCATCCAGGCTCTGATTTTCTTTGTAACTACATGTCCTTCAAAATATTAGAAGGTATTTGACCAATTTTCTTCCATTTAGTTTCATGTGCCACTAATTATACTCAATTTTACTAGAGTAAATACACTAATTTACTAGACAGAAGTCTCATAAGTCCTTTACTTTGTTTCCTGCACCCATGCAATATTCTCTCAAATTAGTGGCAGCCACACAGAAGCCAACTGAAACTCAGAAGTCTTAAGGGCATTGTTGCATAACACACTTTAGAGTCTTGTTTCTTATGATATGGCATCTAAAACCAGTGCTATCTCTACAAAGTCCCATTACTGGGCTTCTTTTACTGCCTTTCATTCCTGATTATAAACAAGACTCCCTCCCCTGCTCCTACTTCCCACAAGCTTATCTCTTATATTACACATTACTAATTTGGATCATCACTAACAATACCTGAAGCTAAGGGGTTCTGTAGAAACCTACTCCACTTTTCACTTGCCACATGTGTTAATATTGCCAAATGTTTGTCAGTGGATAACTAGCTTTCCAACATCCATTGTCCATCTTCTCATCACATTTTTCTCACAGTCTACAAGGTCACTGACACATATTTTAAATTCTCTTAAGGCCATTTCAAGGTACATATTTTTACATCATATAGATTGTCTAATTCTAAATAAGAAAGCATTGAGATAATTACAGGCTCTATATATAATACAAATGGATTCTTTCTCCTGCAACAACACTGGGCAGGTAAAGAGGGTGTGTGTGTGGTGGGGGGTGGGGGGAACAGCCTTTCTTGCTTAATCATTCAGGATTAGAGGCTGACCAAGGCTGTGCCACTGGGTTCAACACATGGCTTCCATGTTATCCCTAAAATAATCTGCATCTGATGGAAGAATAACATGATGGAGGGTGTGTGGGAGTTGTTATGAGCCAAAACTGAAAAGAATTCACATTATTTCAATCCTCATAACCCACTGACTGTCACTGAGCTTCATGGCTTTATTTAACAACAACAAAGCCTGGGAAATACTAATTCTATCCAGGAAGAAGAGAAATTACAATGTGGTAGGCAATTTCTAAGGATAGAATAGAACTGAAGAATACTAAGAAAACTGTTTATTGTGAGAGATGGATTTTCCATAGATTTCAAAAAGAGTATGAGAAAGCTTGGCCATATTTGTACTAAGCAAACATCTGCAGACCTCTAGAAATAATTCACAGTGCTTTTAAAGTATTTTGAAAAGAGTAAAAAAAGGCTAATAATAAATAACAGAATACAGATGAAATGTAGCAAATAACATGCTTGGGTAATCTTAAAATTTGAATGTTCATGCACAGTCATTTTCACGCTGGCAAACTGATGGTGCTCAACTTGGCAGGTGGTTTAAATGTGCTGAGGAAAATGTAAAGGATCTTGGTGAAGTCCAGCCTTGGTTGACACAAGTCTCCTTTTGCTTGATACAATGTATTGATCATGCAATATCCAATTTTGTACAGCACTATACATCCATTCCAAGATGTGGACGTTTTCTATCATCAAAATAAATTATAAAAATTGATTAAGGGCCCAGATTACAAGTAAGGTGCTAAGCCAAAAATCGCTTCAAATTTCAAGTTATTATCAAAACCAATCACAGTTTTGATGTTGAAATTTTGAGTAAACTTACAACATCTTAAAAAACAAAAACACCACCAGCAGGCACATGAAAAGGTGCTCAACGTCACTCCTCATCAGGGAAATACAAATCAAAACCACACTGAGATACCACCTCATGCCAGTCAGTGTGGCTAAAATGAACAAGTCAGGAGACTATAGATGCTGGTGAGGATGTGGACAAACGGGAACCCTCTTGCACTGTTGGTGGGAATGCAAACTGGTGCAGCCGCTCTGGAAAACAGTGTGGAGGTTCCTCAAAAAATTAAAAATAGATCTACCCTATGACCCAGCAATAGCACTGCTAGGAATTTACCCAAGGGATACAGGAGTGCTGATGCATAGGGGCACTTGTACCTCAATGTTTATAGCAGCACTCTCAACAATAGCCAAATTATGGAAAGAGCCTAAATGTCCATCAACTGACGAATGGATAAAGAAATTGTGGTTTATATGCGATGGAATACTACTTGGCAATGAGAGAGAATGAAATATGGCCTTTTGTAGCAACGTGGATGGAACTGGAAAGTGTTATGCTAAGTGAAAAAAGTCATGCAGGGAAAGACAGATACCGTATGTTTTTACTCTTATGTGGATCCTAAGAAACTTAACAGAAGACCATGGGGGAGGGGAAGAAAAAAAAAGTTAGAGAGGGAGACAGCCAAACCATAACAGACTCTTAAAAACTGAGAATAAACTGAGGGTTGATGGGGGGTGGGAGGGAGGGGAAGGTGGTTGATGGGCATTGAGGAGGTCACCTGTTGGGATGAGCACTGGGTGTTGCATGGAAACCAATCTGACAATAAATTTCATATTAAAAACAAACAAACACCAATTGCAACATTTGGATTCATATTGCCTTCTTTTCAGAAGTGTAGCCATTGGTTTTTACATAAAACTAGAATTGAAGACATACAATCATTTTTATAGTCTTTCTCTCTGAAATACATAAATCCCAAGACATTGAAGTAAAACAAAATATTTGTACATGTGAATTTTTTTTCTTTTTTCTCTGGAGAAAGGGTTTGCACCTTTCAATATATTCTCAAAAGTGCTCAAGAAGCCAAAATGGCTAAGTAATATTGATCTATATGGTTGTCAGGATTTTGTTTCTAACTAAAGTTTATTTTAAAGAAAAGGTTTACTTAAGTATTACTGCATTATTTTCTGAATATATAAAGTAGATGAGGAAAATTTAGTGTGGGCAGACATTATATATATTTGATTTCCATGAAATTTTGGTGTATTGTCTTCTTAGAACAAATCCCATAGTCAGGATAGCACAAAATTCAACTCCGACAAGTACTCATGATCTCATGTCTACTTTGTTCTGTGTCCTATCTTCTATTATTATTTTTCAGTTTCTCAGTCTTCAGCAATCACAATATATTTTGACCTTGCACACCCCCTCTAAAAAGTCTCTCCAACTCTTTCAGTTGTTTTCCTGCATTCTTTCTTATGTACACTGTTCTCTTTTATGTGTGGGAGCATATTCTCTTTGCTGCCCTGCTGTTTGCTTTTTCCTGCTGCCTTGTTATTTCCTCTAAGGCCTCTTGTTGAATCCCCTTTATACCATGCTTTCCTCCTGTGCTGCTAACCCCAGTACTACTTCTGCTCCTGCATTGCAATCCTGCTGTGCCCACACTTTCTAGAGCTGCACTTCCCTTCATGCTATTCTTAGGATCTTCACTGAAAGGAGCACCCTGATGTTTTGGTTGAGACTGGAATCCTTCCCCTAATGCCTGGAAAGTATACCTTGGAATCCCTGGCTTTGAGGAGAAAGGCAATTTTCTCAGCAAATGGCATGTGGTATCAAAGATAATAACAAATCCTTTAGTCAACTATAATTTCTGACTTTCTAAATTAAAAATAATGTTGTCCCTAGTAGACTTAAATATCACTTCAAACATGTTCCTAGGGGAGGGTTTAGATAAAAATTAGAAAAGATGTTTGTGCTTTCTTTTACTTTTACTTCTTATCCATTGTGTGTGGGTTACACTGTAACAACTTCCTTCCAGCACTTCTTCAAATGACCTATGTGGCCCTTCTACCTAAAGAGTCCTCTTCTCCCTCAAGCCTTCATTAAACGTAATTTGGTATGTGACCCTTTCTTCACATCAAGGAGTAGAACCCTTAATTGTTTTTTGACCTACATAATTCATATAAAACCTGCATTATCCTCTGTGTCATGATTGTTCTCCCTGAAGTTATGAACAAATGAGGGCAAGAAACAAAACTTAATCAATTTAGTATGTGGAACATAGTATGTGGAAGTCAGAGTATATGTCTACTGACTTAATAATAACTTTACTTTTTAAATTTATTTTTTATATATTTTAGTTTGTATTGCTTATATATTTAGTTATATTGGTTATATTGGTTATATATTTAGTACAATATTGGTTTCAGAAGTAACTTCAGTGATTTATTACTTACATACGACACCTAGTACACATCACATGTGCTTTCGTTAATACCCATCTAGCCCATCTCCCACTCACCTCCATCAATCAGCCCTCTGTTCTCTATCAGAGTCTCTTGTGGTTTGTTTCCCTTTCTTCTCTTCCCCCCTTCCTATATGTTCATCTGTTTTGTTTCTTAAATTCCACATATCCACAATATCCTATGATATTTGCCTTTCTCTGATTGACTTATTCTGCTTAGCATAATACATTCTAGCTCAATCCATAGCATTGCAAATGGCAAGATTTCATTTGTTTTGATGGCTGAGTAATATTCCATTGAATATTTATACAATATCTTTTTTATCCATTCATCAGTAGATAGACATGTGGGCTCTCTCCATAGTTTGGCTATTGTGGATAATGCTGCTATAAACATTGGGGTTCACAAACCCTTATGAATCTATATTTTTGTATCCTTTTGGTAAATACTTAATAGAGCAATTGCTGGATCATGGAGTAGTTCTATTTTTAGATTTTGAGTAAAGTCCACACTGTTCTCCAGAGTGGCTGCACCAGTTTGCATTCCCACCAGCAGTGCAAGAGGGTTCCCCTTTCTTCGCATCCTCACCAACACCTGCTGTTTCCTGTGTTAGGTTAATATTAGCCATTCTGACAGGTGTGAGGTGGTATCTCATGGTGGTTTTGATTTATATTTCCCTAATAATTAGTGATGTTGAGCATATTTTCATGTGTCTGTTAGCCACCTGGATGTCTTCTTTGGAAAATGTCTATTTGTGTTTTCTGCCCATTTCTTAATTGGATTTTTTTTTGGGTGTTGAGTTTGATAAGTTCTTTTTATTTTTGGATAGTAACGCTTTAGCAGATATGTCATTTGCAAATCTCTTCTCCCATTCCATAGGCTGCCTTTTAGTTTTGTTGATTTTTTTTCCCTTTGCTGTGCAGAATCTTTTTATCTTGGTGAAGTCCCAATATTTCATGTTTTCTTTCATTGCCCTTGACTTCAGAGACATGTTAAGTAAGAAGTTGCTACCACTGACAATGAAGAGGGGGCTGCCTGTGTTGTCCTCTAGGATTTTGATGGTTTCTCACATTTAGGTGTTTCATCCATTTTGAATTTATTTTTGTGTATGGTGTAAGAAACTTGTCCAGTTTCCCAACACCATTTGTTGAAGAGACTTTTTTCCATTGGATATTCTTTCCTGTTTTGTTGAAGATTAGTTGACCATATAGTTGTGGGTCCATTTCTTGGTTTTCTATTCTGTTCCACTGATCTCTGTGTCTTTGTGTGTGTGTGTGTGTGTGTGTGTGTGTGTGTGCGTGCGTGTGTGTGTGTGTGTGTGCGCCAGTACCATATTGTCTTGATGTATACAGTTTTATAATATAGCTTGAAATCTGGACTTGTGATGCCTCCAGTTTTGTTTTTCTTTTTCAGGATTGCTTTGGCTATTCAGGGTCTTCGGTGTTTCCATACAATTTTCGGATTGTTTGATACAGCTCTGTGAAGAATGCTGGTGGTATTTTGATAGGGATTGCATTAAATGTGTAGATTGCTTTGGGTAGCATAGACATTTTAACAATGTTTTTTTTTTTTCTTCCAATCTATGATCTTGGAATGTTTTTCCATTTTTTTGTGTCTTCTTCAATATCTTTTGCAAATCTTCTATAGTTTTTAGAGTACAGATCTTTTACCTCTTTCACTAACTTTATTCCTAGGTATCTTATTGTTTTTGGTGCAGTTGTAAACGGGATCGATTCCTTTTTCTGCTGCTTCATTATTGGTGTATAGAAATGCAACAGATTTCTGTATGTTGATTTTTTATTCTGTGAATTTGCTGAATTCATATATTAGTTCTAGCAATTTTTTGGTGGAGTATACCACCTTGATTGATTTGTGAATAACAATCCTGAACCCCAGGAATAAATTCCACTTGATCGTAGTGAATAATTCTTCTAATGTACTGTTGAATTTGATTTACTAGTATCTTGTTCAGAATTTTTGTAACCAGGTTCATCAGGGATATTGCCTATAATTCTCCTCTTTAGTGGGGTCTTTGTCTGGTTTGGGAATCAAGGTAATGCTGGCTTCATAGAATGCTTTTGGAAACTTTCCTTCCATTTCTATTTTTGTGGAACCATTTCAGAAGAATAGGTATTAACTCTTCTTTAAATATCTGGTAGAATTCCCTTGGGAAGCCATCTGGTCTAGGACTCTTGTTTCTTGGGAGATTTTTGGTAACTGATTCAATTCTTTTCTGGTTATGAGTCTGTTCAAATTTTCTATTTCTTTATGTTTCAGTTTTGGTAGTTTCTGAGTTTCTAGGAATTTGTCCATTTCTTCCAGATTGCCCAGTTTGTTGGCATATAATTTTTCATAGTATTCTCTTTTTTTAAATTTCTTTAATGTTTATTTTTGACAGATAGAGAGACACAGAGTGTGAGTAGGGGAGGTGCAGAGAGAGAGAGAGGGAGACAAAGAATCCAAAGCAGGCTCCAGGGTCCAAGTTGTCAGCACAGAGCCCGACGCGGGGCTTGAACTCACAAACTGCGAGATCATGACTGAGCCGAAGTTCAGCACTCAATGAACTGAGCCGCTCAGGTGCCCCCATAGTATTCTCTTATATTTGTTTGTAATTCTGTAGTGTTGGTTGTGATCTCTCCTTTTTCAATCTTGATTTTAGTTATTTGGGTCCTTTCTCTCTTCTTTTTCATAAATCTGGCTGTTTATCAATTTTGTTTATTCTTTCAAAGAACCAGTTCCTGGTTTCAGTTATCTGTTCTACTGTTTTGTTGTTGTTGTTGTTTTGTTTTGTTTTGTCATTGTTGTTGTTTCTATATCATTTATTTCTGCTCTAATCTTTATTATTTCCCATCTGCTGGCTTTATGCTTAATTTGTTGTTCTGTTTCTAGCTTCTTTAGGTGTAAGGTTAGATTGTGTATTTGGGACCTTTCTTGTTTCTTGAAATACTCCTGAATTAAAATACACTTTCCTCTTAGAACTGCCTTTGTTGCATCCCAAAGGGTTTAGACTGTTGTGTTTTCATTTCTTTTGCTTCTATTTTTTTAAATTTCTTCTTTAATTTCCTGATTAGCCCATTCATTCTTTAGTAGGATGTTCTTTAACCTCCAAGTATTTGAGGTGTCTCCAAAATTTTTCTTGTGGTTGACTTCAAGTTTCATAACGTTGTGATCTAAAAATATGCATGCTAGGATCTCAATCTTTTTGTAACTGTTGACTGATTTTTGACCCAGTATGTGATCTATTCTGGAGAATGTTCTATGTGCACTCAAGAAGAATGTTTTTTCTGATGCTTTAGCATGAAATGTTCTGAATATATCTGTTAAGTCCATCTGGTCCAGTGTGTCATTCAAAGCCATTGTTTCCTTGTTAATTTTCTGCCTAGATGATTTTTCCATTGTTGTAAGTGGGGTAGTAAAGTCCCCCTACTATTATTGTATTATCTCAATGAGTCTCTTTATGTTTGTTATAAATTGATTTGTATATTTGGGTGTGTCCAATTTGGGGGCATAAATGTTTATAATTGTTAGATTCTTCTTGATGGATAGACACCATAGTTATGATATTATGCCCTTCTTCATTTCTTGTTAGAGTCTTTGTTTTAAAATCTAGTTTGTCTGATATAAATATGGCTACTCCAGCTTACTTCTGACAACCATTAGCATGGTACATTGTTCTCCAGCCCCTCACTTTCAATCTGCAGGTGACTTTAAGTTTAAAATACTAACCTTAAAATACAAAAAGGGAAATGCACCTAACACTACAAAATTGAAATATCACTATATATATATTTATTTTATTTGTCTTATCCTATTATTTTTTTTATTTGGGGCATATAAATAAAATGGCTTCATTCATACTTCCTTTGATTCTTTAGTGAATAACTTCTCTGGTGACAGCAAACAAAGGCTTCTTTATTTCAAATGGCTAGAGAAATAAGGTACTCCATTATTTACAAGCTCTAACACTACTTTAAAAATAATACAATTTTCAACGTTTTTTTTTTTTTTTTTTTTTTTTTTTAAGACAGAGAGAGACAGAGCATGAACGGGGGAGGGGCAGAGAGAGAGGGAGACACAGAATCGGAAACAGGCTCCAGGCTCCGAGCCATCAGCCCAGAGCCTGACGCGGGGCTCGAACTCACGAACCGCGAGATCGTGACCTGGCTGAAGTCGGACGCTTAACGACTGCGCCACCCAGGCGCCCCCAAAAATAATACAATTTTCAATTTTTCTTAAATGCTTCTGATTTTTCTCATTTTGTATTGTCATTACTATTACCAAAATAGAAGTATATATTTCTGAGATTCTGATGCTAAAACAATAGAGATGAGGATTTAATATATTTTTTTATATTTAAGTTGAAAGATATTCAATCATTTTAATATTTATTATCATAACACATATAATTTAACATTATAAACATCTGTACTTTTTAAACTGGGAACTCAAGGAACATGAAAAAATGAAAACAATTTTTCACATTGAGTCCTAATGATGTTAAATATTACTGTTTATACATTTTATGTATCTTTACCTGATTCTCATGAAGAATTTAGCAAGTGAGAGCGGTTGTTAAATGAACTATTAAAAGTGTGGTATATACGTCAAATATATTGTTATAGGTGTTTATAGCAATAATTAATGTAAAAGTAAAAATTTTTTATGTTCATAACAGTTACTATTTTCCCAGGATGTTTTCAAACTAATAAGTGATTTTTGTACAACATTGTGTTACATTTACGTTAACCAATATCATTTAAAGCTTTTTTCAGAAATATTTTTATATTTTATTATATATAAACATTTTTAAATCATTTTTAGAGTTTTCCACCAGAAATGCTCTAATAACCAGGAAAGCTTTATAAATATACAGAGGTCATAATATTTTTATAATTATGTCATAATAGTACTTGGTAGTAACTTTTAACTATTCTTATTAGGTTTATGATATATATCAAATGATTATGAAGCTATTTAGATATTTAATCTCATTATCACTATGAATCATATTTAAAAGCCCCCAAATCCTTTTTTTTTCTTTTAGATAAGCAATATGTTTTCATTACAGGAAATTTCAAAATATAAGTATAAGGGAAAAATAACTCATTTTATTGTCAATCTTTAATAATTGCTATTAATATTATTGATGGATTGAATCATGTCATGCAAAAGATATCTTGAAATCCAGACCTCTGGAATGTCAGAATGTGACCTTATTTGGAATAAGGATCTTTGCAGATGTAATTAAAATAAAGACTGCAAGATTAAATCAGGTGATCCCAATGTCCTTTTGTCCTTATAAAAGGCAGAAGAGGGCAGAGACATAGACACACACAGGGAAGAAGGCCATGTGACCATGGAGGCAGAGACTGGAACTATGCTGACACAAGCCAAGGCATACCAACACCCACCAACCACTGGAAAAGCCATAGAGGGATTCTTTCCCAGAGCCTTTGGAGAGAATATGGCCCTACAACACCTTGATTTTGGACTTCTGGTGTCTAGGATTGTGGGACAATTCTTCTGTTTAAACATCCCAGTTTGTGGTAATATGCTGTACAAGTCTTGGGATGCCATTGGGTCAAATATTTTAGAATATCATGTATTTAAATTACAGTGTATCTATTATAATTTGTAGTGCTGGGACCTTGCTGGCCCATTTGCATTTGAAGTGTGTTTTCCTTTAATTATAGTTACTTCCTTATATACTTCTTTGTTAAATTATTTCCTGAATTTTATTTTCCCCTTCCTTTATGAAATTGATTTTAAACTATTTTATTGGAGATATTCATAATCAATGTTCTGTGATAATTCATCTAGCAACACTCTTTTTTAATAGATTTTTAATTTTTAATGTTGATTTATTTTTGACACAGAGAGAGACACACACACAGAGTGTGAATGGGGAAAGGATAGAGAGAGAGGGAGACACAGAATCTGAAGCAAGCTCCAGGCTCTGAGCTGTCATCACAGGGTCTGATGTGGGGCTCAAATTCACAGACTGCAAGATCATGACCTGAGCCAAAGTCGGATGGTTAACCAACTGAGCAACTCAGGCACACTTTAATGGATTCTTAAAAAGTCATCTTCTAACCAATGGGGTCTTATATTGAATTCATTATGGCATTTAGATATAGCAGCTTCTAGATTAACTAATTTAAAAATATATATATTTTTCTTTAATTTTCCATACCTTTATATTTTCTGTAAAGAATTCCTCAATTTGTGAACAAATCTTGTATTTTTTGTTTTAAAATTTTTTAACGTTTATTTACTTTTTTAAGACAGAGAGAGACAGAGCATGAATGGGGGAGGGTCAGAGAGAAGGAGACACAGAATTGGAAACAGGCTCCAGGCTCTGAGCTGTCAACACAGAGCCTGATGCGGGGCTCGAACTCACGGACCGCAAGATCATGACCTGAGCCCAAGCCGGCTGCTTAACTGACTGAGCCACCCAGGCGCCCAATTTATTTTCTATTTTATTAAATTCTAAATCCTCTCTGTTCTTTTAATGGTGGTCTGCTTTTATAATGGATGTTATATTGTCTCTCTTCCGTCTGTTAACTTTTTAAATTGTATTTATTTTGGAATTTCATGTTAGAAATTAGACTTTACCTTAAGACCTCATAAGTTGGAAACCCTTGCCTTGACTGTAAATTCATATTTATATTTTATGGATTTTTGTGTCTATTTCTAAAACTTGTGATGATACTCTATTATAATAAAATGAAGGAGGTGATAAGCTGGCTTTATGTCCTTTCTCTTTGTCTGATTAATATCCCCCAGAGAATCCTTTTTCACCCTACCTATAGGTTTAAAGCTATTTGCTAAGATTCTGGCAACTGAACCAGCAACATAAGTATAAGTTAGCTTTCATGACTTATCATGATGTTTATTGCTTAATACTCCTATTTTCACGAAATCTCTCATTTTGCCCTCAGTTGTGCTCAGTAGCCTAGAGTCTGGTGGTATTGTCCTCTTTTCCAATGAATGAACTTCTAATCATCTATGGTGAAAGTGCAGTATGAAGGCATATATCTGCTGGGGTATAATGATTTCTTACTCAATGAAATGCTTTGTTTTCAAGATCTTCCTACCATACATCTGAATTCACAGATACCACTGTACCTAAATTATTAAGCCTTTCCAGTATATTTCAGCAGTCTTGATTTTTATTAGTGACTCTCCTTCTGTGAGATTTTCAGTTTCCTGGAGCTGTTACGTAATTCAACATGTATTTACTTGCTTTCTTCTACAGTCGTGTTTGCTCATATGCTGAACTTGATATTTCAAAGATGAGCCACTAAATTATTTTTAATCAGATTGTTTTTTAATTCTAAAAATAATCTGATTGCAAGGTGAAGCACGTATTATTATAAGAGAAAAACTGTAAACATGAAGTGGACATAAATCACTTTTATACATAGAAGGTCACCTTCCTTACCATCCCACTACAAACCACTATTTGCCTTAATATCAAACAAGTTGGCAAATTAACCCCTGGGGGAAGATTTTACCACTGGAAAGAATTGTGTAAATGTATGTGTTTGGGCCTATGTGACTAGAAAAGGCGCTAGTATTAGATTACAAGGTATTTTGAAAACATTAACAAAGTGGTTTAAGTTCTGCATAATTTAAAATGTGTAAAGCAAAAACGCATGACATTAAAACATTGATAATATTTTATTTTTATAATTTTACTACAAACTTTTGTCTAAGAAGTCTAGGATCGAAATGATTAAGAAGCATATTTTAAATGATTAGATGGTTATTTTTGTAACTATTTTTTATAACACACTTTAAAATAACAAATTTTAATATTTAAAATTGATATTTTCAATGTTTCATTTATTTTCCAAAAATGGTACTGACAGTGAAATCTGTAGCAGTAATTCTAAGTAATATGATATTCTGCTATAATACTTTATAAAAGGCTAACAAAAGAGTATCATTTTAAAAATGTTAATAACGGGAAACAACTTCAGAGCTCCTTTGGTGTAACTTTGAAGTTAGTCTTCATGGAAGAAATACCAGGTTGGGAACAATTTAACATAGTGCTTGAGAAGAAAATCTGTAATAACGGCGGGAAGTGTGAAAGAGAAATCACCTAAGAAATATGTTAATTATTTTTAACTCCAATTAATGGCTTGTTTTGTTTTCAATTTTTTTGGGGGGAGCAGTAGTGTGTTTAATAGGTACATTGCTTTACTATCTGTGAAGAGAACTAAAAGTGCCATATTTGTGTATTAATCGGATACAAGAATACTTTAAAATGAAAAGCCTATATAATAATTTATAAATCATACACACACACATATGGATGTATATATAGGCTGATAAGTTTTGTTTTTATAATAAGTTCTATAAGTTTATGTTTTGTTTTTATAATAACATATTTCTCACAATACATGTCAGTGATATGTAGTGCAGATATACACACATTATATAGAAACAGAGAGAGCATATGTGCATGCAGAAGCACTAGAGTACTATGTATTTTAATTGTATTTTTGTTTTTTATGATCATTATTCACATTGTTTTCAAGTCTACTGGATTCGGAGTGAAACTGTTTGAATCCCAGTTTCACAATTTACTAACTATATGACTATGAGTAATTCAACTTCTTTGTGCTTTAGTATTTATTTAAGAAAGAAATACAATAACAAGGAATGTCTCATGGTTTGTTGTAGCAAATAAGATGAATATGAAAAACACTTACAAGAGTGCCCTTCACCATATGTGCCCAGTAAATCATAGCCATAAACAAATACTCAGATTTTGGCATCTGAGTATAATTTAAGCAGAAAAGATGTAGTTATACACTCTGCATTCCCATTGTTGACATTCTAATACCAGTTTTGAATCTTACTGAACTGTCTTTTCAGTTCACCTGGCTTTTCCTACCCAAGTTATTAGGATATAAAACTATCAAAACTGACTGTTTTACATTTCAGAGGATTTAAAGGCTATGAGAAAGCTAAGAGTTTTTGGTGCTTGTAAGAGAGCACATTGAGGTGATGAATCGAAATTTAAAAAAAATTAATATTAGGATTTAAACAAAAGCAGATTATTTATGGTGTATAAGGCATGTAAAAGAATATTCTGGTTGCCTCAATTTTTTGTTCAGTTTGTAATAAAGTTAAAGAGAGGATTAAAATTATGTTTAAAGTTACTTATAAATGATAATAAATAGTGACAACACATGACTGTTTTTGATGATATGCTTTTTTCTTTTGAACAGTCTGCTCAATGTGTACCTTACAAGGAATGTTTTTTCTGACATGACATATGACATGAATAAGAATGTCCTTCATCATTAGATACTGTATTTATGATAGCTGGTGCATAGTCAAAGAACGAGAGAACAGTAAAGATGAGATAAATTTACCTATAGAGGATGAAAAGATACATATATACATATATGTATACATGTAAAGATACATATACACACATATATACATACACACACACACACATATATATACACACACACATGCATTTATTCTGTTGGCACATAGTCTGTAGTTAAATATTACATAAATTATGTGGAATAATTCAAAAATATTTCACCATACTTATATAAAGGCAATGACAAATTTTTTCTCTACTCTTCCAACTTTAGGATATGCACAGCTGAAGAAAACCATCCGGACAGTTTTTGTATGCTTTTATAATGTAATGTTATAGAAGGAAAACTTCAATGACATTAAATATTATTTAAATATATGATTATTAATGGCTGCTTGGATAGTTTTTGTATTAATTTATTTTGCCCTTCCTTTTCTTTAAGCTTTCTTCTATTTTTTTTCTAGTTTGTTGTGAATATCCTTGTACTACCTAACAAAACTAATTCTGCCATCTACTGTTTCCTTTTATGTTCAAGGAATATGGAAAGTGGCCTAATGTAAGAAGGTTATACAGTAAATCCCATAATGAGATAATATACCACCATATCAGAAATAACATGGGGCCTAGTTACTCTAGAAAAAGACTGCATGCATCTCTTATGTGCTAAGCTCTCACATCCATTTCCTCATGTCATTCTATTGGGGGGGGGGAATCACATGTTTAGTGTTAGTCTCTGTTTTCTTAGCATTTTTAGGTTTAAAGCCCAAACAATGAGGATAATACATGAAAATTGCCCTCCATTTCTAAAGCTTGATATATCCTATGGGAATTACTCTGAGTTATCTAAACTACTCAATTGACCAACACCTCATTCAAGTTACAGGATGTAACAAAGGAGAACTAGTTGATAGATACACAATTCTCAAGTTTTGACCAAAGCTTGGTCTCTCTTCCTTTTGGAGATAAAAGTTTGTGTGCTGTCAAAAGATATTTATACTATATTCAATCTTTTTTCAATGTTTATTCATTTATTTTTGAGAGGGAGAGAGAGAGAGAGCGGGAGAAGGGCAAAGAAAGAGGGAGAGAGAGAGAGAGAATCCCTAGCAGGCTCTTCATCGTTAGCACAGAGCCCATGTGGGACTCAAACCCATGAAATGTGAGGTCATGACCTGAGCTGAAATCTAGAGTCCAACACTTAACCAACTGAGCCAAGCAGGCACCCCTATACTACACTATATTTAAATGCAAATGATAAGATGAAATCACTTAACAGCCCTGTTGAGAGAGAGTAGGATGGAGAAAGTGGTCTGAGAACTCTAGTATACAGGGGTGTGAAGAGGAAAATAGATGTAACATCAGTGGAGTGGGAGGAAAAGCAAAATGAGCGGTCATAAAAGCCGAAGGAAGAGCCTTTCAAGGTAAAGATGGTGGTCAATTTCACTGAATGCTGCTGAAAGGCCAAATAAGATAAAATACAAAATTAACCATATGATTTGACAAAATTAAAATCATTGATGTTCTTGATATTTTATTATTTTAATGATATTAATTAAATCCTTCAGCTTGGTGGATATGTTCTTCTTTTGTTGCTGTTGAGTTAATGATTAGAAATAATGAGACTGGCCTTCAAAACTGCTAAGCATTTAATTGCGCAGTTCTAACTGTATTGTCTTTTACTGTATCTCATAAAAGTTATTAATATTATTAAAATATGTAGAGAAATATAACCAAGATCTGGTCCTAAAAGCCTTCATTTGATTGTTTGCTTAACATATGTCGTTGCTTTTATCAGAGGCAAGTTGATAGATGCTATGGCTGTGAGATAATTGCTATACTTCCAGGCTTGGAAGTCTTTCCAGATGCATGTTAAATTCCCATTTAATTCTCTTGCCTCTCTCTCTATCTTTGCCTTTCTTTTACCTTTCCTTCCCTCTTTTCTTCCATTCCTGTTTTCCTTTTCTTCTCTGCCTTCTTTGCTCTCTCCTATCCTGCTTTCTTCCCATATACCTCATATACATTTCAACTCCTTTTGTTAAATAGAACAAAGTGTAAGACTCCCTCTCTCCTCTAAGCTTTCAATCCACCTGCTTCTGCCTATTAACGACTTCTTCTGTACTGTTCCACAGATTGAGAATGTGCAACAATGGAGATGACATAAAGAACCCCAATAAAATTGAGAGATAATTTATTCTCAGGGAATAAAGGATAGTATTTCTTTTTCTCCCTTCTACCACCCAACCCTCTGCATAAATTCATGGGAGACTTTCATTATCAGAAGTATAAAAGTACAGAGAGGTGATGAATCAAGAGATTAGAATGACTACTTCATAGCAAAAAGCCAGACAAATGCTATTTCTCTTTAGGTACCATGAGGCCCCTCCCTGCTAGCCCTGCAGTTCATTATCTGAACATATTTCTTTCCTTCCCTGAAATGAGAATTAAAGTAATAAGAAAAATAAAGATAATTTCTATTTTCTAATACATAATGCTTTAGTAAACCTGAAGGACTTTCCACCATTTAATAAAATCTTTTCCAGGCTCCACGTGTTATATATAGTTCAAGTTTTGGTCTAAATATTATACTTCAGCACTACCAAATAGGGCAGAAAAAAGTAGCACTGAAAAACGAAAGTAAATGTGTTGTATTTATGTTTGAATGAACCTAGGGTTGAATTTTGTTTTCTATTATTTACAGTATAATTACCAAAATGTAACTTTTTGTAAGTGGCAAATCTACCTGTGACCTATTTTACAACATTGGAATTTTCGTCTTTTAACTCGGATTCAACAAGTTGATTTCACATGTGTGCAAGGAAATACATTCGGAGAAAAACTCTTAGTTCTCTGAATCCTGAACTTCAGTTGATAAATCATGTCAAAGATAAATTATGAAAGGTATAGTGGCTTAGTGCTTCCTGATGTCAGCACGAGGCTTACATAGAATGAGCTGCTTTATCTCCCAGCATGTGTAATTCTAAGAATTGACAAAAGAGTAAAAAAAAAAAAAAAAAATTGAGCAAGATTCTGAGACACTCTAGTTGTCAGACTTTAGAATCATGTCTTCTAGAGGTAAATAACAGGGTAATCACAGTTAAACTCATGGACCTGACAGGTATAACTCTAAAACTTTATGCTGTAACTCTAGTAGAGACAGAAGAGGCCAGGAAAAGACATCCTTTTTTAAAAAACTTAAGCATAATAATAAATTTTTCATATAAATTCCTAAGAATGAAAATGTACTTTTTAAATAAGATAGTTTTTCATATTTTGAAAATTTTCCTAGATTTAAAGTATAGTAAACATTTTAAATACAAACGTTGTTATGTCAACCTAACTATCCAAATATTAGCCTTCTTTCCAGTTTTCTCAAGGATTTACTATAAGACAATCTAAAAACTGTGATATACTAATTATCAAAAAAGGTGCTAAGGGTTCACACAATGGCACATATGTTAAATATTTTATATTTCAGAGACTATGCAAAGAAAGCCAATGGCAAAGATGAAGATGGACATCCTTTTTGATCCCCCCAAGCCTTCTGCATATATAAATGTACATGTATTCATTCATTTCAACAGCTATTCTTGAGTGTATATATGAGTTACTTTTCATATATAGGATTTACCTCAACAGAAAAAGTACATGTTCACATGAAACTCACATTCTATGTGGAAGAACTAAACAAATAAACATAATATTTCAGGTGAACCTAAGTTCTAAAAAGGAAAGTAAAGTAGTAAGATGATAAAAATTGATGGTGGAAAAATACCAAGTGTTGCTAAGAGTGAGAAGCCACCAGAACCTTTATTCACCACTAATGGGAATGTAAATTGGTAAAACCATTTGAAAACTGTTCAGCATTCTCTATTAAAGCTGAGCAGGCACCCATCCTATGACCCAGGAATTCCATTCTTTCATGTATTCCAACAGAAATGTATTTATATATTTACCAAAAGTTATATGGTAAAATGTTCATAGCAGCACTGCATGTACTGGGCTTTTAAAGGAAAATAAACACATGCCCATTAATAGTATAACAGATCAATAAACTGCAGTTATCCACACCATGAAATAGAATACAGAGATGAAAATGATCAACATTTGCATAGCCAAAGGAGAAAATATTGAGACATTCCATTTATATAAGTATTAAAGCAAGTTATATTCGTCTATGTTGTTAAATGGCAGGACAGTAAAATCTTAAAGGTGGTGAATGCTGAAAGAGAGCACAAACAGTTGTGAGCATATGCTGCCAGTTTCTAGTTTCGTGATTTGGACACTGGTTTCCTAATTGTTCTAATAGTGCCTGGTTTTCTAATTTGGATGCTGGTTTCCTAATTGACTCTTATTGTCTCAGACTATGACCTTATCTAAAGCTAATATTCTGTTTTCTTTCATGGTATATCTGTCAATACGTTTATTTTTCTAAGTAGTGTAGCCTGTGTTATGAAATGTCTCTTCTTTATTACATTTTAGGAGGTGATTTAATTTCATTAATTCTCACAACAGGGAGTCAATAGAAAGTGCTATTTAATAATAATGCAACTGAGATTCAATGAGATGACATCCCCAAAACATGAATTCGTAGCATGAATAACAACAACAACAACAACAACAACAACAACAACACAATAGTCTTGGTGGTCCTAAATACTGGTCTTGAATTTGTAAAATCTGCTGAATTAACAAAGTCTGTCCACTCATTACAGGCATTAGTAACCCTCAGTACCACTTTGATTTCAATCTAATAGCAAATAAATTATATTTGAGAAGTTAATCTTTACTAACTATAGAAAAAAAATTAAAAAGTGGATCAATCTATTTACTGTTTTTGGAATAAGATAAAAACTACCTGTTATATAAAAGTTATTAGAAGATGAATCTTTAAATCTCACCAAAATTATTCTTGACATTCCCCTTGATTTGATAAAACAACATTATGAACCTATTGCTACCAGGGTGTCCTCACATTTTTCTTTTGTGTTCAAAAACTTATATGCCAAAATGACCGAATTTCTTTTTGCCTTTCAAGATTAAATAATTCTTACAACTAAAATTATTTAATACTATGAATTCTCTTCAAAATAAAAAGTATCTATTAGAAGACACATGACTAAAATAGATTGTTCTGAAAAATTAATTGAATTCATGTCAGTCTTTATAAAAGCATATATAAAAATACGTGCATATAATACTGTGATCAGATTATACTTGAAGGGCATTTTTACAGGCAGGAAAAAAAATAACGTTGAACATACCTATTATGCTGATTTTGACATTGCAAAACGTAGCTTGAGATTTTTGAATATATGGAAAACATCACCATCATAAATATTTGAGTAATGTTTTATTATCATAAAAAGACATGACAAAAATTTTGTGTGAAATGCTATAAATTTTGTATTTCAATATTTCTTGTCCTGTGTACTATGTAAAATAATTAAGAGACTGACACTAGGTTGATTGTATTATTATCTGTACATACATCAAACCCCTAACTAAGCTCTGTACAGTGTAACAGTCAGTGCTGCATTTAATTCAGTCTGTTCTATGGCATGCCACACTTGATACCCACTATAGGTAATTGATAAATATTTGATGAATAAATGACAAATTTATAGCTTTCTGAATTAATAAACACAAACACATATATAGTAGAATGATTCTTGACCAAAAGATTTGTGTCAAATGAACTGGCCCTACACAATTTTGAAAATAGTGAAATTTTGCAGGACATCAAGAATTTTGCCCTGCTTGTCCTTCCATAGCATCCTGAAAAACCACACACCACAAAATTAGACACTCCCACCATTACATCATAAACCAAAATAATTTCCAGCTAGATTATGTATTCAAAGGTGAAAAATTAGACCATGCAGAATATAATATGGATAAATAATTACCTGATTTAGAACAGGGTGAGCAAAATATATGATAATGAATAACAAGTAGTTCCACCGAAATAGATTGATTACCTTAATTATATTTAAGTGAAAGGAAGCCCACACTTCTCCACACTGTCAAATTTTATAAATGAATTTGGGAAATATGACTAGGAACATATATTACAGAGTAGGTTTAGTATCCTTTATGACTTACTATTACAAATTAACATGTGAAAAACTTGCCATTAACAGAAGGGTTGGTAAAGGATATACATGAATAAGATGAAAATTATATGTTATATAAACAATATGATCAAATTTTTTCTAAAACCAAAAAAGCAACATATGCCTGTGCCTGTTTCTGTCTGTACTTTTTCTCAGGTGTCTATATTAAGCATATGTGCTAACTGCAACATTAAATTATATTGTATCTTCACTCACTATTCTTAAAATTTTGATGTTTTTGGAATTCAGTGAAATAGGGTAATTCATTTTTACTGTAAATGCTTGACCAACTGTAATGGAAAACTTTTTGAGAATTGTTAGAACAGATATCTGTGAGGAAGAGGATTAGTGGAAAGGTCTAGAGCATAAAAGTAATCTGTGAAAATCCTGAAAATGCACCTGTAGAGAAATCTTGAACACATTTTAGGCTCCTTTGTGTCGGGCATGTTTTTGCAACAAAGGTGATGTCAACCACAAGCAAGTGAAAATAGCTTTCCTTTTGATATTTACAATTGTTAGATCTTTTTGTTGGATATACCCCTTAATTATGATATAATGTCCTTCTTCATCTCTTGTCACAGTCTTTGGTTTAAAATCTAGTTCATCTGATATACATATGCCTATTCTGGCTTTATTCTGATGTCCATTAGCATGATAGATTTTTCTCCAACTCCTCATTTTCAGTTGTAGGTGTCTTTAGGTGTAAAATGAGTTTCTTGTAGGCAACATGTGGATGGGTCTTTTTTTTTAAATGCATTCTAATACCTGATATCTTTTGATTGGAGCATTTATTCCTTTTACATTTAGGGTGATTATTGATATATATGAATTTAGTGCCATGGTGTTACCTCTAAAGTTTGTTTTTCTGAAGATGTTCTCTGTTCCATTCTAGTCTTTGTTGCTTTTGGTCACTTTCCTCCAATGAATCCCCTTTAGTATTTCTGGTAGGGCTGGTTTAGTGGTCATTAATTCCTTTAGTTTTGGTTTGTCTGGAAAACTCTTTATCTCTCTTATTTTGAATGACATCCTTGCTGGATAAAGTATTCTTGGCTGCATATTTTTTCCCATTCAGCACACTGACTATATCATGCCACTCCCTTCTTGTCTGCCAAGTTTCTGTGGACAGATATGTTGTGAACCTGATGTTTCTTCCCTTGTAAGTTATGGACATTTTTTTTGTTTGTTTTTTTACCTTGCTGCTTTCAGGATTCCTTCCTTGTCTGTATATTTTGTGAATTTGACTATGATATGTCTTGGTGATGGCTGAATTTGTGAATTTAATGAGGGTTCTTTGTACTTCTCAGATTTTTATGTGTGTTTCCTTCTCCAGATTAGGGAAGACTGCAGCTATAATTCGTTCAAATAAACATTCTGCCCCTCTTTCTCTCTCTTCATCTTTCTGGGATTCTTATGATATGAATGTTATTATGCCTTAAGGAGTTGCTGATTTCCCTGAGTCTACATTCATGATCCAATCCTTATTCTTCCCTCTTCTTTGCAGCTTCATTATTTTCCATAATTATATTTTCTGTATCACAGATTCACTCCTCTGCCTTGTCAATCCTTGTTGTCATGGCATACATTCAGATTTGCATCAAGGATATAGCATTTTTAAGTTTGGCCTAACTTGTTTTTAGGTCTTTTATGTCTGCAGTAAAGGATTATCTAGTGTCTTCTGTGCTTTTTTCAAGCCCAGCTAGAATACTTATAATTACTGTTTTGATTTTTTTGATGTTTATCTATATTTGAGAGAGAGTGCACATGAGTCGGGGGGGGGTGCAGAGGGAGGGAGAGGAAAGAGGATCTGAAGAGCACTTCGTGCTGACAGTAGAGAGCCTGATGTGGAGCTTGAACCCACAAATTGTGAGACCATGACCTAACCTGAAGTTGGATGCCTAACCAACTGAGCCACGCAGACACCCCATTATAATTGTTGCATGAAATTCTAGTTACAACATCTTATTTACACTTGTATTAATTAAATCCCTGGCCATGATTTCTTTCTGTTCTTTCTTTTGGGTGATCTCCTCCCTCTTGTCATTTTGGAGGTCAAAAAAGGAAGATAGATCCTAAGTGTGTTTTGGTCTGCTTGTTAAGAGAAGTTTGATCAAAAAAAAAAATTATAAATAAATAAATAAATAAATAAATAAATAAATAAATGAATAAATAAATAAATCCAATGAAAAACATCATAAAATAAAAGCTATTGCTTTTTCTGTATCCAAAATAAAACAATTAAAAAAAAAGGAATCTAGATCCTGAAGCTTTGTAGCACTCTATGATCAGTAGACTTGGTGCTTGCAACGGGTTTGTGCTGGTCTCCTGGGTGTGTAGCACGCTGTGCTGTTTCTCAGATAGACTTGTTCTAATGGAGATTCACCTGCAAGGCACAGGGAGGGCAGGACTTGGCACAAGCAACTCTGGCCTCCATTTGGTGGTGCCGTTTTGCTCACTGAAGTCAGTGTGGATGGGTGGGGTGTCTCCCCACTCTTTAGTCTCTGGAGCAGGAAGCTTGCAACTGCCAGTCCTCAAGATGCCCTCACAGAAGAGCAACAATTACCCCATTCTGTGTCCCCAGCTTCCATCAGATATCTGTCTTCAACCTTGTCTGTGTCCAAGCGTCTGCCTGCCAGGTGGCACAAGTGTTTTATCTCAGGTGCAGCTGGATTTCAAAGCTCCAATCTTCAAAGACTTGTGCAGCACAGACCCATGGTGATCCTCTGTGGGAGGGCCTCACTGTGCTGTGGCAGGGTGCCCGTTTGTCCCAGAAAACTGACATTTTAATCTGTGTAACCACTTATAGTTTATGGTAAAGCATGGCAGGAAAACAACACCAAGACTCACTGCCTTCAGCTGGCATCCTTGTTCGTATGCTGCTGAACATGGCAGCTTAATAGCACCCAAGAGTCTTTTGTCTCCAGCCAGGCAGTGTCCCCTCTCCCAAATGCACCCCAGAATGGGAATTGTTTCTCCTCATGTGACCCAGGAGATCCTCAGACCCAGCTGCCTGCACCCGGTCTCTGCCCTCCTTCCCCACAAGAGCAACATGAAGACTGCCAGGCAAAACCCTGTCAGTGGTGTAGGCCCCTAAAACTTTAGACTTTGCTCTCCTCTGCTTATAAAAACTTGTGGTATTTAACCCCTTTCCTATTCCCGGTCAAGGGTTTTGAGGAAGAGTTTTCTTGTGCAACCCCTTGCACATATTTTCACTCTTTTTTAAACTCTTCCTCTTTTCTCTCTCACTGCTCTCTGATCAGCGCTGCCTCCCACCCACAGTACCTGGGGCTCTTTTCTCCTCCAAACCAACTCTCTGCAAGTCCTACCTTCCACAAGATGGTCATTTTTCTACTTGTAGATGTGCAGATCTCCTCTCAATCATTAGATTACTTTCTTGGGTGTTCAGAATGATTTCATATTTATCTAGCTGTGTTTCAGAGATGAGACAAGTTTAGTGTCGCCCTACTCCTCCACCATCTTAACTGCTCTCCTTGGTTCTCTCACCAATTAAAATAAGAGGGGCTACTAGTGGAAATGTGGAAGACTCTAAGGACATTTGAAAGCACAAATTTTTTATTAGCGAGATCTCATAGAGAAATTGTTTTAAGGGTATGAAGGATAATCCAGAAGGAAAAAAAAAAAAGATTTTCTCACTGAAAGAAGATATGAAAAAAACACTCACTCTACTGCTGTCTGAAACGCCTAGGTGACTCTTTAGTATATCTCTCAGGCTAAAGAGAAAGGTTCCCCTGCTCATTAATAGTGCGGCATCCCTTTGTGGCCACAAATACCTTCTGATAAAATGGTAATCACAACAAATAACCCTACAAAATGGTACAGAATGGGTAGAAGCCATCTGACTGGTAGGCAAGGATTTGCTCCATCCTTGTCCACCACTTATTAGAAACTAAGGACAACAAAAAATGGTTGGGAAAACATGTCTCCTCATAAAAGTCTGAATCTGTACTCTGTTCACTCTATAGCCATGGAAACACAGTATTTTTCTATATTTTCTCCCTCTTGGCAATTAACAATTCCAGAGAATTTCTAATAGGGTGATCTACATGAGAACAACAGAAAGCAACAAACCAGGGAGTGTATTCTATGAGTGTCCTAAAAAAATTAAACAGATTAAATAAATAGAATAATGTAAGTAGTATATACAGTGGAATTAGTAGGACAGGTTGTTCATATTGAAAAAAGACAAATATAAAAGACAAAAGAAATTAAAAATAACACGGACTCCCAGCAAAAATAAACCATAAATAAGACTTTTCCTGAATAAAAATAAATAATAAGCTCAATGAAGAAGCAGAAACACTTATTCTCTGCTAAGAATAAAATTAGCATCCTGATAAATGGTTTTGGAGAAACTGGACAGCTACCCCCAAAACAATGTACCTGGACCACTCTCTTACATCATAGATAATAAACACAAAATAGACTAAAGACCTAACTGATAAGACCTGGAACCATAGGCTCCAAAAAAGGAAATATAGGTAGGAAACTCTATACATCAACCTTAGCAATATTTTTCTGGACCTGTCTCCCCAGGCAAAGGAAAGAAAAACAAAAACAAATAATTGCGATTACGTCAAACTAAGAAGTTTTTGCACAGTGAAGGAAACCATCAACAAAACACAATGACAACCTACTGAACGGGAAAGGATATTTGCAAATAATATATCCAATAAGGAGTTCATATCCAAAATCCATAAAGAATTCATACAACTCAACACCAAAAAAATAGTAATAATAATATGATTAAAAATGGTCAGAGGAGCTGAATAACATAGAGGTGGCCAACAGAGACATTAAAAGGTGTTCCACATCACTAATTATCATGGAAACGCAAATCAAAACCACAATGAGATAGGACCTTACACCTGTTAAAATGGCTAGTATCAAAATGACAATGAGTGTTGGTAAGGATGTGGAGAAAAGGGAACCCTCAAGTGAATGTGAATTGGTGGAGCCACTATTGAAAACAGTATGGAATTTGCTCAAAAATTAAAAATAGGGGTGCCTGGGTGGCTCAGTTAGTTGTGTCCAACTCTCGGTTTATGCTCAGGTCATGATCTCACAGTTCGTGAGTTCAGGCTCTGTCTTGGGTTCTGTGCTGCCGGTGTAAAGCCTGCTTGGGATTCTCTGTCTCTCCCTCTCTCTCTCTCTCTCTCTGACCCTTCCCTTTTCTCTCTCTCTCTCTCTCTCCCTCTCTCAGAAAAATAAACTTAAAAAAAAAAACAAAAATTAAAATACCATATGAACCAGTAATACTTCTGGTATTTACCCAAAGAAAACAAACACACTAACTTAAAAAAAATCCATATATATATTCGTATATTCATATATATATTCACCCATATGTTTATTGTAGCATTATTTACAAAAGCCAAGATATGAAAACAACATAAGTGCCTGTTGAGAGATTAATGGATAAAGAAAATATGGTATATACACACAGCATAAAAAAAAATGAATGAAATCTTGCCATTTGTGACAACATGGATGGATCTAGAGAGCATTATGCTCAAAGAAAGACAAATACCATATGATTTCACTTATATCTGGAATCTGAAAAATAAAACAAACAAAAGAAAGAGACACATAAATATAGGAAAAAAGCTTCTGGTTGCCAGAGGGGAGGGAGTGGGGGATGGGTGAAATAAGTGAAGAGGATTAAGAGGTACAAACTTCCAGTTGTAAAATAAATAAGACATAGAAATGAAAATTACAGCATGGAGGATATAGTCAGTAATGTAATAACTATGTATGGTGACAGGTGGTAACTATACTTACTGTGGTAAGAATTTCATAATGTATATAACTGTCAAATCATTATATTACACTACTGAAACATAATATTATATGTCCACTATACTTCAATTTAAAAAAAAAGAAAAAATAGTGTCTAACAGATGAAAGAGACTGCTCAAAACACAAGGCAAAAACATAAAGTAAATGAGTCTATGAGAATAAAAATATGTATTTCTAAATAGGGATTATGAAAAATAAAGATAACTTTAGTAAAATAATTTACAAATCATTAAAATAAAATTTTCCTGTGTTTTAATTGGGATTCTAATTGAAAATGTCACTTAGAAAGTTAATTCTCCCCATTTAGTTATCCATACCCTTTGTGACAAGACTTTGAATGACCTCTTATTAAATGCTATATATTTCCAGTTTTAAACTGAGCTAGACTTCTGATTTGCTTTGGGCAGTGGGACAGTAGTAAATACTCTATGAGAAAAGACTTCAAAAGTCCCTCTTCCAGGTCATGTTAAAATTCTGTCATCAGGTAGATAACTCCAAACTATCCTTTTGGAAGTGAGAGAACACTGGTTGGAGAACACCCTGCAAGCTGTGACCCCTGAAGATTACACCTGTTCTCCAATGAACTTGAATCTGTCAGCAACTACATGAGTAAGTCCATCCAGACTGGCAGAACCACCCAACTGTGCCCAAACAAAATTCCTGATCCACATGTTAAATAAATGATTGTTTACTTAAGTGACAAAATTTTAGAGTAGTTTGTTTGGCGTCAAAGACTGGCAATCAGTATCTTCCTCGTTTTGTCATATAACATGCTTTTCCTTCATTTCTTTATTATAAAAAAAATGTTGTAGACATTTTATATTCTGACCCTGAGAAGTGTACAATTCCCTATCTAAATTCTTTTTTTTACTGTGATAAAGCCATTAACTTTATTTTTTAATATGAAATTTATTGTCACATTGGTTTCCATACAACACCTAGTGCTCATCCCAACAGGTGACCTCCTCAATGCCCATCACCCACCCTCCCACCCTCCATCAACCCTCAGTTTATTCTCAGTTTTTAAGAGTCTCTTGTGCTTTGGCTCGCTCCCTCTCTTTTTTTTTCCCCTTCCCCTTCCCCTCCCCCATGGTCTTCTGTTAAGTTTCTCAGGACCTACATAAGAGTGAAAACATATGGTGTCTGTCTTTCCCTGTATGACTTTTTTCACTTAGCATAACACTCTCCAGTTCCATCCACATTGCTACAAAAGGCCATATTTCATTCTCTCTCATTGCCAAGCAGTATTCCATCGTGCATACAAACCACAATTTCTTTATCCGTTTGTCAGTTGATGTACATTTAGGCTCTTTCCACAATTTGGCTATTGTTGAGAGTGCTGCTATAAACATTGGGGTGCAAGTGCCCCTATGATTCAGCACTCCTGTATCCCTTGGGTAAATTCCTAGCAGTGCTATTGCTGGGTCATAGGGTAGATCTATTTTTAATTTTTTGAGGAACTTCCACACTGTTTTCCAGAGCGGCTGCACCAGTTTGCATTCCCACCAACAGTGCAAGAGGGTTCCTGTTTCTCCACATTCTCGTCAACATCTATAGTCTCCTGATTTGTTCATTTTAGCCACTCTGACTGGAGTGAGGTGATATCTTAGTGTGGTTTTGATTTGTATTTCCCGAATAAGGAGTGACGTTGAGCATCTTTTCATATGCCTCTTGGCCATCTGGATGCCTTCTTTAGAGAAGTGTCTATTCATGTCTTCTGCCCATTTCTTCACTGGATTATTTGCTTTTTGGGTGTGGAGTTTGGTGAGTTCTTTATAGACTTTGGATACTAGCCCTTTGTCCAATATGTCATTTGCAAATATCTTTTCCCATTCTGTTGGTTGCCTTTTAGTTTGGTTGATTGTTTCCTTTGCAGTGCAGAAGCATTTTATTTTCATGAGGTCCCAATAGTTAATTTTTTTCTTTTATTTCCCTTGCTTTTGGAGATGTGTCAAGTAAGAAATTGCTGTGGCTGAGGTCAGAAAGTTTTTTTCCTGCTTTCTCCTTTAGGGTTTTGATGGCTTCCTGTCTCACATTCAGGTCCTTTATCCATATTGAGTTTATTTTTGTGAATGGTGTAAGAAAGTCGTCTAGTTTCATTCTTCTGCATGTTGCTGTCCAGTTCTCCCAGCACCATTTGTTAAAGACACTGTCTTTTTTTTCCATTGGATATTCTTTCCTGCTTTGTCAAAGATTAGTTGGCAATACTTCTGTGCGTCAAATTCTGGAGTCTCTATTCTATTCCATTGGTCTATGTGTCTGTTTTTGTGCCAATACCATGCTGCCTTGATGATTACAGATTTGTAGTAGAGACTAAAGTCTGGGATTGTGATGCCTCCCGCTTTGGTCTTCTTCTTCAATATTACTTTGGCTATTCAGGGTCTTTTGTGGTTCCATACAAATTTTAGGATTGCTTGTTCTAGCTTTGAGAAGAATATTGGTGCAATTTTGACTGGGATTGCATTCAATATGTAGATAGCTTTGGGTAGTATGGACATTTTGACAATATTTATTCTTCCAATCCATGGGCACAGAATGTTTTTCCACTTCTTTATATCTTCTTCAATTTCCTTCATAAGCTTTCTATGGTTTTCAGCATACAGATCTTTTACATCTTTGGTTAGATTTATCCCTAGGTATTTTATGCTTCTTGGTGCAATTGTGAATGGGATCAGTTTCTTGATTTGTCTTTCTGTTGCTTCATTATTAGTGTGTAAGAATGCAACTGATTTCTGTACATTGATTTTGTATCCTGCGACTTTGCTGAATTCATGTATCAGTTCTAGCAGACTTTTGGTGGCATCTATTGGGTTTTCCGTTTAGTATCATGTCATCTGCAAAAGTGAAAGCTTGACTTCATTTTGCCAGTTTTGATGCCTTTGATTTCCTTTTGTTGTCTGACTGCTGATGCTAGAACTTCCAACACTATGTTAAACAACAGCGATGAGAGTGGACATTCCTGTCGTGTTCCTGATCTCAGGGGGAAAGCTCTCAGTTTTTCTCCATTGAGGATGATATTAGCTGTGGGCTTTTCATAAATGGCTTTTATGATGTTGAAGTATGTTCTTTCTATCCCGACTTTCTTGAGGGTTTTTATTAAGAAACGATGCTGAATTTTGTCAAATGCTTTTTCTGCATCGATTGACCTGATCATATGGTTCTTCTCTTTTCTTTTATTAATGTGGTGTATCGCATTGATTGATTTGCGAATGTTGAACCAGCCCTGCAGTATCGTATTGAGAATTTTTGCATCCATATTCATCAGGGACATTATATTGGCCTGTAGTTCTCTTTTTTTGCTGGGTCTCTGTCTGGTTTAGGAATCAAAGTAATGTTGGCTTCACAGAATGAGTCTGGAAGTTTTCCTTCCCTTTCTATTTTTTGGAACAGCTTGAGAAGGATAGGTATTATCTCTGCTTTAAATGTCTGGTAGAATTCCCCAGGCAAGCCATCTGGTCCTGGACTCTTATTTGTTGGGAGATTTTTGATAACTGATTCAATTTCTTCGCTCATTATGGGTCTGTTCAAGTTTTCTATTTCTTCCTGTTTGAGTTTTGGAAGTGTGTGGATGCTTAGGAATTTGTCCATTTCTTCCAGGTTGTCCAGTTTGTTGGCATATAATTTTTCATAGTATTCCCTGATAATTGCTTGTATTTCTGAGGGTTTGGTTGTAATAATTCCATTTTCATTCATGATTTTATCTATTTGGGTCATCTCCCTTTTCTTTTTGAGAAGCCTGGCTAGAGGTTTATCAATTTTGTTTATTTTTTCAAAAAATCAACTCTTGGTTTCATTGATCTGCTCTACAGATTTTTTAGATTCTATATTGTTTATTTCTACTCTGTTCTTTATAATTTCTCTTCTTCTGCTGGGTTTGGAGTGTCTTTGCTGTTCTGCTTCTATGTCCTTTAGCTGTGCTGTTAGATTTTGTGTTTGGGATTTTTCTTATTTCTTGAGATAGGCCTGGATTGCAATGTATTTTCTTCTCAGGACTGCCTTTGCTGCATCCCAAAGAGCTTGGATTGTTGTATTCTCAAATTAATTTGTTTCCACATATTTTTTAATTTCTTCTCTAATTGCCTGGTTGACCCATTCATTCTTTGGTAGGGTGTTCTTTAACCTCCATGCTTTTGGAGGTTTCCCAGACTTCTTCCTGTGGTTGATTTCAAGTTTCATAGCATTGTGGTCTGAAAGTGTGCATGGTATGATCTCAATTCTTTTATACTTATGAAGGGCTGTTTTGTGACCCAGTATGTCATCTATCTTGGAGAATGTTCCATGTGCGCTCGAGAAGAAAGTATATTCTGTTGCTTTGGGATGCAGAGTTGTAAATATATCTGTCAAGTCCATCTGATCCAATGTATCAGTCAGGGCCCTTGTTTCTTTATTGATCCTGTGTCTACATGATCTATCCATTGTTGTAAGTGGAGTATTAAAGTCCCCTGCAATTACACATTCTTATCAATAAGGTTGCTTATGATTATGATTAATTGTTTTACATATTTGGGGGCTTTCATATTCGGGGCATAGACATTTATAATTGTTAGCTCTTGCTGATGGACAGACCCTGTAATTATTATATAATGCCCTTCTTCATCTCTTGTTACAACCTTTAATTTAAAGTGTAGTTTGTCTGATATAAGTATGGTTACTCCAGCTTTCTTTTGACAATCATTAGCATGATAGATGGTTCTCCCTTCCCTCACTTTAAATCTGCAGGTGTCCTCAGGTCTAAAATGAGTCTCTTGTAGACAGCAAATAAATACATCTTGTTTTTTTACCCATTCCGATACCCTAAGTCTTTTGGTTGGAGCATTTAGTCCATTTACACTCAGTGTTATTATTGAAAGATATGGGTTTAGAGTAATTGTGATGTCTGTAGGTGTCTTGCTTGTAGTGATGTCTCTGGTACTTTGTGGTCCTTGCAACATTTCACTCACAGAATCCCCCTTAGGACCACTTGTTTGGCTGGTTTAGTGGTGATGAATTCCTTCAGTTTTTGTTTGTTTGGGAAGACCTTTATCTCTCTTTCTGTACTGAATGACAGACTTGCTGGATAAAGGATTTTCAGCTGCATATTTTTTCTGTTCACCACTTTGAAGATTCCTGCCATTCCTTTCTTGCCTGCCAAGTTTCAGTAGATAGGTCTGCCTCTACTCTTTGTAAGTTAGAGCCTGTTTATCCCTAGCTGCTTTCAGAATTCTCTCTTTATCCTTGTATTTTGCCAGTTTCACTATGATATGTCGTGCAGAAGATCGATTCAAGTTACGTCTGAATGGAGTTCTCTGTGCCTCTTGGATTTCAATGCCTGTTTCCTTCCCCAGATCAGGGAAGTTCTCAGCTATGATTTGTTCAAATACCCCTTCAGCCCCTTTCTCTCTCTTCTTCTTCTTCTGTAATTCCTATGATACGGATATTTTTCCATTTGATTGCATCACTTAGTTCTCTAATTCTCCCCTCATACGCCTGGAATTTTTTTATCTCTCTTTTTCTCAGCTTCTTCTTTTTCCATAATTTTGTCTTCTGATTACCTATTCTCTCCCCGCCTCTTCAATCCATGCTATGGCCGCCTCCATTTTATTTTGCACCTCATTTATAGCATTTTTTAGTTCCTCATGACTATTTTTTATTCCCTTGATCTCTGTAGCAATAGATTATCTGCTGTCCTCTATGCTCTTTTCAAGCCCAGTGATTAATTTTATGACTATTATCCTAAATTCTCATTCCGTTATATTGCTTAAATTGTTTTTGATCAATTCGTTAGCTGCCGCTACCTCCTGGAGTTTCTTTTGAGGAGAATTCTTCCATTTCATCATTTTGGGTAGTCCCTGTGGTAGCTCCAAACTGCAGAGCACTTTTCCTGTGTTGTCTGGAGTAACTTGTGTTGGTGGGCGGGGCCACAATCAGATCCAATGTCTGCCCCCAGCCCACCACTGGGGCCACAGTCAGACTGGTGTGTACCTTATCTTCCCCTCTCCCAGAGGCAGAACTCACTGTGGAGTGGTGTGGTCCCCGTCTGGGCTGCTTGCACACTGCTAGGCTTGTGGTGCTGCTTCGATGGGATCTGGCCAACGGCATATTAGCCAGGGTGGATCTGCAAGGTGCACAGGGGTAGGAGGGGCAGGCTTAGCTAGCTTTGCCATCAGTGGTCCCCTGCAGGAGGGGAGCTGCAGCACTGGGAGGGAGGGAGGCCCCTTGGAGGGATGGATCCACAGAAGCACAGCATTGGGCATTTGCGTAGTGCAAGCAAGTTCGGTGACAGGAACTAGTTCCCTTTGGAATTTTGGCTGGGGGATGGGAGAGGGAGATGGTGCTGACCAGTGCCTTTGTTCCCCCGCTGAGCTGAACTCTGTCTTCCAGGGCTCAGCAACTCTCTCTCCCTGTGTGCTCTCGCCCTCCCCACTCTCTGAGAGCAGAGCTGTTGACTTTTAACATTCCAGATGTTAAGTCCCACTGGCTGTCAGAACTCATGGACTCTGGCCCCTCCGCTTTTGCAAGGGGCTCTGCCTTGCCAGGTGGGCTGCCCCTCCATCCTCCCGCCAGTCCATGTAGCACGCACCACCTCTCCGCCCTTCCTACCCTCTTCCTTGGGCCTCTTGTCTACGCTTGACTCCAGAGAGTCCGTTCTGCTAGTCTTCTGGCAGTTTTCTGGGTTATTTAGGCAAATGTGGGTGGAATCTAAGAGATCAGCAGGACGAGGTGAGCCCAGCCCTGAGCCAGCTCCAGGAGGAGCCCAGGCCCTCCTATGCAGCCATCTTGCCTAACCCCAAAGCTGTCTAAATTCTTATTCATTAAAATCCAACTGATTTTTTACCTATTGGTTCTCACTATGGTACTGTGATCCATTTTGGTTTCATTGTCTCTTTTTTAAGTGTATTTTTGTGTTTTCTTCTTAGTTGTGAGCCCATGTCCCTTGGGTTTTCTCTGAGAATGCTTTGAAGACTATATTGAAAAGTCATTTCTCCAAAGAGAATTTGTGTTTGCTCCCTGTAGTTAATGCTTCTGGAAAGATAACTTGAATGAAATCTGAAGTTTGAAAATGTTAAGAATCACAGGATGTCTGATTACCCTTACAAATTGTCTAGGCAGACAGGTTTTGTTTTTGCTTCCTCTATTAGAATTAAAGTTAAGATAACCACCTTTCTATTGGAAATATATTCACTTCTTACAATTACACTGAAAATCTTATATATGTGGGATAATCATTTTTATGTATCTGCTATGGACTCCCCACCTTGTACAGGCCCAGGCTTTATTTTCTGTCATCTGTAACTCATGCAGTCATTAAAATAGAATTTCACTGCTGGTATTTAGAGGTGTTTGCTAAGTAATTAGATCATGAGATTGGAGCCCTCATGAATGAGATTAGTGCCCATGTAAGAGACACTAGGGATCTCTCTTTCCTCCATGTGAAGGGAGAATGAGAAGTCAGCTGTTTACAAGCCAGGGAGAAGGTTCTTACCAGATACTGGATCTGATGGCACCAATAACTTGGATTTCCCAGATTGTAAAACTGTGAGAAATAAAGGTCTATTGTGTAGGTCACCCAGTCTACAATGTTTTTGTTATAGTAATCTGAACTGCTTATGATAAGATGGTAGAAAATCTCTGGTAAAAACTGTCTTGATGCTTGACTATCTACTATAGTTTCTGTATTTACATTGTTTTTAGCCTCTAGAAATTCTTTTGTGACAATATAAAACTGAACTTTAATGTTCTTACAGAAAGGTTGTTCATAGTTTATTTTCTACCATACTGCCACTAATAGGTTACTCATTGACTCTGCTTGGCTATCTAATAAATGATAGTAAACCACTGATTTTCTTCCACTACCTTGCCTTCTCATATATTAATATGTACATCAGGTTTTGTCTTAAATCAGATTATTAATATATTTAGGTTTTTTAGGTTATTATATATATTTGGTCAATGTACAAACAAATAAGACAAGAGTTGCAAAATGTCCAGCTGTCCTAAACTCTCAGGCCATTGACTTTCAATGATGCTTGAAAAGCCAACATTCTAATCAATAATTTCTTTAATAACTTTTATTGAGATTCTTCCTAAATATGAGAGAAGGGCAATGAATAGGGAGAAACTAAAGACACACATTTATTTGCCTAACTATTTTTCCTTGGGCTGGCCCTACATATAACAGTGTATATTTTTCATTAAATAGAATAATAAAAAATCAAATGCAATTAACTGAACTAATATGAAGGGACAAGATAAATGCTATATCCTAATAGAATTCCAATGCTAACAACTTCAAGCCATAGCTGTCTTATTTGTGGACTAGAGCAAATAACATTAAGCTAAAGAACCAACTAATGGATGATTAATGTTCCTTATTCAATTAGATGAAGGAAAATAACAATGTTAGTTGTTAGCAAGTCACCAGAGTAGAGAGAAAAAAAAAACTTTGACAAGGATAATTTTTCTGAAGTTTTATTTCATAAAGATGGTGAATATAATTACCCAGAGAAATGGAATTTTGTTCTATTATTGACTGTAAATTTTCTTCCTAATTTTATATGAAAATATATTTTATGATTTATGGTTGCCTTCACAGATACACATAAGCTTGCATCTAGATTATAAACCTGTGTGTACATAGTACACATTAAAGAATCTTTTTCAAGATCTCAGAAAAAAGTCTTTATATGCAACTTTGATTAAAGGTAGATTTGTGAAATAGTCTTACATAAAGGATTGTTTTTTTTTCCTTTATTTAACATTATCTTTGGTATAATTTTTGTATAATTCTCTTCTTTCTGACATTACGAGGTCTGACATGGAAAATCAAATTTTCTTTAATACTGTATATGATAATCTATTTTTGTGCATAATTATGTGATCAAACAGAAATAAGAGAGTGTCCCAGAAAGAGATTAAAATTTTTTCATGCTGAAATAGTCTCCAGGGTTATAGTATATGACAGACCTTATAATCTATACTAAATAAAATAAAACACTATGTGGGCAAGTACTTAAATGTTAGTGGACTCCTCTGCTTTTTTCTTCCCCACCAACCCTATTAATCATCATCTGTAGGTTATGAAGAAATGGTACATGGAAAGGGTGATTACCTCTTCTCTATTTAACATGAATGATTACTGACTAAAAAGTTTATATATTACATATATAAACAATCGATGCATCATTACTGTTACTGCCTTATACTGTCAATTACAGTTATCTTTAAGAGCACTTTAAGTAAATACACACAGACACACACACACACACACACACACACACACACACACCCTTTCAAAGCTTCATTTATTCCATTCCAAATGTTCTTAATTGCCCCATGCAAAGGCAAGTTTCTGATGTTACAGACATTCTTTTGCCTGCAGAATTTTAACCTATCTTGTAGAGTAAGTCTGCTGGCAATGAATTACCACAAGTTTTGTTTGAGAAAAGTCTTTACTTCTCCATTTTTGAAGGGCATTTTCTCCAGATATAAGTTTCTAGGTAGATGAATAGACATTTTTCCAAAAACATACAGATTTCCAAATGACACATGAGAAAATCCTCAACATTACTAATTATGAAAATGCAAACCAAAACCACAAGGAGATACCATCTTACACCTATCAGAATGGCTAAAATAAAAAAGACAGGAAATAAGTGTTGGTAAGGATGTAGAGAAAAAGGAACACTTGTGCACCACTGGTAGGAATGTAAACTGGTGCAGCCACTATGGAAAGCAGTATGGAGGTTCCTCAAAAAAATAAAAATAGAAATACCATATGATCCAGTAATTCCACTACTGGGTATTTAACCAAAGGGAAAAAAACCCACTAATTTGAAAAGATACATGCACCCATGCATTTATTGCAGTATTATTTATAAGAACCAAGACATGCAAGCATCCTAAGTATCCATCAATAGACAAATGGATAAGGAAGATGTGATGTATATACACAATGAAATACTACATGGCCATAAAAAAAAAGAAATAGACTGTACCATCTGCAATAACATGGAAGGACGTAGGGGATATTACACTAAGTGAAATAAGTCAGACTGAGAAAGACAGATACCATATGATTTCACTCACAACGAATCTTAAAAAAAAAAAAAAAAGGAGTAAACTAAAGACCTATAAATACAGAGAACAAACTGATGGTTGCCAGAGGAGGGGTGGGGGTGGGGGGTGTGGTCAAAATGGGTGAAGGAAAGTGGGAGATGCTGACTATCAGTTATGGAATCAATAAGTCACAGGAATAAAAGTTCGGTATAAGGAATAGTCAATGATATTGCCACAGTGATGTATGGTGACAGATGGTAGCTATACTTGTGGTGAACATAACAATATATAAACTTGCCAAGTCACTATGTTGTACACCTGACACTAAAATAACATAGTTAAATATACTCAAAGTAAATTAAAAAAAATAAATAAATAAATTTCTAGGTTGAGAATTTTTTTTATTTCCTTAAGCAATCCAGTGTTTTCTTGCTCACATGGTTTCTGATGACAAAACTATCATATTCTTATTTGTATTAATTTGTAGAAAGATTTCCTCACTCATTCCAGATAGCTTGAAAATTTTGTCTTTGGTTTCTGTATGTTTATTTATTTATTTTGAGAGCGAGTGAGTAGGGCAGAGGGAGAGAGAGGGGAGAGAGAGAATTGCAAGCAGGCTCTACGCTGGCAGCTCGGAGCCTGATGTGGGGCTTGAACTCATGACCTGACCTGAAACCAAGAGTTAGACGCTTAACTGACTGAGCTACCCAGGTGCCCCAAGTTTATGCACTTTTAATGTAATATGACTAAGTGTAATTTGTTGTTGTTGTCGATGCTACTGGTATTGTTTGTGATATTATTTTCTGCTTGGTGTTCTGTGATTCCTGGATCTGTTCTGGTATAAATAATTTTGGCTAATTTCTAATTTTTTTTCCTTAATATTTCTTGGGCTTCATTCCTGTTTTATTTTCTTTCTGGGATTCCAACTTCACATGTTTTAGCATTTTATATTGTCCCACAACCCTTGGATTATTTGTTCTTAGTTTTATTCTTTTTCTCTCTTTGCATCTCATTTTGCATAATTTCTCTTGACCTATCTTTAGGATTTGTTATTTCTTTACCTTTGTCAAATCTACTACTGATGAGCCTGTTGACTATATTCTTCATTTCTTTTTTTTTTTTTAATGTTTATTTATTTTGAGACAGAGAAAGAGAGCGTGTGAGCAGGAGAGGGGCAGAGAGAAAGGGAGAGAAAGAATCCCAAACGGGCTCTTCACTGTCAGTGCAGAGCCCGATGTGGGGCTCAATCTCACTAATCATGAGATCATGACGGGAACTGAGATCAAGAGTCTGATGCTTACGTGACTGAGATTCCCCAAGCACCCCAAATATTCTTCATTTCTTATACTGTGTTTTTACATTTAGCATTTTCATTTATTCTTTCTTTAGATTCTCTTTACTAAAATTGTCTATTTGAACTTGCATTCTGCCTGCCTTTCTAATTAGAGTCTTTAACATATTAGTTATTTCAAACTGTCATGTTTATAATTCTAATACCTGTATCATCCCCAAGTTTTGTTATAATTATTTTTTTCTTTTCAGACTTTGAAGTCGTTTGGCATGTATTGTAATTATTTGTTAAAAGTAGACACATTGTATAGGACAGTACATACTGAGGTAAACATGATTTTTAAAAGTCTGAGATAAAAGACAAAATGAAGTATGTGGTAAATATGTGAGTAAATTCTATGATTACTAACTATATAAAAAGTAATACAATGCATTTTTAGATTTAAAATGATAAAATTACATAACAATAAAATTATATAATATTAGAAATATAAATAAAAGTAAACTGTTCTTTTTTTTTTTTTAATTTTTTTTTTCCAACGTTTATTTATTTTTGGGACAGAGAGAGACAGAGCATGAACGGGGGAGGGGCAGAGAGAGAGGGAGACACAGAATCGGAAACAGGCTCCAGGCTCCGAGCCATCAGCCCAGAGCCCGACGCGGGGCTCGAACTCACGGACCGCGAGATCGTGACCTGGCTGAAGTCGGACGCTTAACCGACTGCGCCACCCAGGCGCCCCAAAAGTAAACTGTTCTAAAAGACTGGTATTTTAGGGAGGACATGAAGACATTGATTAATTTAGACTATAATGTGTTAAGTAATCACATTATAGTATCAGTTGTAACCTCTAGAAGAGACACAATATAAAACTTCCATACTGAAAAATGAGGAAAAGTAGAAAAATAAAAAAAAACTCTCTAACCTCAAAAAGAGGTAAGAAACCAGGGATAAAAAATAGAACATGTGAGACAAATTAAAAGCCAAAAATAAATAAATTGGTAGATATGACCTCCAAATATTTAGCTACATTAAATGTAGGTGGACTAAAATTGCAGTTAAAAAACAAAGATAGTAAAGTTTATAAAAATCTATCCAGCTGGGTTGTCTATACAAAAAACAATTCTATAAATTGAGAATAAAAATGAAATATTACATACTATGAAACACCAACTGAAAGAAGAAAACTGGCATAGCTCTATTAATATAAAAAATTGATTTTCATATTAAAAAACTGCTAGATAAGAAAAGCTATTTTATTTCACAAAGACATTTAAAATGGATAATATCTGAGAAAAAATATTTAAGCTTGTAATAAAGATAAATTTTTAACCACAGTTAGAAACAATGTCACACCAATGTAGTAACACAATTATAAATTCTGAAACATATCCCACAGGATGTGAAAAAATGGAAAAACTTTGATGGGATTTAAAAATGGTACCACAATTTCAGAAAACAATATTTCTTTACCTTGAAAAACTGAAGGCTAATTTTATTACCATAAATGTCTGACCCAACACTTCCATGCCTAGTTATATGTGGAGAAAATTTAAAATATACATCTGGAATTGCAAGTACATTAAAGTAGACTTACTTATATTTAAAAAATAAAAAGAACCCAAATGTGCATCCATGGTGGAGCCAATAACTTGAGATTTATACATCTAATCAATAATTTAGAGAAAAAAAAATAGGTACTAGCTATACTCTAAAATGACATTCCTCAATTTTGGTCTGGGAACATCTGGAGTTTCTAGAGATCCTTTCAGGGAATCCACTAAAAATAAGAGCACTATTTTTTAATAATACTAAAAATATTTTAGCTGTTTTCTGTTCTCATCTAATGAGTATACAGTAGGATATTTTTAAAAGCTACATAACATGTGATTAAATCATTGCTTTGATGGCTAATGGTATGTGTACTTCTTTGTGTATATTTTTAACTTAACCAGTTTCCATCTTTAGTAAATTGTGAATAAAAAAGTTAATAGTTAAGTATTTTATATCCAAATTGTGTTCATTCTACTGATTGCCATGGGACCAGTGAAAGTTGTTTTCACTGCCTGTGACTCACACTGCCTGTGACTCCCCTTGCCCCCACCTCTGCCCCACCTCTTAAAATGGAGTGGGTCAAACTAACAAATGTATATATTCTAAACATCAACTTATTAGCTTAGCTCAGCCAAATTACTCAAATATAAAGAACTGGGGAAAGTGTGTCTTCAGTTATTTGTCCCTAAAATGATTCATTTCTAGCAACCAAAGCATTCTTAAACAAGCAGCAATTAATTTTTCAAATAATACGAATAAGATTGAGTTCATCAAAAATTACATTTCACAGGGGTGCCTGACTCAGTGGGTTGGGTATTTGACTTCCGCTCAGCTCATTCGAGCTCTGTGTCGGGCTCTGTGCTGAGAGCTCAGAACCTGGAGCCTGCTTCAGATTCTGTGTCTCCCTCTCTCTCTGCCCCTCCCCCGCTCATGCTCTCTCTCTCTCTCTCTCTCTCGCTTTCTCGCTCTCTCTCTCTCAGAAATAAACATTAATTTTTTTAAAAAAAGTTATATTTCACTGTGTGAATATTGTTAGGGCTCCAACATGATAGAACATCTAAATCAAATTATCAGTGGTTTGCCAATATTAAAATTAACAAGTTAGTTTTTCACATACCTGTTGACTCCTCCCTATGTTAGTTATTCAGTCTATGAGCCTGTGACATTTCTTAAACTGTTTCTGGCATGCTTATGGAATTTTGGTTTTATAGCTAAAAAGAGAAAAAGAAACCTCTGGTATGTTACCTAGTTGAAGACAGAGGATTTAAAAGTAGATAGATGCAAATATTTTAAACATTTTTGTTTGATAAGCATGCTTACATATCTAAAAATTATTTTTAATAGTGTATATCAGTGTGCATTTTACATTATTTAAGTTATGATCTGGATCTTTGAGCTAGTTCTGTAAAACGATGACATCGAATTAATTAAGATAATGTGTGGGAAAGACAGCAGAGTGCCTGGAACATACAGGTTCTCAAAATTTTCTGTAGAAACTGAACACAAAATATATGATTTTTAAGCCAAGAAACTACACTGAAGAAATTATAAAATGATTTGTATTTAGTAACACTAAGTATTTATAACTACATTTACTTATTTATCCTGACAGAGCACATGACGTCTCTGGATCAGAGACCGGATTGTATATCACTCATCTAGCATCTTATTGCCAGCTCCCTGAGCCTCAGTCCCCATCGAGTGGCATGATAGAAACCTGATGTTACCCTGCACATGCACTGAGGCTTCACAGACAGGAATCCCAACATTATGATATGAGAAGCTTATTGAAGGGAGCTGCACATCTGTTCCTCCTTATTTCCAGAGAGAAAGGGACCCTAGCTCTGAAATCAAATGCTCTGCAGAAGGAAAGGTCACTAGATTTTCGTTAATTTTAATGTAGGGAAGGGTAGGGAGATCACTCCTTCTTACTTTCAAGTCATGTTTGCTCTTTAATCATCTAATTTACTTTGCTCAGTAAGCCCTAATTATACAGAAATGTAAAAATATTCTTGGAATATGCTCTCCTCCTAAAAAGAATATTATGAAATATTAGAAAGGCTTATACTTATGAAGCTAGATCTCTCGAGCATTGAGTAATTCAGAGTAAGTTCAGCCAGTTTGTGATCTAGAAAGATTAGATCACGAGATTTAGCCCCATTGTTCATATGAGAAACTGAGGTCAAGAGATGCATAAGAACACAAAATTGTGAATAGTCTAAGATATTTGCAAGGAACAGTCACCTAAAGTAAAATATAATATTCTGCATTTTATATGTACTAATTCCAAAAGTATGAATTGAGGTGACATTTAAAACTTAAGTCAGTCAAGACTATTATATTCCAGAAAGATCTTCCACTCCTGCAAAGTTTAATGGCTAGTACAAATGTACTGAAATTCACTGTAATTATTAGTAACTGTGTCAGTGTGTGCAATATGTGCATTAGTGTGTTTCATATTACACCAAACAAAAAAGGACACTGCTGTAAAGAGAATTTCCATGTTCTGGATGTCATTCTCAATTGATAATCTGTTTAACATTCACATCTTATACCAATGTAACTCAATGGAAGTACAAAATGTAACATAGGTTTATTTGTCCATTTGAGTTTAGCCGTTCTAACAGGTGTGATGTGATATCTCATTGTGGTTTTAATATGCATTTCCCTGATGATTACTGATGCTGAACACATTTTCATGTGTCTATTGGCCATTTGTGTGTCTTCATTGGACAGTGTCTATTCAGGTCCTCTGCCCACTTTTTTTTTTTTCAACGTTTATTTATTTTTGGGACAGAGAGAGACAGAGCATGAACGGGGGAGGGGCAGAGAGAGAGGGAGACACAGAACCGGAAACAGGCTCCAGGCTCTGAGCCATCAGCCCAGAGCCTGACGCGGGGCTCGAACTCACGGACCGCGAGATCGTGACCTGGCTGAAGTCGGACGCTTAACCGACTGCGCCACCCAGGCGCCCCTGCCCACTTTTTAACTGTAGATTACATGGCGGTTTTTTTTTGTGTTGAATTGTGTAAGTTCCTTACATATTTTCCATATTAACTCCTTATCAGATATATCAAATATCTTCTCCCATTCAGTAGGTTGCCTTTTTGTTTTATTGATGATTTACTATGTTGGGTGAAGTATTTTATTTTGGCATAATCCTAACAGTTTAGTTTTGCTTTTGTTTCCCTTCCCTGAGAAGGCTGATCTACCAATATGTTTCGATCTACAAATATGATTCAAAGAAATTATTACCTATGTTTTCCTCTAGGAATTTTCTGATTTCAGGTCTCACATTCAGGTCCTTAATTTTGAGTTTATTTTTATGTGTGGTATAAGAAAGTGGTCCAGATTCATTCTTTTGCATGTAGTTGTCCAGTTTTCCCAGCACCATTTGTTGAAAAGATTGCCTTTTTCCCATTTAACATTCTTTACATTTAATAGAATGATTTTTGTGTCTTTTCACTGGGAATTTTATTTGAATATTATACACCCATAGTTTAAAACAAGCTATATAATTTATATTTACATCTGTAATTATATTTAATATTTAATAAGCCTAAAAATCAAGAAATTTCTTCTCAGTTGTAAGTGGTCAATTAATATACAATATACTGTTAGTGTTGAAGGAGTATCATTATTTAAGTATTTATATTTAATATATGACATGAACAAATATTTGATCAGAATATTTAAATCCCAGATGGAAACAAATAATAGTAGTTAAAGGGAAATAACTTAGGAAAAACACTTCAGGATTAGCAGGATTTTTAACTTTTAATTATAAAGACAGAGCTCATGATAAAACATAATAATTTTACTTAATTTTACCAATGTGCTTAGAGTTTCATCAACTTTCTTTTTATTATTCCAGCATGCTTCTTTCATCTTCTCTGTATCATTTTTCTGAGAATATGCTTTTGGTACTTATGTATCACAATGGCAATGGGCATTTTAATCCCAATTAGTCTAGTTCTGTCTGTTATTTTCCGTAGGACATGACAAAGTATCCTCCTGAGATATATTCTCCAAGTGTAACTTTTATCTCTTATACCTGTGGGGACTTTATAGGAAGCAGTTTAATTCTATCATTCCCATAGAACCACAGAGCCTCCATCCCTTAGGTTAAATATCAGGCTAATCATTAAAAGAATAAAGACAAAGAGCTTATGCTTACTAGAGCCAGTGCATAAATAAACATGAAGACTTAAATGAAAACTCCTCAGATACTTAGGATGTTGGAAAGTAGTTAACAGTAGAAACCTGCTAGCAACATAGAGAAGTTCTTTAGAAAAAGCAGGGTGGCCTATTTGAGTCATTCAACTGAAAATTATTCTTGGCCAGCCAAAGCCAAAAATGGTCTACAAAAATAACAATTCCCTCAACCAGTGCAGTAACTTGGGAAGAGAAGAGGGGTCAGAAGACAGGAGGCAGAAGAAAAGAATTACATTCTTTTTTTTTTCTTATTATTTTTTCTTATTATTTTTTCTTACTATTTTCTTATTTTTCTTATTTATTTATTTTGAGAGAGACAGAGACAGCATGAGCAAGGGGAAAAGCAGAGAGAGAGGGAGAGAAAGAGAATCCCAAGCAGGCTCCATGCTGCCAGCACAGAGCCTGACATGGGGCTCAAACTCACGATCTGTGAGATGGTGACCTGAGGAGGAACCAAGAGTCAGACGCTTAACCAACTGAGCCACCCAGGTGCCCCAAGCATTATAATCTTAAAGAGCAGCAACTGGTGTTTTACAAGTCAAGGCTTGAAGAAGAGCTATACCATCTTTTTTTTTAATATTATGCAAATATAGTTGACATACAATGTTATTTTAGTTTCAAGTGTATAACACAGCGAATGGGAAAGTATACAAATTACACAATGTTCACCATGGTGAGTGTAGTTACCATTTGTCACCATACAAGATTGTTACAATATTATTGACTACATTACCTGTGCTGTACTTTTCACCCTTATCACTGATTTATTTTATAACAAAGTTTGTACCTCTTAATCTCTACCTCTTTCACCAATCCCACCACTGTAATGTCAACATTTATGTGAATCTGTTCAGTGGTAGGAGACACAGAAATAACTACAAAAAGAGAATTTTTTCCTCAAATATTTGATATGATCACTTCCTCCTTTTCTTGAACAGGGTGGGACATAGTTATCACTATAAAAGTAAGGAATTTGTATATAGCAATTCATTTAATAATTACAACATCCTTAACAAGGAGGTATTATTTTTATAACTGTATCCAATTTCAAGAGGAGAAAATTGAGTATCTTTTCTTGGGCCACACAATAAGAAATAAAAGATATCTCCACATTTTTCAATATGATGAGATAAATACTGAGAATGCCCACATAACTCAAAAGTAAGTAGATACTGAATAAAGTATATTATATTTTATTTTTTATTTTTTATTTGAGAGCCAGAGAGAGGGAGAGGGAGAGAAAAAGGGAGAGAGAGGGACAGAGACAGAGAGAAAGAGGGAGAGAGAGAGAAGAGAGAAAGAATCTTAAGCAGGCTCCATGCTTAGCATGGAGCCTGATGCAAGTCTTGATCCCACAACCGTGGGTCATGACCTGAACTGAAATCAAGACTTAGACAGTCAACCAACTGAGCCGTGCAGGCACCTGGATAAAGTATATTTTAAAGCATTTATGCACACATATTAATATCATAATAGCGTATTTTAAATCATAATAAGAACTAATTAAAAATAATTTATTACTTAATTTTATTTTTTGATGCTTACTTATTTTTGAGAAAGAGAGGGACAGAGCATGAGCCAGGGAGGGTCAGAATCTGAAGCAGGTTCCAGGCTGAGTTGTCAACACAGAGCCTGATGCGGGGCTCTAACTCAGGAACCATGAGATCATAACCTGAACAGAAGTAGGATGCTTAACCGACTGAGCCACCCAGGTGCCCCAAGAATAATTTAAATAACCATTTAAAAACTCAGCAAGGACCACCTTCACCTCCAACAATCTAACAAATTGAGGAGAAACTGGAGCCAGTAGCAATTAAGATAAAGAAACACTAAAAGCAGGATTTTCTTAAAAACAAAATCCAGTATCAAATATTATCAGAATGCTTTTTAAAAAAATTTACTTTTAGGGGCGCCTGGGTGGTGCAGTCAGTTAAGCGTCCGACTTCAGCCAGGTCACGATCTCGCGGTCCGTGAGTTCCAGCCCCGCGTCGGGCTCTGGGCTGATGGCTCAGAGCCTGGAGCCTGTTTCCGATTCTGTGTCTCCTTCTCTCTCTGCCCCTCCCCCGTTCATGCTCTGTCTCTCTCTGTCCCGAAAATAAATAAACGTTGAAAAAAAAAATTTAAAAAATAAAAAAATAAAAAAATAAATAAAAAAAAATAAAAAAATTTACTTTTAGTAATATTTATAAGTGAGTTAATAAGTTGTATGAAAAAAATAATAAAGGTGTGAAAAAGATGTATTAGGTGATAATATCCAAATAAAGCTAAGGGAACTATAATTATCAGAATGTATAAACTATAAAATAGAAGAACAGTGTTAGAAATAAGATTACTAAATTATGATACAAATCATCAGGGAAAAAATATAACTATTGCCTGGAATGCAGGTAGCTGCAAAATATATTAAGCAAAAATTGACAGAAGGAAAAAAAAATTGGATAGCAGATTTCAATATAATTTATCAATGGGTCATTTGAAAAAAATATTGATAGACATTGTATTCAAGAATTGGAGAATTCATATCTTCATGTGCATAGAGAATGTACAAAGGCATACAGCCTCTTTCCAAATATCAGATAATTGTTATGCCAAAAAATATACTCTTAAACCACTATGCAATGATAAATAATAAAAATAATCAAACCACCATAGAGTTCTACATAATTCATGTATCAAAGAGAGAGTCATTGTGGGCATTAAAAAATAAGCCATAAAATATTTTGATAAATTCATATTTGATAAAGCTAGTATTTCAGAGATTATGTTCTTAAATGTTTATACTGGAAGAGAAGATGCTAATTAATAAGCACCTAAATTATCATACTAGAAAACAAACCATATACCTCCCTCCCCCCAAAAAACATAGAAAAAAATATAGATGTCAAAGCATAGTAAATATACCACAGGGGAAAAAAACATAAGGTCAAGTGCTTATTCTTTAAAATGAGTAATAAAATAACATTGCTTAGTCTTACAGATCATGAACAAAAAAAGAATTCTCAAATAAAAATAACAAGTTGATCATTTTTCTAGTAATCTGGTTCTCTCCTCTTTGATTTTGTCTCCTCCAACCTACCTCTGCTACTTCACTATTATACCCCATAAGTGGCTTTCAGTTTTGCTACTATACCCAATGTGAGACAAACTCATGACCAGGATATACATGCACAAACATTCACACGGGCACATGTATGTGAAACAAGTTATAAACACTACTCCAATGTACTAAATTTTCTACAATATCCTAAAATGCTAGCCATGACCCAAGAAACTGATCTTATAACACACTAATATGTTGTGATTTTTATTTGCAACACTTCTATAATCTGAGTTCCAAGTGTTCCACTCTGTAAAAATTCATTCCTATCTTTCCAGCCCACTCCCTTTTTATCCACCCCTCTGACAATTCTTTGCCCATTTTTCCAAAAATATCCCATGGATGCTATCACTCATACACTTTGCTTACCACTTTCATATCTTCATATCCCTCTGTGCCGAAATGTGATCTTGTGGTCTATCATTCTAATTATACACTGCATGTACAATCAACCTTCTTGCCTCCTCTCTTTCTCATATTTATCTGGAATAAGTCCACATTGTACTAGATGAAACTCTCTATTTTCTGCCTGAATCCATGCAGATGTATTTGGTAGGGAAAAAACACATAACCGTATTGACTGGATACATGCTAAATTTAGGATTATTGACAATAATCTACAGTTAATAAACTGAATCAGAGAAATTCACATTTATTGCTAAGTTTTCACTGTCTGTATTGAAAGAATTCCATGTCTTTATTGAAACCTATAATATTAAGGTTTAAAAATCGAGGGGCGCCTGGGTGGCGCAGTCGGTTAAGTGTCCGACTTCAGCCAGGTCACGATCTCGCGGTCCGTGAGTTCGAGCCCCGCGTCAGGCTCTGGGCTGATGGCTCGGAGCCTGGAGCCTGTTTCCGATTCTGTGTCTCCCTCTCTCTCTGCCCCTCCCCCGTTCATGCTCTGTCTCTCTCTGTCCCAAAAATAAATAAACGTTGAAAAAAAAATTAAAAAAAAAAATAAAAATCAAAACATATTACATTAATATGAATAATAATGGTAAAAAATTATATGTCCTAATTTAAGAAAGGATGAATTGATGCAGTGGAATGCTGGCTTTATTGGAGCATCTTTTCCCCCTGGATCTGTCTCATCAGTTCATTTTAATAATGTCATAGCAGGCAATCAATGTGTTGTCTCCATGTTAATGGGCATAAAACTTGTTCCAGCTCCAGAATGCATGCGTAAGGCTTTATGATCTGGGATTTATCGAGAAAATTGCAGTAAAAGTATTGATGTTCCCATCAGTTTGGGTCTAAGCCTATAATTAATAGCTAGTTTCCTTTCATTTCAATGGAGACAATCAAGTGCTAAGCTAATTAAGTAGAGGTAAGCCATAAATTACTGTTCAACTTAAGAAAAAAAGATCTTGTTTTGAAACAAAAGGCATTCAGAAGTTTAAAAGGAAAATGCATTTACAATACTTGACATTTAGAGATATTTCTCCTAAAAATGTGAAACACATTGCTTACTTTTTGAAACTAATATGATGCACTAGAAACCATGATTGATCTTTAGCCAAAACAGCCATTCATTAGTTGATAGCACTTTCTAGATAATCAAAACTAGTGGTTTTGATGACTTTTATTTTTCACTGCACATAATTTTGTGGTTTCACTGGCAATGTGTTACCTTCATGGCTGAGAAAACTGTTTTGCCATAAATCCGTGTCTGTTTTACATGTCATGATCACAATTAATAAGATTCTTAATATTGATATATTTAATTGATACTATTAAATTTGCTGTTTTGTTTTTATATTACCTAAACCTAATAAAATATTATTTTAATTAATAAAAACATTTAATAACTAAACTACTTGGCATTACACTCTAGAATCTCAATTTGTTTCATCTTAAAGCAGCAGTTTCTAGTTTTTCCCACATAACACAACTAAGGGATTATACCAACCAACATACATAGGGGATGAAAAAGTAGTTTGGCTCTAATGGCCCAATTTAAAAATAAATAAATAAATAAATCTATTTGAGTCCTTCTGTATTGAATGCCTACTTAATACCTATTTACCACAACCTAGGCATGATACTGACCCTCTTAACTTCTACCAGACAAGCCTCATGGCCGTAAAGAATAATGAAAGAAAAAATTAGAAAACTGTACAAATCTTCATAGAAGTCATTTCTAGAAAGTTTTGATTTGCATATTCACAGATTTTAAAATATTATACTCATTTATTATGTTTCTTGTCACTACTAGAAGCAACAACTTCAATTCCCTAGTTATATTTATAGTCAAATATCTCAAAGCCTCATTACGTTGAGATACTAAATTTACCAGTCACCCTGACGATTTGAAACTAAGTCTGCTATACCAATACATTCTCTTCTCAACATCACTATTACCTATTCACCACAGTTTGCTTGGGAGAGATCCAGTTTCTAGGTGAATTACTATTATTAGTGCCCTCTTTCACTACGAACCTTGTGCCAGACTTATGCATTTTCTCAATCCTCTATCTTCCTTTTCTATATGGTCAACCTAGTATACATGGTCTATTCTATATGGTCAGCCTAGGTCTATGCATTTTCTCAACCCTCTACCTTCCTTTTCTGAAAGTCCTAAAGGATCAGGGAGAATTGGTGAGCGCAGTTTCAGAAAATTTTCCTACTCTTGCCTTTAACAGTACTCTACTTTCCTAAAGTTGGCATTCTCATTGCTGTTTCTGGCCATCTTGCTCTCTCTGCATGTACACATGATCTCACTGCACCTAGCAAACATTCTCCCTCAGTAGTCTACACAGGAGCACAGACCACTGGGGTCATAATCCTCACAGGAGGTTTATACCTCTACCTCATGCTCTTAGATTACTGTCCTATTCATGAATCATGTGGACCTAACTTACCTGCCATCAGATCATTAGGGCTTAGCTCCTTCCTGTATGTATATGTGTGTATGTATGTATGTATGTATACACACACACACACACACACACACACACACACACACACACACACACATTTGCAGTGGGTCCCAATGCAGTCCCCAAACTAGTTGCTACCCTGGTTGCTCTCTGTATTTCATGAGAAAACTTCTTAGGTTATATAGATACAGAAGGCTGGGTTCAAGTACAGGTTAATGTTATTTCCGGAGTCACTGCTCTTTTCTCCAAGGTATAAATTCAGTTGGTGATGCTTCCTTGTAGGTCCAAACCACTTTCTCTATAGAGATTTCTTTCTTTCCAACAGGGCCTTTCAGTCTCTCTTGAATTTTAAATACCTGTGAGATCTTAAGTTTGGCAGACAAAACATTTGTGCAAAGTTTGTATTTCTTTCTTTCTCACTTATAAAATTATTGGTCTCAATGATATTTAAGAAGAAGATCTACATATGTTTTAAATAACATTGAAACATAGCTTTGCCTTAGATCTGTATTGCTATTCTGGCCTCTCATACTAGCCTGCAAGAAAAAAAAAAAAAAAAAGAAAGGGATAGAAGTACTTGCCTTTCATCTGCAGATGCCCCTATGATTATTCAAATACACACACATCCAAACACACATGCATGCACCATAATGACATTTTCCACCTAATAGATACTGTAATTATTATGTTTGAATGTTGTGCTAGTGATATGAGATATGATAGTTCATCTTCTGATCCTCTGGACAATACTGTTACATTATTTTTAGAACCTTTGTCTAGCATATGCAAATGCAGTTGCAGTGTAGATAGCCTGGTTTGCACTTGATTGGTCAACATTATATATAATAAATATAATTTTATTTATGTATGTGTATATGCACATACACAAATATGTATTAAAATAATTTATAAAATATTTATATATGTAAAATACAAAGTTATAAATATTTATATATAAAGTACATATTCACATCAGTTTTATAAATACGGTCTCCCACAAAGGACTTGTATCTTGCCTTCTAACCCAATAATAAGAAAACAAGCCAGCTTTAAAAACTGGAAAAATATAGGGGTGCCTGGGTGGCTCAGTTGCTTGAGCATCTGACTTCAGCTCAGGTCATGATCTCATGATTTGTGGGTTCAAGACCCACGTTGGGCTCTGTGCTGACAGCTCAGAGCCTAGAGCCTGCTTCAGATTCTGTGTCTCATTCTCTCTCTGCCCCTCCCCAAATTGTGCTCTGCCTCTCTCTGTCTCTCAAAAAAAAAAAAAAAAAAAAGTAAAAATAAACTGGAAAAATATTTGAACAAACTGAAGAAGACATTTGGAGAGCAAAATATCACATGAAAATGTTCTCAACATCATTAGTTCTTTATAATGTAGAAAATGCAAATGAAGACTATAGTGAAATTCCATGACAAACCAATTAGGGTAGCTAAAATTAAAATCATACTAAGTGTTGGCAGGGATGTGGAGTAACTCTAATTCTCATACACTATGAGTGAATGTAAAATGGTACAATCGCTTTGGAAAAAGAGTTTGACAGTTTCTTAAAAAGTTAAAAATACATCCATCATAGGATTCAAACATTCTCCTACTATTTATAAAAAATGAAATTAAAAAAATATATATCTACACAAAGACTTGTACACAAATTTTAGTATCAGCATCATTTGTAAGAGCCAAATCCTAGAAACAACTCTAATGTCCATCAACAGGTGAAAGCATAAACAAATTGTGGTATACTGTTATCATGGTATGTAATAAAAAAGGAATCAACTACTGATACATGCGATGACAGGATGGATCTAGAAAGAATCATGCTGAGTGAAAGAAGCCAGACGTCCATATTTCAATACCACCCAGACACCCACACCTAATATAGTTCCATTATATACATTCTAAAAATTGAAAATGCATTTTTAGTGACAGAAATTTGATAAGTTTTGTCAGGGACAGGAAAAGTTGGGAGAAAGAAATTAAAAAGGGCAAGGAGGAAAACTTTAGAGATGGATGAATATGCTCATTTTCTTGACTGACATTATGATTTTAGGAATATATACATATGTTAGAATTTATCAACTAATAAACTTCAATTATGTGCAGTTTAATGCCAATTATACCTTAATAAATTTGGAAAATGTAAAGATGCAGAGTCCAGGATTAGCATTAGTATCTTTGTCGTCCTCCTTTGAGATTTTTGGACTTCATTAATGAATTTCAAATAAAAACACTAAGTGTTTTTTTTTAATTGTTGGTTCAATTTATTCTTTTTTTTTTCAATATATGAAGTTTATTGTCAAATTGGTTTCCATACAACACCCAGTGCTCATCCCAAAAGGTGCCCTCCTCAATACCCCTCACCCACCCACCCCTTCCTCCCACCCCCCTCTTATGTGGATCCTGAGAAACTTAAACAGAAACCCATGGGGGAGGGGAAGGGAAAAAAAAAAGAGGTTAGAGTGGAAGAGAGCCAAAGCATAAGAGACTCTTAAAAAACAGAACAAACTGAGGGTCAATTTATTCTTAAACATATTGCCAGTCTTGATTTCTTTAAATTTGGTCCCAAATATACATATTTGATAAACAGAAAAGCTTTTGTTAATAAAATACAATTTATAGGAGTTTTTATTATAGAGCTGACCCTTGATCAATGTGGGGGTTAGAGGTGCTGACCCTCTGGGAGAGTTAACATTCTTCATATAATTTTTGAGTCCTCAAGAGCTAAATTACTAATAGCCTACTGCTGACCAGAAATTTACCAATAATATAAACATAATATTAACACCTATTTTGTATATTAAACGTATGATAGTGGCACCTGGGTTGGCTCAGTAGGTTGAGCATCCAAATTTGGCTCAATTCATGATCTCACTCTTTGTGAGTTCAAGCCCTCACTGGACTCTGTCCTGACAGCACAGAACCTGCTTTGGATCCTTTGTCCCCTCTCTCTCTGCCCCTCCCCCACTCGTGTTCTCACTCTCTCTAAAAAATAAACACAAAAAATGTATTATATATTGTACTCTTAGAGCAAAGTACAATAGAGTACAGAGGTTAAGAAAATCATTAGGAAGAGAGAACACATCTCCAGTACAATAATGTATTTATACAAAAAACTATATATAAGTGGACCTGCATAATTCAAACCCGTGTTGTTGAAGGGTCCACTTTAGCTACAGTAAACTAACAATAGAATTCTAAATATAATCTAACTTGCAAATAATTTATTAAAAATGCATACAATGAAATTCATGTAAACTTTAAGACCCTTCCATAAGTAAAGTACAATTTTTTCTTTCACTTTTCTAAAAGCACAGTAGTGAAGGGGACACACTTTGAAATCATACAATTTTTTCAAATTATTTGGGCTATATCTATCCTTATTGATTCCCCAAAGAAAAATATTTAGAAACATCAACCAAAACAATATTATTGATATTATTTGAGATAACATATTAATAATCATTACGTTTTAGATATTTTTCAAAGGAACTTAAGCCTAAAGACATCACTCATTCATTCCTACTAAGCAGTTTATCCATTCCACTGCCAGCAAACAACATGAAGTTGGAAGACTCTAGCTTTGAAATTAAGCAAACCTTGGCTGAAGTTTAGACTCATGACTTTTAGACATGTATATTCTAGCAAGTTATTTAGTCATGACTTACTTCCTCCAACAAAAAAGAGGAACTTATTGAGATTACATTAGCAAATTTTAGACGGAAAAATCTCTCAAGTGCCTAGCACAGGATCAAAATTAAAAGTACCAACTAATAATATTAAAACATTTGTAAATACACATTTTTAAAATACCAAAATTGTCTGTAGGTTTAAAAACTCATGAAAAGGAAAAGTTTGTTTTAGTGTTTCTTCAAACTCTCATTTGCTTAATCTCAGTACCTTGGTTATTTATTTTTTCACATTGTGATGATCTCTTTCATGGGGAGGGAAACAACTTACTTAAGCTTTCAAAGTGTATTAACTCACTCAGCGTCTCATTTTATGATCAAAATGTTTGTACGGTTTATTTCTGTTTGCAAAAAATATATATTTATTTTTTAATTTATGTTGAGAGAGAGAGAGAGAGAGCACATGTCGGGGAGAGAGACAGAGAGAGAGGGAGAGAATCCCAAGCAGGCTCCATACTGTCAAGACCAGGAGATCATGACCTGAACCAAAAATAAGAGTTGGACACTTAAGGACTGAGCCACCCAGGTGCCCCACAAGTTAAACTTTCAAGGCAAAACATATACCTTGTAATTTACTATGTATTTGTGAGTGATGGTTTTTCTTTAAGAGGTTATTTTATCATAAGAGATACCAGGAGTTTAGGCAAACCAAGGCAATGTTATTTTCAAGCAAATTAGCCTCTTGCATATATCAAATAGTAAAGGGTGTAATGTAATCCATCATATAAGGCAAACCTACTATCTGTAGAAAACAGAAATTCTAAGGACTAGTAAAGACAGACAAAAGAAAAACAGAAAAGGAGAATATTAATACAAAATATTCAAATGGCAATTGCAATCTTATTTTTGAAGTACTTTCTTGGAAAATTTTGTTACACAATTCCAGGCTCAACCTAAGACCTTCAAAACAGAAATGAGTGACCCTATCCTAAATTGCTATTTCATGCAGATATTCTAATTGGAAAAAGATACATTCAGGCAAATAACAAGAAAAGGCAAGATTTGCGCTTGAAAAGGGAATATACCATATGTGTATTTTAAGTAATAGTATCACTTTGCTCTCTGTTAAAAATGTCCAAATATATGGGGCGCCTGGGTGGCACAGTCGGTTAAGCGTCTGACTTCAGCCAGGTCACGATCTCCCGGTCCGTGAGTTTGAGCCCCGTGTCAGGCTCTGGGCTGATGGCTCAGAGCCTGGAGCCTGTTTTCGATTCTGTGTCTCCCTCTCTCTCTGCCCCTCCCCCGTTCATGCTCTGTCTCTCTCTGTCCCAAAAATAAATAAACGTTGAAAAAAAAAATTAAAAAAAATGTACAAATATATATTGTGAAATTAGTTTATTATTTCCCTTTTTAAGGGCTGACTTATTTCACAGAAATAATTGTACTTCTCAGTGCTATAAGCCATAAATAAAAGTATTAACTTAGAATTCTATTCATAACATAACTTATTATATAATATATGATGTTTAGCTAACTACAAAATTACAATTTTACTGGCACATCAATGAATAGAAGGTATTATTATAGTTTAATTATCTTTCTTTAATCAACTAAAAACCACCATGTGCAAATGTATTGTCTTCTTCACTTACAGAAACTCAAACTACAGTATAACTTCGGTTTGCAAGCATAACTCGTTCCAGAAACATGCTTGTAATCCAAAGCACTTGTATATCAAAGTGAATATCTCCATAACAAATAACAGAAACTCAGATGATCCATCCCACAACCCAAAAATATTCATATAAAAATGATTACAATACTGTAATAGAATACAAAATAATAAAGAAAATACAAAATCCAAATAAACATATTAGCCTACACTTACCTTTGAAAACCTTCATGACTAATGTGAGGGAGACTAGAGAGAGGAGGGTTATTGTATAGGATGACTCTCACTATCACTAACAAAATCACTGCTATCTATTGGGCCAATGGAATCTTTCTTCTCATGCAAATTTAATAAGGAACCTATCTAATGGCACTTGCTTTTGCCTCCTTTTGAGGATTTCGCGGAAATGTGACATCACATGGGTAAACAGATTCATCGCTGGCTCACACTGCTATTGCCTTATTCAGGTAGTGCTTTTCTACAAAATGTTGCACTATTTTCCACATTTTACACATCTCCCTAATCTCATTTGAAGTGAGGGATCCTTCCATCTTTTTCTCCTCCTCCTATGCAGGTGAGATGCAGACAGAGACTTCTTATAAAATCTTGCAATTTCACCCACTCACATACCTCATATGCACTTCTCAATCATTTCCTTCTTAACTTCCACTGTAATCATCTCCTTCTTACCACCTTTCTTTTCAACCTTTTTCTGCATGGGGGTCACTATGTACACTTGCATGGATGCTGACTACTGTATGGTATTAATGAACTCTTGTCAAATACTGTATTTAATGTAACTGGCAATAAGGCACCAGAGGAGAAAGGGTCTATATCTGCAGGCCGCCTGACCTAGAATGAAGTAAAGCATTCCTAAGCTTACTCTTGTATGGAAAAGCAAAGGACTGTCCATAGGTGCTCTGAAGTGACAAAAAATACACTAGTGCCAGTTTTGGGCACCTTCCAATGTTCTGAAAAGTCAATGATTTCTGCCAAACACAGTAGCCTGAGACTGAGCATGCAAGCATCGGAGACAATTACCCACAATCCCACAGAGAGAGAGAGAGAGAGAGAGAGAGAGAGAGAGAGAGAGAGAGAGGAAGGGAAGGGAAGGGAAGGGAAGGGAAGGGAAGGGAAGGGAAGGGAAGGGAAGGGAAGGGAAGGGAGAAGAGAAGAGAAGAGAAGAGAAGAGAAGAGAAGAGAAGAGAAGAGAAGAGAAGAGAAGAGAAGAGAAGAGAAGAGAAGAGAAGAATAGAATAGAATCACTGGCTTGGTTGTGATCATGTAACATTCAGCATCATGTACTCCTTGTACATGTCCCTCTAAGACATCGCAAGTTTATCAAGTTAAAATTTATTAGAAATGTTTGCTCGTCTTACTAAACACTTGAAGAAAAAGTTATTTACAATCCAAGGTCTTACTGTTTATACTTTGGGCTCTGATCTTACAGTGACGTCCTATTAAGATTTTGTTAAGATTTGAACAATATGTGATCAGAAAATTTGTAATTCTGCCAAAAAGAAATCCTAACAAAATTGTGAAAAGCAAATGTGTAAAACGAATATACACATGAATAGAAGCAAAACGTGTTCACATTATTTTGTTCAACCTGTCTCTTCCAAGCCTAAACACATATAAGACAATCTGCTTTAGAAAATTAAAGTCTCATAAAAAATTAATAAAAGAAAGAACACATATATTGGTGAACCATTGGAAAGTTGCTTTGTTATAGATTTTTAATAAAATGTTTAGTGTATCATGTCAATTATTTTCCTTCCTATACCCTGAAGTAGTCATTATTGGTAACTAACCTTGTTCAAACATATAGAAACATCTATACACGTGTAATCTTTTTAAAAATGTTTATCTAGGGGCGCCTGGGTGGCGCAGTCGGTTAAGCGTCCGACTTCAGCCAGGTCACGATCTCGCGGTCCGGGAGTTCGAGCCCCGCATCGGGCTCTGGGCTGATGGCTCAGAGCCTGGAGCCTGTTTCCGAATCTGTGTCTCCCTCTCTCTCTGCCCCTCCCCCGTTCATGCTCTGTCTCTCTCTGTCCCAAAAATAAATAAACGTTGAAAAAAAAATTAAAAAAATAAAAAATAAAAAAAAAATAAAAATGTTTATCTATTTATTTTTAAAAATTTTTAATGGTTATTTGTTTTGGGGAGGGCAGAGAGAGAGAGAATGTGAAGTAGGCTCCATGTTCTGAGCTATCAGTACAGAGCCTGAACAGCTTGAACTCATGAGCCATGAGACTGTGACCAGAGATGAAGCTGGGCGCTTAATCAACTGAGTGCCCTATTTATTTATTAGCGGGGCGGGGGGGGAGAGCAGGGGCAGAGAGACAGGGAGAGAAAGAATCCCAAGCAGGCTCTCTGCTGTCAGCACAGAGCCCGACGTGGGGCTTGAACTCACGAACCATGAGATCTTGACCTGAGCCAAAATCAAGAGCCAAAATCAGTTGCTTAACCGACTGATCCACCCAGGCACCCCTCTTTTAAATTGAAAATATAGCATGTCCATTTTCTAGTTATGTTTAATATATTACAGGACACTGATAATATATATTTTTTGGAGTATACAATCTTCTGTCCAGAGTTATGCCACTACCTGCACCACTGATCATATCCTTTTTGATATATGCTCCTATGTTTTGCTTTGTTTCTTTCACTGATGCTCAGAACTGTATAGTTAGGGTAAAGCTAGTTGCTATAATAAGTGAGCTACAACATATTACTGGCTTAAACCAATTATGATTAACTTCTCACTCATCTAGTGATACAGGGTGAATAGAACAAAACAGAGGGCAGCTTCCTCCACACAGTCATTTGGGGACCCAGGATGACTAAACTTCTGCTGTCTTGGACATATGTCTTCCAAATTTCCCTGAAGATATCTTCTATTGCAAACCAACTAGAAGGTGAAAGGGCATGGATGATTGATTACTTATGGGAGATATTTACAATCTGGGATAGAAATAGCACATATCCTCATATAAACAGCTCTACCAGCAAGGGGACAGGAACATGTAGTCTTTGTCTATTAATCTGAATAATTCTACATGGTAGAACAAGAAACGTAAGTTTTTGTGAACCTTTTCATTCAAAGTTTAATAGATAAATTTGATATATTCCAGGAAGATTGAAATATATCACATTCCCTACAGGAATGCATAAAAGTACCTTTTTCCTTATATTTTGATTAGCATTTGGATATTGTCAATAGTTTACATTTTTGTCAAATGTATTATATGGGTGAAATGTGTTATATTATTGTTTTAATATGCATTTTCAGTCTGTTGGTAAGTTTGTGTATGTCTCATTATAAAGGGCATTAGCATTTCTTCTTCTGAAATCCATCCTTATACCCTTTGCCTAATATATATCTATATCTATATAGATATATATATTTTTGTGCATGAAAAAAGTTATAAATTAGAACATTTATTCATTTCCAGTCATATGGGACCCAAATACTTCCAGTGTATTGAATTTACTTTGTTTCAATGATAGATTCCATATTTCTGAAATATTGATATAAATTTATTAAACTGTAAATATTGAAATGCAACATCAATAGAATAATTAATTCACTGCACTAATAGGTCCTCTTGACAAACACTTTCATCAGGAGATGATGTTCCATGTGTCATTTTATTCTTCATGTTCAGGGCTTTCTGAACAAAGAGCACTGTCACTTCAAGGATGATTAAATGGTCACACACCTTGGAAGTTAGAGATCGTGAATAAAGTTTAGTATCTTTCTTATCTCCCTCAGTACCAATTGCTTATATTCCAGGATAGAGACCTTCTTCTTCCCCAAGGGAAGATTTGTTTACCTTCCAGAAGAAAACAAAAACAAAAACAGAAACAAGAGCCCTCCCTTCTCTTCAGAGAGGAGGATGGACGAATGTGCCAGCAACTGCTATGTGAATCCAGAGTTCCATAGTTCCAGAGGCCCTCTCTCCTGATGCAAACCCTCCACACATGCAGGGGTCACCTGGTTCTCAACATGCCCTGTTTTGGGGATTGGGGTTTGGGGCCTGAGGAACTGACGTAAGCTTCTCTGTGAGTCCTAGGTCTTTTCCCAGACTTAGAGGTTTGTGTGTGCTGGGTTGAAAATAGGGTAGTATCTAGTAATCTGTAAGGTTTCAGACAAACGTTATCATGTTTTCTCTCTTTTATAAAATAAATGGTAAATAGAATATCAGTCTTATCTAATAAAGTACAAGGCTAACTCCCATGCCTTATACTAAAATTAGTACTGTTACCTTGTATGTGATAGCCCAATGTGTTTTAACTCCATGATGTAATTTAACATTCTACAATAAAAGAAAAAAATTGAAATATAACTTAATAATAGGAATTTTGATCTGGAGAACAGCAATGTAAATCTAGAAAAGTGGCATAGATAAGAGAGCTAGGAACTTGGGACTGCAATAAAACTTTCATTTTGTTTTGCTCTTTCCACTTTCTTTAAAAGACCATTTCTGTACTTCTAAGAGGTTTACATTACTTTTTATATACCAAGCTAACAAAGCCATCTGTGATTTTCTTCTTGTACTCCTTAAAAATATTCTCTTGGCATGTAATCAGAAACTAATTCATACTAGAGTTGAGTCTTATATTTCTAGTGAAATTTTTTAAAGAACAAATTAGTGTAGTTATCTAAACTGGACCCTAGTTCATCCCTTTGCAAATAATGAGGAATCACCAAGTATTTCCAGGGTCTTTAAAGTGAAGTCAAGATGAATCCAAGAAATAAGCTGAATGTATAATATCTCCTTGGAGAGTCAGAGAATCTTCTTTGAACACACCTAATTGCCATAAAGTGGAACATTCCTGCTGCCAGCTACATTAGGTAAGTTTACATTTAAACTTTGTCCTTTCGGAGTGCTCATAAAAAATAACTAAGAATAGTACAACGAGCTTTAGACTCCAGAGTATAACAGAAAAATAATTGTTTCAGGTAGCAAACAGAGGAAAGTGACATTGCCTCCAGTCAGTCTTGTGAGATCCTTGGACACAGCCAACTGTCGACAACTGTATGTTTCCATGCTCACAGTTCTATGGTAAGGGAGATCTTTGGAAGGTTCATTTCTCAATACTCCAAACTAGGTTAAAATTGCCTTATGCTATGAATTTCCAGTGGATTATGTTTAGTGAAGTTACATATAGCATTGCATATTTCATATTTGATACTGATTAAGTACAAATTACATAATTTTATAGGACACTCTAAAACTGGGACCAGTTTTAAGGACTGTAATCATGACTTCATGATATTCCAAATTAATGTAACTCTGTGGTCATGGAAGTTATGTATAAAATTGTAATAAGTGCTTTTCTGTGATATCTATATCTATATCTATATCTATATCTATATCTATATCTATATCTATATCTATATCTTAAAGGATGATTAAATGGCCACACACCTTGGAAGTTAGAGATAGTGAATTTCCCAAGAGCCATTGGCTCCTGTTCAAGTAGTAATAATGTTTAGAGGTACCTTTCTTATCTCCCTCAGTACTAATTGCTTATATTCTAGGATAGAGACCTTCTTCTTCCCCAAGGGAATATTTGTATACCTTCCAGAGGAAAAAAAACAATATCCCTCACTTCCCTTCAGAGAGGAGGATGGACAAGTGTGCCAGCAGCTGCTATGTGAACTCAGAGCTCTGAGTCACTGGTAAAACTGGTAAAATATAACATATACTATTAAAGTATATTTTTGTAAGCATATATTAATTAAATTAGTGTTTTAAGTAATATAGTATAAATACATAATTATACATGATTATGCATATTTTTTACCAGTTTAGAAGATGTTGAGTTTAGGCTGGATGTTTCCAATACCCAGTGCTTCTACTAGAAAATCAATGAAAATTAAATATGTATGTCTCTTTGATTCTCCAATAGGTTATTTTCCATTCTCTCTCTTAACATTTCTTTTAGAATTTCTCAAATGTTGGCAGAAAAACAGACACACAGACCAATGGAATAGAATAGAAACCCCAGAACTAGACCCACAAACGTATGGCCAACTCATCTTTGACAAAGCAGGAAAGAACATCCAATGGAAAAAAGACAGCCTCTTTAACAAATGGTGCTGGGAGAACTGGACAGCAACATGCAGAAGGTTGAAACTAGACCACTTTCTCACACCATTTACAAAAATAAACTCAAAATGGATAAAGGACCTAAATGTGAGACAGGAAACCATCAAAACCTTAGAGGAGAAAGCAGGAAAAGACCTCTCTGACCTCAGCCGTAGCAATCTCTTATTCGACACATCCCCAAAGGCAAGGGAATTAAAAGCAAAAGTGAATTACTGGGACCTTATGAAGATAAAAAGCTTCTGCACAGCAAAGGAAACAACCAACAAAACTAAAAGGCAACCAACGGAATGGGAAAAGATATTTGCAAATGACATATCGGACAAAGGGCTAGTATCTAAAATCTATAAAGAGCTCACCAAACTCCACACCCGAGAAACAAATAACCCAGTGAAGAAATGGGCAGAAAACATGAACAGACACTTCTCTAAAGAAGACATCCAGATGGCCAACAGGCACATGAAAAGATGTTCAGCGTCGCTCCTTATCAGGGAAATACAAATCAAAACCACACTCAGGTATCACCTCACGCCAGTCAGAGTGGCCAAAATGAACAAATCAGGAGACTATAGATGCTGGAGAGGATGTGGAGAAACGGGAACCCTCTTGCACTGTTGGTGGGAATGCAAATTGGTGCAGCCGCTCTGGAAAGCAGTGTGGAGGTTCCTCAGAAAATTAAAAATAGACCTACCCTATGACCCAGCAATAGCACTGCTAGGAATTTACCCAAGGGATACAGGAGTACTGATGCATAGGGGCACTTGTACCCCAATGTTCATAGCAGCACTCTCAACAATAGCCAAATTATGGAAAGAGCCTAAATGTCCATCAACTGATGAATGGATAAAGAAATTGTGGTTTATATACACAATGGAATACTACGTGGCAATGAGAAAAAATGAAATATGGCCCTTTGTAGCAACGTGGATGGAACTGGAGAGTGTGATGCTAAGTGAAATAAGCCATACAGAGAAAGACAGATACCATATGGTTTCACTCTTATGTGGATCCTGAGAAACTTAACAGGAACCCATGGGAGAGGGGAAGGAAAAAAAAAAAAAAAAAAGAGAGAGGTTAGAGTGGGAGAGAGACAAAGCATAAGAGACTGTTAAAAACTGAGAACAAACTGAGGGTTGATGGGGGGTGGGAGGGAGGGGAGGGTGGGTGATGGGTATTGAGGAGGGCACCTTTTGGGATGAGCACTGGGTGTTGTATGGAAACCAATTTGTCAATAAATTTCATAAAAAAAAAAAAAAAGAAAATTAAAAATAGACCTACCCTATGACCCAGCAATAGCACTGCTAGGAATTTATCCAAGGGATACAGGAGTACTGATGCATAGGGGCACTTGTACCCCAATGTTCATAGCAGCACTCTCAACAATAGCCAAATTATGGAAAGAGCCTAAATGTCCATCAACTGATGAATGGATAAAGAAATTGTGGTTTATATACACAATGGAATACTACGTGGCAATGAGAAAAAATGAAATATGGCCTTTTGTAGCAACGTGGATGGAACTGGAGAGTGTTATGCTAAGTGAAATAAGCCATACAGAGAAAGACAGATACCATATGGTTTCACTCTTATGTGGATCCTGAGAAACTTAACAGGAACCCATGGGGGAGGGGAAGGAAAAAAAAAAAAAAAGAGGTTAGAGTGGGAGAGAGCCAAAGCATAAGAGACTGTTAAAAACTGAGAACAAACTGAGGGTTGATGGGGGGTGGGAGGGAGGGGAGGGTGGGTGATGGGTATTGAGGAGGGCGGCTTTTGGGATGAGCACTGGGTGTTGTATGGAAACCAATTTGTCAATAAATTTCATATATTTAAAAAAAAATAACCTCCCTATGAAGCAGATGCTATTACTATCATCATTCTCATTTCATATGTGGGGAAACTGAGGCACATAGAGGCTAAGGAACTTGTGTATGGTCACAGAATGACACAATGGCTTAGCTAAGATTTGGATTCAGATGCTCTCAACTACCATGCTGTGATGCTTCTGTTCCATAGTCCATATAAAGCACAAGGGAAGAAGCAAGCACATCAAAGTATAAAATATGCTAGGATTAGCTTATGTACATTTGTCTTCTGCATCCAGTAGCTAAATTCAATCAAATCTAAGATCATAAAATCCATCAGAAATCAAAATGGAGCTGGATAATATTTTGATATATGATTAACATTTTTTTCTCACCTATTTTTTCCTTTACCCTTTCCATATTTAAGCCAATAGCTGGCTCTGTGCTCTTATGCCTCAGGTATAGGAAGTTGTCCCTGTCCTTTCTGGCTTTTCTTTCTAAAAATAAAACAAAGCCCCTAGAAGAACTTCCAGTGCTTATAGAGGATGCATTAGGGAGAAAATGTTGGCAGGAGCAAACTTTTGAAAAGAGTAGAAGGAAGGAAAGTGCTTTCCCCAAGGAGGGAGGTCCTGGGGCAGGAGTCAGATGCAGTCTTCTGGAAATGTCCAGGGAGGCAGAAGAGCCTAGTGTGGAACAGCTTCAAGTCATAGGTATGACTGTCAAGGAAGGAGAGCATGGTAGCATCAGAAGGCCATCACACTGGAAAGGACGGAGCATGTGGAACGTGACAATGAGCATGAATTCAGTAGGATCCAATCAGGATCACTGTCTTCATCTGTGTTCTGGTGGGTGTCTCCTCCCTACCACCTGGCAACATCTCAGAGAAATCCTATAGCATTTCTGGACAATTTCAACCATAGCTACAGTCTCCTAGGTAAGCAACAGGCCTAACTTTAATTTCCTGTTTTGACTAAAGCTTTTCTTCTGTCAGGTGAGGTCTGACTCCAGGCTTTAATTAGGTACTAGGAGTAGGACAGGCAGGCTGTCCCTACTGCTGTCTTCTAAACTTCAACTGCTGACACCACCTTCTCTTCTCCTCACCCCAAGGTGGAGCAGGAGGGCTGAGTAGAAAGAGCAAAGGCCTATTTACTCAGAGGTCGCTGTTCGTAGTTCTGTCAGATGTAGAGTCTCTCTCTTAGGTTATATTTGCAGATTATTTACATACCCCTCATTCAAGGAACTCTAGTCTGGACCTTTCCCTAGTGGATACCTTCCAAACGACCTCTTACCATCCCCTGCAGCTGTCGCCTTCTAGTGGTGCACACACAGCCTCTTTCTGCTGGGGTCCTTGAGCTGGCTCAAACCTGGCTCCCCTGTGGAGTTCACTTGCTGATGTGCAAAATCCCAGAACAGTGGCACATTTGGGGAAGGGGAAGTTTCCAAGAGAGGTGGAGGTTAAATTTCCTCACAAACATGAATGATAGAAAGTCCAGAGTCAGAAATTAAGATGACTTATAGAAAGTAAATCGATATTCATTGCATTTCTACGTTTACAGTTTGAGAATCATACCTGCTAAAATGGTAAGTCCCTTATATGAATGTTGCCTCTGGAATTGTGTAACACATGGCTCTAATCATCTATTAGTGTATGCCAAGAAGTTGTTGCCTATTACAATACATTTCCTTGGACTTTTTTGAAAGTTACATAGGAGAAGTCAATTGCCATTGTCCTAGGCAAAGTACGAGGCTGAAGGAACAATTTACTTTCTAACTAATTTTAACCACGGAAATTATGGTATGCAATGAAGAGTACCTTCTGGTTTCTCATTCAAGATTAAAAAAAATTTTTTTTTAATTTATGTTTGATAAAGACAGAGAGACAGAGAAAAAAAAACAAAAAAAAAAAACAAAAAAAAACAAAAAAAAAAAGAATTTCTCAAATGTTTAAATGCCAAAGACAAGTAGATTGAAAGTGTGTATTTGTATAACATAAGTCGTTAGAATGCCAAGGGTATAAACCACTAAGTATTTAATCAGTGTTAATTTATTCTGGGAAATGTGTTCCTTGTTTCAAAACTCTGATGAATATTTAGTCTTTATATGAAAATCTTGCCTACAATATGCAATTATTTCCTGTAATTTTCCTTTTACCTGATTATTGAGAACTTAGGACTATATCACAGTATTATGTGATCATTTTCATGCATAAAATTTTCTATCAGATATGGTAGAGGCCTTTTTAGGGCTTTAGAAAGAAAAATTATGAAATGAAAACAAATGTTTATTGGATAAATTCTATATTATACAAAGTGTGTTACACAGATTATTGTAAAAATCTTTTTAATGGTATTATTATATCTCCGCTTTTAGGAGAATAAAGCTTAAAATTGTCAGCAAACTGGAATCAAACTTTGGACCCTTGACTCCAAAGCTCTATATTTTATCTTTTCTTAAAGAATCAGTATAAATTATGAGTTTATGGACATTTCCAGTTATAATTTTGTATCATTTTTATTATACTGCATATTGAAATTCTCACCTTAGCAAATTGAAATGCCCAGATAATCTAGAACCATTTCTCTCTTGTTCAATATGCAACAGAGTGAGACTTAAGATAGTGACCAGACTATTGATAAAATTAATTAAAAACTAAATTCAGAGCATTTAGTTATTATGACATAAATGTTGGCTTCGACTTGGAATACTTTGATCAGTTAGTGGAATTACAAGTGACATAATTGGGCATGACTGGTGACGATTGATAAGAATCGTAGCTATGCACAGTTAACTTATAAAAAGTTAAAATACTACTACTGTCTTTTCTGCATATCTGAAACCCTGAGAAGGAAGAAGGTAATGCAGTATTTTCTGGAACACACAGAAACTGAGCCAAACTTCTACTCTCCTCTCCATGGGACAGTGAGTCTGAGGCTATCTCCAACTAGGAACACTTTACCCCATCCCACTGCATCTTGGGCTGACATCGTATATCAATTCTTTTAGGAGCAATAAAACTACCTACCATTTGCAATGACATGGATGGAACTAGAATGTAGTATGCTAAGGAAAATCAGTCAGTCAAAGACACTCATATGTGGAATTTTAAGAAACAAAACAGATGAACATATGAAAAGGGAAGGAAAAATAAAATAAGATAAAACCAGAGAGGGAGGCAAACCATAAGAGACTCTTAACTATAGAGAACAAACAGGGTTGCTGTAGGGAAGAGGTAGGATGGGCTAAATGAGTGATGGATATTAAGGAGGGCATTTGTGATGAGCACTGGGTAATATATATAACTGATGAATCACTAAATTCTACTCCTAAAACCAATGCTACACTATATGCTATATGTTAACTAACTTGAATTTAATTAAAATCTTGGAAGAAAAAAAATACTTGAAATTATATGCATATATGTTTCTTTTTTTACAATGAAAAAATAAAATAATTATAAACAGGTCACTTATATGCCTATTTTGGATAGTTTCTAGGGAACAGAAATGCATTTTTATAAATTTCTTGCCACTTTCAGGTATTTGGAAACTTACTAATTTGGAAAATTAAAAAAAAATTAAGCCCTGTATTTGACTTTAGGACCCCTATACTTTAGAAAATTTTGTTATAAGTTGCTTGAGAGACATTTTATACCATGTGTGATCTATAAAGAGTTATTCTGTGGGTTTTTTTTTTTTTTGGTGCATTAGGTTCTAGAAAATATTTGAGTTCCCTTGGCTAGCTGATAAAAGTATAGTTAAAAATGCAAATGATGGGTAGTAAGAGATAACATTACATCTAAAAAACTTGAGTCAAATAAAATTATTGTTGGATCCATGATGTTACTGGACTTTAGGTTTTAATATCAATATTATCTAATATCTTAAAGCTATGTTGTCACCTGTACAATAAATTATATAGCAAAAATATTGTGAAATGATAAAGTATTATAAAAATTTACTCTGCTTGTTGTTAATAAAGCCCATGATATTTGATTTAGATGATAAGTAATTGCTTTCATGGTATCTGAGTTAGGTGCTAAAAATATTTAGTAGATAATAGGCCTTCTGTCAAAATTCATCAGATATTCTTTCAACCTATGAATTTCCAATTCATATCACCTCCTCCTGGGCTGATTAATTGAAAACCATTGAGCTGAAATATTGTTGCTCATCCTCTCTGCACCACTGTTTTATACACATGATTTGATCTGCATAAGAGAAAAAAATCCACCATAGATACTATTTCAAAAGTAGAGCATATAAATAAAATCAGTTCATATACTGAGGACCTAATTAATCAACTAAACAATGCTAGCTAAAATAGAAAACATGATAGAGGTGTGTGTGTGTGTGTGTGTGTGTGTGTGTGTGTGTGTGTTTCTCTTTAAAATACTCTCAAGATTTATATTTATTCATTGTCTGATCTAATAGCTTATAGAATACATAACTCCTGCAGATCAATACCACAATTTACAGACCTGTCACAGTGCATGAAAGAAAAATCATTTAAATTACTCAAGCACTCTTATAGGAAGCAATTTTGAATTTAAATAATAGATTCCAACCAAAACACAGGTTTGTCAAATGCATTTTTAAGCATTTAATGACTGTTTTTATGAGCTATAGCACAAGGTAAAAAGCTCACCTTTTGAGTAAAAGCGATGTTCACATAAAATTATTTCAGTTTTTAATTAATGTACATTTGATACACTTTTAAGGTTTCTAAAACTCTTTCATATAATAATAGCCAATGAAGATTTGTTGTTCTAAGCTCCATTTTATAAATCACTAATAGGAATATCAGAGAGTTTTAATAACTCACTTAAATTCACAGGACCTAATTATGGCAGATTAAACACTGATATTCAGGGTTTTCATTCCACATTCAATGATCCTTCTAGTTTACCACATTAAATAGTCCTGTCACATTAAACACAATGTATAGCAGTCATCTTGAACATGGAAATGCATTTAAATATGAAAATGATATACTTTTGCTTCTTTCAAAAAGGAATTCAAAATCCCATTTGCAGAATTTGCAAAATAGCAGGAAAACAATGTAAATGTGGCTGAGTAAAAACAATGGCAAGGAAGAAAGAGTAATGTGGAAACTTTAAGAAATGAAGAAAAAGAAAAGGAGAACATAAGAAATTTATGTAAGGGAACCCAGAAGTTATGGTCATTCATTACAGTGTTTATTACTTTACCCAATATCAAAGTCCAACACCTTCTATCTGGTAAAATGTCTCTAAATATATGTCCATAATTAATTTAAAAAAATTTTAATGTTTATTTTTGAGAGTAGAGCAAGAGCAGGGAAGGGGCAGAGAGAGAACGAGAAACAGAATCCGAAGCAGGCTCCAGGCTCTGAGCTGTCCACACAGAGCCCAACGCGACGCTTGAACTCATGGACTGTGAGACGATGACCTAAGCTGAATGAAGTTAGATGCATAACCAACTGAGCCACCCAGGTGCTCCATAATTATTATCTTTGTATAAAATATTAACAGTAAACTTGGGCACCTGGGTGGCTCAGTCGGTTAAGTGTTCAACACTTGATTTTGGCTCAGGTCATGATCTCACCATTTGTGAGTTTGAGCCCCACACCAGGCCCTGCACTGACAGCACAGAGCCTGCTTGGGATTCTCTTTCTCCCTCTCTCTCTCTCTCTCTACCCCTCCCCTGCTTGCTCTCTCACATTCTCTGTTTTCTCTTTCTCTCTCATAAAAAAAAAAGGGGGGGTGTGAGAGAGAGAGAGAGTACACCAAGTACACAGGGCAAAGCATTCATTCATCCATCTATTCATTTTTTAGGGCAAACCCTTTAAAAAAAAACTACACACTGGCAAATATTGTGAAACTGTATAATGCCAATGATGTTAAATGTCTTAAAAATCTCAGATGCCTCTAAAAATTGCAGAGAATATGTTACTTGAGTAAGAGCAAGTTTGGAGTTCTTATCAGCAAATTTAGACAACTGAAGAATGCCTTTGCATTTCTAAAGAAGAGTGACTTTTATCTAATATTCTATACCAAATCAAAATATCAAAGATTTTTTTTTTCTATGGGCAGATTTAGAAAACATTAGCTCATAGAAACCTCAAGGAGAAAACAGCAAAATAAAACACTTCAAACCGAGCAGCTGATTATATGAGAAGTTTGAGGACATACTATGTACAAAAAAAAGTAAAATCATGCACACGCACACACACACACACACACACACACACACACGCTAGTCTACACATAAGAAAATGTAATATTTGTCTGTGAGCACCATTTACATCAAGGGATTGGAAATACTTTATTCAGTTCCATGATTTATATTTGAGCTATAGACAAGTAATTCTTTTTTTAATTTACTTTTTAACATTTATTTATTTTTGAGAGACAGAGTGTGAGTGGGAGAGGGGCAGAGAGAGAGGCAGACACAGAATCTGAGGCAGGCTCCAGGCTCTGAACTGTCAGCACAGAGTCTCATGCGGAGCTCCAACTCACAAACTGTGAGATCACGACCTGAGCCAAAGTCGGACGCCTAACCGACTGAGCCACCCAGGCGCCCCATATAGACAAGTAATTCTTAACCCTGTCTTCAAAGCAATTAAATTAGAATGTCTCATATCAGTGGCCAAAATGAACAAATCAGGAGACTATAGATGCTGGAGAGGATGTGGAGAAACGGGAACCCTCTTGCACTGTTGGTGGGAATGCAAATTGGTGCAGCCGCTCTGGAAAGCAGTGTGGAGGTTCCTCAGAAAATTAAAAATAGACCTACCCTATGACCCAGCAATAGCACTGCTAGGAATCTACCCAAGGGATCCAGGAGTACTGATGCATAGGGGCACTTGTACCCCAATGTTCATAGCAGCACTCTCAACAATAGCCAAATTATGGAAAGAGCCTAAATGTCCATCAACTGATGAATGGATAAAGAAATTGTGGTTTATATACACAATGGAATACTACGTGGCAATGAGAAAAAATGAAATATGGCCTTTTGTAGCAACGTGGATGGAACTGGAGAGTGTGATGCTAAGTGAAATAAGCCATACAGAGAAAGACAGATACCATATGGTTTCACTCTTATGTGGATCCTGAGAAACTTAACAGGAACCCATGGGGGAGGGGAAGGAAAAAAAAAAAAAAAAAAAAAAAAAGGACATTAGAGTGGGAGAGAGCCAAAGCATAAGAGACTGTTAAAAACTGAGAACAAACTGAGGGTTGATGGGGGGTGGGAGGGAGGGGCGGGTGGGTGATGGGTATTGAGGAGGGCACCTTTTGGGATGAGCACTGGGTGTTGTATGGAAACCAATTTGTCAATAAACTTCATATAAAAAAAAAAAAAAAAAAAAAAAAAAAAAAGAATGTCTCATATCAGGGCCTAGTCACAAGCTTATTTATAAAAGTGCTCTAGATTTTTCTATTATGTAGGTAGGCTTGAGAAACACCCAAATTATAATATAAAATATAATAAAACACAGATATCAGTCTTGGAATTTCAGAAGAGAATGTAAAATTAATTTTTAAAATTATAAAGAGAAAAATAAAGATGACAGAGGCTAAGAGTCTAAAGTGAGGAGGTATATCAAAAGAAAGTGTAGAAGGGTATACCCATTGAGCTGTTCACTGCCTGGGTCTCTCCCAAATGGTTAAGAGTTCAGAATCCACCCTACATAGTGCCTGTACATGTAAGTTGCTAAATATTTTTAATACCAACCTTTAGGTATTAATATTCTCATCTAACAAAATAAGGAATTAATATACTCTCTTAAAGTGTAATAGAAAACATGTAAAAACTGGCAAAAAATATTTCAAGCTGCACTATTAACAGATAAAAACTGAACTATAGTAGTAACTATATTGAAAGGATGTAAAAAGAGTAACAAAGGAGGATTTTAAGTAAGCTAACATATATAAAATAGTTATATAGTATAAAATAGCATAAAATAGTATAAAATAGTTAATAGTTAATAGTATAAAATAGTTAGAGAACCTAGTAATATAACTATTGTTGTGTAAGATTTAAAAATTAGGTAGGGCTTAAACATGTTTGCCGTTTATAAAAGGGGACTGGGGCTGCAAAGTGAGTCTTTCATTATAAGTCTACACTCTCAGATTCTTAACCATGTGCATATATTAATTAAATGGAAAATAAAATATAGTTTAAACATTATATGTTGAACTTAGTTCGCAGATTAAAAATATGAAGTTATTTGAACTTTAATCTCTCATTGTATAAGGACTCTGAATGTGAATTCATGCAAAGATGTTACAACATATGTGGGCAGAAACAGATAGAAGCACTTCTTATCCACTTAGCATGTACAAGAACTGATCATCCTCTCCTTAATGCACTGCCAACTTTTTGTAAGTGATTTGTCTGCATGACTATTACTAATACATAACAAAATATGCCTCCTCTACTGGGAGAATTCAACTCCAAGAATTACAAAGGGTCTATTTTTTTTTTTTTGTATTATTGGTATCCTTCAGTATCCTGGTTCTTTTGCCAAGGAGAAATATTTCATGTAAAGCAAATGATCTCTTCTGTAAGACTGCAGGATGATCTTTCATTTTCTTCTCAGTTGTGATTTCCATTACACCAAAGATGAGCATGATGGAATTGTTTTTCTGCTGATGGTTGCTTTGGTGCAGACATTTCTAATATCTTGGTTACTTATAAAAATATTATGACTTCTAATATAGTATAATTGCTTTTACTTGCAATAGAACACAGCAGGGATATACGACAGTGAGGACAGAGGCTTGGAAGATTGGCTTTACTAAAAATCCTTTCAAAAGTTAGCTGGTTGAAAAATATACCCAACTCGGGTAAGAAGTTATTTTTTGGCCCAAATAATGTAAGTCTTTGGAGAAAGAGAGAGAGAGAGAGAGAGAGAGAACAAGCACATTATCAAAAGAAATAAAAATCTCATCTAAGCCCATACTTCAAGAAATGGTAAAAAGACTGCCATTCACACTCTCTTCTCTCTCACCAAAAAAGCATTAACACTCAGTTGATTTTCTTTGAATTCTTTGACAACTCATTCTCAGTCTTTAATGCTAATCCCAATTCTTCCTTTAAAAGCTGTCAAAACTTTGGGCACCTGGGTGGCTCAGTTGGCTAAGCATCTGACTTTAGCTCAGGTCATGATCTTCAAGCCCTGTGTGGAACTCTGCTGACAACTCAGAGACTGGAGCCTGCTTTGGATTCTGTGTCTCCCTCTCCCTCTGCCCCTCCCACTGCTCATGCTCTGTCTGTCTCTCTCTCAAAAATAAACATTAAAAAATTCTTTAAAAAATGCTGTCAATACTGATGGCTGCATCCTACATCTTGGATTCTACCTGATAATCAATCCACTATGATGACTCCCTTTAGGTATGGTTCCTCTTTGGGTATTGCTGACTCTAAAAACCATTTCTAGTTCTAGGCTCATGTAATCATTTTGCTTGCATCTTAGATATATATCAAATTCATTAACTGAAAATTCATTTATATTCTGCAACAAACATAGGGAGACACAGAATCTAAAGCAGGCTCTGAGCTGTCAGCACAGAGCCCAATGCAGGGTTTGAGCTCACGAACCATAAGATCATGACCTGAGCCGAAGTTGGGAGCTTAACCGACTGAGCCACCCAGGCGCCCCATTCAGGCTGGTCTTTCTTATCCATTCCTATGTGGACCTGCCCATTTACTGCTATTTGCAGCCAAAATACACAATACAAATTTTATATATCTATGTAAAATTGTATATATTTATATGTAAAATTTTCCTAATATCAGAATATATACACATGTATATTTCCTTTTCAGTGGAAAAATGCAATGGAAAAAAGTGACTGGAAGGTTTATTTTGCTTTGTTTTAACAATGAAACAACAAAAAGACTATACTATAGACACTCTTGAACAGAGAAAAAGGAGATTAGTGAATAGAATAAGAAAATCACCTATACACAAAAAAACAAAAGCGTGAATTAAGACAAGAAAAAAGAAGTAGGAGACATTTTGATTCATAAATGACAAACTGATGGCAGTTAAAACATGGCTACTGAAAAAGCAGTTGAATAAAATGAACATTTCTCACTGGAAAAGTCACTTCTACAGATGCTTGGGATTAGCAGCAGATTAAAGGCATAGAGGCAAATAATCATTTTGGCTTTAGTCCTGTGCATTTGCACCATTTCTGGCAAATTTAACATGAAGTGTGAAACTTGGGTTTGAAACTCAGAGGAGAATTAGATCTAAAATTACAGACTTGACAGCTAGTAGAATTTTGGCAATTAAAGTCATGAATGATTTCCTCCAGGAGGAGATTATTACAAGAAAAAACCCAAACTGTAACCTTGAGGAATACCAACAAATGAAGAGTTGGTGGAAGAGAAGATGTAAAGTGGAAGCCTAGGAGTTGAAAAATTTTGTTTAATGAAAATGAAACAGTTTTTGTTGTTGTTGTTTGTTTTTTTGGGGTTTTTTGGTAGCATATTAGGTGAACAAATATCTGTGCAGTAATGGATAAGAATTGAAGATGCAGAGGCAATCTTCTGAGTTTAATGATGACAAAGAAAGCAATGGATTTAGTAAATGGCTGCAGGTAGAACTTTTTTTTTTTTTTTGAAAGCTGATTGTAGTTTTTCTTGATTGCAAACCTGCAACTGGCCACCTGTTGGGTGTGCTTAATCCTTGATGCTCGCCCACAGTCAGACCTAGAGTAGCTGAGCCAGAGGATTTTTCTATTTTACATCTTTTGCAGAAAATCAGCAATCAGAATTTGATATCATATTTTTTTTTACCTTGGGTTGCTTTGTATCTAATTAGAAACTGACAACTTTGAAGAACTAGTATGGCATTCTTACTCACCTGAATATTTTAAAACTGAGTTGTGAGTGCTAAAAGTTTAGTATTTTAATACAGTATATAATTTAGCTAGCTTTCCACTTAATTTAAATAGATTTTGCAAAAAAAAAATCTAAATAGTAAGTTTATATCATTGTCAACATTTGTCATACAAAGTCCTACAAAACAATTTGTGTTCACAGACAATAACTAGATGGCTATGAAAAACAATTATTATAAGGTGGTTTATTCTTATCCTTTAAAGATGTGGCTTCCCAAGGCAAACAGTTTTTTATAATGGTGATAATTTATGTGATTAAATGTTTTCTTATACCAGGTCATGAAATTAATTTTCGTCTTAATTAGTGCCCACAGCAATGATTATATTAATAATCCATTTAGCTAATTGCATTTTGCTAAGTTAGTTGTGCTGCATTTTGGGCATTGCTAATATGTCAAGGTCAGCACGTCTCCTCATCAGTATCCCACAACCAATGTAAGGTAACAGTGAATAATATAGTTTATATTTGAGAATTCTAGATTATCTATATACCCATATTTCCTTAAGTGGTATATATTATTATCTTTAAGGGTCTAAGAGTCAATTACCTCAAGTTTCAAGTCTTTTTTTTCTTCTTCTCATGATTGAAGGGTTTATTTGGTCCTAAAAAGCCTCCCATAAGCTAACCAAATTTACAGAACACTATTATGTTAAAGAGAAGGTCAATATATTCATTTACCATGAAAATTATAACTACCTAGAATACCTTCCTCTTGTTTCCCATCAATATATTCCTTTCCCATTGGAAGAAAAACTTATTGAGGAAGACAACTTAAGGTCATGAAATTATTTTGAAGAACCTGAAGTCAAAAAGAACATGATTGGAAAGAGTTAAGCAAATATCATAAAGCCATAAATCCTCAAAGGCATAAATAGATTAGGCCCTGTTTTCCACTTTAGACAAACTATATAATATATATAAATCCATGAAAAGATCTTGGAGATCTTATTCTCCTTGGAGATTTGCAGGAATCAAAGTACCACCCTTCCATTTAGTATACTTTCTGTTTCAAGGCTTTGTAACCTCAGGTCTAAGTTGTAACTATTCACCTCTAAATGAAAGAACTGAAGTCTTTTCATCTTTCCCCATAGGTTATATTACCTATATATTTTATCACTTCACTCAATTCTCTTCAAAATCTATTTTTGCCGCTTCATTTTTAGTACATGACAGCAAAGACGGATGCAGTGTTCTGAGTTTCAGCCTAAAGTGACTGAACCTATTTATGCACTCCCATATCCCAGTTGGCAGAGGATTGCTCACTTTGCCTTTAATGGTAACACTTGCCAAATTTTGTGTTTTATTGTAGTTTCCAGAAGTGGAAAAACAGGGTGGTTAATTCAGAGGAGTGAAAGTAAAGACAAGTTACTCTAAAATGTGGGAGAAGGGTTGGCAGAAAGGATGCACAGGACATTTTCAATGAAAATGGCAAATGCAGCTTTTTTATGGGAGTAGGAAGATTTAATTTTTTCCTTAATTCTTGTTCACTAAAGACTAGGTATTAATTATTAAACTTTTCAATTCAGAAAGAATACTTTAAAAATTAAAACATGATTTTTGCACTTTTGGTTTCAGCTTCAGTATGCAACTTGCTTGGAAGCCATTGTTCCCAAACTTAACACAGGAAAAAATTGAACAAATTGAATATCAATATTTTTCCTGAAGAACTAAGATCACAGGGCAAATTGTCACCCCCAAACTACACCCAAAACCAGGGAGAAAAGTGCACCCAGAGAGTCATAGCTAAGATTCTTACCCAGAACAGAAGTTGCTAGAGCCATAAACTGGTAGAAACACATACATGGTGGTTGTGATGAATTTCTGGAGGTTCAGTGTGGAGAAATAAATCCTCTTGCCAATGCCAAAGAAAGGGTAAGAGTATTCATTGTGAAATTTTCCCAAGGACGTTTCCAGACACAGGGCTACTCTCCATAGGAAACGACTTTTCCTTTTCCTAGAGTAGAGCCTCATGGTAGGAACTCTTCTCATTCTAGCTCCCTATAGCCCTTCTGTCTCAAAGGGGGAAAACAAGTCAAGGAGCAACAAAGGTATAAAGGAAATAGTTTAAAGGAAATAGACTGGGGATGAAAAGGCCAGGGATGGGAATCAGAAGTGGGAGGGTGGTGGTGGGTAGAGGAACACTTGTCAAAGTCACAGCCCAGAGTCATTTGTTGACAAAAAGAGATTTATTTGCAAGATTATGGGAAGCTCCCCCTTATCTTTCAGACTTTATTATCACACTAACAGGGCTCCAGTATTATCACAATGGATTAAAATTGAAAGAGCTGTAAAATACAGATTATTAGAAGGAACAATTAGGAAAACACAAAGTAAGTATGGGAGTCAAAAATAAAGGCACTAAAGGAATTTGAAGTCTCTGACACCTGTAGCTATAGCAAACATTAAACACAGCCCAATCCCTACACAGGTGGACATGTATTCTCACACTAAAGATCCATTTTACTCGTTTTCCAGACTCAATATGTCCATTTTTCAACAAAAAAATTACAGAGCATGCTAAAAGATGAGAAAATAAAATTCTCTGAAGAAACAAAAGCAACCATCAGAACCGAACTCACATATGAGACAGATGTTGGGATTATAATAAAGATAACTTAAATAAGCATAATTAACATGCTAAGAGCTCTAATGGAGAAAGTAAACAACCAAGGACAGATGAGTAATATAAGCAAATAGATGAAAACTTAAGAATTAAAAGGAAATACTATAAATCAAAACACAGGAACATAGATAAAAAGTAATTTCAACAAGATCATAAGTAAAGTTGACATAGCCAGAAATCATGACTTGAAAACAGATCAATAGAAACACATACAGTTGATATTCTAAGAGAAAATTAATACACATACGCACACACACCCACACAGAATAAAACATCAAATAATGCAGGACAATTTCAAAAGGTGTTATGTAAGCAAAATTAAAATAACAGAAGGAAAAGAAAGGACAAAATCAAAGAAATATTTGAAGTAGTAATGACCAAGAACTCTCCAAAATTAATGACACCAAACAGTACATCAAGAAAACTCAGCAAACAAGCTGGATCAAAAAATAAGTAACAAACCACCCCACCTAAGCATGTTATATTTAAACCCTATAAAAACAAGGAAAAAAATATCCTACCTATAGAGATAGAAGAATAAAAATTATATCAGACTTCTTATCAGAAACCATGCAAGGAAGAGGAAAATGAAATTAAACATTTGAAATGTTGGAATAGGGGACTGGAAGAAATAAACTAGAATTCTATAGGCAGCAAAATTATCAGCCAAAAGTGAAAAAGAAATACTTTCTCAAACAAGTGACAAAATTCATTGCCAGAACTCCCTGACAAAACAAAACTTTTTATGCAGAATGAAAATGATACAGATTAGATACTTGAATAGTCATAAAGAAAGAGTAAGCATTGTATGATAAAAGTTAAATAAATAAATAAATAAATAAATAAATAAACAAAAAAAAACAAACAAATAAATAAAAATGTTTTAGACATCTGGGGAAGATGGTGGAGTAGGAGGACCTTAAGCTAACCTTGTTCCATGGATACAACTAGATAATACTCATATGCAGTGTAAATAATCCAGTAAATGACCCAAAGACTAGCAGAACAAACTCCACAACTAAAAGCAGAGAAGAGGCCACACTGAAGAGGGGAGGAAGAGCAGAGACTTGGTTTGGGGTTAAATAGCCTCATAGGTCTGTCCTTGAGAGGCAGGGAGTCAAAGTACAGAGAAGGAAGAGATACAGACCCCCACACCAGGAAGCCCACATGGGGAAGATGAATTCCCATAACTTTTGGCTTTGAAAACCAGAGGTGTTGGATTTCATGAGTTCTTACAACCAGAAACTTAAAACCCAGAATTTCAAAAGCATCAGTGGCCTTGACTGGGAGAGGATTCTGAAAGGGAAGAGGAAATTGAGTCCCCACCCTTCAAGAGACAGCATAGAAGCAACAGTTTGAAAGGTACCTGAGGCATACTGGAGGGAGAGTTATTTGGATAAATATCCCTGGGGAAATCCTCCAGGAGCAAAGGAACTAGCAGGCACCATTTCTCCCCCACCCCCAACATAAACACACCTGCAGTACTTGCTACCCAACTTGCTAGCACTGACACACTGCCTACTCCCCTCAACACTGTGCTTCCACCAATCCACCTTCCAGACAGACTGCCTAAGTCCTGAGACTACAGGGCCCCTCCCTCCAAGGACCAGGGGTTGCAAAGCTTGCTAGAACCACTTCCCTGCACTTCCATGGATCCATCCCTCCAGACAGGCCCACTTTAGTCCCAGCACTGCAGGATCCCTCCTATAGAGGACCAGAGATGCTTAAAGCTTACTAGCACCACCACCCTGTCTCTTGGCACTGTGCTTCAGATCCATCCTCTCCAATCCTCTCTTAGCTAAAATTCATACAGGGTGTCCCCACAGGCCTAGCAGGGTGCAAGTGGTGGCTATGGTGGTCAGTACAACTCCAAAGTGACTCCTGTCCCAGAGAGAGGGAAAGATAATTACATACACCAGTCAGATGCACCAGCAGATAGCTGATCTGATGGCAGGCACCCACCAATAAAAGCTTCTCAGGGGACAACACAGGGAAAGTGTCAGCAATTTGGTGCTAGTGCATCTCAGGTAAATACGTGGTCTGACCAACAGAAGGCCAACCCATCCACAGACTGGCCCAATAACACCACAGGAACCAAACACTGCCCAAATCAGGCAAAGAGGACCATTGCTGCCAACTAGACTAAAGGAAAATGTGGCTCAGCCTCAATAACAGTGCACACACATCATATATAGGAAACACCCCTGAACACTCCAGGTTCCAGTGAACAAGGTACACTGCATGGCAGGACACTATAGGACCTATTCTTCATAAGGCCATTACTTCAAGTTCAGGAGACACAGCTGTCTTTCCTAACACAGAGAAACACAGAGACAGTTAGATGTAATGAAAAGACAGAGGAGTATGTCCCAAACGAAACAAAAACAAAAACAAAAACAGGTCAAAATCACAGCAAGGGGCCTAAGCAAAATGGAGATAATATGCCTGATAGAGAATTCAAAGTAATTATCATAAGGATACTCACTGAAATTGAGAAAAGGTGGAGAATATCAGTGAGACCCTTAACAATGAGATAAAAAAGAACCAGAGATGGGGCACCTGGGGGGCTCAGTCGGTTAAGCATTTGACTCTCAGTTTCAGCCCAGGTCATGATCTCACGGTTCATGACTTGAAGCCCTGCATCAGTATTATGATTCTCTCTCCTTCCCTCATTGTCCCTTCAGCGCTCTCTCTCTCTCTCTCAAAATAAATTAACTTAAAAAAAAAAATCAGGCATGAAGAATACAACAAAATAAATTAAAATTCAGTAGATAGAATAAGTAGTAGATTAGATGAAGCAGAAAAACAAATCAGCAACCTGGAAGACAGAAAGTAATTAAACTGAAGACAGAGGGAAAAATATATGAAAAAACAAGTAGACTTAGGGACACCATCATCTGTAACAGCATTAGCATTATCGGGATCCCAGAAGAAGAAAAGAAAGAAAAGAGGGAAGAAATTTTGAAGAAATAATAGCTGAAAAGTTCCCAAATCTGAGGAAGGAAAGAGGAATCCGGATCCAAGAGGCAAAGAGATCCTCAACAGTATCAACCCAAGGAAGTCAACACCAAGATAAACAGTAATTAAGATGGCAAAAAGTAGTGGTTATGAGAAAATTTTAAAAGCAGCAAGAGAAAAGAAGGCAGTTACATACAAAGGAACCTCCATAAGGCTCTCAGCAGATTATTTATAAGAAACTTTGATGACAAGAAGGGAATGGCATAATACATTCAAAATGCTAAAAGGAAAAAAAACTCTTCAGTTAATACTCTATTCAACAATGCTATCAAAATAGGAGACATAAAGAGTTTTCCAGACAAAGATTAAAGAAATGCATGACCACTAAATCAGCCCTACAAGAAATGTTAAAGTGAACTGACTGGAAAAGAAAGATCACAAGCCAGAGTAAGAAAAGTAGGAAGCACAAAAGCAGTAAAAAATAAGTATATCTGTAAAACACAGTTAAAGGACGCACAAAACAAAAGTATGTAAAGTATGACACTATATAACTAAAACATGGGAAGGAAAGGAGTAAAGAATGGGTTCAAACTTAAATGACCATCAATTTAATATAGACTGTTATATACAGAATGTTACATACAAACTGAATGGTAACCACAAATCAAAAACCAGCAACAGATATGTAAGAAATAAAGAACAAATAATCCAAGTGTAACATTAAAGGAAGCCAACTAATTGTGAGAAAAGAGAGCAAGAGAAGAAAGGAATGAAGAAAAACTACATAAACAACCATAAAACAGGTAACAAAATGGAGATAAATGCATACCTATCAATAATTACTTTATTTTTAAAAATATTTATTATTTTTGAGAGAGAGCACACATGCATGTGAGTGGGGGAGGGGCAGAGAGAGAGAGGGAAAGAGAATCTAAAGCAGGCTCTGTCCTGAGGACTTAGAGTCCATTGCAGGGCTTAAACTCAAAACCATGAGATCATGTCCTGAGCCAAAGTCAGACACTTAACCAACTGAGCTGCCCAGGTGCCACAATAATCATTTTAAATATTAATGGATTAAACACTCTAATCAAAGTACACAGGGTAACAGAAATGGAAAAACCAAACAAAGAAACAAAAAAGCAAGACCCATCTATATGCTGCTTAAAAGAGACTCATTTCAGACTTAAAGACATACAGATTGAAAGTGAGGAGATGGATAAGTATTTATCACACATGAATCTGTAAAGAAAGCAGAGGTAGCAATACTTATATTGGACAAAATAGACTTTAAAACAAACAGACAAAGAAGGACAATATATAATCATTAAAGGGACAATCCAACAAGTAGCTGTAACAATTGTAAATATTTATACACCCAACAGTAAAACACCAAAATACTTCAATAGTTAAAAACAAACATAAAGAAAGTAATAGATAGTAATACAGCAATACTAAGAGACTTTAACACCCCACTTACATCAATGGACAAATCATCCAAACAGAAAATCAACAAGGAAACAATGGCTTTAAATGACACAAAGGACTAGATGGATTTAATAGATGTATTCAGAACATTCCATCCCAAAACAGCAGAATACACATCCTCTTCTACTGCACATGGGACATTCTCCAGAATATATCACATATTAGGACACAAAACAAGTCTCAACAAATTAAAAAAGACTGAGGACATTCCATGCATCTTTTTTAACCACAACACTATGAAACTAGAAGTCAACCATAAGAAAAAAAAAAAAATCAAAAAAGAGCACAAGTGAATAAAGGCTAAATAACATGCTACTAAACAGTAAATGTCAATGAAGATATCAAAGAAGAAATCAAAAAACACATGCAGGCACATGAAAATGAAAACACAATGGTCCAAAATCTTTGGAATTCAGCAAAAACAGTTCTAATAGGGAAGTGTGGAACAATACAGGCTGGCCTACCTTAGGAAGCAAGGAAAATCTCAAATAAATAACCTAACCTTACACCTAACGGAGCTAGAAAAAGAAGAACAAAACTGAGAACCAAAACAGGGAAGGAAATAATAAAGATTAAAGCAGAAATAAACAAAATAGAAACCAAAATACAACAGAACAGATTTATGAAACCAGGAAATGGTTCTCTGAAAATAACAACAAAATTGATAAACCTTTAGACAGACTCATAAAAAAGAGGAAGATTTGAATAAACAAAATCAGAAGTGAAAGAGGAGAAATAACTGACACTACAAAAATATAAAGAATTATAAGAATATTGTGAAACATTGCATTCCAACAAATTGAGCAGCCTAGAAGAAATGCATAAATTGTTAGAAATATATAAATGCTTAAAATTGAATCAGGAAGATATAAAAAATGTAAACTGACATATTATCAGCAATGAAATTGAATCAGTAATCAAAAACTGCTCAGCAAACAAAACTCCAGGGCCAGATGGCTTCACAGGGGAATTTTACCAAACATTTAAAGAAAAGTTAATACCTATTCTTTCTTCTCAAACTATTTCAAAACATAGAAAAGGGAGAAAAACAAATAAATTCATTCTATGAGGCTTGCATTATCCTGATACCAAAACCAGACAAAGACACTACAAAAACAGGGACTATAGACCTACCCTATGACCCAGCAATAGCACTGCTAGGAATTTATCCAAGGGATACAGGAGTACTGATGCATAGGGGCACTTGTACCCCAATGTTTATAGCAGCACTCTCAACAATAGCCAAATTATGGAAAGAGCCTAAATGTCCATCAACTGATGAATGGATAAAGAAATTGTGGTATATATACACAATGGAGTACTATGTGGCAATGAGAAAAAATGAAATATGGCCTTTTGTAGCAACGTGGATGGAACTGGAGAGTGTAATGCTAAGTGAAATAAGCCATACAGAGAAAGACAGATACCACATGGTTTCACTCTTATGTGGATCCTGAGAAACTAAACAGGAACCCATGGGGGAGGGGAAGGAAAAAAAAAAAAAGAGGTTAGAGTGGGAGAGAGCCAAAGCATAAGAGACTCTTAAAAACTGAGAACAAACTGAGGGTTGATGGGGGGTGGGAGGGAGGGGAGGGTGGGTGATGGGTATTGAGGAGGGCACCTTTTGGGATGAGCACTGGGTGTTGTATGGAAACCAATTTGTCAATAAATTTCATATATATAAAAAATAAATAAATAAATAAAAAAAAAAACAGGGACTATAGGCCAACAACTCTAATGAACACAGATCCAAAAAATAGCCAAAAAATATTAGTAAACCAAATACAGCAACAGGTTAAAAAATCATCCACCACCATCAAGTAGGATTTATTTGTGGAATGCAAAAATGTTTCAATATTTGTAAACCAATTTGATATATGACATCAATAAGAGAAAGGATAAAAACCACATGATCATTTGAATGGATGCATAGAAAGCATGTGACAAAGTGCAACATCTATAAATCATAAAAGCCCTCTGCAAAGTAGGTCTAGAGGAAAGATACCTCAACATAATAAAGGCCTTGTATGAAAAACCTAAAGCCAACATCATATTCAATAGTGAAAAACTGAGAGCTTTTCCCCTAAGATCAGGAACAAGACAAAGATGTCCACTCTCACCACTTTTATTCAACATGGCACTAGAAGTCTGAGCCACAACAATCAGACAATGAAAAGGAATAAAAGGCATTCAAATCTGCAAAGAAGTAAAACTGTCACTATTTGCAGATGACAGGATATAATATATAGAAAACCCTAAAGACTCTACCAAAAAACTACTAAAACTGTTGAATGAATTCAGAAAAGTTGCAGGATAAAAAATAAGTGTACAGAAATCCATTGTATTTCTACACCCTAATAATGAAGCAACAGGAAGAGAAATTAAGAAAATAATTCCATTTATAATTGCACCCAATAAAATACCTAAGAACAAACATAACCAAGGAAATGAAAGACCTATACTCCAAAAGCCATAAAACATCAATGAAAATAGTTAAAGAAGACACAAATGGAAAGCTATTCCCTGCTCATAGATTAGAAAAACAAGTAGTGTTAAAGTGTCCATACTACCCAAAGCAATCTACAGAATTAATGAAATCCCTATCAAAATACCAACAGCACTTATCAAAGATCTAGAATAATCCTACAGTTTGTCTGGAACCACAAAGACCCAAAATAGCCAAAGTAATCTTGAAAAATAAATCAGCAAAGCTGAAGGTATCACAACACCAGGTATCAAGTAATACTACAAAGCTGTAGTACTCGAGTATGGTAATGGCACAAAAGCAGACACACAGTTTAACAGAATAGGACAGAAAGTCCAGAAAAAAGCCCACAATTGTAGAGTCAACTAATCGTTTTGGGTTTTTTTCAAGTTTATTTATTTATTTTGAGAGAGAGAGAGCAAGCCCGTGACGGGGGGAAGGGGGGAGGGAGAGGGAGAGGGAGAGGGGGAGGGGGAGGGGGAGGGGGAAGGGGAGGGAAGGGAAGAGATCCCAAGCAGGCTTTGTGCTGTCAGCACAGAGCCAGATGCGGAGCTTGATCGCACAAACCGTGAGATCACAACCTAAGCCAAAATCCAGAGTCGGATACTTAACCAACTGAGTCACCCAAGTGTCCCAAAGGTCAATTAATTTTTGACAAAAGAGTAGGTAACATGCAATGAGAAAAAGACAGTCTCTTCAACAAATGGTGTCAGGAAAACTGGACAGCTACATGCAAAAGAATGAAACTTGACCACTTTCTTAAACTATACAAAAACTTAATTCAAAATGGATTAAAGACCTAAATGTGAGACCTGAAACCATAAAGATCCTAGAAGAGAGTACAGGTAGTAATTTCTCTGACATCTGCTGTAGCAACATTTTTCTAGATATGTTTCCTGAGACAAGGGAAATAAAAAAAAAATAAATGAACTATTGAGACTACTTCAAAATAAAAAGCTTCTGCACAGCAATGGAAATAATCAACAAAACTAAAAGACAACCTACTGAATGAGAGAAGACATTTGCAAATGGCATATCTGTTAAAGGGTTAGTATCAAAAATTTATAAAGAATTTATACAACTCAACATCCGAAAAACAAATAATCCAATTTAAAAACAGACTGAAGACATGAACAGACATTTCTCAAAAAAAGACATATGGATGGCCAACAAACACATTAAAAGATGTTCAACATCACTTATCATTAGGGAAATGCAAATTAAAACTATAATGAGATATCACTTCACTGTTGTTAGAATGGCTAAAATTAAAAACAAACAAACAAAAAAACCCCAAAAAACAACAAGTGTTGGTGAGGATATGGAGAAATAGGAACACCGTGCACTGTTGGTGGGAATGCAAACTGGGGCGGGCACTGAGGAAAATAGTATGATGGTCTTCAAAAAGTTAAAAGTAGAACTACCCCATAATCCAGTAATCACACCACTGGGTATTTACCCAAAGAATACGAAAACACTAATAGGAAAGGTATATACATATTTACGTATATTGCAGAATTATTTACAATACCCAAATTATGAAAGCAGTCCAGTGTCTATGATAGATGAAGGTATAAAAAGTATGTGGTATGTATGTATGTATATACACATACACAATGGAATATGACTTAGCCAATAAAAAAGAATGAAATCTTGCCATTTGCAGCAACATGGATGGAGCTAGAAAGTATAATTCTAAGTGAAATATGTCAGAGAAAGGCAAATACCAGATTTTTCCATTCATATGTGAAATTAAGAAAGAAAAAAAAGGATGAAAAAGACAAATCAAGAAACAGATTCCTAACTATAGAGAACTGAAGGTTATCAGAAGGGAGGCGAGTGGGAGGATGGGTGAAATAGATGATGGGACTTAAGGAGTGCACTTATCATGAGGAGCATTGAGCAATGTATAGAATTGTTGAATCACTATATTGCATAACTGACCCTAATATAACACTGTATGTGAAATATACTGAAGTTAATATAAAATCTTAAAAATAAAAAAAATTAATAAAGTTTAGTAATAATATTTTAAAGTTTATTAGTAACAAAATATCACTGTTAGCTAAACTGATGTATTAGTGTTTTTCTAAATATGTGTAAACATACTTTATTATACATATGTTTTATATATTTATATATATATACATCATTGACATAATATTAGTTTATATGCTATTCAAAATATATAAATATATATTACTGAAAGAGAGAAAAGGGAATAAGAACATAATTAATAAACTGTATTCAAGTACAACTTTATTACTTTAGTTTAATATTGAGTGATTATAGCATATGGATTATTACGCCTTTCCCTAAACAGAGTTTATGGTCATTTACTCCCAAACTGCCAAGTTTGTCCATTTACACTTCACTCTTACACTGTACTACTTATGTTATGAGGTGCCCATTATTATTTTGAAGATTTGACTAGATATTCCTTAAAAACAATATCACATACATTTTCTCAGAATCATTAGCATACCTAGCTCAGATATCTTTCTTCTTAGCACTGTCCTAAAATCTTTGATCCTATTTTGCATATTACAGAATCCAACTTTCAATACAAAATAGCTACCCAAGAAGCCTTTTTTATACAATTGAGAGTCCATATGACTTTGGGTCAGATTTTTGTATCACATCATTTGGAATCCTCTTTTTTTTTTAAATTTTTTTTTTTCAACGTTTTTATTTTTGGGACAGAGAGAGACAGAGCATGAACGGGGGAGGGGCAGAGAGAGAGGGAGACACAGAATCGGAAACAGGCTCCAGGCTCCGAGCCATCAGCCCAGAGCCTGATGCGGGGCTCGAACTCACGGACCGCGAGATCGTGACCTGGCTGAAGTCGGACGCTTAACCGACTGCGCCACCCAGGTGCCCCTGGAATCCTCTTTTAACGTTCTCATCCTGGGTTCTGAAGTCCCAGGCCACTACTAAATTCTATACGCTTATGAAGGATTGATTTGATTTGCCCTGCCCATACCATTTGAGTGGAAACAATGCAGTTATCAACAGACAAGTCTAAGGTCCCTGGGTGGCTCAGACAGTTGAGTGTTTGACTCCTGATTTTGGCTCATGTCATGATCTCAAGGTTCCTGGGATCAAGCCCCAAGTCGGGTTCTGAGCTGACAGTGCGGAGCCTGTTCGGGGTTCTCTCTCTCCCTCTCTCTCTCTCTCTGTCCCTCCCCTGCCTGCACTAACACACACACACTCTCTCTCTCTCTCTCAAAATAAATAAACATTTAATAGTGAAGTCCACATCTTTAGTTTTCAACAATCTCTATGTTGCCATTTCTCAGTCCCTAAATATGTCATTGCCAGTAAATGGAATGAGTGTGGTCTAATTTGTTTTTCACAATTTATATCATACTCAAAAGTACCTCACCTCCTGCACTTCAGCTCATTTTACACTGAAAGCCACATTCTATACAAACCTAGGATGCTGCAGCAAAAGTTGATGGTGACAGAAGACACAAGACTCCTGGATCAGAGACAATGGGGTTTATTTCTCACAGTATAACAAGATGCATGAACTTCATGTTCACACCAACTCACCCTTGTGCCCTAAGTGTCACAGAAGCAACAATGAAGAGCCAGCTTTTCTATAGTAGGATGTGGTACCAATTACAAGATCATAAGGCATAAGATCAAATCCAAATTCTCTCAGACATAGCTTTATAAAGTATCTTGGATGAGTAATCACTACTATTCATAACTCAAGCTTCCAATTAGATTATCTATTTTGCTAAAAGAGTCAGAGTTTCTCATTTTCCCACCCAATCTCTCACTGCCATTTCACCAAAAGTGAAATATATAGAAACCTCACAGGAAAGTTCCTATCAGTCTATACAAAGTTTTATCGTAAAAATCCTCCATTAAATCAGCACTTCGATAATTCAGCCAACTGCTCTCCATTTTTATAAGAGAGCTTTCTCAATCCATCATTGCCACTCTATTTATGTGTAATAGGACACTGAAAAGCCAGGAGATAAGCTTCTCAATAAAAGCAATTTGCTCAATTGATCCTAAGATGTGGCTTCTCTCAGTGAGGGTCACAAACTGGATTTGTATACATATATATAGCCCACACATTTAAAAGAGATCAAGAGTGGGGGGACAGAAAATCAGACAACAGAGAAGAAAAGATAAGAGCAATGAGATTAAAAGTGTCTCTATAGACCCAACTACTGTGTGTTTCCACACCTTACATTTAAGTTATTCTTTATAAATTGTATATTTCTGTGTATCTCCTGCAGCTTTCTGAATTCTTATATATCCAAAGGTCCAACTCAGTAAAAATATGTTAGGTCATGTTAACTGATGCTGCAATTTTAGATATAGACTCCTGTGGGCCTTGATCAATGCCCACTCCTTAGAGGATAGACAAGTTACTTTAAAGGATCTTTTATGAAATTACAACACCAAGAATGGTTCAGAGCGGATGATGTGAATGACAGGTAGAACTGCCATAAGCAGATTCCGGGCTTGGGCTAGATGTTGTTTAAATTCCTAGGAATTAGACTATTCAGGATAGAATCTGAGTGATCTATGTTCTTTCCATTTACAGTATCTCATTGTAGATTAATCAACTAGGATAAATATTAGAATAGTATGTTAGAAATGCAAATGAATGTCAGAATCCAAAAATAGAGAAAAATGTAGCTGTTTATAGACCTCATGATTCTGGAAAAGGACAAGCACAATGATTGGAGCTACACAAGGTAAACTGTGAAAATGTTCAAAATGCAAAGTTATTCTTTATTTATTTTTGAGAGAGAGAGACAGAGACAGAGACAGAGACAGAGCGTGAGCAGGGAAGGGGCAGAGAGAGAGGGAGACCCAGAATCAGAAGCAGGCTCCAGGCTCTGAGCTGTCAGCACAGAGCCTGCCTGATGCATGGCTCGAACCCATGAGCTGTGAGATCACCACCTGAGCTGAAGTCGGACATTTAACCAACTAAGCCACCCAGGTGCCCCTCAAAATGCAAAGTTAAAAAAGCATGAGGTCAATTAAAGGTTTGAACCCTTTGGAAAACTAAGACAAGAAGGTAAGAGTGGACAAAGACTGGAAAATATCTTAGAAGTAAGTTTTAGAAGAATTTTTAAGGAAGTAAAAGTAGTCTGCATGATACCAAAATGGTGGTACCTGTCATTGTATTTGTCCAAACCCATAGGATGTATAACACCAAGAGTGAACCCTAATATAAGCTCGGGACTTTGGGTGATTATGATGTGTCAGTACAGGTTCACCAATTGTAATAAATGTACTACTCTAGTGGGGGATGTTGGTAATGGGGAAGGAAATGCATGTGAGGGAAAAAGGCATGTGGAAAATCTCTGTACCTTTCTCTTAATTTTTCTATGAACCTAAAACTGTTCTTAAAAAAATACAATCTTTTTAAAAATGACTAGGTTTTAGAAATTATAAAACCGTGAATTTTTCCAAAGGGATGGACAACTTGTTCTAAATGCAAATCTCTTTGTTGTCCTTGGATCTGGAAACTGGTATTCTAGTGGTCAAGTAGTCACAGATTCCAGCTTCAGAAAGACAGACATAGATCAGAACTCTTAATGGCAGGAATCAAAGTGACAAGAATGACAAAGAATTTATGGCCATATTAAGACTGCTGCAGAAATTATATTTTTGTCTTGTGTTGGATCATCTTCAACATCTTATTTTAGAAATAAGATAAAGAGGATATATAGAAGGAGATACAGTTAATAAGCAGGAAAGTAGTTATGAATTTATTGTTATAGTCCATTCAGAGTAGTTACAATGGCAATAAGGACGGCAAGTGAGGATGGTAAGTGGCAATCAGATGGATTTGAGGAGGTATGTCTACAGAATTTGGTAATTTATTGTACAATAGAGAGGGTATAATTGAGAGATCAAATCTGAGTAAAGTGGAATGAATGCAGTGTCTTTCATTAATCCGGATGTACCATGCAAAATGAGACACTGTTTGGGGAATAAGAAAGCTAGATAATGAGTCAGTAATGCATATGTTTAGTGTGAAATGGTTTTGATACAACTAGATGAAAAATGTCTAGTGGAAAACTGAAAAAAGATAGACTTACAACACAATAATTATGTATTTACACTTAGGAGTCATTATTGCTTAGGTTATAGGTGAATTTGTTTAAGATTTCTCTTGAAGAGGACATACCATGGGGAAAAAATAAGACTGAGACTAAAAAACCAGAAAGTACTATCTTTTAAAAGTATGACAAGAAAAAAAGTACCCACTGATGGAAACTGAGAAGAAATTAAGCAAAAGAGGAATGTCTTAACAGCCAGGACAGGAGAGGCAATTGGCTGTCTATGCTGAATTTTTTAATCTGTAAAGTGTAAGCTATTTCGGTTTGTTTCCTTAATATTTTAAAAAAAGGAGTAAGGGGCGCCTGGGTGGCGCAGTCGGTTAAGCGCCGACTTCAGCCAGGTCACGATCTCGCGGTCCGTGAGTTCGAGCCCCGCGTCAGGCTCTGGGCTGATGGCTCAGAGCCTGGAGCCTGTTTCCGATCCTGTGTCTCCCTCTCTCTCTGCCCCTCCCCCGTTCATGCTCTGTCTCTCTCTGTCCCCAAAATAAATTAACGTTGAAAAAAAATTTAAAAAAAAGGAGTAAATATCAACAAGTAGTATAAGAAATGGACCTTACTGTTCTTCCTTTTCTCAAAGACTCATCTTTTCTGCCACTATTGAAACTAGATTTAAGAGGGCATTTTCTCATCCTAAGCAATCTGTTCCAAGCCTATAAATAAGATACATTTTGGGGAACCTGGATGGCTCAGTTGGTTAAGCATCTGACTTCAGCTCAGGTCATGATCTCATGGTTTGTGAGTTCAAGCCCCACGTCGGGCTCTGTGCTGACAGCTCAGAGCCTGGAGCCTGCTTCAGATTCTATGTCTCCCTCTCTCTCTGCCCCTCCCCCACTCATGTTCACGTTCTCTCTCTCTCTCTCTCTCTCTCTCTCACTCACTCAAAAATAAACAAACATTAAACAAAATTCTTAAAAAATAAAAAAAAATAAGATACATTTCCTGGGGCACATGAAAGGCTCAGTTTGTTAAGCCTCTGACTCTTGATTTCATCTTGTCACGATTTCATGGTTTGTGAGATCAAGCCCCACTGTTGGCTCACACTGGATATGGAGCTTGCCTGGGACTCTATCTGTCCCTCTGTCTCTGCCCCACCCCCCCACCCCTTCCCCCCAAACAAGATACTTTTTTTTTTTGATATATTGCACACAGTTGAGATTTTACTAAGCTTTACTAAAGTGTATGGATTAGGAAAAGGTAAATGGGTACAGCTAACAATGAGCAATTAGTTAATTTGGCTTTTATTTTGTGGCCCACAACATGCCAACTTCTCTGCTTAAAACTCTACCTGCTTTTATGTAGCAGAAAATATTTGTATCCACAATAACAGAAACAATTTCAAATATACCCTTATCCTCAAAAGCCACAGAGGCCTTTTACTTCTGCCTAAGACCCATCCTCTAGAACAGATTTCCTATATGAAGATCCACTTGATAATTGACAGTGATGATTGCTAGTCCAGAATAACTTCAGGAATAAGCCTACTCAAAACAGCATTGTCTTAACACACAGTAAGAGCACTTGGCTTCCTCAGAATCTCTTACCATAACAAGTATTCTATAAAACTCTGTTTATAACATCAAATTAAAGATGGTATGACTTACGCAAATACCTTTGAAAATGATATAATTATATAAAATGTTAAATAAAATGTATTTTATAATAAGTAATGTACTTCACTAAATAAATGCCCAGCATGAATTAGAAAATGTAACAAAGTAGCCAGTTGCATGCACCTCAGCACAGGATCACTGTGAATGTAACAATTGCAAATGCAGACAGGTTCAAATATGCGGTGTGTGTAATTTATATCTAGTTCCATGGGTGGTGCTACGGTTGGTGATGCATGTTTATGAAATGGTCAGTGCCCTTGGAAGTCCCGATCAAAGTCAGATATCCTTTCCCTCGGTGTACAGAATTATAATATTCTTTGGAATTTCAATGTATCCTGAAAACATGAAACATTATTTGTGTTTATATGTAAAAAAGAGTTAGGTTCTAGGTTCATATTTTGAGGAGGAGTTTTTCACATACATAAATGTCCAGTATGGCATTTACCTTAGTTTGTAACAAGTGAATCATGTACAGAATTACCCTGTGCTCTACAATAACCAGGACACCCCTCCACTACTGCCAATAGTATTCCCCAATCACTGTAATAATAATACCTCCCAAATTCCCCAAATGCTCTTTAATGAGTTTTACACTATCATAGAAAACTCATACCTTCGAGCTGCAATCTGTCAGAAAACACAATTGGTCTATTATCACTAGAAACTTGGCCTTCATTGGTAGCTTCTACATTAAAGCTGTGTCATAATACAGCTAAATAAGCCTAATATTCATTCATGAAATAAATACAATGAATGACAAAAAGGTTTCTTTACTGACAGCATTAAGGATATTAGCAACAGTACATTTAAGAGAATAAAGGGAGAAAAGGTAAGATTTCAGCCAGAGAAATCATTTTAAAAGGCTGAGTAATCTAAGCCAGAAAGAGTGTATACATATACAACTCATATTGTTTAGGTACTGAGGAAGAAGAAAGTATTGAACATTTTCAAATCTACCGGGTGAAGTGATGCTAATGAAACTAGACATATTAAATAATAATATAAAGATTCCTGGAAAAATGTGTATTCAACACAAATTTAAGCTTCATTTTTAAAATGTTGTGTTTTCCATAAGAGAATCAACTGCTAACTTATCATTTTTCTACTTCTACCCAGCTTTGTCTTTAATCTCTTCCTTGTGTGCTTTTGTCTGGCTAATATTCTCATATTACATGTATGATCTCTTTCTGATCCTTAAAATAATGCCTTCATGAATGCATTACTTATTTAAGCTTTAGGGAAAAAATACTTCTAATTTGCCAAATTCATTTAAAATTGCACTTCTCACTTTTAGAGTCATTAACAAGTTTGTCTAATTTATTACCCTTTGAAAAACTGATGAGCAGATTTTCAATTGCTCTGTTTACATTACTAATAAGTATAGAACTCCAAGATTAGATTAATCTTCAGAATTTATTCTTCTGTAACTTGACCATCTAAGGATAAATCTCTGTAATTCTCCTGAGTCACCCTCACTTCAGTTGTTCACCATTGTAAATTGACAATGAGAAAAGGTTTCTCAGATAAATAATCTCAGTGTAATTACCACTAAATGGAAAGCTTTCTACTGATACTTTTGGGTCTACTCTGGTTGAGAGCTATCTTAAGAGCTAAAAACAAAAAAACAAAAAAACAAAAACAAAAAACTCACCACGTATTCATTGCTTATTTATTATTAGGGATAGTGATCAATTTTTGACTTGGATTATCTCATTCATTCTCTGTAACAACCTTATGAACTTCAGTATCTCTATTATCCCTTTAAGTAATATTTAAAACCAGAAGCCAAATGCAGGATGTCTGAATTCTGAATCCAAATTACTTCAAAGCATGCTTCTCCAGATACCACTGAAAAAAAAAATTTAGCTTCTTCAATCTTCTCATTTCTTATATTTCATAGTTTTGTTTGGAAAATAAAATGAGGCAACAAAATAGTAAATTGGTAAGTACCTAATGTGTTTCAAGTTTCTAAAATAGCTGCCCATACCATAAAGAATACAGTCAATGATGTTGTACTAGCAATGTATGGTGACAGATGGTAGCTACACTCTTGGCAAGCGAAGCATAACATATAGAGAAGTTGAATCACTATGTTGTACACCTGAACTAATGTAACACTGTGTCAACTACACTCAAAAAATAAAACAACCATTCATTTTTTTTTTTACTCCTTTGTCCTTTTCTGGGAAACATGCATTCAATAACCATTTTACGTCCAATTTGTGTTTATGTCTAGTTCTTTAGTATTTAACAACAGCTTTTTCATGATGTCTAATAAAATGCTAACAAATGAATTCTTATAATTTACTGTTAGAAAGGTTACAAAATAAGTTCAATATAATAAGAAGTACAGAATGGAGGACCTAACCAGACCTAAAGGTCAGAAGAAACATCCAGGAGGAAAGCATGTTTAGTCACCCACTTAACGGTTGGGCTGGAGTCACTAAAGGTGTAAAGTATTGTGTTGCTCTGCTAACTAAGCAAACCTTCTCTGTTTTTTAGTGGGCATCTCCATGGACACGTAAGCTATTTTCCAAGCCCACTTGCAGTTAGGTGTGCCCATGAGCTCCTGTTCTGGCCAAGGAACTATTCGATGAAGTTAGACTTGGTGTGCTGGGGGCATGGTGGGGGTTGCTTTAAAAAAAAATCTTTCCCTTTTAAAAGACCAGCTTCATAAGAAAAATCTTTTGTACACCTTTTTACAGTGAATAATACATTTCTTTTTCTTTCTCTGTTTGGGAAAGTCTTCTGAAAATATCCACTTTCTTTTTCTCCTGAACATAGAAATGAGTCTCTAAACAGATATAGGATAATACAATTTGCCCACAAAGGAAACTGGAATTAAGAAAATGAGGATGATTTTGCTAATCATATTCTCCTTTCAATTAATTGTATATTAAACAATTGGTGAGTGTTGATGGAATTATGTATAGTCTAGGGAGAGGCTGCAAATCCAAGCATCTGCGCCTTTTCTTTTTCTGTAAAATAAAGAGCAATGAGAGGGTGAGTATCTGTGTGTTGTAAATTCCTATGAAAACTGTAATTCTTGGGGACAGAAGATTATAAATTCAAATGAACTCTGTTTTAGTACAAAATAAAGTAAGTCCCAAGCAACATGTCACAATAATAAAAGTAGTAGAATGAAACTCACTAGATAAATGGTGAGTAATGAAACTCACTAGATAGTTATAGGTTAACATAGTTCTAAGAATCTATCCAGGTGAATGGATTTTGAACATGAAACATGATAAGGGGTCTATACATAATGGTGAACAACATATGTGATCAGCTTTTTTGTCTTACAAAACTGTTTTGTACCTACACACACGCACATATATTTTAGACACAATGCATTTTGGTAACTACCATGTAGAAAAAGTATTAATTAGATTTTATTTACTTTAGTGTTTAGTGAGCCATTGCTATCCATGGCTCAATGATTCGTTTAATCATAAAAGCTCAACACTGAATTATGGAATATATTGAACTACACATCCAATTAACCTACTTTAAAAATGTTCCCAATTGAGACGGTGTTAATTAACATTTTTGTGATCATTTTCCAATTTATACATATATTAAATCATCACATTGTACATGTCTTAAGCTTTCATATGTTGTGTCAATATCCCAACAAAGCCAGGAAAAAAATAAAAATTAAAAAAAAATTGGATATGGACAGTGTTTATACACAAGAAAACTTTTACAATTTATATCAATATCACTGAACTTAAAATGCCCTTTTCATAGAACTATAGTATCTTATCTTACCATTAAATATAATATTTTCGTGTTTTTAATATAGCCAATCTACTTTAACTTTAAAATCACTATAAATATTTACTTAGAATCCAACCCAAAATTATCTGATAAAAACTCTATATCATTCCCTAACATTCTTTACCTGTTATTAATTAGTAAAATGCTATAAAGCAAACAAAAATCAAGAATTGAAAAAAAATCTTCAGCAAGAAAAATTTCTAAGATATAATAAAAGTTTTAAGAAAACTGAAAAAGTTATATAATCTGCATTAGCCTCTATTTATTCATAGTAATCTAGTTAAGCACTGAGTAGGAGGAGATTCAAATTTTCATTTTAATCAAAATTAAGATGGGAACAATTTAAATAAGAAATATCCAACAACACCCCCAGATATATGAGTTATGTTTTCCTTGGTTATTTACTGCTTCAATTTTTGTCACTTGGGACAAAGAGGAAAAATATAAAATATCAGAATATAAAATAAGAGATTTAGTAGTTTGTTTGTTTGGTAGAAGTGCATTTTTTTCAAACTCCTTTATAACAGAAAAGTTAACTACAATTCCAATAAATGATCAAAATCAAATAGTTGAATTATCCAAACACTTTTGTTTTATTCATCACTTTTCTCACAAGAACTTCATTCTTCAACAGGCTTTATAAATACAGTACAGTTCTTCTCCACTCAACTCTCAAAGGTAGTAAGTTCCAGTCACAGCCCCATCAAAAGTCTGAGTTAATGCTTTTCTAGTTTCAAAATAAATGTAAAGTCATTTGTTTTGCTAGTCATTTGTATTTACTGTGGCTCAGAATAAGATTAAAATCTAGTTAGACAGCCTCTCAGAACTCATACCTCTATAGAAGACCGTGCTACCTCCAGAGATAAGGATCTCCACTCAGAGAGACAAAATCATTCACAAAGACAATTTGAAATACATTAAAACATAAATACATTAGCATGCAATGTTCCAAAGTCTTATGGTGTACAAGAAACATGCAAAAATGTTTGCTTGGGGAAATTAGCAACAGGTCTATCAAACTGCCCAACTCAACCATAGAAAACCCAAAATATTTCCTGACAAAACATGGACCAGAAAGTGCTAAAACTGTCCTAGATCTAGCCATACTAGATAGACATCACTTTTTTTTTTTTCATTTAAATTCAGATGTGAACACTGAAGAAACATAAAAGGCAATCTCCAGGGGATAAACATGAAGCGTTGTTAACCTTAATGTTAACCTTAATGTTAACCTTAATGTGAAAATGTAGCAGGTCCTGTGTATTGTGGATCCAGTGCAGAAGGTTGTTTTGCCTTCATACAGGGAAACACAGGAGCATCTGGGCCTACATAAGATGAAGACTGGAAAGGAAACCCCAGACAAAGGCCAGGATCTTCAAAGGGTAAAACTCCAGTAAAAGAGTAATTCATAAGTCCAACTCCTTGACCAGGTAAAGGAAATGTCAAAATGTTATTAGTTTTTTTGGTGACTTTTGCAAGAGGAAATATATGTTGGCAATATGAAAGCAGTAGGAATCTGTAGTCTAAATTTTCACTATTCTTATGGTATATGAAGCCAAAAAATGAAATGTTAATATAAATGGCATTCCTAGAATGGACAGTTAAGAAAAGCAAACCCTATGGGTGCCTGGGTTGCTCAGTCGGTAGAGCATCCAACTCTTCATTTCATATCAGGTCATGATTGGAGCCTGCTTAGGATTCTCTCTCTCCTTCTCTCTCTACCCCTCCCGTATTCATTCTCGTTCTCTCTCTCTCTTTCTCTTTCTCAAAATATATAAACAAACATTAAAAAAAGAGCAAACCCTAAAGAAATCCGCCTTGGTCATGCTTTTGTCATGGAAAGATAAGAGGTACACTTCATTGACAATAGAACATTGCAATAGGTAGATCATGGTAGGAATAATAGAACCCAATTATTCATTAGCTACATATGGCACAGTTAACACAATTTAGAAAAACAGAATATTCTTAAATTGACAAAGCATAATTACAAAAATACAGAAAAAAGCCAATATACTTAATAGTAATATTAGAAGCAATTTCTCTAAAAATCAAGAATTAGAACATTATTCTGGCTTTAATTATTTGTTGGATATTAACATACTGAAAAATAATACATAACATATGATACTATATATGTTAAATTTCCAAATGTGAAATTAAGTTATAAAAATTGATATGTATGTATTATGTATGCAGCAAAAGTATAAAATTATGCATGGGACTGATTTAATCCAAGTTCAAAAGAGTGCATATCTCTGGAGAGGGAGAAGAAGGAGGACATGAGGGGTAAGATTTAGCTGTATTTTTTGAATTTTATGTTTTTAAAGAGATCTGACGTAAATAGGGGAAAATGTAACCATCTGTTATATCTTTGTAGTCTTCACATGAGTGTCTGTTACATAATTTTTATAATTTCCTGTAAATTGGAGTAGTTTTGAAATTGAAGTGTTAACTAACATTATTGTGGTAATAATTTCTTACTATATGCATGTATCTAGTCACATAATATACCTTAAACTTACATATGTTCCATGCCAATGATATCTCAACAAAGCTGGGGAAAATGCAAAAACAAACAAACAAACAAAAACAACTCAAATTTCTAAATGAAGTTTTACTTAACATTTTACTTCATCATAATATAATTTTAACTTTGAAAACTAAATTCTTAGTGTCCTCTAAAAAAGAGATGAATAGCAAAACAAGTAAAAAAAAAAGCAATTTCAACGTTGGAAATCATTTTCCTAAATTATACCTATGATTTTAAAACAGTTACTTGAAGGTCAACTCACCAACTAATATCAATTAAGGCTACCTTTTATTACCAATATGCCAAAAGCTTAAAGGTCTATGATATTTTTATAGGAAGAGAGAGTCATACAAATAGATCAGGCAACCGTACTATCAAGCTATTATTAATGTATAAGTTAAGACAGAGGAAGTTGAGAGGATTTGGAATTCTGCCTGTTTGTCGTCTCTAGAATTTGGTATCTATTCCACTCAAAAGCAAACAAGCAAACAAACAAACCGAAAAAAAATTACTGATATTTGATGTTGTTTTAAGGGGACAGGTTCTTGTAGCCATCAATATTTAGGTGGATTATACTAGACTCATGAATTTATGTCGGGTAGTTTTAGCCGTTATTCAGGTGTTCAACACATTATAGTCATTCGAGTTAAGTGTTAGTGTCATTTCTGATTATGTGGTAACTGTGTTAAAGGTAAATATTGGTAAATATTTATAATATCATCTTGCCCATAATATCACTTTTAATGACAGTAACATTCAAAAAATATATAAGATCAACTTAGTATTTCTTTCTTCCTTATAATTTTTTCCACATATAGGAGTACAGTTTTTAAACACAGTAAAAGAGTTATACTTTAAAAACTCCTGCTAGTCCTGGAGAATAGTGATGAAAATGTCCACCTACTAATATAGGAATAGAAGAATAGTGGAATGTTTGTTAGGTAGGAGAACTCTGTTCTGTAATGTTGTGATTAAAATAATGAGCTCCAACAAGACATCTCAAACTTGGAGAACACATATTAGTAAATAAATAGGCAAGTTTGAGGGTCTACAGTTTGGAGAAAAACTCTACTAGTTTTGGAAGTTTAAAAAAACTATATTTAGCATTTTTCAACTTTTAATTAGAAAATCTCTGGTAAATATTGAAGACAAAAATGTTTGCAGTTTATTAAAATATTCCATTATGTGGTATTTATTTGTATGCATGTATTAAATATTAAAATGTATGATTGTTTTATCAGTCGGTATGCATATTCTATAACATGTCTAGGGAGCCTGAAGGATTAGTGCTGCAATTTTCTTCAACAAAAGCTATCTGGTACACAGAGGACAGGCAAGGTTTTTCTATTCCTTATCTCTTCAATTATCCGCCACTAAGCTTTTTAAAGATACATATTCTATTCATTCGTCAAAAAATTTATAAATATACATGTAGAATATCTGTCTTAAAATAAATTGATTTGGGAAATACTCTTTAGACCATGAACCGGCCAATTTCACATTCTGTATATGCTGTCATATTTAACATGATATAGTATTATGTACATTCATGTTTGGAACTTGGGTTTCTCAGTTTACTTGCTATTTATTTATATTCAGCAAATTTTTATTTTATGTTAAAATTCATTTTATTGACAATGATGATTCACATACTAAATATGCATACTGATACAGAAACAAATTTTGAGGTAATAAAATTTTGAACATTTACCTTATCTAAGAGTAACTTCAGGTTCTAAAAGCATAATTAACTAATGTCAGGTTTAATACCATTGGCTGCTCCATATGTGAAGATAAGATATTTTTATAAAGGATTTAACATTCGTTATATAGAGGCCTTCTATTAAAAAATGGGATTTTACTTTTTCAAAAACTAATTTCTATCACTTATATATCTGCCTTCTTGAGGCCATAGTTAATTATTGTAGTGTAAGCGGGATAAGACAAGCTTAGAGGTTATATAGCAGTGTTTTTATAGAAACATCTGGCTTTGCCCTGTAAATCTATTTAGGGAAAACCAATGAGCTTGTAGGAGGAAGTAGCTCATAAAGAATTAGGACCATGTAACTGATTCCCTGCAAAGAAAAATACTTGCATGAAAGAGATTCATGACAAGATTTAAGATGACAAATGTTTGTGAATAACATTCTAAATGGCTCAAGTCAACTGTGCTATAAACCATCTGGCAAATTTAAGTCCTAACTGAAATGCATATGAATTATTGCCATTTAATGGACTATTTAATGGACCTATGAAAAAATTATTTGGCAAAACAACAGGTTTTCAGTAAAAAGAATCAATCTTTTTGAGAACCAAACCTAGAGAATGTTTCCTCATTCAAATATAAATCATATATGGAATCAAATGGCATATTCTTTGAATTTCAGAAAATAAAACCATATTTATTATGTGTAAATAAAAGATACACATGCCGGTGTCAAAGATAGCACTTACTGGTGTGACAGACTGGCATTCAAATCCATAGTCATCAATCACCAAGATGAACAAAGTCCCTCTGAAGAAAAATAAAATTATGCCTGCATAAGATTTTGGAAACAGCAGTAAGATTTTGAAGTATGGATTTTCAATGAATATAGGTTAATGTGTTAAATTTTATTAGATCAATAATCCCACTCAATGATAAAACAATATTTAGTTAATATTTCAGTAAGATGTTAATATAATATATTATGATTCATAGCTGATCAGAAACAAATCCAAAACTGTGATGTTCTGGGATTTTCTTTAAAAAAATTAATGTTTATTTTTGAGAGACAGAACATGAGCAGGGGAGGGGACACAGAATCCGAAGCAGACTCTGCACTGACAGTGGGCTCACCGAAGTTAGACGCTTAACCGACTGAGACACCCAGGCACTCCAATGTTCTGGGATTTTCAGTTACTGTGTTTGCTACATTATTTTCACATAGTCAAGCAGAACTGGCAATTACGTTCCTGAAGCTTTGTGTTCCTTGAATTGTTGATCAGGCATTGGTGTTTAATGAAGTAAAATTATTTTTTCAATGATATCAGAGCATTCTGCAACATTATTAGGCTTGATTTCTTTTAACATGTAGCTAGGTAGAGGGAAGCAAACAAATTAATACACAATAATTATTTATGTGAAAAAGAATGTGTAGGCTGAGGGTATGACATACTGTTGCTGTTCTATGAATGCTCCTATTGAAGCTGAGATTTTAAAGCCATATCTACATATTACTTAAAACAATTCTTCTAAACTATAATATCTAGAACAAAACATATATATTAAAAAAAACCTATCCTGGTAGGTAGGGTGGAATCACATACACTAAAAAGAGAAAGAAAGACAAACGTAGGTTGTTTACACACCATTTGTAGCTAATTACTTACTAAGAGTGCTGTATTTATAAAAAATAAATATTCCTTCATGAGACACAGAATCTAGCTCATGGAATGAGTCATCTAAACTTAATACATATTTGCCTATGCATATATGTACACACACACACACACATACTCTATATGCACTCTATATAGGAATAGGGCAAAAGAGAATGAAGACAAAAAATTATTTATCAGGTACAAATTTGGCACAGCTACTGGCATATCTAAATTCAATATTTATGGCACACAACTATCAAAGCATTTTTCCACACTTACAACAGGTTTGGCAAACTATATGACCTACTGTCTACTTTTTTTTTTTTTTAGTAAAGTTTTTGTAAATAAAGTTTTATTGGAACATGGTCACACTACACTGTTAGAGTTAAGTAGTTGTTAACATCATTTCGACAATGAAGATCTCAAAAGTCAAAGTATTTACTATCTGGTTCTTTATAGGAAAAGTTTCCCAAACTCTGCTTTACAACCCACCAGCTCTTTTTTATTGCACAACACATATAAATGTACTATGGTCCCAATTGTTTATTTAGCAGCTAAATTGGAAATTCATCCACTTATGCAACATTTATTTGTTACTGCCACTAGGCCAACTGCTCACTCTTCTCAGCACCAGTGATACAGAGAAGAGCAGTACAATAAGCTTTGATCCCATGGACCCTACTTTCTAATCTGGGAAAGCAAACAATAATACACAAGTCAACATAGTTTAAACACGATTAATTTCAGGCAGTGATTTACAGAAAGAAGACATTTTCAAGAAGATCAATGTCTTTTTGACATTGTTTGAAGGTGATACAATGTTTGAAGGTAAGAATTGAGGGGGGCATTAAATTGAATCAAGGAAAACTTTGAGAACAGGTGACAACTGATCTGCAACCGGAATAAAGAGTGTTTATTCATACAAACATTGGGGAAAGGGCTCCCAGATAGAACGGCAGTAATAAAGGTCCTAATGTAGGAACAAACTCAGGTTGTTTATTTTTTTCAGAGAAAAGTTCTTGAGGGTAGAGATGAAGAGAGGGTAAGCAGAAGCTTGTACATTCTCAGGGATGATATTTAATGTTCCTTATTTGTCTACGCCCTCCCATAATCTCTATACTTCTCACAGAGAAGCCATTATTGACTTTCAGCCCTCACACTGCACAACCCCGTATTAAGTAAGAGGAATGTTTTTGGAAGTCTTTGGAATGTATCTGTCAATTGGTGAAGATCTTTTGTATTCTGCATGTTCTCCTTCAAAATACTTCCAGATGACTCAGAATTATATTTATGAAGGCACACTATTAATCTCTGCATCAATTATCAGATACCCTAAACTTAATATATCCAAAACAATAGTTTTTTGTATTCAAGCACACTCTGTCCCTTCTATAGTCTCTGTATCCTTTGTGTACCAGCGTTAATAAGGTATCTCCTTTGGCAAAAATAGACCCAGCACTGATAGAGAATTGGTGGGCTAAGGAAAAATAAAATCATTCATATTTATCCAATAATTTGCACCTAATAAGTGTCATTTCCTCAATACTATGTCAACTTCTTCAATACTATTTTCCTCAATACTTCCTCAACTCAATATTTCCTCAATACTATGTCAATTCCTCGATACTGTGACATAATCTAATAGCTATCATCCTTTTAATTTAGGAGGACTTGAGTTTGAATGTGGATATTTTTACTGACTCACCTTATAAATATGGATGAAAAATAATTATCTTTGAGACTCATTTCATTTATATATACAATAGGAATAACAGTATTTACTTTGTAGGGTATTAGTGGGATTACAATTAGTAATTGTAGAAGCCTAATGAGGTAGCTATTACTTCTTAAATCAAATAGATAGACATAACAATCACTACCAATTACTAACCATCTACTATTTTCAGTCTAGTTAATAGTTATATACATATATATATATATATATAATGTATTTATTAAAGCAATAGTCTGAAATAGATATCACTGGCCCTAAATTAATGATGAGAAACCTAAGTTTTAGAGACATTTAGAAGAAAGTGACAAGTCCCTGGTGAATTCAATATCCGTGATTTATATTGTTTGTAGTAACAGTGCTACATGATCTGTTTTCATGATATTACTCTTTTGCCTCAGGCCCTTGACCTGGCAAAGATATTTGTCTTCCTGTCATGACACTGGTTCTACCTCAATATGACCTGGCCTGTCTTCCTCAAGAACACAGCACCTACCCACCTGGATAGACTCTGTCTTCTATAATAAATCTGGAAATCCTCTATCAGCTAATGGTATTACCATATATCCCACAATGTCTTCATTTTTTAGACATCTGATGTGTCTTTCTCCTATATGACACAGAAGCTGGGCATTGCCAACATTTTTAAAACTGGACTGCATCTTCCTTTTCAGCTGCGGCTTATTCCATAGAATCTATCTTCTAGTCCAGCAGAGCCTCTCTCAATTCTTCAAATACATCAAAAGCAATCACGCCACCATGCTTTGTGTATCCCTTTCCTGGATTATCCTAATTGTATTCCTTCCATACTTATGAAGACCTACTTTTTCTCTAGGGTATAGGGGAAAAATAAAGGAAAACCATTTCCCTCATTCCAATTCCCAGACTGATACCATGGCTCCATGTTCAGATTTCTCCAAACATTTCACATGCAATTCTACTGCAGTGCTTCCCTGAAAGTATCTGTCTCACACATGGCATTGCAAAGTACTTGAGCACATGAATTTAATCCTTTTTCTTTTTACTTCTGTATATCCAGTGTAAATCATTGTTACTGGCATTTATAAAAAAAAAACAGTATAAGGAAATAATGTCATTTAAATTCATGCTTTCGATCGACTCTTACATCAATGGCTCACAGTGAATGATGCTCCTTTGTAGCATCATTCTTCCTGCACAGATTCTGTGTTTGGTCATAAAACTTCCATTGATGAAAGGCATTATCAGAAATGATGTTAGCAAAAGCTTCATAGACACTTGCACATTGGGACTCGCCTTCTTGAATGTTTCTATTTAGAAACCAGTCTACATTATGGAATAAAACTCAAGCTAGAGTACTGAAGGATGAAATTATGTGGTGAGAGACCACAGAATGAGAGGCTGCCGTGAACATTCCAGCTCCAGCTGAGCTCACAGTTGATAAAACCACGAGTAACCACAGCTATACCACATAGAACAGAACTGTTCAACTGACCAGTCAACTCACAGAATCATGACAAATAATAAATTATTGTTGTCTTGAGCTACTACACTTTGGACTAATTTGCTACACAGCAAGAAACACTGAAACAATCCTCTAAAATCCTGTATGAAGAATGTATAATTTCATGTTATATATACGGCTCCGTCTCTGCTTTTGAAATTTACAGAATGTCTATTTTCTACAACTTGGGGACTTTCTTACCACACTGAATATGAAAGCATTTTGAGATGGCCCCAGCTTTACCAACCCAAAGATATTCTGGAAAGTGTTTACATTTAAAAAGATTCAAATCAAATGATGTCATCAGCAACAGTAAACTAAGGAAGCAAGATATTCTGAGATTCACTATATTTTTTTGTATTTCCCAGCAAAATATAATGGTTTATGACATATCTTCATCTTCTCTTTTTCCTAAATATATCTCTTCTCTGTATTGTCACTATTTCTAACCGTGCTGAGTATCTTTCGCTTGCCCCTTAGGCTAGATTCAAATGTCTACATTTCTCTACCCTGCACTGTACTCTGGAAAGCAGTTCAATACAGATTGTGTCAATAACCCTCCCCACTCTCTTTCAGGAAGGAGAGTATAGCAGGAAATTACAGTAAAGGCAGAGAGTGAAGCTGGTGATTTATATCTAGATACACATACTTTCCTCCTGAAGACTCCTTTAGGCATCATTTGAACAAAAGTTACAGTTCTTCTCAGGTAGCCTCCTTTCCACTGGCAACCATTCCAGCCTCTTGCTCCCATAAACCAAAGATGTTAATGGTGTCTTAGAGGACCTAGGATATAATACCTTGGGTTTCATTAGAGTTGGCCCACATTTTATAAATATTTCTCTTAGTAAATGCCTCTCAACTTGCCCCTATTTAAATATGCTATCTATGTCCTTTCAGGACTCTGATTTATTACTTCAGTATATTTTCCTGAGGGTCATTCATACAAATGTCCCAGCTCAATTGCAATCGAGACATCTCTAAATGGACAAAACAGCTGAGGTTCCAAGTAATATATAGGTTCCAAGTAATATTCCAAGTAATATTTAACCACAGTTACTCTCTTTCTTGAGTCAACACTACATGTGCAGTGTGCAACATCCATCCTTTTACGTGTTATATGAACTTATAAACTTCATGTTCAATCATGAAAAGAATAGAAAATAATAGGAATTCTGCATAGATGATTAAAAGAATAACAAAAAAAACTATTAAAAGAAATGTCTTTTTGTCTTCTTTTTCCTGTATTTTCCTTTCTCTTTTTCTTATTTAGAAGTACAGGAGAGTTGACTTGCATGTCTCAGAAATCATTTTTATTTCTTTTACAGGATTTTGTAGAATGCTTTTTGAATCTGCCAGAATGGCTTAAATGAACAATGCTTTGTGCAGTCATAGCTACCGCTTATTTGACAAGTTCCTTCCCTTCGACTGTTTGTCTCTGAAAGGATTTCTTATCAGATGAAGTGTATGTTCCTCCTCATTTTTTTTTTCAAATTGTGTTGTGTGGAGTGAGGATTCTACAATGAATATATAACCTATGTATGTCTTATCAAGGGCATTCGATGAGCTGGTCAAAGTCACTGTTTCAGAGAATCTGAAAGTTTTAAGGGAATGATGGAGACTTCTGGGATGGTCATTACAAAGTGCTTCTGAAATCATGATTTGCTCACCATTCTAAAAATGTATAAGTGGATAAGGAGCATTTAGGAATAGATTACTAAACCTAAAATGGTAAGTTGCTATTTATTCCATTTTCTACAGACTGAGGTATTCAGGTTTTATCTATGGATAAGGACTTTGAAAAAAAAAAGTATTACTATTTAGTAATATTAGTAATTTTTCATGATATTAGAAAATTACTATCAACTATATTCCTGTAAGAATGAAAACAAAATTAAATGCAGGATTTTCCTTAGATTTTAATTTCTATATATATATATATATATATATATATATATATATATATATATATATATATATTATTTTAAAGATTCAAGGTGTGAGTTCAAGATTAATAAATTGAAGAGTTTACTACAGTGAAGATATTTCATGTGACTTTAACTCAAAAGTGGCAAATTTAAAAAAAAAAACAACCTTCAAATTTAATCTTATGTTTCCTATGGATACATACACACACACGCGCACACACACACACACGTATATTATATATAATTGTTTTTATTCCTCTAGAACTTTATTTACTAAGATTATTGAGTAATGATCTTCCCTGTGCTTCCATTCTAAAAGCCAAAGTTAATCAAAAGGAAAGAAAATGTTCCCCTGTTTATACAATACATTAATACTGGATAAAATTTGAAAAATTATAATAATTGCATTGTATTCTATGGTAAATACCTTGATATTGACATTTTTTCAGCCATTAAGTAATTTCCATAAGAAAAGGAATTCTCATTGAAGAGTGAGACTGAGCAGGCTCTCTATGCAAACAGATCAAATATATTGAAAAGGCTGTAGAATTCAAATTCCCCACAGCTTTTTACAAATCAGGATTAAGGAGAAGCATTTTGACAAAAGCCCACCCAGGGGCTATTAAGAAAATGCAGTACAACTGTTTTTAACCTTTTGTATAGTTTGTTGAACTTTCTTCTAGTAGCTAGACTAATTATATTTGGTCTTCCTTTGGTCCCTCCACATGATTTCTAAGATGTTTTCTGCCTCTGTGTGATGACAAACAAAAGAAACCAAGCAACACATATCTGGGATGAACATTTTAATACTGAATTATTCCAAACATTTCTCTGTGTGTGCATTTTTTGACAATTTTCCAAAACTTCATAGATTTAGCATCTAAGTTATAGAAACTCAGTTGAGTATTCCCTGGAATAAGTCATGTGTAAGCCATCAGAAATCACTCAGAGAGGGAAACAAAAATGAGCCTTCTATCTAGGAAAGAGTTCATGGTAGGGAAAGTGCAAAAAATATTCGTGTGGGGAAATTATTCACAATCAGGGAAGTAATGTGTAATGTGAGTCCTCTGATTGTTCTGTAGCCTTGCCTTGTACTTCCTGGGAATAGGAGGGGGAAAAATCATGAAAAGTAAAGCAGTTTTGCCAAAATCTCTTTAAGACATTGACATCTTAAGACACCAAGGCAGTGCTTATGTATAGTATAAAATGCACAGGAATCCAAGAACTAGTGTTAGTCTGAGTGCAATCAGGAGAGAGAAATCACATATGAACAGAGAAAGTTTACCATCAAAAACACAATAAGAAATAGGTACAAACATTAATCCACAAAAAATGAGTATAAGCTAATATAGGTTGTCTTTGGTCTGTCTTAGACACCCCGAACAGGACTATAATAATCAGTAGTTAGTATGTTTCTTTCAAATCTGGCTCTAGGTGTTCATGGAGATCAACATAGGATTGTAACTGATCCTTAGAGAATCCTTTACTTCCACATCTACACAGTATCTAGATTATCTTTCAAAACAAAAGTCAACAGTGATATCACTTTACTGAAAAATGAGCATGAAAACCACTGTAACTGGAAGATCCCAGAAGATCCTAAATCAAATGTTCCATTACCAGGCACAACCACTATTTGACCCTGCATCACTCTTCAACCATAAGAAGACTGCTCTGGTTAAACTGGTTTCCCACATATCCCACCCCAAATACTCCAAGAACACTCACAAGTCAGGGATTCTGTATGTTAGTATTTGCTGATTTCTGTCTATAGCACTATTTCCCAAGATATCTAAGTCCTGCTTAATGTCATAATAACAAAGGAGACTTTCACGGCAAACTTAAATGAATTGCTAACCGCCTATGCTCTTCTCTTACACTACACAGCATTATTACTGTTCCCCCAATCTCTCAACAGGAGGAAATTTTGTTTGTTTCCTACTATATCCTCTTATGCTTTAGAACAATGAAGACCATTCAATAAGCTACTCTTACCACAACAAGTTGGAGTGTTCTAGATCTTGATCTAGAAGAACATTTATTTCTTCTTATACATAGCACCTAGCCCCCGTATGTCTGAAATACTTAAAATAGCATAAATGGATGAATAATAAATGGAGGTGTCAAAACAACATGACTCTCTTGTTATGAATCAGGAGTTTTGTTGTTGGTGATATATGTATATATATATATATATATATATATATATACACACACACATACATATATATGTATATATATGTATATACGTATATATATATACGTATATACATATATATACACACATATATATGTATATATGAATAAGCATGGCCTCTGCCCTTCATAGACTTGGGGTTTATTGTTTAGGCCAATCATACTAAAGAAGAAACGGTAGTCAAAACAATACAGTTGAGGTAGAGGAAAGTATAATTGGCAAAATATAGCATAGTCTAGAGCAGTTCACGAAGGCTTCCTGGAAGAGACAATAATTGGGCTCAGTTCTGAACTGAGTAAGGGAGAATGGGGTGTTAACCCAAATAGAAAGAGGAACATAAACATGATATTGAAATATCATGCTTTGGGAGAGTGAGTGAAACCAGTATATGTTTTATGTTCTATGGACCATGGGGAGAAGAATGTCAGCCTTTCTTTCTACTTTATAACTTTCTTGTTTCAAATAGATTTCTAAAAATTACATTCACAGATTCAGGGCAGTTCAAATTTCCAGGTTATTTTGGGTACTTGTCAAAAAGGTAGTTGGCCCAATATCAAACTTAATTAAGTTTGCACATTTTTGCTTCTTACATTTCTTTCCTTGATGCTGAGATTGAAAAACAAAAATCTTTTGATGGACTTCTACTCCTTCATTTTTCAGGTTCTCAGCTTTATGATGTCTAAAGCCTGAAATTTTGAATTGACTGGTGTGTGTGACTATAAAAACTAGAAATCCTCTTCCTGTTTTCCTGAATTCCCACATTTGGAAATATCATTTTTCATGTGGTAAGCAGGAATCAAATCAGTAATAATGTCCATTTGCTGTTTAATATGCATTATCACAAGGTTTGGAAAATTCTGGTGAAGATAAATACACTGGAGTCATCTTCTTAAAGGATGTTCTTGTATTATTAAAATGAATGAGTTCATGAGTTTCCAAGGAGAATGGATTTAATCTGTATTCCAAGAAGACTTAACATATATTATTAGTATTAATTCAATTAAGGATAAGGGGACGAGGAGTTAGGGGAATTAGGAAATCAAACTAATCACTAGATGAGAGAAGGAATGCCTGACTTGTCAATAGGCCTTGTGATCAATATGAGAATTTTCTTTAGGTTAGTTAAAATTATTGAAAAATAGGCCTCTTGTACAGCCCTCTCATGTTAGACAAAAAGAAAACTCAGTTTTCTCAATACACACTATGTAGTTTCCTCAGATCAGATTGGAAAATTTTGTATTAGTGAATTCTTAGAATGTATGTGCATTGACTCAGAGATATTTGTCAAACTTGTATATCTTAACTTTCAGTAAAAACTAAGCAAACTTATATATACTATTTACTTATCAGAACACTTAAAGTGTATCATTAATGTCACTACAACTCCACACCACATGCTCTTGATAACCCACACAATTATTTTTTTCATTTTTCCAATTGATTTAGTAAGTATCTGAGAATTTTGTGAAATACAGTTGTGTTCTTGGAAATCAGTTTATTACAGCTCTGAAATGTACTCTCACTGGCAACTAAATATTAATATCACATAATTACCCAGAGCCACAAAAGGAGCTTCAGATATAAACTGATAAATGATTTATCTTCATTTGCTGATCCTGGCCCCCTATTCCCTATATAAGATTTTTAAAAGGCGTCACAATATAGGAGAGTTATTTCCCATTTATTCAATATATATTTAGAGATTCAATGGGCCCTATTGACACTAAACTTGTGTAAATAATTTGTAAAATGTAGGCAGTTGTTTAATTAAATATTCTGACTATGCTGTCTACATTGCTCACAATATTGACAGAACTAATTTTCTCCCGAATCATGAATGTATCTACTTAGAAATATAGGTCTGATTCAGACTGGACTCTCAGGGATCTCATTTTTATGTTAAATTGCATGTTTTTGGAAAATATTTTAGTTAAATCTGTCGAATTATATATTATTTGCAGTAAGTAAGAGAGTCATAGAAGACTAATGGAAATACACTGCTCACACATGCACACACACACACACACACACACAGCAATTTCTCAATAAGAAATGATTCTTTAATGCCTCTCAGGTCTTTCAGGTATTTCGCAATTCAGTCTATACTCATTCTTAAAAAGATTATTTTTATTAAAATGAGTTTCTTTGGGCACCTGGGTGGCTCAGTCGGTTAAGCGTCTGTCATTGGTTCAGGTCATGATCTCACAGTCCGTGGGTCCCAGCCCCACATCAGGCTCTGTGCTGACAGCTCAGATCCTGGAGCCAATTTCAGATTCTGTGTCTCCATCTCTCTTTGCTCCGCCCCCACTCGTACTCCCTCCCTCTCTCTCTCTCTCTCTCTTTCTCTCTCTCTCAAGAATAAACATTAATTTAAAAAAAAAAAGAAATAATAGACAAGTTTCCTAACTCTGGGAAAGAAACAGACATCCAAATTCAGGAGACACAGAGAACTCCCATCAAAATAAAAAAAAAAAAAAAAAAAGCAGGCCAACACCAAGACATATTATGATTAAATTTGCAAACTGTAGTGATAAAGAAAAAATCTTAAAAGCAGCAGGACAAAAGAAGTCCTTAGCTCAGAAGGGAAAACCCCTAAGGTTAGCTTCAGATCTCTTAACAGAAACTTGGCAAATCAGAAGAGAGTGGCATGATATATTCAACGTGCTGAATGGGAAAAATCTGCAGCCAAGAATACTCTATCCAGCAAGGCTATCATTCAGAATAGGAGAGATAAGGAGTTTTCCACACAAAAATTCAAGGAGTTTATGACCACTAAACCAGCCCTACATAAAATATTAAAGGGGGCTCTGAAGGGAAGGGAAAGACCAAAAGTGACAAAGACTAGAAAGGAACAGAGAAAATCTCCAGAAACAATGACAAAAAAAGTAATGAAATGACACTATTTCTGTGGCTGGGTCAGGTCATGATCTCATGGTTTGAGTTCAAGCCCTGTATCAGGTGAGCTCAAGCCCCTCCTCGGATAAGCCCTGCTTCTCTTTTTCCCTTTCCCTCTTTCTCTCTCTCTCTCTCTCTGCTCCTTGCTCACTTATGCCCTCTCTCTCAAAAAACATTTTAAAAAAAGATTTAAAAAATCTACTCTGAATATAAATGGACTAAATGTTCCAATCAGAAGACACAGGGTGTCAGAATAAATTTAAAAAACAAAACAAAAACAAGTCCCATCTATATGCTACTTACAAGAGGCTCATTTTAGACCTAAAGACACCTGCAGATTGAAAGTGAAGGAGTGGAGAAACAATTATCACGCAAATGGATGTCAAAAGAAAGTCTGAGTAGCAATACTTATATTGGACAAACTAGACTTTTCTGTTCTTGTATTGTTTTTGTGCAGCTTTGGGATTAGGGTAGTCCTGGCCTTACAGAATCATTGTGAACATGTTCCTTCTATTCCAATATTTGTAAGATTTTGATAAAGATTGTTACTAATTATATATTTTTTAAATGTTTGGAAGAATTCACCAATGAAACCATGCAGTCTTAGGCTTTTCTGTGCTAGGAGATTTTTGATTCCTATTCAATTTTCATTCTTGTTATTGGTCTAAGAAAATTTCCTACTTCTTAGATTCATGATTCAATCTTGGTAACATGTGTTTTTAGGAATTATCTGGATTTTTTTTTCATACTGATTTGTTGGTATATAATTGTTCATAATAATCTGTTACCATACTATATATCCCTATGGTTATCAGTTGTATTGTTTTCTCTTCCATTTCTCATTTTGGCTTTTGAGTCTTTTTTTTTTTTTAATGTACTTAAAGTATTGACAATTTTATTTTTTTTTTAGAAAAACTGGTCATTACTTTCAATGTTATTATTTATTCTGGTCTCTTATTTCTGATTTTTTTTTTAAGTCCATCCATTTGAGAGAGACAGAGACAGCACAAATGGGGGAGTGGTAGAGGCAGAGGGAGACAGAGAGAATCCCAAGCAAGCTCCGCCCTACCAACACAGAGCCCAACATGAGTGAGGCTCGAGCCCACAAAGCCATGAGATCATGACCTGAGCCTAAACCAAGAATGGGATGCTTAATCAGTGGAGCTACCCAGGCACCACTATTTCTGATTTTCCTTTGTTATTTCCTTCCTCTACTAAATTTCAGCTATTTTTTTTTCTTTTTCTGGTTCCTTGTGGTATAACGTTGTTTATTTGAACTTTATTTCCTTAATTAAAGCATTTATAGCATAAATATCACTCTAATATCTGCTTTTGCTGCATCCCTTACATTTTGGAATATTGTTTTCATCTTCTTTTGGTTTGAGACATATTTTGATTTGCTGCTTGATTTCTTAATTTGCCTGTTTGTGCAGTAGTATGTTGTATTTTTTTAGGAGTATGTTAGCTAATATTTATATTATTTAATATTTACATTGTATATATTTCAGCTTTACTGTTGATTTTTAATTTGTACCATCATGGTTGGAAAATATACTTGGTCTGATTTCAATCTTCTTAAATTTTCAAAATTTGTTATGTCTCTTTTTATGTGATTTAACCAGGGGATTCATCTGTGTATCCTTGAAAAAAATGTGTATTCTATTTTTCGTGGATGGAGTGTTTTATACATATCTTTCAGAACCAGGTATTCTGAAGTAAGCTTCAAGTAACAAATGTTCTTTTTGAAAAACTGATAACTTTACTCAGGGTACTCATTTAAAATGGAGCATAGCCGAGGGGAGGTGGACAGGGGAATGCGTGAAATAGATGAAGGAGATTAAGAGAGCACACTTATGATGAACACTGAGTAATTGTTGAATCATAGTGTACATCTTAATGTAATATAATACTGTATGTTAACTATGCTGAAACTAAATTTTAAAAACTTAATAAAAAATAGAATAAATCAAAATTTAAAACAAATCCAGGTCAGAATTACTTATTATCCCTTCTGCTCTCTCATCTTTGTTCCAATCACTATGAATGAGACAAGGAGAAAATGTTAAGGACCCTCAAGGCACTGTTATTTTTCAAACTGTAGATCTCAATAGTTAATTTATACAACTAATGCTAATTTATCTGTTTTCTGTTAATTCTACATAAAACTGTTTGCAGGATGGAAATGGGGCTTGTGATAGGACCAACTACCCAACAGGTCATCTATTTTCAGATACATCCTTGACGTTTTTCCAAAAAAAAAAAAAAAAAAAGAGAGAGAGAGATACATAACAGTAATCTAGGTTCTTAGATTGCAGATGGCAAGGGCTGGTTTTCACTGAAATTAGGAGTAATTAATGATGCTTAAGGAATATACCAAGAAAGAAGGAGGAAAGAGCAAAATAGAGGTTCTCAAAGACTGAGGCCAAGCCAAGCCTATAAAAATGAAAGATCTTCCTTTGATAAGAAATGCCTACCTCATGGAGGTACTGAAACCAAGGAGAACTGTCAACTGATGGACAGTATATTATATAGTTATCCATAAATCAGATGTAAGACTTATATACCTATCTGCCAAATGCAAATAGTGATTATGGTCTAGTGCAGAAGTAAATGGAATGCCCTCCCACCTATTGCTTAACACAAAGGATCATTAAGAATTCCTCATGATATTATATTTCAGTATATATATATGTGTGTGTGTGCATGTAACTGTGTATAATTTTATATTTAAGTGGTTTCCATATCAACAGAGGTAGTTTGATCTAGGTGACAGTAACAGTACAAAGATTGACTACAGCGAAAAAATTAAATAGATTAGTATCTCAGCCTTCTTGAGTTTAGACGAGTTACTTAACTTACATATTAACCTTTGAAAATGAAGAGAACCTTTTGGGGGACCACAGATTTTAAGACCAATAACTGAAGTTCTAGGGTCTTTGATTTACTTTTGTTTTTTTTCTAATAGATAACTGGCATTTTGGCAGAAAAGACTTGCCAGAATTATCAAATGAAAACACAGAGTGGAAGGCTAAATTTGAATTTAAGATAATGAATAATGTTTAATATATGTATGTCCCAAATTATTCATTGTTGTTCTGAAATTCAAATTTAACTGAGTGCCCTATATTTTAGCTGGCAACTGTATGCTCTTGTTTCATGAGACTCTTTATCTGTACATTCCACTTCTTAAATGCTTATCTACCATACCATTAACCGCAGATAGATACTCCATGTTTACCTGCTCTCCTTGCTGGACAACTGCATTCTTGCTCCCTGTTCTAGTCTGACAGCTGGTTCTAGTCCCATGGATTGACAACCCTCACTTGGAACCCGGAACTCATTTACTCAGAGTTAATCAACCTTGTTAACCTTGTTTTGTTGTTGTTGTTGTTGTTTTGTTTTGTTTTGTTTTTATTACCCATTACTGTGATTGTTTAAATCATGTGTTTTTTTTGTATTTACTAACAACTCCCAACTTGCATATTTTTAACATTGCAGTTGCGCCATATTATGTGTTTATTTACTAGGCTTCTTACAAAACCACAAACTACTGTAATATCTAAGATATTTTTGTTTCCCCAAAACCATTTATTGCTCCTTGGAGGCAATATTTTCCCCATTGAGAATGCATGCATTAACCCCTAAAGAGATCTTACCCTGGGCTACTGAGTAGATCTGCCTCAACAGGAAATATTTCATATTTCGGCTGCAGAAAAAAGGAAATCATCTCCTATCTCACCCAACTGTCTCCCTTTCCCCCCACCCCAAAAAAGAGCAACATTATACTACACACATCTGGAGTAAATTTTCCATATGCCAAATACCTGAGACCTCTGTAAGAGGTCATTTCTAAAGTATACAGAGACTCACAAAAGGAAGAGAATCTACCGATGCTGTGATTCAGAATACCCTTTTTTGAACATCCTAATCTTTTAAATTGCAAGTTTTGAAATCTTTGAAAATTCAAGCTTTTAATTCTTTTGAATAAGCAATTGAAAAATAAAATTGGAAAGACTTAGATTTTGAAATAAACAGTTTATAAAGATAACATTTTTTTCATGGTTCATTTTACTAGTGACACATGTATTTATCAGCTTGCCATATGTTGGCACAGATGTGATGGTTCTGTCCAAATCTCTACAGATTTTTCTTCTCTGCTCAGAAACACTTTTCAATGTGGGAGCAGAGTGCCTTTGTGCTCTGTTAGGCCATGGTATAGGGTTAGCATATGCTCTCCAATATTTCTTGGCAAGACTGGCAACCACTATCTATTTACTTATGAGGTACTTTCCCATAGTTTTGTTTTGGTTTGTTTGGTTTTTGTTTTGTTTCATTCTGGTGTACATGTGGTTTGTTTGTTTGTTTTTAAAGGCTGTGGCAGGTTTAAATAGTATTTTTTAAATGGGCATGGCAAATACTCTTATTTATTTACATTTTAGATCAAATTTAATAGCATTATACTGTCTCTCTTGTAGAAATATATGATGTCCTTTACCCCTTGCTTACCTGTTACCTACTTAAAAATCACTTATTTCAACTGAGATCTTTATTTTCAATTTTTATATACAAAAAAACTGAATATATTTACTGTATACAATGATATTTAGAGAAATGAGTAATACCACACATGAAACCATCACCATGATTAAGGTAACAGATACATCCAGAAGTTTCCTATACCTCTTTGTGTGTGTGTGTGTGTGTGGTAAGAACTTAACATGAGCTCTATCTTCTTAGCAAATTTTAAAGTGCATATTACAATTCTGTTGATTATAGCCATTAGGTTGTAAAGAAAATCTCCAGAACTAATTAACCTTGCATAACTAAAACTTCAGACTAACTGAACCACCACTCCTATTTTTCTTTCACATGACTCCTGGTAAACACCATTCTATTCTCTGCTTCTACAGGTTGACTATTTTAGCAGATGTGGAATTGGTGTATCATATGGTAGTTCTATTTTTAATTTTTTGAGAAATCTCCATTTTTTTCCACAGTAGCTGCACTATTTAACATTCTCACCAACAACATATAAGGGGTTCCAATTTATCCGCATCTTTGCCAACACTTGTTTTTTTGTTCACTTTGTTTTTTGATTAGAGTGATTCTAGTTTTGAGGTGGTATCTTGTGGTTTTTACTTGCATTTACTTGATAATTAGTGATCTTGAGAATCTTCTCATATATCTGTTCGCTTTTATATATCTTCTTTTGGAGAAATGTCTATTCAAGTACTTTTCCCACATTTCAATGGTTTTTTGTTGACTACAGAGTTGTAAAAGTTCCTTATATTTTTTGGATTAACCTTTTATCAGACAGTGTTTTACAAATATTTTATTTCATTCCATAGATTGCTTTTTCACTCCAAATATATTACAAAGCTACAGTAATTAAAACAGTATGATACTGCCATAAAGACAGGCATATAGATCAATGGAACAGAATACAGCACCCAGAATTAAACCCACATATATTTAGTTATGGAATAGTCTCTTCAACAGATGAGAAAGTTTGGAAAATTTAACTGCCTCATGCAAAATAATGAAATTTGACCCTATCTTACATCATGCACAAAAATAAACTCAATATAATTAAAGACACAAATGTAAGATCTAAAAATATAAAGCTCCTTAAAAACAAATACGGGGAAAGCTTCTCTAACAATGGTCTTGGAAATGATTTTCTGGCAATGATATGACCCCAAAAGCAGAAGCAAAAAAGTAAAAATACACAAGTGGTACAACATCAAACTAAAAAGCTTACCATTATTTCTTTCTACTTCCTTTATACTGAAACTAAATCCTTTCCCACTGCCTCTCACATTCTTCCTTCAGTTTGACATAGTACATGAGAAATGTATCACTTCTCTGTCATCAGTCAGATGGGCAATATTATAAATTATTTGACCATGTAACTGGGGAGAGCTGGGGATGAGGACATGCTAAGTAACCCAGAAGCAATAACAAGAATGCTAGCCTGGCTTCTCTGTCATAGAACCTGATCCACTGTTCTGCAGACAAGTGAAGAAGCTGGTAAAGGTTTGGTAGAGTAGCAAAAAGTGTGTTTGGGATGCTTAAACTACTTTTTTTAATGAAAAATAAAGGCACATCAAATTATTGCAAGGAGGCCTGCTATCTTCTTCTACTATGTTCATTGTAACCTTGTGACTTTCCTGTGTTAACAATGGAGCAAACTGGAAAATATTTAAGTTTTTTTTATTTTTCTTCTTTGGGGATGGATGGTCAACAGTCAGTCTAAGGTGCAATGTGACAACAGCAACATAACAAGCTGCTAGAAAAAACATAGAAGGCTAAAAGGAAGTATAGGAGATCAGTATGTAAATACAGATACCCAGAACACAGAGAACAGCCAGAATCTCATTCACACAGTAGCACAGAGAACTATTTCAAATATTATATAGGTGATTTTTATCTGACTAAACTTATTAAGAGATATCAAACCTCTTAGTGTTTGAATTGAGATTCCATTTACTGAGAGTCAGTTGTCAAGAGGGTTGCAAGACTTAGACTAGAACCCAGAGCACCCAGTGTTGAGCAAATTATCCATTAATTAATTTATTCATCAAATATTTTTGAATGGCTAACTGGGTCAGTAACTGGGTCAGTTACCGAGAACATTTAAGTTTCTATATATAATAGACACGGATCTTGACAGAATGGAACTTGAGATATCATCTTGAGAAAATAAGGATGAAGATCCTATTTTTAGACAGAAGTGCAGAATAGGAGAAACAAAAACAAACAAATCAATCCAATATTCAAACTGCGACACAGTATCAGGAAGCATATTTGTGGCTAAATCACTTAAGTATCAGGGGCACTTGATGGCTCAGTCTGTTAAGCATCCAACTTCAACTCAGGACATGATCTCATAGTTCCTGAAATCTAGCCCCAAATCAGGCTCTCTGTTGTCAGCACAGAACCCCCTTCAGATCCTCTGTCTCTCTCTGTCTCTCTCTGTCTCTCTGTCTCTCTCTCTCTCTCTCTCTCTCTCTCTCTGCCTCTCCCTGCTCATTCCCTCTCTCTCTCAAATAAACTTAAAAAAAATTAAAGTAAATAAATAAATCACTTAAATATCATACTGAATTTACATGGCTGTTTCTTTTATGAAAAACTTGATTCTTCATATTATTATGAAGAATGGCATTATTTTCCTTCTCATCCCATTTCGAATAATATATTGGCCTAATGCTGACAGGTGTGTGTTACTAACAAATTCTCAAGAAACAAAACAAAAAAAACCAGATTTGTAGCTTTTGTAAATTTAGTGGTAAATACTCCTACCATGATCTATTATAATCCACTAATACTGCTGGCACAGGTCCTGAAATCATAGCAGTCCGTTCACAGAGAACCACACAGTGTGTTACAGAACGTTACTGAATGCTGACCTCTTAATGCCTGATTGGCCTCTCAGCTATTAAAAGAACTTACCAAATCTTTGGAATTTACCCTTGAAAACTAATGGTATTAAAATCTTACCTTTGGATAGGTCTTACTCTCAGTAGCTTTTCTAGTTCTGGAGGAAAGAAGAATGTAGACACATTCACACTTACCTTATTTCCTTTCAATTTGCTAACTTTACTTCAGGGTTTATGCTAGAGTTGGAATTGGGGCTTGAACTCCAGGTAGTTAACTGACCAAAACAATAGAAAGAAGACATATTTGGGACTACAGACCCGTATCTATCCATATTTATTACTCCATAAAATAAAGGCAAATCTAGATATACATAGTGTATGTATCTCGAATAATCATGACAATTATTCTGAATACTTAATAAGTCCATATTATTACATGTCAAAATATATAGTGGAATCATAATTGGAATATATTAATTTAATACTTCATATCTCCATGTCTTTGCAGGCACACAGAAATTTCAAATAAGGCCTTATAAATTCAGGTACTGGTTATCAAATATAAGATGTAGGTTAACTTATGTCTGGAATAGATTTAGTTTACTACTTATCTGTTAAAGAAATATAGAGGGAAAGAAAACATGGAGGATAAAGGTTGTAAGTAAAAAAAAAAATTAAACCTATTAATTTGTAAAAATGTAAAAAAAAAATCTGTGGATTTTCTATTATTCATGTCCCCATTACAATGGGTAATCAAGAACTGACTACATTGTAATTAGAACTGAAGTTGAACAACACATCAAACAATTCATAATTTATATTATAATATACCTCATCAACCCACTAAATATATATTAATAGGGCATTCAAAACCATGCATTTGGCATTTCAAAGGAAGCTTCCCACATCTGGGGTGATTTGGAATAAATTATCTAGTGCCCTCTCTGTCTTTCAACTATTTTTGGTGAGTTCTATTTTGCATAATATTGCAATCAGCTTTTGAGTAGAAAATGTTAATGTAGTGGAAGGGGGTAATCTTCATCTCTGGACAATTCCAAAGAAAATAATACAATCAAGAAAAGAATAGAGAAACCAAATTTTGAGGTAATTAGCAGAATAAATGAATGTTGATAAATGTTGAGATTATTCAAAAATTATAGGTTTTAACTAACATTTGATTTTAAAATTTTCAGTTTTTAAAAGCAGAATTTCACTGAACTTGTCTCATGAAATTTTATTTAGCTATACTTCCATAATATTATAATAGACCACTGTAATAGTACTTCAATCTATTTATTTGATACTGAGAAATATTCTGATTCATCTGAATTTAGGAGTAACATTAATCATTATGCACTTCTGAGATATAATACTGGCAAAAGCTTGAGATGATGTATACTTGTTCCAATTTGCATAAAATAGTAAATGAGATGGGTTCTGGAAACTGGGAAGCTTGATGCTAAATGCCAACATCATTTCAGAATTCATTATTAATCAGATTATTTGTAGGTACTTTGGGTAAAAAAAGCCATAGTCAAAAGGTATTGTTAAGAACTATTAAAGACAAAGAAGGAAAACTCAATTCATTTTATTTTTTGATATGGTGCTGGAATAATCAGATGAATTGGGTAGTTGAATGAGGATAGATGTGAGAACAAGGAATTAAATGTTAGAATTATTGTATTTTTATTTAGCAAGTTTAAAATATCTCTTTTAAATACTGAGAGAAATATGAACTCAGTTACAATTATAATCATAGAAGCTATTGTTTATGAAGCTCAACTTCTGTTCCAGTGATTATTTCAGTGTTTTTTTAATATAATCTAATCCAAACAACATTCCTAGGATATAAAGTATTGTTATTCATTCTTATTTGAAAGATAGGAAATTGAGGTTTAGAGTCACAAAGTGTCCTGCTAAAGGTCAATTAGCTGTCAAAAAAAAGAGCCTGGTTTAAAACACAAGAAGTCTGAAACTAGCATCTATGCTAACTGGCAAGCTGTTCAGTAAGAGAAATACTAAACCTAGAAGTCATATATACATCCTTGAAAGAAGTGGAGGAAAGATCATATCTTTCTTTATTCACTATAGAAAACACAACAAAAATAAATACATAAAAATAACAAAAAGAACAAATTTGAAGATATGATTTTTTTTTTATCTGATTGTGGACAGAGTATAGATCTATCCAACAAAGAAATGAGTTTCTTTCCAAAGTAGCAAAGTCCTTATCCTGTGAATTATTCAAAGGGATTGCCTTGACCATCAGATATAATGTGGACAATCTCTCCCTGCATTGGGAGGAATGCTCATTTTTCTAAGAAAAAAAATGCACTTGAGGACCTAAATTTTTTAAAAACTTACTGATGTTAAGACATTACTTTTTAGATAATTTGGATAATTTATAGATAATTTCTAAAAAATTACTGATGCTAAGACTGATGCTAAATTTCATTTCATTTTTTTCTCTATAGGCAATAGCATTCATCAAACTTAAATGTAAAGATATGCCCACATATTAAGTAGAAAAGGACAAGTTTATTACTGATTACTTGAAGAAATCTAAGCAAGAAATAGCAACAAATTTGTCTTTCCTTTACATCTTTTAGCCTCAAAAATAGCAGTAGTTACTTATTCTGAGGATATTGATTTTGAGTCATTTATCACTGTGATAAATGTGTATATATATATCATGTACATATCATGTCTATACAACAACTCATCTCTAGTTTCATTCTGAAATATTAGTAGATGGGTGAATGATGTAACCCAGAAGACAAAAAGGATATGAAGACTACAAATTACTACAAAATATCACAAAAGTTATTATGATTCATTTTATTTTCACTTAGCATAATTTCTGGCTCAGAGTATGTAAATGGATTGTTTCTTAAACAATACGCCTCTATGAATGTAATACCATTTGATAAGCTGGAAGTGTTTTATTTCTTAATCTGACTAGAGAATTGTACTGTTGGTATGATTTTATCTATTGCTATACACTCATATGTTATTTTATCTGTTTTCCAAAGGTAGTACTTCATAAAGTATGTTTCTTCAAGGTTTGACTCCTAAATATATTCATTTTGTACACTTTTTTATTTCCATTGACCACAGGGTGATTTTGATAAGTGCTGTCATTATCTTTCAAGAGGATATCTTCTGATTCTTTTTTGAATAAGAGAATAGCATTCAAATGTGTCCTACAAAGCATACACATGCAGTGAAGCTCTGTATGCAGGTACTGATGCAATGAACAAGTCAACAAAAACAACAAACCAGATAAATTATTATCATGCACAATTGTTGAAATGCTGGAAATTGTACTGACCCAAAGTATATTTTTTAAGTTTGTTTGTTTGTTTGTTTATTTATTTAGGGCACAAGTGGGGAAGGAGCAAAGAGAGAGGAAGAGAGAGAATCCCAAGCAGGCTCCACACCACCAACACAGAACCCAATGCAGGGCTTGAACTCACAAATTGCAAGATCATGACCTGAGCTGAAGTTGGATGCTTACCTGACTGAGCCACCCAGGCATTCCACAAAGCACATTCTTATAACTGCTAATTAAGTGCATCTAATATTTAAAACAATTAGGTAGGCAAACATGCATATAAGGTCATCTGCTAATATTTTTAGTCTACCTTTTATTCTAGCAAAGCCAAATATTTTTCTTATAAATATATCAAATTTAGGTGTATGTTTCCAGACAACAACATGCTACAACTACAGGGAATATACTCATGAACATAAAGAAGATTTTATTATTTATTCATTTTTACATGTATTTGTTTCCATCTTTCTTGAAATCTATTCTCATAGATTCTTTATTTTTCAGATTAGCAAAATACCTATCCCTTATATTTTTAGGAAATATATAAATCCCTTATAATTTATTAAAGCACATCATAGACTACGACACAGTCATTCTGGATGATGACAAAAAAATGCAGACTTGGGGGATTAACTCACATATGTTTAATCCAGGTGTCTGAGGTGGAGGCATCACAACCTATAGTTTGAATAGGAATACCAGGTAATCTTTCTACATTATGAAATTCCAAGCCCATAGGTTCAATGCTTTTAAAAATTCATTCCAGTGTTGTAATACACACCTTATTAAACAGAAATTCTAGCTAATTTTTCATATCCTTACCTTTTACTTTTTACAAAATATGTGTCTTCCAAGAAATGTGTATCTTCCACTATGGAGACTGGTGGAACTTTAACCAGTTATAATGGTCATATGTTTTTCTGGCTTCTCCCTTGAAAATTATTGTGCCACCTTCACTTTTTTTTAATGTTTATTTATTTTTGAGAGAGAGACAGAAGGCAAGTGGGAAAGGGGCAGAGAGAGAAGGTGACATAGAATCCAAAGCAGGCAACAGGATCTGAGCTGTCAGGACAGAGCCCCACGTGGGGCTCAAACTCACAAGCCATGAGATCATGACCTGAGCTGAAGTCAGATGCTTAACCAATTGAGCTACCCAGGTGCCCCTGTGCCACAATCACTTTAAAAACAATAATTTCTAAGTGGGGGAGCCAAGGTGGCAGAACAGCATGGAAGTTTTTTGTGTGTATCGCATCCATGAAATATAGCCAGACCAAAACTAAACGATCGTACACACCTAGAAAACTGATTTGAGGATTAACACAACAATCTGCACAACCTGAACCACAGAATTCAGCAGGTACACGGTGCGGAGAGGTGAACGTGGGGAGAGAGAAGCAGCGGAGGGCAGGGAGCCGCTTTTGCGTGAGGAGAGAGGAGGGAGATGGGGGGGGGATATACAGGAAAAGCACCCCTCCCCAAAAGCAGCTAGAAAGACTAAACTAAAAAGAGAGAAAGGAGAAAGGAGAGGGTTTAAATTCCATTAAGACTGTAAACAAGGGGAGCGCAAAGGCTGCAACTCCGCAGCTCAATACCTGGCAGTGCTCTGGTGGGAAGGGCGAATCCCCAGGAGCACAGTGGGGTCCGGGAGGTTCTTAGGCCACATGGGGAAAAGCGGTTCCACTGCTGGAAGGACATTTGGTAGAGACTGTTGAGGCCACCTGGTCCCAGCAGACCCCAGAGAACAGCCACATTCGCTGGTGCTGGAACAAGGTCATTATGGGTGAAGCCTGGTGCCAGATGTGTGTTGTAATTTTCCATGATACCTGAAATGCTGCTGCTACACTATCTCGTGAACTTTTTCTGGGGCGGGCTGGCACCTGGCCGCAGTCTCTGGGCATTGGCGGCAGCACAGTCCCATGAACTTTCCTGGGTGCAGCCGGCATTTGAACATTGCTCAGTGAGACCCTCCACAGAGGGGTGGAACGGGTCAAAGCCACAGTCCCTCAGAAGTAAGGGGCTGGGGAAAACAGCCGCATCTGAGACAAAACTTGGGAGAGAGGTACTACCTGGGGCTTGGTGACAGACAGTGTAAAAGCAGGGAGTAGACAAACTGAAGACAGAGGACGGGTGCATGATTGCTGATTGGGGAGAACAGAGTTCCAATACTAGAGAGTGGATAGCTGGGTGACACCATTTTCACCGCTCCCGCACATGCGCATATGCACCTAGGAGCACCACAGCAATCTAGCAGCGCCATCTGGTGGAGAGCAGAGCCATTACACTGAGCCCTGCCCAACTGGGCCCACCTTGCTCTTCAAGAACCCAAGTCTCACCTCATGCTTACATTATGGACTATAAAGCACTTCATAGTCTGACTTCTAGAGGAAAACAAAGTAATTTCAGTCATATTTCAATCTGTTAGCAGGTCCATCTATTCAATTTTCTTTCTTTTTTTTCTTTTATTCACTTCTTTTCTTTTTCTTGAATAGAGAAAGTGAAAAAAATCATTTTTATTTTCAATTTTTTAAAAATATTTTCTTTAATTTTTATTACTATATTTTTAACTTTTGCGTAAATTTTTTCAAATTCTATTTTACTTCCACATTATATTTTAGTCTACTACAGTGTATTCATTTTTTCAAATTTTCAATTTCCTTTTTCTCTTTTCCTTTTTTCTCTCTTTTTTTCTTGAATACAGAAAGAGAAAAAATCATTTTTATTTTCAATTTTTACTAAAAATATTTTTCTTTAATATTTTTCTACTATATTCTTTACTTTTGTGAATTTTTTTCAAATTCTATTTCCATCATTTCATTTTAAAGAATGAATGCACTACTTTAGTGTATTCATTTTTTTCAAATTTGCAAACGATTTCCTTTTCTTGTTTTTTTTTCCCATTTTTTTTTAATAACCTATCAAGCCACTTTCAACAGCCAGACCAAAACACACCTAGGATCTAGCATCATTTATTCGATTTTTGTGTATGTGTGTGTTTAATTTTTCAATTTTAATATTTTTTTTAATTTTATTTTTTTATTTTAATTTTTTCTGCCTCATTAATTCCTTTTCTCTCTTCAAAATGACAAAACGAAGGAATTCACCTCAAAAGAAAGAGAAGGAAGAAACGACAACCAGGGATTTAACCAACACAGACACAAGCAAGATGTCTGAACTAGAATTTAGAATTATGACAATAACAATACCAGCTGGAGTCGAAAGTAGATTAGAATCCCTTTCTGCGGAGATAAAAGAAGTAAAAACTAGTCAGGATGAAATAAAAAAAATGCCATAACTGAGCTGCAATCACAGATGGATGCCACGGCACCAAGGATGGATGAGGCAGAACAGAGAATCAGTGATATAGAGGACAAACTTATGGAGAACAATGAAGCAGAAAGAAAGAGGGAGATTAAGGCAAAAAGAGCATGATTTAAGAATTAGATAAATCAGTGACTCATGAAAAAGGAACGACATCAGAATCATAGGGGTCCCAGAAGAGGAAGAGAGAGAGATAGGGGCAGAAGGGTGATGTCAGAAAATCACAGTGGAAAACTTTCCTAACCTGGGGAAAGACACAGACATCAAAATTCAGGAAGCACAGAGGACCCCCATTAGATTCAACAAAAACTGACAATCAATAAGGCGTATCAGAGTCAAATTCACAAAATACTCAGGGAAGGAGAGAATCATGAAAGCAGCAAGGGAAAAAAAAGTCCTTAACCTATAAGGGAAGACAGATCAGGTTTGCAGCACACCTATCCACAGAAACTTGCCAGGCCAGAACGAGTTGCAGGATATATTCAGTGTGGTGAATCAGAAAAATAGGCAGCCAAGAATTCTTTACCCATTAAGGTTGTCATTCAAAATAGAAGGAGAGATAAAAAGTTTCCCAGACAAACAAAAATTAAAGGAGTTTGTGACCACTAAACCAGCCCTGCAAAAAATTTTAGGGGGGACACTCTGAGGAGAGAAAAGATGAATGAATGAATGAATGAATGAATAAATAAATACCAAAAGCTACAAAAATTAGAAAGGACCAGAGAACACCGCCAGAAACTCCAATTCTACAAACAACATAATGGCAATAAATTCATATCTCTCAGTACTCACTCTTAATGTCAATGGACTCAATGCTCTAATCAAAAGACACAGGGTAAAAGACTGGATAAGAAAACAAGATCCATCTATATGCTGTTTACAAGGGACCCACTTTAGACCTAACGACACCTTCAGATTGAAAGTAAGGGGATGGAGAACCATCTATCATGCTAATGGTCAACAAAAGAAAGATGGGGTAGCCATACTTACATCAGACAATCTAGACTTTAAAATAAAGACTGTATCAAGAGATGCAGAAGGACATTTTATCATAATCAAGGGGTCTATCCACCAAGAAGACCTAACAATTGTAAACATTAGGCACCAAATGTGGCAGCACCAAATATGTAAATCAATTAATCACAAACATAAACTCATTGATAGTAATACCATAATAGTCGGAGACTTAAACACCCCACTCACAGCAATGGACAGATCATCTAATCAAAAAATCAACAAAGAAACAATGACTTTGAATGACACACTGGACCAGATGGACTTAACAAATATTTTCAGAACACTTCATCCTAAAGCAGCTGAATATACATTCTTCTCCAGTGCACATGGAATGTTCTCCAGAATAGACCACATACTGGGACACAAATCAGCCCTAAGCAAGCACAAAAAGATCGAGATCATAGCGTGCATATTTTCAGACCACAACACTATGAAACTTGAAATCAACCACAAAAAAAAAAATTTGGAAAGGTAACAAATACTTGGAGACTGAAGAACATCATACTAAAGAATGAATGGGCTAATCAACAAGTTAAAGAGGAAATTAAAAAGTATATGGAAGCCAATGAAAATGATAACACCACAACCCAAAACCTCTGGAACGCAGAAAAGGCAGTCATAAGAGGAGAGTATATAGCAATCCAGGCCTTCCTAAAGAAGGAAGAAAGATCTCAGATATACAACCTAACCTTATGCCTTAAAGAGCTGGAAAAGGAACAGCAAATCAAACCTAAAACCAGCAGAAGAAAGGAAATAATAAAGATTAGAGCAGAAATTAATGCTTTTGAAACAAACAAGCAAAAACACAGAACAGATCAATGAAATAAGAAGCTGGTTCTTTGAAAGAATTAACAAAATTGATACACCGCTAGCCAGTTTAATAAAAAATAAGAAGGAAGGGACCCAGATAAACAAAATAAGAAAGAAAGAGGAAAGATCACAACCAACACAGTAGAAATAAAAACAATAATAAGAGAATATTATGAGCAATTATATGCCAATAAAATAGGCAATCTGGAAGAAATGGACAAATTCCTAGAAACATATCCACTACCAAAACTGAAACAGGAAGAAGTATGAAATTTGAACAGAACCATAACCAGTAAGGAAATCGAATTAGTAATCAAAAATCTCCCAAAAAACAAGAGTCCAGGGCCAGATGGCTTTCCAGGGGAATTCTACCAAACATTTAAGGAAGAGTTAACACCTATTCTCCTGAAGCTGTTCCAAAAACTAGAAATGAAAGGAAAACTTCCAAATTCATTCTATGAATCCAGCATTACCTTGATTCCAAAAGCAGACAGAGACCCCACTAAAAAGGAGAACTATAGACCAATTTCCCAGATGAACATGGATGCAAAAATCCTCAACAAGATATTAGCCAACTGGATCCAACAATACATTAAAAAAGTTATTCGCCACGACAAAGTGGGATTCATACCTGGGATGCAGGGCTGGTTCAATATCCGCAAAACAATTAATGTGATTCATCACATCAATAAAAGAAAGGACAAGAACCATATGATCCTCTCAGTAGATGCAGAGAAAGCATTTGACAAAATACAACATCCTTTCTTCATAAAAACCCTCAAGAAAGTAGGGATAGAAAGATCATACCTCAAGATTTTAAACGTCATATATATGAACGACCCAATGCTAACATCATCTTCAATGGGGAAAAACTGAGCTATACCCCTTAGGTCAGGAACAAGACAAGGATGTCCACTCTCGCCACTGTTATTCAACAGAGGATTGGAAGTCTTAGCCTCTGCAATCAGACAACGTGAAGAAATAAAAGGCATCCAAATCAACCAGGAGGAGGTCAAACATTCACTCTTCACAGATGACATGATACTCTATATGGAAAACCCAAAAGATTCCACCAAAAAACTGCTAAAACTGATTCATGAATTCGGCAAAATTGCAGGATATACAAGCAATGCACAGAAATCGGTTACATTGCTATACACCAACAATGAAGTGACAGAAAGAGAAATCAAGAAATCGGTCCCATTTACAATTACACCAAAAACCATAAAACACCCAGGAATAAATCTAACCAAAGAGGTGAAAATCTATACAACGAAAACTATAGAAAGCTTATAAAAGAAATTGAAGACACCAAAAAATGGAAAAAGATTCCATGCTACTGCATAGGATGAACAAATATTGTTAAAATGTCAATACTACCCAAAACAATCTACATATTCAATGCAATCCCTATCAAAATAACACCAGCATTCTTCACAGAGCTAGAAAAAATAATGCTAAAATTTGTATGGAATCGGAAAAGACCCCGAATAGCCAAAGCAATCTTGAAAAAGAAAACCAAAGCAGGAGGCATCACAATCCCGGACTTCAAGCTGTACTACAAAGCTGTAATCATCAAGACAGTATGGTACTGGCACAAGAACAGACACTCAGATCAATGGAACAGAATAGAGAACCCAGAAATGGACCCACAAACGTATGGCCAACTAATCGTTGACAAAGAAGGAAAGAATATCCAATGGAATAAAGACAGTCTCTTCAGCAAGTGGTGCTGGGAAAACTGGACAGTGACATGCAGGAGAATGAGCCTGGACCACTTTCTTAGGCCATACACAAAAAAAACTCAAAATGATGAAAGACCTCAATGTAAGACAGGAAGCCATCAAAATCCTTGAGGAGAAAGCAGGCAAAAACCTCTTGATCTTGGCTGCAGCAACTTCTTACTCAGCACGTCTCTGGAGGCAAGAGAAACAAAAGCAAAAATGAACTACTGGGACCTCATCAAAATAAAAAGCTTCTGCACAGTGAAGGAAACAATCAGCAAAACTAAAAGGCAACTGAAAGAATGGCAGAAGACATTTGCAAATGACATATCAGATAAAGGGTTAGTATCCAAAATCTATGAAGAACTTGTCAAAATCAACACCCCAAAAAAATAATCCAGTGAAGAAATGGGCAAAAGACATGAATAGACACTTCTCCAAAGAAGACATCTAGGTGGCCAACCAACACATGAAAAATGCTCAATGTCACTCATCATCAGGGAAATACAAATCAAAACCTCAATGAGATACCACCTCATACCTGTCAGAATGGCTAACATTAACAACTTGGGCAAAAACAGATGTTGGCGAGGATGTGAAGAAAGAGGATCTCTTTTGCACTGTTGGTGGGAATGAAAGCTGGTGCAGCAATTCTATAAAACAGTATGGAGGTTCCTCAAAAAACTAAAAATAGAATTACCCTATGACCCAGCAATTCACTACTAGGCATTTATCCAAGGGATACAGGTGTGCTGTTTCGAAGGGACACGTGCATCCAATGTTTATAGCAGAACTATTAACAATAGCCAAAGTATGGAAAGACCCCAAATGTCCATCCATGGATGAATGGATAAAGAAGATGTGGTATATATGCACAACGGAGTATTACTCGGCAATCAAAAAGAATGAAATCTTGCCGATTGCAATTACGTGGATGGAACTGGAGGGTATTGTGCTCAGTGAAATTAGTCAGTCAGAGAAAGACAAAAATCATGTGACTTGACTCATATGAGGACTTTAAGAGACAAAACAGATGAACATAAGGGAAGGGAAACAAAAATAATATAAAAACAGGGAGGGGGAGAAAACAGAAGAAACTCATAAATATGGAGAACAAACTGAGGGTTACTGGAGGGGTTGTGGGAGGGGGAATGGGCTAAATGAGTAAGGGGCACTAAGGAATCTACTCCTGAAATCGTCACACTAAATGCAAACTAATTTGGATGTAAATTTTAAAAACATTAAATTAAAAAAAACAAAGAAAGAAAGAAGAAGAAAGAAAAAAAGAAAATGTTTCCAACACACCAAAATGTGCAGACAGCAATATACCAGTTACCAGCTACCAAGATTTAATAAATGCTATTTTCCAAAATAATAATAATAATTTCTAAAATACCTCTTTCTGTGGAAGAGCTTATAAAATCTCCTTAAGAGGGTTGGCATTTTTTAAATAAAGAAAATAGGAAAACATTTCTTGTTTATTAATCTTTATCAATACCTATCATTCGTTATAAAAACTGAGTAAAACTTTGTTTTAATGCAAAAAATATCCCAAAACAAATATAACAAACAGTAGTGTTATTTTGTTTGATTTCTCAGTAATGTATCTGAAACCTTCCCTTCTCTTTTCATCCAGCATTAAAAATGCATACTAAAGATTGTTTAGTTCAATAATTGACAATAATTTAAAATTGCATGCTGTACAACACAAGCCAGGTGCAAGGTACTAATTGTGTCATTTTCCTATAATTAATGAATGTTTCATTTTCCTGGGTGATAATATACATAGATATAGATATTAACACATTATTTACATACATGTGTATATAAACATATATGTATAAACACACACACATACATATACATACACACACGTAAAAAGAAAGATGCAGTCATTTTAGTTACAATTAGTTAATGTGGATAACACCACCTGAAAGTAATTTTAGCAGTAGAAAAAAAATTCAAAGTATCACTACATAAATGAAACATAAAATCTATTTCATAACTTAAAACATGAGTCAAATTTTTTATGATTAAATTTTTTGGTCAATTCTTATTACATTTCTGAGTAAAGCATTTTCACCTCAGTTATTTGCAAACTTTCTTATCCCCATTCATCAAAAGAAATGTCCAAACTGTATTTCCTTTTTTTGATGTTTTATTTTTATTTTTGAGAGAGAGAAGGAGGAGAGAGAGAGTAGTTCAGAGGATCTGAAGCAGGATCTGCACTGATAGCAGCGAGTCTGATGTGGGGCTTGAACTCACAAACCATAAGATCATGACCTAATCCGAAGTCAGATGCTCAACTGAATGAACCACCCAGATGCCCTGACCAAATTTTATTTCAATTGAAAATGATAGATCTTAGGGTGCCTGGTGACTCAGTGAGTTAAGCATCTGACTCTTGATTTTGGCTCATGTCAGGATCTTAGGGTTCGTGAGTTTGAGCCCCATGTTAAGCTGCCCACTGACAACGTGAAGTCGGCTTGGGATTCTCTTTCTCCCCATCTCTCTCTGTCCCTCTCTTTTCCCTGTCTCTCTTTCTCCCAAAATAAATAAACATTTAAAAAAAAAGAAAATGATAGATCTTGATTAGATAGAGTGAAGTATAAAATGTGTACACAAAAATTATAGAAAACATATTGGCCTTTCATTTGAAGCCCTCCTAGAGTATATAGAAACAATTTGTATATCCTATCCTATTTAGCTCCATGTTACCTCATGCCTCTCTTCTAATCTTTATTATGCTATTCATTTTGTTTTAATTTATGTTGTATAATACAGAATTTGACTGGCCTTTGTCCCAGGTTCTTGGAAAGGAAACTAAATTCTTGGAATATGCCAATATGAATGTTTTTGTTATTCAGTAGCTCCTTGAATCACAATGAGTTTATGCTAATCGGATGTCCCAGGATGAGGGCTGGCCTCCCAAAAGACTAAGCATGTGAATAAAAGGTTGGGTCTTTACCAGCTCAGCTTCCATGGAGAGGAGGTGGGCTGGAGTTTAATCATGTGGTATGTGATTCAATTATGCATGCCAACATAAGTAAACTCCATTAAAAACTCTGGACACTGAAGCTCACTGGAGCCTCCTGGTTGGTAAACACATGAATGAACCATGAGAGTGATGTGCCCGGATTCCACAGAGAGGTATGAAAGCTCTGTACTTGAAACCCCCTCAGATATCACCTTATATACCTTTTCATTGGCTGGTCCTGGTTTGTATCCTTTATCATAAAACTGTAACCATAACTGAGTTCTGTCTTTCTAGTTAACTATCAAACCAGAGGAAGCTATGGAAATGCTAGTATTTATAACCACTTGGTCAAAAGTGCAGGTTGCTTAGAGACACCCAAGTACAGCTTTGGCATCTGCAGTGAGGTCAGTCTCATTGGAGACTATGTCTTTTAATTTACAAGGTCTGCATTAATTCCTAGCGGATAGTGTTAGAATTGTGTTACAATGCACTACTTAGTGTCAAAATAGTGTGTTTCTCTTAAATAGTGCTCCATCTCTTAAAAGAAATACAAAATCATCATAGGCAGACATACCATTAGTTCCCAGGTATCTCTTCTAGCTCTACACAGATACAGATGCCCGCCAATGCTTACTTGCAGAGAAGACAGTACAGAGTCTAAAATTCAAACATGAGAATCAGAGCCAGTTTGAAACTTGCAGAGAAAAATAATTTGATTTTATGAAAAGCAAAATGGTATTATCACCTAATCTAGGATTAGACAGGAAACAGAATACAAAAGGAATGCAAATCACAATTACTATCACTTCTCTCTCATCCTTGACATCACACACAATGACATCTGAGGAAAAAGTGAGAACAAAACATTCTCTGGACATATAATTTGTAAAAGAATGAGTCAAGTATGTATCCCATAAGCCATTTTGTTGGAGAACAATTACACTATAAGCAAATGAAGAAAACATTCAAGTCATTATCAATTGGATCAGTTTGCACACAATTCTAGTGAAAAGAGATACATACTGCAAAACCCTACAATCCTGTGAGCAACTTAAGCTTATTTAATAATAAAAAAAAGGCTACAGTCTTGTCTTCCTAACTTCAAGTCTGCCAGTTGATGCATATTATCAGCTAAAAAATTGCCATTCTTAAAATGATTTAATGCATTTGGTGCTGAAATAATTTTACTATGGTCTCTGCCATGAACACACATCCTCCTCCACACCTTTCCTCTTTTTTATTGCTAAATGCCAGGAGTTTCAAGGCATAGTTCAAGGGTCTCTGTTATCCTGTATATCACTGTCCCACAGGCTATTGGCTTTAAATAACATCTATATTCAAGTAAGTTCCAATGCCAGCTCTGACCTCTTTAGTCAATCTTATGAAGCCAATCGTTTACTTAATACCTTTTATGAGATATCCAATAGGGATTCCAACTAAAACTTAGAGACTGAGAAAAAAAAATAGAATTCCTTATTTCTATAATATTCATTCAAGCATTTTATAGCCTCACTTTTTTATCCAATTAAGTTTTTTCACATATAATCACACAGATTTGTTTCAATTAATATTAAGTACAAGTTGAAATAGTAAAAGGAATCATGCTCTATCTAGAACCAAATCCAAGGTTCATATAGGATAGACTGGAGTTTGTATTTCTCTGAAAACACACCAAAATATATCAACTGGAATAAAGTGCTTAATCTTTCTGACATATTTTCCACAGATTAGGAATTATAAAAATAATTTTGAGCACAATAATTAAAGTCTAAGAGTTTCTGGTATTTCACAAATATTTTATTCTGATTTCATTTTTAAAATTCAATATCAAATTACAAACATAAAATGTAATTTAATTATTTTTAAAACTTAAGAAATAAAATGTGCCCATATTAAACACCAGATTTTGTAAAATTTATATTGAACTCTGCTGTTACATTAGCCCATTTTTGTAGAAATCTCTATATAAAGATTATATTACAAATATGGTGTGTGTTTTATCCACTCAACGACTGATCTTTAACACAAAATTAAATTTTTTTCTTACAGTGCCCAGCCAAATCTCAGATCTCAGCTCTTCCACTTACTAGTAATTGAGGTACTGACAAGTAACTTAGCCTTCCTTAATTTTCACTTCTTTAAAATGGAGACAATCACGGTATTAACTTAAGGAAGTTGTATGAATAAAAAAAGGGTAAAAATACAAAGTTCTTATAAGAGTGCCTGACACACAGAATGCAATTGTAGAAAAAGGAAGACTGGGTTAGGAAAAAAGAATATTCTGATAACATATCCAGAAAAAAAAATCATGGCTTGGATAAGGAGGTGCAGTGGTATTGTTGATAAATATGCAGATTTAGGAGGTATTATGATATGTTTAGATGCATTATAACACACATTCCATCAAAGGGATGAGAAGTGTGAAAATGGGAGACTCAAAGATGATGTCGAACTTTTGACCTGACCAACTAAAAGACTATATTTGCCATTAAATGAGATGAGAAGTGGTTTTGGAGTTAAATTTGGAACATATTAATTTTAAAATGCTAATTAAAATATCTAAGTGGAGTACAAGGGGGACAGCTGAGCTATAAATATTTGGGATCATCAATATACTAAATGTTATTTAAAGCCATGAAACTGGGGGCGCCTGGGTGGCTCAGTCGGTTAAGTGTCCGACTTCGGCTCAGGTCATGATCTCACGGTCTGTGAGTTCGAGCCCCGCGTCGGACTCTGTGCTGACAGCTCAGAGCCTGGAGCCCATTTCAGATTCTGTGTCTCCCTCTCTCTCTGCCCATCCCCTGTTCATGCTCTGTCTCTCTCTGTCTCAAAAATAAATAAACATTAAAATAAATTAAAAAAAATAAACAAAGCCATGAAACTGGATAAGATCACAAAAAAAAAAGATTACTGAATACATTCAAAGACTGAGTTTTAGTATTCCAACATTAAAATATTAGTACAGAAAGAGACACAACATAGAGAAAATAAGATGAAACAGCCAGTGAAATAGAAGGAAATCCAGAGTGTGTGTCTTGTGTCTTATAAGCCACGTAAAGAAAATGTTTCAAGGAAGAGAGTAGAATCAAATTTTGCAAGGAGGAAGAGGACTCAGCATTGACCCTTTGCTTATATGCTACTTAGTACCAGTGCTTTTGTGTCCAAATAGCAAAATATGACCAGTTTTAGCAATTCAGAAGTGTTTGATTTTTCGTACTTCAGTTTTCTCTTTTTCAAGTTCCCATTAAAGAAAGAAAAAACAATAATCATTTTTTCTGACTTTGCATCAGTAATTCATTAAGATTCAAAGCTGCAGTTTACATTTCAGACGAAGTACGTGTAAATGGGACTTTAATTCCATAAGAATGCATTATTTTTAATGAAATAAATTAATATTTATTTTATTTTATTAATTGCATACCAGTATTCCTTGTTAAAAGATAAATGTGTCACATTCTTCAGTTCCCTTTATGACATCCCAATGTTTCCAGTGCTTTATAATTATATTTGGCTTTAAGCCTAAACTTACTCAGCCCAATGATGCAATTTGTCACTTTTATGTGTAAGGTCCAAATGATTTCAATGTGTTTTATGCATGTAAAAAATGCAGGACATGTCCCTGAAGATTGTGAGAACACATTTTTGAATTACATGCTGAATTTTTACTCCTGAAATACTGACTTTTCTACTCAGGAAATAATATTGAATGCCCTGTGGATACAATATATAAAACGGATATCCAAGTACATCTGTGAAATTCTGAATTAGAGCTAACTGCTTTATTCACCAAGAGGCAATCACAAGAGTGACCTGAACTCTTTGTTTTCAATACACACTCATCACCATGCCTGGTACTCTTGTATATTACAGTAAGCAGCTTAAACTGTTACCCTAATCAATAAACCCTTGATCAATCCAGTGATTCAATGAAGAACTTTTTATAAAGTATGTGCTGTTTACACTGAGATATGTGCTGGATCTGAAAGAAAATTTCCTTTTATTCTTTGCTCTCAAGACCACTCATTGCAGAAACATGGGTAAGGCATGCAAAAAGAAAAAGAAAACAAAGCAATATACCTTAAGTTCTAAATTATCTGTCACATATGCTTACAGGCTATAGGACTCCAGCAAAGAGAAAGATCTGTGTGATTTGGGATATTTAAGGAAGATACTAAAGATACCATTTTTGGAAGAGGGATAATGAGTATTTCATGTAACAGTGTTTAAGTTCTAACCCTCAGTAGGTATTTGCTAGAAAATAACGGTATGACTTTGAGGGATGTGGCTAACAAGAGAGAAGCAAAATGACCTAGTGATCGAAGCAGACAGAAGAGTTAGCAAAGGGACAAAAGTGTAAATGTGCACAGCCTATTCAGAGCAAATATGATAATAATCTTGCTTAGAACTGAATGAAGTTTCCAAAGTAATATAATTCAAAAAAGAATAAGGTCTCACATGCAGATGTCATTTGATAGCATATTAAACCAGAATTACTTTCAGGAGATGAAGATTTTTACATTGACGATTTTTACTACATTATTCTCCTCAACTGTCTATTTAGTTTTCCTTAATTGCCAGGCCAACAAAAAGCTATGGATATCCAGAGATAAATAATGTGAGAAAGGATATGACAGAATTGTTAAAAGTACTGTGCTAATCAAGACATAGGCATTAGCTAATTAATACTTTGCTAGACAAATTGTTTCAGCTAGTCTGATTAGGAAAAAGAAATGCATTGTTCCTATTACTTAATCTCTCTCTCTCTGTTTAACTTCCTAAGCCAGATGGCCACTTTTTTGGCTGGTTTTCATCCCCGTTTTGTTTTGTTTTTTTTCCTGAATATCATCCACCAGCCATAGTAAGAGTACTCTTGGTAGAAGATATGATGGAACTGGGCTACCTGTCACAAAGCCTATAGGAGAAAAACATTAGGAACTGAGAAAGGTCATCTAAGTCAAGGGTATGGGCTTGTCACCGAATCAAGAGTATGGACTGGGGGTCATGCATTCAGCTGCAGAGGCTGACTTTGTTAAAGTGGCTCAAAATGCACAGAAAATGGACAACTTAGAATCGGTACCAAAAATAAGAATCCGGGCAACAGGTGAATTTATGTTGTGGTTCTGGCAGACCTCTGATTTGTGGTTGAACTCATGCCAGTGACTGGATGCCTGATGAGTAGAATTGAGAAAGGGACTAGCGAGAGCAGATCAAGGCATCAGAATTCGAGTCTAAAAAGCTAAGCTTGAAGTGTCTGAGATAAAAAAACCAAGAGAAGAGAAATACAGAATGAGATTAGGGAGGCTTGCAAATTAAACACCTTAAAGATTTGCTACATTTACCTTTGATGCACATATATGAGACTTGTTTGAAATTAAAGAATCTCAACAGTTTTGTGGCAAGGGGTGACCTCTGCAATGCAGAATCACAGAAATAGTATTTAGGCTGTAGCTCCTCTGCAATCTGAAAGCATAGGAATAGCATTTAAGGCTATATTCTCCAAAACAGGAGAACATATCTATATTAGTATAATTTGTGTTTTCAGAAATAAGTTGAATGCCTACAACAAAACCATTGATAATTTTTGAGTGCCTAAAGGAAGAAATAAAACAATGAATAAATTAAATGGTCCTGATCTTTCAGACTAGGATAGTTGACATTACTCCAAATTCCACCAGATGATGGGGCTAATCCTACTTTAGTTCTTAAGCCAAGCAATGAAGATGGCAGTAAATTTTTCATAGACTCAGTAAAACATAAGGCCCAAACAGATAGTAAACACTTGTTATTTCTTGCTTTAGCTGGCTGTGGTAACTGAGACCATCTGTGTCAATGTGACTTAAAGTTTGCCTGGGAAAGATAAGACTGTAAAACAACAAATTACTTCACTGTTTACTTTGGGAAATGCCTAAAAAGTAATTTATTGAAGACAAGAAACTTCTCACATAAGCCACTGTCCCTTCTCAAATAACAGTTTATTTGCTTCCACACCATTTCCTCACTTGTCCACCAATCCCAAACTGCAAGATCATGAATTCTGCTCCATCCTAATTATGTGTGCACCTTGGAAAATCCAACTTAAAAGGATCTACCTTGAGTTCAAACACTTACAGCCTTTTCTGAAACCTACCGCCTTTCAAGTTATTCCTAAAACTCACCCATTTTGCAGTGTTTGAGCTAGTTTTATCTTTGCATTTTAAAATAAGTTGTCTAATTATTGTACACCTAATATTACACTGTACGTTAACTAATTGGAATTTAAATAAAAGCTTTGAAAAAATAAAATAAATTGTCTAATGCTGGTTTGGCAAATTCAACACCTTTCTTAAACTCAATGCCTTTCACCTCTTTATTTTTAGCTACATTGCTGGTTCTGGTTCCTTGCAGTCAGGTTTGTCATGGCATTCATAAGAAGAGGGGACATACTGGTGTTACTATAAATTACCTTAAACTCAGAAATATATGACACTAAGTGCTGAACCAAATTCTGTAATTATATATAAAGTCATCCAGGAGGTCTCTCAAACAAGAAGAATTATACAGTATCATAAAAGGTTGAAGGTAAATGTGGATTTTAATGTAGGAAAGATCATATTCAAAATGATGTACTATATGCATTATAAATAGAAGCTAAGCAACTAAACTATTATTAGTTACCATGAATAATTCACCAACTAAACTATCACCAATACTAGCAAGAACTAAATTTGTGATTTTAATTAATGTTTAACAAAGCAGAACTATTCTCCCTTATATAGCATGATAAATGACAAGGATAAAGAGCACAATGTTTTTAGCATCTTGGAGGGCGGGGCCCTGGGGGAGGTTGTTTTTTGTTTTGTTTTAGCATTTAACATGATTATTAAAAATCAGATTCTTAAACTGATTTTTGGAGCTTCTTATTCTATGCATTATTTGCAAAACTTCAGATAAGCAAACTAAAATCTAGTACTTCCTTAAATTCTACTACTTAAGTACTATTTCTGGAACATGATATATACCATAGCATCCATCTTTTATTCACTCAAACTCGTCCAAAACACTGAAGAGGAGGAAAAACTCTTCAACTAATTTTATGAGGCCAGAATTAATTAGCTTGATACCAAAATCGCATAAGAACAGTATGGGAAAACTACAGGCCAATATACCCAATGACAACAGATGCAAAAATTCTCAGCACAATATTAGTGAACTGAATTCAACACTACATTAAAAGAATTATATACCAGGGCACCTGGGTGGCTAAGCATCTGACTTCGGCTCAGGTCATGATCTCATAGTTTGTGAGTTCGAGTCCCACATCTGGCTCTGTGCTGACTGCTCAGCACAGATTCTGTCTCCTTCTTTGTTTGCCCCACCCCCACTCACACTCGGTCTCTTTCTCTCTCTCTCAAAAGCTAAATAAACATAAAAAAAAAATTTTAAAGAGTTATACACCATCACTAAATGGAATTTATCTCTGGGATATAAGAATGATTCAAAATATACAAATCAACATATGTGACACAGCACATTAATAGAATGAAAGGTAAACTTCATATGATTATCTCAATAGATGCAGAAAAAGCATTTGACAAAATTCAACATCTTTTCATGTTAAAAATTATCAACAAATTGGGTACAGAAGAAATACCTCAACATAATAAAGGCCATATGTAACAAGCTCACAGCTAACATCATATTCAATGGTGAAAGTTGAAAGGTTTTTCTTTAAGATCAGGAATAAGACAAGGATGCCTGCTCTCACCATTTCTATTTAACTTGGAAATTCTAAGTAGAGCATCAAGCAAGAAAAATGAATAAAAAGCATCCATAGTGGAGTGGAAGAAGAAAAATTGCAGATGATAGGATCTTATATACAGAAAATTCTAGTGTCCAGCAGAAAACTATTAGAACTAATCAATAGAGTAATGTTGCAGATACAAAATCAACATCTAGAAATCAGTTATGTTTCTACACAATAACAATGAAATATCTAAAAAAGAAATAAAGAAAATAATACTATTCACAATAATAACAAAAATGATAAAATTCTTAGGAATAAATTTTACTATGAAGGTGAAAAATTTGTACATTGAAAATTACGACATGGATAAATTAAAAACAAAACACAAGTAGAAAGATATTCCATATACATGGATGAGAGGAATTGATATTTTTAAAATGCTCATACTACCCAAAGCCATATAAGATTCAATGTTATTTCTATCAAAATTCCAGTAGCACTTTCACAGAAGAAAAAATAATCCTAAAATTCATACAAAACAAAAAAATCTGAGTAGCCAAAGCAATGTCTAGGAAAAAAAAAAAAGCTGAAGACATTACATTTTCTTATTTCAAATTATATTACAAAGCTCAAGTCATCAAAACAATATGGTACTGGCTTAAAAACTGACACACAGACCAATAATATAAAATCAAGAACCTAGAAATAGGCTTTCACATTTGCAGTGAACTCACATTAACAAAGGATCTAAGAATAATCAAGTAGAAAGCACAGTCCTTCATTAAATGGCTGTGGGGAAAGTGATCTCATGCCAAAGAATGAATTTGTACCCCTATCTTATGCAACTCACAAAATTAACTTAAAATGGATTAAAAATTTAAGCATATGACTTATAACTGCAATACTCCTAGAAAAAAAGCATAGGTCAAAACTCCTTGACATTGGTCTTGGCAATGGTTTTTTGGAAGGTATGACACTAAAAGCCCAAGCAACAAAATTGAGTAAATAGCAGTACATGAAACTAAAACCTCTGCACAGAAAAGTAAATGATTAACAAAATAAAAAGGCAACCTATGGAATAAATTATTTGCAAGCTATCCATCTGATAGGGAAATAATATTCAAAATATATAAAAAATTCATACAACTCAATAGGAAAACAAAGCACAATCTGATTAAAAAATGAACAAAGCATCTGAATACGTATTTTTCCAAAGGAGGTTTACAAATGCCCAACTGTCACATGCAAAGTTCTCAACATTGGGGTGCCTGAGTGACTCAGGTGGTTAAGACTCCAACTCTTGATTTCAGCTCAGGTCATGATCTCATGGTTCATGTGTTCAAGCCTTGTGTGGGGCTCTGCACTGACAGCATGAAGCCTGCTTGGGATTTTCTCTCTCTCTCTCTCTCTCTCTCTCTCTGCCTCTCCCCTGCTCACTCTCAAAAATAAAATAAAAATTAAAAAATTATCAACATTACTAATCATCAGAGAAATGCAAATCAAAATCTCCCAAAAATGTCACCTCACACCTGTTGGAATGTCTATTATTGAAAAGACATGTAATTACAAGTATCGATGAGGATGCGAAGAAAAGGGAATGCTTGTAGACTGCTGGTGGGGATATACATGGTACAACCACCAAGGAAAACAACATGGAGCCTCCTCAAAATATTAAATATAAAATTACCAAATGATCAATAATTATACTTCTATATATCCAAAGGAAATCAAATCAGGATCTCAATGAGATATCTGTACTTCCATGTTCATTTCAGCATTATTTACAACAACAGAGACATTGAAACAACCTAAGTATCTTTACAACAATGGATGAAACTTGAGGGCATTATGCTGAATAAGTCAGAGAAAAACAAATATAAAAAAATAATAACAAAACAAATGGTATCACTTCCATGTGGAATCTAAAAACACTGAAATTATAGAAACAAAGGGCAGAATGGTGCCCTGGTGTCTAGGGAGTGAGGAAAATGAGAGATATTGGTCAAAGGGTACAAATTTCCAGTCAAAAATGAATACTTCTAGTGTTCTAATATACAACATGGTGACTACAGTTAACAATACTGTATTATATACTTGAATGTTTCTAAAAGAGTAGATCTTAAATGTTCTCACCACAAAAAAAAATGATAATTATGTGAGATGATATACTAAAGGTGTTAACTGGGGCGCCTGGGTGGCGCAGTCGGTTAAGCGTCCGACTTCAGCCAGGTCACGATCTTGCGGTCTGTGAGTTCGAGCCCCGCGTCGGGCTCTGGGCTGATGGCTCAGAGCCTGGAGCCTGTTTCCCATTCTGTGTCTCCCTCTCTCTCTGCCCCTCCCCCGTTCATGCTCTGTCTCTCTCTGTCCCAAAAATAAAATAAACGTTGAAAAAAAAAAATTTTTTTTTTAAAGGTGTTAACTAACCATACAATGGTAATATTTTTCAATATACATACAAATCATCACATTGTACACATTAGATTTACACAATATTATGTGCCAACTGTAGCTCAATGAGGCTGGAAAAAACATTTATGAATGTGGAAGGATGTTACATTCTCATGGGTAGAGTTATAGGATATGGTTTAGGCAAGGAAATGTGAAGGATGTTACGGTTGATCCCAGGTAGAAGCTTCAAGAGACAGCAAATGATTTACTATATATTCTTATTTGATTCTTCTATCATGACAGTTTATTTCAAAGTAGAGACTCCATTAGCCAGGATACTACAGTGAATCATGAGAGCACATAGCCCTTGATAATCTACAATGTTCATGTAGCATAAGCAAAAAATTAAACATTTGTATTTCATGCTAGTATGGTTTCAAGTTTGCCTTGGAATCACATTGTCAAAGTTCGGTTACACTCCATACTATTTGGTCCTTAACCTAATTAGTATTCTTTGCCTATGTTTATTGTCAGGTCATGGTTTTTTGGGGGGTTTGTTGTTGTTTGTTTATTTGTTTTCATTACTGCCATTTAAATTAGATCAAAGAATTGGTCAACATTAGCGAACCTAAAACTTAACAATTCATAATAGCAGTTAATTGTAAAGTATTATCGATAATTATTAAAATTTTCATGTAGATACTTTGACTATGCAATAAGGGTTAACTCAGCAGGTCTGGGTTGCTCCAATTCTGTGTACTCCAAAAAAAAAAAAGGACTGGCTCTTGACTATCTTTTCAAAGAAAACCTCTGAGACATTGGAATATAATACCTGATAAGTGCTTTTATATGTCTGAGACCCTGGCCACATTATATCAGTGTGACCAGATTATGGTAGCAGTGTGATCTGTGATAAACAACCAATTTTGTATGCCTGAGGTCCTGAGACATTCTGTACTAGTTTGACTTCTGGGGGACTAGAGATTAAGTAGCTATCACAGTCATGCACTACATGCCAACAAAATAAACTACCCCCAAAATATTCTTGACCAAGGCTTGGGTGCCCTTCCCTGGCTGCCAGGCTTTGGAACTTGTTGACACTTATCATTGCTGGAAGAATTAAGATCACTTCTAAGTGATTCCACTAGGAAGGGATGTCTTGAAATTCATACATGGTTTCTCCAGGACTTCACTTTATGCATCTTTCCCCTTTGCTGATTTTAATCTGTATTGTTTCACTACAATAAACTGTAATCATAAATCTAACAGCTTTTCTGAGTTCTGTGATTCCTTCAAGCAGATAGCATACTCTGAGGCTAGTCTTAGGGACCACATGACACAGAAACACAAGTTAAAATACCTTACAAGATTATTTTAATCACTAAGTGTTTATAAAAACTAAAAACCATGATGCTAAAAGCAAAGGCAAAAATAAACAAATGACACATATCAAACTTAAAAGTTCTGCACAGCAAAGAAAACCATCAACAGAATGAAATGGCAACCTACAAAATGGGAAAATATTTGTAAATCATGGATCTGTTGAAGAATATCTAATATATAAAAACAACTTATATAACCCATTAGCCAAAAAAAAAATTAAAAAATGAGAATATCTGAGTAGACATTATTCCAAACAAGCTATACAGATGGCCAACAGTTACATGACAAGGTGCTCAACATCACCGATCACCAGGGAAATGTAAATCAAAACTACAGTGAAGTATCACCTCACAACTTTAGAATGGTTATTAACAAAAAGAGATAAGTTGTGGTGAAGATATGGAGAATAGCAAAAAATTGTACATGGTTGGTAGGAATGTAAACTGGTACAGCCACTATGGAAAACAGTATGTAGTTTGCTCAAAACATTATAATTGCAACTACCATATGATCCAGCAATTGCACTTGTAGTTATCAAAAGGAAACAAAAACATTAATCTGAAAAGATTATCTGTACCTCCATGTTCGTTGAAGCATTATTTACAAATAGCCAAAACATGAAAACAACCTAAGTGTCCATTCGTGGAAGAGTGAATAAAGAAAATGTGGTACGTGTGTGTTTGTGTGTGTTTGTATATGAATTTTATTAATATGTATCTATAATTTTATATATATTCCGTGTATTTATAGAGAGAATTTATATATATGATGGAATATGATATAAAGGCTATAAAAAAGAAATTCTGCCATTTGTGATAATATGGATGGACTTTGGGGGCATTGTGCAAAGTGAAATAAATCAAGCAGAGAAAACAGCATAGGATCTCACTTAAGTTGAATCTAAACAAAACAAAACAAAAGAGATAAAGAGCAAATTGATGATTGCCAGATGCAGGGAGTAGGGGGTAGGCAAAATAGGTGAGAGTGGTCAAAAGGTATACACTTACAAGTTATAAAATAAATAAGTCCTGGGATGCAACGTGCATCCCAAATGATTTAGATTTCAAAGTTGCCAACAGAGTAGGTCTTAGAAGTTCTCATCACACACACAACAAAGTTATAGTTAGGTATAGTGACAATGTTAACTAGACTGATTGTGGTGATCATTTTGCAATATATATGAATATTGAATCATTATGTTGTACATCTGAAATTAATACGTTAACGGCAATCTTACCTCAAATAAAAATCCTCTAAAAATCAAAATACAACTCTGTTAAAAAAAAATTAAAGACTGACCACAACAAATAGTGAAGAAGATGTATAGCAACTGACGCTTTCACCTACTGCTTGTGAGTATGTAAAGTGATAAAACCTATTTAGGAAACTACTAAAAGCTTCTTGTAAAGGTAGACATAGATCTACCCTTTGAACTAACAATTCCACGCTTGGGTATTCACCTAAAAGCAGTAACATATGTCCACATCAATACTTGTACAAATATGTTTCTAGAAGTTCTAGTCATAATACTTAAAACTCAACACAAAATTTCATCAATAAAACAATGTATAAACAAAGTATGATATACTCATAAAAATGGAAATAAGTGAAAAAATATATATAGTCAATATGATGTGGAGAAAAGGAGGCCAGGCACAAAAGAACACAAAATATATGGTCTAAGAAGTTCAAGAACATGCAGAATAATCTGTGATGACAGAAATCTAAATAGTCATTTTATGTGGTATGGAAATGAACTGGAAAAAAGATGCAAGGAGCTTTCTAGAATATGGAAATGTTCCATGCCTTGATAAAGATTTCTGTTACATGAAAGAAATTCTGTCCCAATTTGTACAATTTTGATTCATAACTTTCATTATAACATTTAAACAATAGGTATTTTCTGAGTTTTATTTGCATTAGAACTAGGGTACCCTTTCAGTTCCTACTCCAAAAATTTTTCTTCCCTTCTAAAAGAAGCTTGATCTTGTTTTCTTTGCAGCCCTCTTTTTTTAGGAGGCTCACTGCAGTGCCATCTGAATAAATAAGAGACATTGTTTTAAGTCAAACAAAATGTTCTTTTTTCCTTTCTATGCATTTTGTTTTATCATGGATGGGTTATGTAATTCCAGAAAATAAGATGCTAAATTATTTGATGGTCTCCTGAAGAAAAGTTCTCTTGTTCTTAATGGACACACGGTTTCATCTTCTTGTTTCAACTGTCATGTTTGTTTGAACTGGTACGTGTTTTGCGACCATTGCTAATGCAAGCCTAATAACACTCTAACATCAATAAAGACAAAGGTGGAAAAACTTGATCTCTTTGATGCTATTGGTTCAGTGGATAAACCTACTATGGAGCCACTCTGTGGATGACTTTTCGGGTGTGTATAAAAGTTCCATATTATGGAATAAATATTATAACATTATAAAAGTTCCTTATCAATATAAAACTTAACTAAAAAAAAAAAAAACTTAATGGAACTAGATTTTTTCCCAATCCTCAAATGGTAAATGGTTTATAACAAAAGATAAACAAAATTACATCAGCAGAAATCCATCATATAATAAATATATAGGCTAATCACAGAGTCAATGTTATGACTCAATTGCCTTGACCATCAAAACCTTACCTAATAGCCTCAGATAAAACATAATTTTTCTGTTCCTATATGCTCCAGGATGATAAAAAATGATAATATGTTGCAGTATAGTCATCAGTGATTTAAAAAGAAAAAAGAAAACCTCTCCAAGTACCATACTCCTCTTGAAGATACACAGTACAACATCTCTATTAATCTCCATGCAATATTAACTTAGTACATTTACTCTGAGTAAGCAAATATGTATTCCAAGTAATGTATTATTTACTAAAGCTAAATTTATTTTCAAATTTTATTTCCAACATTAATGATTAACAAGTGAATGTTATTACTTGACACTGCCTTTAGCTTGACTTTATAGAATAATTTTCATATTGTAAAATATGTACCTGAAGCCTAAGAAACCTACAAGAAATTCTATCACAGTGATTCTTAACGATATACTAATTTAATCAGCTATAAGAATTCAGCTTTCTAGAAAGAACTCTCAATTGTTCTGAAACCAAAACTATTTTGCCTTTAGAAGAGAACTGATTGGAAAGTTACAGAATATGCACAGTAGAGTTTAAACAATGAATACAGAGTAGGTACTCTCACTTTGATTTCTTCTAGTTAATTTCACTTCTTAGTTTCTCATACAAAATTTCACTTTTTACCTCTCATGAGGTGCCAACGGAATATTTAAACACTACAGAGAACCATTTTCACTTGCTTAAAATCCTAATATGATTTCTATTAATTTTCTATTTTATAAAATTTTAAGGTATATACCAAGAATTATACTTTGTACACTGCTTTTTTAAACTTCCAAACAGTCTCTTCATGGATTATAAGAAGTGTTATTTGGTAGGAATGAAAGCAGAATATTTGAATGGAATGTTTTTATTTAGGGTTAACATATATTTCCAGTAAGTAAAAGACACTGGATCTTAACCCGTTATTACTAGGGCTGAGCAAATTAACTCAGCCAACTGACCCTTCCTAAAATAAATCCTTTACTGAAGTCTATAAATGTTCAATTAAGTTTCTTTTCATTACCTTTCCTTTTTAAAATTTTTTTAATGTTTATTTATTTTTGAGAGAGAGAGACAGAGCATGAGCAGGGGAGGAGCACAGACAGAGGGAGACACAGAATCCGAAACAGGCTCCAGGCTCTGAGCTGTCAGCACAGATCCTGATGCGGGACTCGGACTCACAAACTGTGAGATCACGACCAGAGCCAAAGCCGGACGCTCAACCGACTGAGCCACCCAGGCACCCCGTACCTTTCCTTTTATTCTCAAACACTCTTGAACTTACATGTTAAATCTCAAAAAATAAGGGAAAAAAAGACACAAGAAGAATTTTCTTTGTAGTTTATGAAAGTTCATAATTCTCTTTTCCCAAGATGTTTTCTTTCCCTTTAATATGGATTCTACTGACCATTGTGGTTTATTGTTGGTGCCCTGAAAATTTTATCTTCCTGTATTTATGTATTACCATGATTTACCATAAAATATTTTTCTACAATAACATTTTATTAAAACACTGATAATTTTTGAGAGAGAAGAAACATAAAATGGTACAGATCCATTTTTCACCTACTACAGTTACATACTATAGTTACATGCTACATTTTTCACATACTACAGAATACCAAAGAATGTAACCTACACTCTATATCTGAATCAACTTCGTATTTAACATGAGGCCCTTATAGTGCATTATTAAATAGTTTAATGCCATGGAAGTTTGATATGTCAAGAGACAGTCTTCTGATAGTATATAGTAACCAAACACTTACATTATAACATCAGCAGTACTGCTCTACTCTACATTATGCCATGTGAACACTATGAATGACTGAGAGAACATATCACAACTTCAATGCCAGAATTGCACAAAGGCAGCCAACATCACATTAAGAAAACTTGTATTTTCAATCTAACTTAAATCTGGAAGTTAATCATGTATTACTCTAATGATTTTCTTTATATGTAGAATAGATCCTAAGTCTTGATGGCACTCTTTGACAATTATTAGAAAAGAATGAAGAACCTAGCATGAAAGACTGAATCAAAACATCCCAAAATGAAAAAGTGGCCTCAAATAGAATACTGTCCATAATATTCAGTAAGAATGCTTGCATTTCAGAATAAAAGAATTGCTTCATCTAGATAATCAACAAATCAGTTTCTTTACAGCTTTGTCAGATCACAGCAGACTTCCAAATTTGAGGAGGAGAATAGACACGTCTAGAGGCAGGGTCAAGTTTACAAAACATGAAACATTTTGCAGTGAAGAATATCCTTTTGTAGTTTCACATAACTTGTGTTTAAGTCAAAGTCTTGTGTTTCATAAATGTTTCTAACAGTGTTTGATGAAGGAATGAATGCTGTTTGATATCTAACAAAAGCTAACACTTTCACCTTATATTATTTGAACTATGCTGACCATACAACAAGGTTGAGGTGCTTTAAAAGCAAATACTATATAAGAATTTCTAATAGGAGTTATTTTTAAAGCAATTATATTTTCCAAGCACTTATAGATGGTAAGAAACACATTTTTTTAATTAGCAGATGTATTTGGATTTATAGCCCAGGCCAACTAAATAGAAAGAATTCACCCAGAAAACAATTCATCAAAAAAGTAAGCAGACATTATCATTTAATAAGTAGGTTAAGGTTCTATGGTTGAAATAAATTACCAATTGGCTTTGTAGTTAAGTCTTTCTAATGTGACATACAGGCAGGGCTATAGCAAAACCCAACATGGTTCATCATGTTCCAACCCCTTGATCATAAGTCCAGAAATTTGAAAATTAAAAGCATAAAGACACATATTTACTGAGCCTTGCACAGTGCTTGTAACATAGTAAATGCTAATAAATATCTGCTTAGGATGGTGAAGATTCCTCTAATCTTCATTCTGGTCATGGGTAAAAGAAAGAAGTAGACTTTTTTTTTTTTTTCCTGGAAGATCAATAATCTCAGTATTTTCTCACAATTAACTTTACCATGTCTGTTGAGGCCAAGATTCGGTTTTCAAGATTTCAATTAAAAAACAGGTTTATTTCTAAAAACTCTGATGTGAGTGTGCAGTGTGACACTGACTGAAAATGTGTCTTTCATCATCACCGGGTAACACTATTTTAAAAAACTGGTAAAGAACACGTTTGAAGCAATATGAATTACTACCACAAGCAGTCTTATTCTCAGAACATGTCAACCACAGGGAAAGAATGGAGAAAACTAGCACCAACTGCATGCTTCCTAATTATTGGCTACTCTTTTTTGGCAAAGCAATTAATTTAACAAGCACATATACACTGTTTACAAGGTGTCAGGATTTTATTCTGTGCAACTTTCCACATACTATTTTAGCTGGGTTTCAACAATCACTTTATGAGATAAATATTACTAGCATCTTTTTTAATAAAATACATATTCAAGATAAATAAGTTTTCTAAGACAGATATATTAAGAAATGAGAATTTAAATCAAGCATACCTAACTTATTAGGAATTATTGCTTGTTCTCAAAAGCCAAGATTTTCCACTAATTCTGCGGTGTCATTGAAGAAATCCATCAACTAATCGCTCAAGGCATTCTTTGTGGCAGTGGTCTCATATGATGGTGAGCAATTGCTACCCCGTGTGACCCCACTTCATTTAGTCTTATTTCAACAGTAATCGATGATAGCAATAAAAAGGTAATAAAATATGGATCTTTGCCCTAAGGATCTGGTACTTTAGACATTACATCCATATAATTGGAAACTAGAATTATATTTTGCTTAAGAAACAAAATGAGACATTTTTGTGTCTAATTTTTTTAAGGGAGGTACAAATGGCAAAACCTACTGTGCCGTATTAGAAGCTCTGTAATAATAAAACATTTTTTCTTCTTTTTGAGAATTCACTACTTTCAGGAAAGATGTAAAGTTTTGATGATATTATCTTTACTCCACAAATAATATTTCTGTCAAATCTGAAAACCCCCAATATTGTAAAAAAGGGAAGTGCAAATAAGGGATGTTAACTTGCCCTAAGACACACAGTCACACAGCTGAGATTACAACTACATGGATTTAATATGCGTGCATTTGTCTCCACTATATTACACATGATAAGAGGTACCTAGAGGACTCAAAGAGTTGATTTCCGGCCAAAATAATTGAGGTCTTAAGGTTAGTGCAATCCATAGGACTACATCAGTAGAAATTGCAAAGTGGCTTTGCTATTTAAAGATATTATGACCCAAAGCCTTTAAAATGACTGGATAACTTTTTAAATGCCACACAGCATTGACTGTTTAGCTATATCTGTAGTCAATGCTACAGAATCTCAAAGCAGAAAGTTTTGTCTGGACTCCATGTCTGCAGAACTGTAGAGACACTGGGTTTTTCCACACATATAATATTCCGATCAGGGCAGTCTCACAAACACTATTGTTCTGATTTAAAATAAATGAATCAAAATAATGCCACAGTTCATATTTAATATGGCAACTAAAAAAAATAAAACAAATATTTTCATTTTAGAACACAGAAATCACTTTTTCTATAAGGGTCTAAATTGGTTTTGCAATAAATTTTCATTTGTATCAATTAGAATTGTTAATTTAAATATCTCTTTACACAGCAAACCATAGCTGAATCTTCTTTCAAGATCCAGAAATTATATATATATTTTTTTTTTCACCCAGGAATCAACATAAGCCAATTCCTCTCCATAAATTTGTGAGCCTCTAATAGAAAAACATGCTGAAGAAAAAGCTTGAACTTTCAATCAGGCAAGATATCCTTGAATCAATCACATGTATCCTGGTCAGCTTCACCAATTATGCAACCACACAGCGTAATGCTAAGGTGATGTCATGGGAGACTGTCATATTTCTAATGCATTTAATGTGTGTGTGTGTTTTGTTTTTTGGTTTTTGGGGTTTTTTTTGTATGTGACTCTTAGTCTTCATTTTTGAATCTCTAGAAAGTAAATTTAGAATTTATCAGTTTAATAGAGTAGTGATACTGCAGGTGATGTTCTTTTCTTCTTAAAGAATAATTGTTTCTTAGACAACAATTTAAAAAACAACAAGAACAGAGGTACATAAGGTGTTCTCTACAATTTTATATGAGTATCATGTGGAGACCATCTTGTATGTGGAGGGAGCAAGAGTAATGAGAAAAGGTTAGTTTGGGGGTTATTTTAAATAGGAGAGATACCAACAGGACTGGCTAATGGACTAGACACAGGATGTGAGAAAATAAGAATCAAGAATGCATTGCTTCAATATGTGCTGTTTCTGTCATAATAATAAAAACTGACAAATCTTCTTTTCCAAGAATATTGATATATTCGTGTCATGTGGGATGGCATTAAACACCCACATACACATACACACACACAAATTATTGTATCTTTACCTTACTACAGATAAGGATTCATTTAATTGTTTTATATGTGATTATCATGTTTGACCTTCAGATCATCCTGTAGCATAGAAAATTGTATTATCTCCAAGTAAGATGAAGAAAATGAGGCACATGTCAGTCAAGCAAGGTTTCACAAGGCTGCTCATATATATATTAAATAGCAGAGCCAGAAAATAAACCACAACACTCTGTCTGCAAATCAAGGCTTTTAACTACTATTCCATAATGCTTCCCAAGCATGTCTTATTTATGTATTTATCAGGGAGAAGGGGGTTCATTATAAATTTGATCCTAAAAATATCATTTCTAAAGCCAGGTCAAAATTATAACTTAGGGGTGTCTGGTTGGCTGAGTCAGTTAAGCATCTGACTCTTGATTTTGGCTCAGGTCATGATCTCACGGTTCGTGAGTTTGAGCCCTGCCTCAGGCTCTGTGCTGACACTGTGGAGCCTGATTGAGATTCTCTCTCTTTCTCTCTCTCTCTCTCTCTCTCTCTCTCTCTCTCTCTCTCTTTCTCTCTGCCTCTTCCCTGCTTGCTCTCTCTTTCTCTCAAAAATAAATAAATAAACTTTTTTAAAAAAGTATAAATTTTGGGGCACCTGGGTGGCTCAGTCAGTTAAGCATCTGACTCAGCTCAGGTCATGATCTCCAGTCCATGGATTCAAGCCCCAAGTTGGGCTCTGTGCTGACAGCTCAGATCCTGGATCCTGCTTCAGATTCTGTGTCTCCCTCTCTCTCTGCCCCTCCCCTGCTCACATTCTGTCTCTCTCTCAAAAATATATAAACATTAAAAAAAGTATAAATTAAACAAATTTAATTACACAAGTACAGAATTAAAGGTAAGGGATATTTTATGATTTGTTTGAAATGCAATGATGTCTGTTATTCATAGACTATTTCAGAAATAAAACTATAAAAGTTTGACATCTGTTTCTTAATTTTTACTTCTAGCTTTTATTTAGCTTTGGTAAAATGCATTACTGTTTGAGTAGGCTGTGTTTTCTTCCCCCTATGCATCACAACTTTTATATACCTCTTAATCTTCTTTTACATTCATTAAAAAAAACACCCCTGTATTTCAATGTAATAATCTATTTTCATTTTCCTTGAAAACTTACTCCGCTTTTTTCCCTTGTTTTCTATGCAGAACGAAAGTTGCATCTATAATTAAAACGAAGTGTGTGAGGGAGAATATACAGGGGATACCAAGATGACTCCAAAAAGTACTTGGAATAGGGTCCTTCTTTCTGGGACGGCTGCTGCCTAATATAGTGGGGCAAATGGCTAGAAAATTTGCATTATTATTTCAAGTATTATTTGAGTTGTGCCCATAAGCTGGTTTGGCTTCGAAAAGCTTGATTTACGCTCACATATACTTCTAAACAAGGTAAGAGACTCTCGATTTTAGTGTTACTGTTTCGTCTCCCTCACATGTTCACATCTTGAGTACCCAAACTGGATTCAAACTACTTTCAAATCAAATCACACTTGGCTAATGAATATCTGTGTTGTGTTTACCAAGTTCATTGTCCTAAGTTTCAGCTTTCTCATCTATTAGATGCAGAGAAAGATAGTACCTTCCTCATACGGTTATTAGGTTTAAGTGAGATACCAATTATTCTACAATTTTATTCATTCACACTATAATGATTGTGTTGATTCTTTTACTATCTCTTAATATCGCTGCTTGTTTGTTGCTGTTAGTGTAATCTAATTACATAAGCTATTACTTTCAAACCATGATAATGAACAATAATAGTAATGGCAGTGTATCCCTGTATTGTTCTTAACTTTAATGATAATTTTTTATCGTTTTGTCATGGTATACTTATTTTAATTATACTATGTTAATTATGTTAATTATGTTATGCTATGCTATATTACAAAATGTTACAGAACTATTTCAGTTTAATATATTTATATTAAGTGTACTATATTTATATTATATTCATATTATTGTATTATGTATTAATAATATACATATGAATTATATATTCTATTTCTATATTTGTAATTTTAGTTAATATAGGTTATTCACAATTTATATTTAATAAGGTTTTACTTTGAAATAAAAGTTAACAGTTGGTCAAAGACTATATCTAAAGACAGTATCATGTTTTTAATGTTTGACTTATTCACATGGGTGAAGTGCGTCAACACACTTCTGAAGTTGGAAACAACTCTTCATGGATGGAATGTGTGTGCTGTGCCCTTCTCTTAAGGGCTAATAGATTTGAGTTGGTAACGAAAATGGGAAAGGGGAATGGAGAGTGGTTACAGATTAAGTTAGAGAGATAGGATAAGACTAGATCAAACAGTAACTTGATTTTAGGAAGTTAAAAATCAATTCACAAGGAATTTATATTCTATTTTAAAGTGCATACCATTTTACACCTTCTCTTCTCTGATATGTTATCTTCTCTCTTTTTCTCGGCTGATGAACTTGCTTACTTGAGTGAGAAATAAGCAATCAGAAGAGAATTTCCTAATGATCCTCTTCGAAATCTAAAACCTCTCTACATCTGTACTCTGCCTTCCCTCATGTAAAAATTAATGAGATGTCTCTGCTACTGTCTAAGGCAACGAAGGCACTCAAGAGATACTTTTTTATGTTTCTACCTATTTCTTCAAGGAATTTTGCTATTACAATTAACCTCTCTTTTTTACTTTCTAGTTAAAAATTACCATCAGGCCACAAACATACTGACATTTCTCTCATCTGAAACTATAAGAGCAACAGCAATAACAACAAAAACAGAGCAGAGTTGTGAAACTACGTTTCCCTCCAATGCTATCTTTCTCTTTTTCCGTTTATAGCAAAACTCCTCTAAAAGTTGCTTATTTTACTGTCTGAAATTCCTGATGATGGCCCAGGGTCTCCTAAACCCATCCAACTTTTTTTTTTTTTTTACATTTTTACATTACTCAAAAACAAACCACTTTTTAAGTCATCATTCCCCTGATACTGCTAGATGTGAAGGTTAATTTTCAATTATCATTTCCTGAAATTTCAGCAGCATTCAAATCAACTTGTGCCTGTTTATTTCTTGAGCAATTTTCGTCGCTTGATTTCCAAGAAACCACATGTATTTCTGCTGGCCTCACTGTTTGCTCCTTTTGTCTGTTTAGCCTCTGTTGACCTCTAAATATCGTAGGGCTCCAGAACTCAGTCCTCGGGTGTCTTTTCTAAACTACACTCACTCTCTTTTCTAAAGACTTTCAACACCACCCATTAGCCAAGGCTCAAGCTCTGCCACTGATGTTTCATATGTATGAGCCCGAATGCCACTTTGGCATGTCCACTTGGACCTCTAGTATGTATTATAAACACAATACGCCCAAAGTCAAACTCTTGATGTCCACTGCCACGCCCCCAAGCAAACAAGTTCCTTAGTCTGTCCATTTCATGGGAGGACAACACCATTCATTTAATTGCTCAGGTCTCAAACCTAAAGCCCATTTTTAAATTTTCTCTCATTTTTCACATTCCTTAGCCAGTTCTGCTGTTACCATTTATACTTAAAATATACTAGAACGGATCACTTCCCACTACTCCCAATGCTACCTTCTGAGTCACAGCCACCTCTTCTCTCTACACTGCCACAGCCTCTGAAGTACACCCCTTGTTTTTGTTTATTTATTTTTATTTGAGTATAGTTGACACATGTTACATTAGTTTCAGGTGCACAATATAGGTTTTACTCTTTTTTTAAAAAAATTTTTTTTCAACGTTTTTTTATTTTATTTTTGGGACAGAGAGAGACAGAGCATGAACGGGGGAGGGGCAGAGAGAGAGGGAGACACAGAATCGGAAACAGGCTCCAGGCTCTGAGCCATCAGCCCAGAGCCCGACGCGGGGCTCGAACTCACGGACCGCGAGATCGTGACCTGGCTGAAGTCGGTCGCTCAACCGACTGCGCCACCCAGGCGCCCCTTACTCTTTTTTTAAAAAAAATTTTAATGTTTATTTATTTTTGATAGAGACATAGACAGCATGAGCAGCAGTGAAACAGAGAGAGAAGACACAGAATCCAAAGCAGGCTCCAGGCTCTGGGTTGTCAGCACAGAGCCTGACGCGGGGCTCGAACCCACGAACTATGAGATCATGACCTGAGCCAAAGTCAGACACTTAATTGACTGAGCCACCCAGGTGCCCCAATAGGTTTTCCTCTTGATCCCTACTTATACAGGTTGCTGCCCACATAGCACTCACATATTTTAAACTGTTTATTAGTTTATTTTACTCCCCTGTTCCTCCCAATGGCTTTTAATCACAGTTAAAATAAAAGTCTTTGTCAAACTTGAACACACATTAAATTCTGATTCCTGAATACCCTTTAAAACTCTCCTTTTCTAACCTTGTATTCACTCTTGGTCAAACTGCTAAAGCCATAATGACCTCCTAGATAGGCCTTAAATACACATTCTCTCACCACAGGGCTTTCCTCCTTATTCTTCCTTCTGCATGTAATATGCTTCTGCAAAATGTTGCATAATACTCTCCTCCCTCATTTATTTTATTAAATAGCTACAGAGAGACCTTTCCTGACACTATACAAAGTCACTCTTCACTAATTTTTTTTTACTTCTCCATTCTCAATTCCTATAATAGTATCTGATATTTAAAAAATAATGGCTTCAAAAATAATTGTTTGGAACAAGGCAGAATATACAAAGGACTATTTGGGAAGTTATTTAAATATATAGAAGCAGAGTGAATAAAGGAATGGAGAAATATTAAAAGAGTAGTTTGGAAATAATTTCTTCTCTTAGAAACAAGGGGTAAAATGCAACTGGTAGTGTTACACACACACACACACACACACACACACACACACACACACACACGATGTCAGCTTTGTTTACAAAACAGAGAAGTAGAAAGAAAAACATATTCACCATACTGGATATAGTTACTTCCATAAGCCATGTATGTATGATGCTCTTTCTAATTTGTATTCATTATTCAGAATAAGTGAGTCACACTTAAGGAAGGTTAAGTGTACCAAACTTCATGTTAGAATTTATGTAAAGAACAATGTCTGCGCATTTAAAGTGTGAGATCCTTAACCAATTAGTATGTACAAATTTCAGGAACATATAAATAAATTCATATATATATGAATCTCTATTAGGATACTTATAGAGTTTTCAGCATGATATAATATGAAGTGCAAAGAGCAAACCACTAAATGTCAAGAATGATTTCAACCCTAGAGGTACTGTGTGAACTAGTAATTGAATCCTTGGGTCTAGATTTCCATATCTATACAAAATGGAAATAATAATACTTGGTGTATGCAATATTTTGGAGATCAAATAAGGCAATGGGTGTGGTGCGTTTGAAAAGTACTGAAGTACTATGTGTAAATGAAAATATTTTATATAAAATGCAGTAAATACCTTTGTGAAAATGAGATTCTGTTATACTTACCAAAATGTGTAAGCAAATACATAATTGGGAATCAGTGGTTGATAAAAACAATCTAATTAACTGTTTTCAGAACATTCAATTTTTATTAGAAAAATTCTATGCTTTCAGTCACCTAAAAAATTGGAAACTTGACTTAGAGCATTTAAAGTTTTATTTGTTTGCACACCATTCAGCAAGAAAACATTGGTCATTCCCCTTTAAAGATCTCATTTATTACTTGTCAAATGGGACAGAATGCAATACACAACTGTTTTTCCACTGGGCCAGTTTCTCGGCTGAGGTGAGTATGTCAGGCAGAGCTGGACAGTTAAAGAATTAAAATGTCCTAAATAGCACAACAGCAGAAATGTGATATGTGGCTCCTAGAGAATTTAAACAGTATAAAACCAATGGGTATTTTTAAAAATATTTACTTGTCTCAAAATGGGAGTGGTAGTGGTAGTATGAAGGGTACTGGTGGTGGAGGGAAAAAATTGGCAAATTCTTGAAGTTAAAGATCACTTAAGAAATGGAAATCTCAGGAGCGGTGTGCGTTAAGTGCTTAAGTGCTAAGTTGGTTGGAGGAGGGACAGAGTGGTAGCAGTGAGTAGATGCACCAACATTTCTGCAACAGGCTATCTCAAGGACCAGCTGTGTCAGCCACGAGCTTTGGAAACCTAGGAGAATTCTACTTTAATTTTTTCAGCCTTATTTTTTTAACAAAATTCCAAGCAGCAAAACATTAAGAGACATATGGAAAGATAAATAAAGATCTTCTTGCAATAGTCTGCAAAATCCTGACTGAACAAGACCTTTTTTTTGGTCAGCTAGCTGTTAGAGGCAGTTCCAGTATTATGTTGAATTTTAGTCTCAACAGTGTTTGAGAAAGTGTTACACAGAATCTGACATTTGTACCAACTGACAGGAAATTCCCAAATTCGGTTCCTTTTTAGTCAGTAATATTACTAATTAGCCTGATTAATAAGATTAAGGTGACACCTTAATTATTTACCTCATGTTTGGGGAGAAGGATAAAGTAAAATAATGAACAAATCCAGGTCCTTGATTTTTCTTTGCATGACACAGGGTAAAATTTTATGTTTCTTACCATAATACTTTAAGGTAACACTTTATGGGTTATGATTACACTTCTAAAAATGAGAATGCTAAAGAATATTCTTGGCATGGAAATAATAAGTGTAACTACCTCTCTCTGTACAGAATCTGGGACCATCCGTCTTCATTCTTTGACAAGTTCTTGGCAATTTCAATAAGCACTTCAGAAATCTTTCCAATTCCTTGACCAATTAATTCCACTTATCCTCATCTCCAAAAATCCCTCGTCTAAACTCAGTCATCCACTTACACGATCATATCTTAGATCTTGTCATGGAACCAATGGCTGCACCCACTCAATAATCTCTGCTTCAGACATCCCTCTCTCTAATTTTACCATCAATGATCATTTATTCCTCTTCATCAAATTCACTTCCTTGTCCACACCATCTAATCCCCCGACTCCAAGAGTAATTCATGCCACGATGATCTCCTACCTATTGACTCTACCATTTTCACGCTCAACGATCTCTCCTCACTTATCATGTTTATCTACCCTAGATAACATGGCTTATATTTATTAGTATACTGATTTTCCTAATGTAGAAATTGCAGCTCTGAGGGGTTAAATATCTTGCCCAAGCAGTCATAGGATTCAAAATGAGATTTCCAACTGCAAAATCTTGACTCGTTCCTCTTAACTATTTTAACACAGTTCAAGGATGATAAATAGTGGCTACATCAGTGGTTTTCAAACCTGGATGCATGTAAGAATCACCTGGGTACCTTTAAATATGCCTTGATCTAGTGCCCTTGTCCTCCTCCTCATGCTCACCTCCATCCTGATGCCCATTCACAATTTTCTCTTGAAGTTCTTAATTTTGTTGTTTCAGACCTCCTTCTTGGAAAATCTGATAAAATCTATAAACCTCCTCAACAGACAAATACTCACGCCTGCAACTTCAGAGGACTTTTGAGCCAACTGAAACACATACAATGAGTAAAAAGTTAAGAACTTATGAATTATTTCCCAGGGATGAATCAGGTCTTGTGGATTTCTGAATATTACACAACATTAGGAGCTAATCTTAAGAAAAATAATTCAAAATTATAAATACAATTAGTAACAAGACCTTTATAAAGGTCATTATGAGAGGTCTTTAAGCATAAGCTTCACTGGCTTCATGGTTATTCCATTTCTCACTATACCATGTTGCCTTCCAAAGCAACTACTTTGTAATCTGTCTTCCCCGCACCCTGCAAAAAAGAAACCACTCAATGATCTGGGTAAATTAATGAATATGAGTCATTTAATCATAGGGAACCACTCGAGAGTTTCCTGCAGGCTAAATGTAGGGAATATGTACCTAAAACAGTACCTATTCCCACTATACTTTGGTGACTCAATATCATATTTGTTTACGTATTAATGATTTTTTTTTAATTTGCCTTTTAAGTAGTTCCAGGGAAAGGTATTTAATTGATAAATTTAAACAGTATTGAAAGTAACATGACTAAGTATATTCCTAAATAGAAAATATACTTTTTTAGTGTTTTTCTTTCATGATTTAGAAATTATTGTACATAAAATGCTGCCATCCCTGGTCCCAGTGATCAGGAGTTTAACATCATTTGCTAAATCCTATCCTTGATGTAGCTTATAATGTAGTTAAATATTTTGTACCCACCTCTTACAATTTATTTTTCATACTACTGTCCTAGCTCAGGTGCTTGCCTGGAAACAATAACCTTATTGCTGATCTCTCTACCTCCAGTATCTTCTCCCAGTATTCCATTTTCCATCATCTAAACTATTTATTCAAGAGCTGCTCAATTCATTCAGAGGCACAGCTTTGATCTTACCATTACCTAACAAATCTTTACGGTATTATTAAAATACTTAACTGTAATATCTATTAAATGTTTACCATATGCGTGGCACTTGTCATGCATTCTATTCACTTATTCATAATGTCAAAATCATTAAGTAGATATTTTTATTACCCTTATTTTACAGATGAGAAAACTGAGTCCTAGAAGAGCCTGACTTCATACAAACTGTGTGGCAGCACAAAGTGCAAGAGTCAGGAGTTAAACAAGGTCTGTCTTACTTTCAAAACCCTGAGCTTAACTGTTATATGTTAAAAAATTAAATATTGAATATTTGACTTCATTTTGCTTTCCCAACTTATTTCCCACAGTACAACATCACAGCACTTCCAGAGATGCCAGATTGAACTACTTCAATTTTACTATCCTTATCTTACCCTTTCCATCTTTAGGACTTTATCTATCTTTGTCCTGGACTTCCTATTAGTCCTTCTCCTCATATTAAAACCCTACATATTCTTAAGAACCCACCACAAATTCCAAGTGGTCTAGAAGCCATTTCCTGTTTCACTTCTGAAATAACCTCCTTCCACTGAACTGCCATGTCCTTTTTTCTATTCTGTATACACAAACTACATCAGTATTTTACCTTACACTTTATTTCTGTCTTTGATAGTATGTTCACTTTACTTGTCTATATCCTATGTGAGCTCCTAGAGGGCAGATTGTTCATCTGATTTATCTCTGTGTGCCTCAAAGCACATAGTATCTTCTCCCTAGCAGACGTTTAATAAATACTGTTGAAAGAATGGATGCAGCATAGACAAATGTTTCTTTCACTCCGTAAATCTCACTGTATTAACTTCTACTGGCCTATAGATCCAAGATGCGTTCAATATCTTCCATGGGCTCTTATATCCAAGTGCTATAATCATTTAACTGTAGAAGAGATCATTCATTATTCATAGTTCCATTGAACAATAGCCATTATTTCCTGACTCCTACAAGTATTTCAGGGTTTATTTGATTTCCTACTATCATTATCACTCACTTAACACTAATTGAAGGACAATACCAGAACCCCTATGCAATACATATAATACTACTGCAGTTTAGAGATTGCCTTGAGGTTATAATCCAGCATTAGAGGGACCTTGAAAAATTCAAGAACTGAACTTAGGTTCTAATTGGGCTAGAAGAAATCAATACAATAAAAATAAAATAAAATGATAATGGCAAAGACTAGTGATGATAGAAGTGACTCCCTTTATTTTTTTGTCTAACATGGAATAACAAGAGGTGTATTGCGGTCTGGCTTTTCTCTTGACTTCTGACATTTGAGCCTAAAATCATGACGTTCAACTTATGTATATAATGGGAAGTGGGAAGTAATAATCCTCTTCTAATATAGTATCGCTCAGCCTCTGGTGGGTTCTAAATCATCTAGACGTTCTGAAAATTAAACAACATGTTTTGTGGTTCTGGATCTGTGTGCTTTCCAAGATTTCTATTACTTATCCTTAATTTCTTAACCTCAGAGTGGATTTAGGAGTTTGCTATACTTAAACCAAAACTTTAGGAGGACATTTGAAAAGTTTTGGGTATGTTTAGATTTTGAAAATAATTGTAACCTCTGAAAAGTGCTCCCAAAACACAGAACAAATTAATTGTCTCTTTTAAAACAAAATTCTAGCCAGGTCTTTGAGTCAACCCAAACAGTGAGCTCCATTTGAGATTCTAATTGTGATTCAAAACCAATCTACACTCTGAATTCTTCTATGGAAATGGAATATTCTTCTGTTTATCATTTGTATATTATCATATGAGTATTATCATTTGTAATGTATTTTTCAAAATTATGGTTAGCCACAAAGCAATATTACATGCCATATGCAGTCTTAAATATTCTTAAAATGATAGATGTTATGGCAACAAATAGAATAGAAAATGGTTAATATTAATGATTTCAGTATTTGATTATAAAAATAGAATCACATTTTGCATATTATCAATCCCAAATGTCCTTTTGTATTATATAAGATAGAACCATAGCTAATCCTTAAACAAAATATGAAATGACACATTTATACTGTTAAATGTTATTTTTACATTAAGATTTGATCTACTGTTTGACAATTTTAAATTGAAATAAATATTAAGTATTTACAACTTTCAAGAATAAGAATATATTTTTTTTCTCATCTTAGGTTCTGTAACTAGAGAAAGGTGTTACAGTGACCAAGTAATAATTTTATCAAAAATCAGACATAATGCCAACACTAGTGTATAACCTCCAGCCACTAAAGAAACCACTATTCTGTAAGAATACAAGAATTTAATCCCTGCAGTACTATTACCTGACATGCTTATCTTCTCTGCCTGCCTACATAGAAAGGTGACATGACAGTAATAACTAGCACTTAATAATTCTACATACTATTCACTGTTTAATGTTTCTCCTATGTTAATCATCCTACTGCCTGTGAAAATAACCCTCTCCTAATCAACTCTACTAAATGGCTTTTGATCAGAAGTATCTTCACTGGATTCTTAATTTCCAACAATATTACTCCAATGACTATTCCACAGATAACCATGCTTTATTATCTGAAATTAACAGTCCATGCAGTGACTATTCTAGGTTTTATTCCAGCAATTGAACTCAACCTCATATCACAAAATCTAAAATTTGATCACCCTTCAAACCAATTCAAATTCTCACATGGTATTTTTCAACCATCATGTATCACCTTCTACTATTCATGAATTTATCAGCAAGTTAAAAATCACTATTACTAGACTTAATCCTATTAGAACCAAATTCACCTACTTCCAGATAAAAACTTCCACGCTAATTTCTGATCAAAAAGACCTAGTTACATTTCTTCATCACATTAATCTTAAACTTGTCCATATTTAATTTACACAAGTAACCTCCATAATAACCAGAACACTGATGAATAAAGATCAGCCAGTCACAACTCCCAATCAAGTCCCACATCTGTATAACACAGTAATCCCCACAGGCTCCCCACTAAAAAATCCAGTACCTCCAGGATCAGAAATTACTTAATCCCCCAATCTTTTAAATTCAAACATTATTTTCACTTTACCATTCTTCAATATATATAAAACCACTATGCCCTCTATCAACAATTCTTTAAAAAAATCCCCAAGATAGTCATATTAGTGGGTCAAGTCTCAGGATAATGCTTACTAAGTCATAACCCTTATATAAACAAAAATGGCCAATATTCCCTCCCCCCCCAAAAAAATCTTTAAAGACATTAAACATAAAAAAATCCACCAAATTTATCACAATTCCACAGACAATTCCTCCACTCACAATCAACCTGAGTCCACCACAAACAGGTGAAAATTTCAAAAACCCTAGGAAAGGAAGCACAAAACTAGTGCTTCTCACGTGAAATTTAACTATGACCAGTGACATGAAAAATAAACATAATATTGTCAAATAGCAGATCAAATCAAAATAAAAAATAATATTTCAGCACCTCTGTCATTGTCCTATCCTGATTACTTGTAGCATATCTACTAACACTAAATGAATTGAAGGACAACCAGTTGAACATCCATTCATAATTATTAGCCAACAAGCATCAGTCCTGTATTTTCTCTTTATTCTCATAGTTATATCAATCACAAGCATTATTGAAAACAACTTTCTAAAATAAATAGTCTTTGTAGTATATTTATTACTTTGGTTTTATAAAGCAGAAAAGAGGAGTAATATTTCTTCCTAACACTCAGGAAAGGAGCTCCAATTCCATCATCACACCCAAAACTAAAATTCCACTTAAAGTACTGCCTAGAAACTTGTGCATGAAAAGAGAAGGATTATTATCATGTTCTATATCAGTATCAAAAAACAAATCATAAATCACCCAATAACTATGTAATTTGTGCATTCAGGGATCTCATGTATTAGTACATGTACATAATACACACTATGTATAATCACACATTAACAATTTATCCCATGCATATAAGTGGGTGCATTAAACTACTGATATTTCATAATACATACAATGGTATATTGTTCATACATTCTAAACCCCATGAAGTAGCAGCACAATAACATGATTAATATTACATAGCACATAATATTGGTTGTACATACCCCATTAAGTCAAGTCATTTCTAGACAACATGCCTATCATAACTGATAACCATGCTTAATCACAAAACTTCAAGAAACTAGCAACCTTTCCACAAACGTGTCCCTCTTCTTACTCTGGGCCCATAACTTTGGAGGGTATGCAGAAATTAATTATATCTGGAATCTTGTTCTTACTTCAGGACCACCTCACCTAAAATTGCCTCTTTCCTTTTAAATAAGACTTCTCAATGCACTAATGACTAATTGCCCCATGCTCACAGGTAACTATGCCAGGCATTTGCATGTGGTAAGTTGTTTGTTTGTTTGTTTGTTTGTTTTTTTAATTTAGGAATGCTGTGTCTCAGCTATAGCTGTCAAAGGCCTTAGCACAGTTAAGCAAACTTTAACTGAGCTTAAACTGAGTACTACTTACCAATATTATAAACCATAAGGTATAATTCAACCAATGGTTACTGGACATAGAAGAATCTGTGTATACACAACATGCACACTTATCAAATAAATGATTAGCTTAGCAAACCCTTTACCATGCATAAACCTTATGCTGTATATATTTATTAGCTGTTTTCCCAAATCACAAAAACAAGATTAAATATGCAACATATAAAGCTTATCTTTCATCTCATATGTATTTTAATTACAGCTAAAATACTCACACTCCTGACCTTACAAATTAAAACCCCACTTAAGACAATTTTAAATCCTTCCCACTGATACCAACATGCTACTTTAATCCATAAAACACCCATAGACAGACATCTTCCTAGATTGGAATTTTTAATCAAAATAAGAGTACATTAAACTACATAATAAATTAAGTATATTAAAATTTTTTGACCCTAACAGAAAAATATATTCAAGTTCAAGTAATTCCACTATATATAAAGTTGCTACTTAAAGGTATATATCCCAATAGCCAGGCACCCTCATCACTTTGCCCACTTGGCAGTCTCTTATCCTTAGTTTCTATACTTGTGCCACTAAGCCTTCTTTCAATTTATACTACTCACTCTTGCCTTCCACAGGATTTTTGAAAATGCTACCACCTCTGTTTAGAATATGATCTTCTCCTAGTCTCCTCTGTGCTTTTCACTTAGTTAACACATGTTCTTCTGCAATCTTGACCTGGCAACTTTCTTTCTCCTAGTTCACCTCAGGCAGCTTTGCTTAGTGCTATTATGTGATTATGTAACTCTGCCTCAAAGCAAGTATATGAGGCTATACTGATAGAGTTCTTTCTCACTAGAGTACCAGTGTCATGAAAAAAAGAACTATGTTAATATTAGGATTTCCATAGTGTCCCATGTCCTTAAGGGCAAGGTTTATGCTCAGTACAGTGTGAATGATCAAAATTTTTATCCTAGGAGGAAATAATCCATGTACCCAAAATAAGAACAAGACTTGGTGCTCTTTCTATATTCTAAACTTCTGTCCACAACTCATTGCTGGGTTTTTGACTTAACTCTATATTCACCAATGCACCAATTCAACAAACAGATGACTAATTTCCAAAATTCTCAATATATTAAGATTTGAAGGACATGAGTGTTTAATCGCTATTAGCTATGCCTTAATTTTCACACACTCAAAAATGTACAGATTTTTGATTTTGTTTTTGTTTTCCCTAATAATTCTCTCTCTGACCTGTAGCTTCAAAGATCCAAATATGTCTCCCCTATTAGGATATCAGTCTTCTTTTCATAGTAAATGAAAATATTAAATTACTTTCCTTTTTTATCACTGACATATTAAGTTAAATAATGTATGCCATCTATAGTCCTGTATGTGGTATCTTTAATAATAAATTTAAATTCTTCTCTATTAAATTGAAAATAAATTGTGTATTAATATATTTTATAATTACCATTGCAACATAAATGTTCATTAGTCTAAACTGTCAAGGTTTCCAAAGGAGAGACAAAAGGTCCATGTGTCTGTTATACTGAACCCAACAATATATAGAAAGGGATCTCTCTGAGATGCAAGCTAAAAATATTTATAGCAGAAAGGTAGAAGGGCAATCATTATATCACCTACTTTCTTTTTTTGCTAAAGCAATTGTTCCCCCTGGTGTAATTTCTAGTGTTCTTTGTTTCTGGTCCAGTTTTATATGACTTAAACAGTGAGGTTCGTGCAACTCCCCTAGAGAGATAACTTCCTGCAGTTTAATAGGTTTCTTTATTAGGATCCTTTTCCCTGTTGATCAGCCATTGTATATATTCATTATATAATTTCCTTACATCTGGTCATTATCTAGGAGCAAAATGCTCAAAGTTCTAACTCATAACATTTATAATAAAGTTATAATTTATTAGTATTTGTTAATAAAAGTAATAATTTATTACTAGTAGTAATAGGATAATTAGGAAATGCTCTGAATGCTATGGGCTTGACTTGACATTAATATACGATGTTGATACTGTTTTTTTTTTTTCTTAAATCTACAATGGTAAGAAAGCATTAAAGATTCTGACTCAAGGGGCGCCTGGGTGGCTCAGTCAGTTGAGCGTCTGACTTTGGCTCAGGCCATGATCTTACAGTTCATGGGTTTGAGCCCTGCATCAGGCTCTGTGCTGACAGCTCAGAGCCTGGAGCCTGCTTCAAACTCTATGTCTCCCTCTCCCTCTCTGCTGCTCCCCCGCTCATGCTCGCTCGCTCTCTCTCTCTCTCTCTCTCTCTCTCTCAAAAATAAACATTAAAAAATTTAAAAAAAAAGATTCTGACTCAAAATATAATTGAATTTTATTATTAATTAGGGTTATAAGAATGAAGCTGAATGTCTTCAAAAAGAAATAAAATTTTACCAAATACAAATGTATAAGTAACACATGGTAAGGAATTATCAACTTAAATTAGAGAGGGAGAACTGGTAATTCAGAACACAACAGAATTAGAATTATGGATTTATGACACAATGGTGAACCACAATCAAAGGCATGACAGCAAAAGAACAAATTTTCCATTCATTGCACTAGATTTAAATATCAATCCAATAGAATGTTGCCTGGAACACAAATATGCGTCTCCCTGTTCAGCAGAACATAAAGCTGATTATAGAAATGATTTTGGTCAGTGAAAGAGTAGAACGCTGTATTAAGAAACAAAGATGTTAGACAGCAGGAATACAATTGATTTATGATCACTATAAGTACTTTTAATAATAGTTCAACTTTACAAATAATTCAGAGGCACCAAAATGTGATTAAAATTATATTAAGAACACAAAACCAAGATGATATAGAATCTCAAAACACAGGATTTTTATAGTTGCACAACTTTTAATATAAGCATTCTTATTGAAGATGACAGTGTAGTAGGAGGACTCTATGCTTACCTCATCCCCCAAACACAGCTAGATAAATATGAAATCATTCTCAACACCCAGAAATCGATCTGAGGACTGAGAGAACAAACTGCACAACCAGAGGGAGAAAAGAGGCCACACTGTGGAAGTCAGGAGGTGTGGACATGTGATTTGGAGGACAAAAGAATTACAGGACAGGGAGCCCTGATCATGGAGAGAGGAGAGAGAGAACAGAGAGAACAGAGTACAGGGCGTTGCACAAGAAAAAACACTTCCCCAAAACTACTGACGGGGAAAACTAGAGGGGGAGCTGATGTTTGCAAGTTTTTACAAACAGCAGAGCTCAAAATCTGAAGTGAGAAGTCCATGCCATCCCCGGTGTGGAGCCTGCGGGCATAGAAGTGCTCCTTCTATGGGAAACGGGCAGAAGCCCTGCAGCACACAGACAGTGTGGTCTAAGGATCCCCCGGGTCACACCGAGAGAGACAGTTTCCCTCTTTGGAGTGCATTGGGGAAGTGGCACTGTCTCACCAGGGATAAAAGAGCAGGCCAGCACCACAGACCTGCCCCGTTCATTAGCATATGAACAGAGACACCTGCTGAGGGCAGCTATCCTGGACGCTGGCCTTTGACTATACTTTATCATAAATTTAAGCCCCTGCACATTCCTGCAACAACTCCTCTGGGACAAAGCAGCACCAGCCACAGTGTGGCCAGACCCACACCCAGAGGATCAGTGCAAATGTATGCCTCGTGAGGTCCTTAAAATTTGGAGTTTTGAAATGCAGCCAGGGTGCCAGAGATAAAACAGGAGCACTGTACCATTGGGTGGCCGGACAGCTGAGACCCAGAGAGGGTGAATTCAAGGATCTGAGGGACGCCTGAGACAAATGAGGGGAGACTGTTCGCTCCTCTCTGAGGGCTTCCTGAATAGCAGCAGGCACAAACTGCCCACTCCGTGGACTAGAGAGCCAGCTGACACCACTTTTACACACACTCATCAGCACAGATGGACTTCAGTGAGCAACAAAGTGCACAAAGTGGAGGTGCGAGCCACTTTCACCAAGCCCTGCCTACCCTGTGGTCTGCAGGTGCTTCTGAAACAGGGCAAGTGTGCCTGAGAGTGAGAGCAACAGCGGGCCTCTTGCCAAGAAGACCAGCACAAACCCCCTTCATGCGCAAAGTCTACCATAGAATTCTGCAAAGCTTCAGCTCTAGGGGCAATCGGATCTACCTCTTTTAATAAGGAGACCAAAACACACCTAGCTAAAACTTGCCACACTGTGGCTAAGGTCCAAACATTCCCCATTAGAGGCAAGGAGAAACTGTGCAGAGGATTTACCTGAGGGAAAGAGCAGCCAAAACAAAACAGCAAAGCATACACAGCATATACCAGAAACACTTCCTGAAGTGCCAGGCCCTGGACAATTTAGGACCTCTTCTTAATATAGCCATTACTCTCAGGAGCAGGAAAAATAAAAGGCCTTCTTGACACACAGAAGAGAGAGACTTAGACACAATGCCAAGACAGAGGATTTCAATCCAAAAGAAAGAACAAGAAGAGGTCATGGCCAGGGATCTAATCAAAACAGATAAAAGTAATATGCCTGAACAAGAATTTAAAACAATAATTATAAGGATACGAGCTAGGCTTGAGAAAACCATAGAAGACACCAGAGAGTCTCTTACAACAGAGATAAGAGATCTAAAAACTAGTGAGGCAGAAATAAAAAATGCAATAACCAAGATGAAAAACTGATTAGATGTAATGACCACAAGGATGGAAAAAAATATGAATGAATAAGTGATATGGAAGAAAAACTTATGAAAAATAATGAAGTTGAAAAGAAAAGGGAAAGAAAAATACTGGATCATAAATGTAGACCTGAAATGACTCAGCGACTCCATAAAGTGTAATAACATACATATCATCGGAGTCTCAGAAGAACAGAGTGAAAAAGAGGAAGAAAGTTTATTTGAGCAAATTGTAACTAAAAACTTCCCTAATCTGGAGAAGGAAACAGACATCCAAATCCAGGAGGCACAGAAACCTCCCATCAAAATGAACAAAAGCAGGCCAATAGCCAGACATACTGTAGTAAAATTTGCAAAATACAGAGATAAGGAAATAATCCCAAAGCAGCAAGGGAAAACAAATCCCTAACCTAAAAAACAAACAAACACCACAAATCAGGCTAGCAGAAGATTTCTCCACAGAAACATGGCAGGCCAGCATGCTTAGCATGCTGAAAGGGAAAAATACGCAGCCAAGAATAGCAAGGCTGTCATTCAGAATAGAAGGAGAGATAAAGAGTTTCCCAGACAAACAAAAACTAAGGGAGTTTGTGACTACTAAACCAGCCCTGCAAGAAATATTAAAGGGGACTCTAGAGGAAAGGAATCACCAAAACTGACAAAGAAACAGAAAAACTCCAGAAACAAGTTATAAAATGGCACTAAATTCATTTCTATCAATAATCACTCTGAATGTAAATGGACTAGATGTTCCAAGCAAAAGACATACTGTGTCAAAATGGATTTTAATTAATTAATTAATTAATTAATTTAAAAAAGGGCCTTTCTATATGCTGCCTGTAAGAGACTCATTTTAGACGTTAAGACACCTTCACATTGAAAGTGAGAGGATGGAGAAATATTTATCATAGAGATGAATGTCAAGAGAAAGCCTGAGTAGCCATCCTTATAACAGAGAAACTAGATTTCAAACCAAAGACTGTAACAAGAGATGAAGAAGGGTACTGTATCATAATAAAGGGAAATATCCAACAAAAAGATCAAACAATTGTAAATATTTATACCCCAACATGATAGCACCCAAATATATAAAACAATTAATAACAAACATAAAGTAACTCATTGATAACGCTACAATAATAGTAGGGGATTTTGACACCACACTGACAGCAATGGGCAGACCATCTATGCAGAAAATCAGTAAGGAAACAATGGCTTTAAATGACACAATGGACCAGACTGACTTAACAAATATATTCAGAACAATTTATGCTAAAGCAGCAGAATACACAGTCTTTACAAGTGCACATTCTCCAGAATAGATCACACACTGGGTCACAAATTAGCCCTCAACAAGTACAAAAAGATCGAGATGATACCATGCATATTTTTCGACCACAATGCTAGGAAACTTAAAGTCAACCACAAGAAAAAAATTTAGAAAAACCACAAATACATGGAGGTTAAATAATATCCTACTAAGAATGAATAGGTTAACTAGGATAATAAAGAAAAAAATTTTTAAAAAATACATAGAAACAAATGAAAATAAAAACACGACAGTCCAAAACCTCTGGGATGCAGAAAAAGTGGTTATAAGAGGGAAGTATATAGCAACACAGATCTAATACAAGAAGCCAGAAAAATCTCAAACACACAACCTAACCTTATACTGAAAGGATCAAGAAAAGTAACAGCAAATAAAGCCTAAAGTCAGCACAAAAAGGGAAATAATAAAGATTAAAGCAGAAATAAATATACAGAAAGAAAAAAATAGATCAATGAAACTAGGAGCTGGTATTTTTGAAAGAACTAATAAAATTGATCAACCCCTAGCTAGGCTTATCAAAAAGAAAAGAGGGGCACCTGGGAGGCTCAGTCCATTGAGTGTCTGACTCTCGATTTTGGCTAAGGTCATGTTCTCTGAGTTGTGGGATCAATCCCTGCATTGGACCCCACTCAGGATTCTCTCTCTCACTCTAAAATGGAAAAGAAACAAAAAGGACCTAATAAAATTGTGAATGAAAGAGAAGAGATCACAACTGATACCACAGAAATGCAAACAATTATAAGGGAATATTAAAAAAAATTATATGTCAACAAATTGGGGAATCTGAATGAAATGGATAAATTCCTAGAAACATATACAATACCAACACTCAAATACGAAGAAAAAAATTTGAACAGACTCATAACCAGCAAAGAAATTGAATCAGTTATCAAAAATCTCCCAACAAACAGAAGTCCAGGGCCAGATGGCTTCCCAGGGGAATTCTACCAAACATTTAAAGAAAAATTAATATCAATTCTTCTCAAACTCTTGCAAAAATAGAAATGGAAAGAAAGTTTCCAAACTCCTTCTACAAGCGCAGCATTACCTAAATTCCAAAACCAGACAAAGACCCCACTAAAAAGGAGAATTACAGGCCAATCCTTGATTGGATTGCAAAAATGATGGATGCAAAAATTCTCAATAAGATACTAGCAAATCGAATCCAACAGTACATTAAAAGAATCAGTCACCAAAAAAAAAAAAAAAAAAAAAAAGAATCAGTCACCACAATCAAGTGGGTTTTATTCCTGGGCTTCAGGGCTGCTTTAACATTCATAAATCAATCAACATGATATACCACATTAATAAAAGAAAGGATAGGAATCATATGATCCTCTCAATAAATGCAGAAAAAAGCATTTGACAAAGTATAGCATCCATTTGTAATAAAACTCAACAAAATAGGGATAAAAGGAACATACCTCAACATAAAGGCCATAAAGGAACATACCTCAACATAAAGGCCATAAAGGCTAATATCATCCTCAATGGGGAAGAACTGGGAGCCTTTCCACTAAGGTCAAGAACAAGACAGAGATGATCCACTCCCACCATTGTTATTTAACATAATATTGGAAGTCCGAATTTCAAAATCAGATGACTCCAACAGAAAAAAAGAGAGAAAGAAAGAAAGAAAGAAAGAAAGAGCATCCAAATCAGCAAGGAAGAGGTCAAACTTTAACTATTTGTAAAGGACATGATACTATATGTAGAAAACCCTGAAGATTCCATCAAAAAATTGCTAGAAGTGATACATAAATTCAGCAAAGTTGCAGGATATAAAATTAATAGAGACCTGTTGTATTTCTATACATTGATAATGAAGGAACAGAAAGATAAATCAAGGAATTGATCCCATTTACAAATGCACTAAAAAACATAAGATACCTAAGAATAAACCTAACCAAAGAGGTACAAGATATGTACTCTGAAAACTACAGAACACTGATAAAAGAAATTGTAGAGAATGCAAAGAAATGGAAAACATTCCCTGCTCATGGATTAGAAGAAGAAATATTGCTAAAATGTCTGTACTGCCCAAAGCAATCTACACTTTTAATGCAATCCCTATCCAAATACCACCAGCATTTTTTGCAAAGCTACAGCAAACAAGCCTAAAATCTGTATGGAACCACAAAAAAAGCCTGAATAGCCAAAGCAATCTTGAAGAAGCAAAGCGAAGCTGGAGGCATCACGATTCCAGGCTCCAAGTTATATTACAAAGCTGTCTTGATCAAGCCAGTATGGTCCTATTATAAAAACAGACACATAGATCAGTGGAACAGAATAGAAAACCCAGAAATGGACCTACTACAGTATGGTCAACTAATATTTGACAAAGCAGAAAAGAATATCCAATGGAAAAAAGACAGTCTCTTCAACAAATGGTGCTGGGAAAACTAGACAGCAACATGCAGAAGAATGAAACAGGACTGCTTTCTCACACCACACACAAAAATAAATTCAAAGTGGATGAAAGACCTAAATGTGAGATGGAAAACTATCAATATCATAGAAGAGAACAGATACAGCAAATTCTTTGACATGGGCCATAGCAACTCCTTACTGGACATGTCACCAGAGCAAAGGAAACAAAAGCAAAAATGAACTATAGGGACTTCATTGAAATAAAAACCTTAAAAGTGAAGGAAACTGTCAACAAAACTGAAAGGCAACCTATGAAATGGGAGAAGATAGGGGCGCCTGGGTGGCTCAGTCGGTTAAGCGTCCGACTTCGGCTCAGGTCATGATCTTGCGGTCTGTGAGTTCGAGCCCCGCGTCAGGCTCTGTGCTGACAGCTCAGAGCCTGGAGCCTGTTTCGGATTCTGTGTCTCCCTCTCTCTCTGATCCTCCCCCATTCATGCTCTGTCTCTCTCTGTCTCAAAAAGAAATAAACGTTAAAAAAATTTAAAAAAAAATAATAAATGGGAGAAGATATTTGCAAAGGACATATGTGATAAAGGGTTAGTATCCAAAATATAAAGAACTTAATGGAGTGCCTGGGTGGCTCAGTCGTTTAAGCATCTGACTTTGTCTCAGGTCATTATCTCACTCTTATGGTTCTTGGGTTCGAGCCCCACATTGAGCTCTATACTGAAAGCTCAGAGCCTGGAGTCAGCTTCAGATTCTGTCTTCCTCTCTCTTTGCTCCTCCCCAGCTCACGCTTTGTCTCTGTCTCTCAAAAATAAATAAACATTAAATATATATATATATATATATATATATACATATATACACACACACACACACACACACACATATATATATACAATATATATACTTATATACAAAATGTATATATATATATACATGTGTATTATATATATGTGTGTATATATATGTGTGTGTATATATATACACATTTTGTATATAAGTATATATATATTGTATATATATGTGTGTGTGTGTGTGTGTATATATATATATATATATATATATATATATATATAAAAGAACTAATCAAGCTCAACACCAAAAAAAAAAAAATAATCCATTTAAGAAATGGACAGAAGACATGTATAGACCTTTTTCAAAGAAGATATATAGATGGCTAACAGACACGTGAAAAGACGCTCGACATCACTCATCGTCAGGGAAATGCAAATCAAAACCATGATGAGATATCACCTTACACCTGCCAGAATGGCTAAAATTAACAACACATGAAACAACAGATATTGGTGAGGATGTGGAGAAAGGGGAACCCTGTTACACTGTTGATAGGAATGCAAACTGGTGCAGCCATTCTGGAAAACAGTATGGAAGTTCCTCAAAAAGTTAAAAATAGAAATAGCCTACAACCCAGCAATTGTACTACCAGGTATTAACCCAAAGGATACAAAAATACTGATTTGGAGGGGCACATGCACTGGTGTTTATAGCAGCATTATCAACAATAGCCAAATTATGGAAAAAGCCCAATGTCCACTGACTAATGGATAAAGAAGTAGTACATATATGTGATGGAATATTAATCAGCCATCAAAAAGAATGAAATCTTGCCATTTGCAACAAAGCTAGAGTATATATAAGTGAAACAAGTCAGTCAGAGAAAGACAAACACCATGTGATTTCACCTATGTGTAATTTAAGAAACAAAACAAATGAACATATGGGAAGGGAAAAGAAAAAGAGAAATAGAGAGGCAAACCATAAGAGACTCTTAACTATAGAGAACAAACAGTTGATGGAGGGGAGGTGAGCAGGAGGATGTGTTAAATGGGTGATGGATATAAGGAAAGCACTTGTGATGAGCACTGTGTATTATATGTATGTGATGAATCACTAAATTCTACTCCTGAAACCAATACTACACTATATGTTAACTACCTAGAATTTAAATAAAAACTTGAATAAAAAAAGAAATTAGTGGGAAAATGCAAAAATATCTTAGTGCTATACTTCAATTGATAATATTGTACTAAGATTAATTTCTTAGCTTTAATTTATATTCCCTTCTTGTGCAAGACATTTCTTATTGTTATTATTGACACAAAATGAAGGTGAATGAAGCATATATTGGAACTCTCTGGACTCTTTTTTTAACAGCTTTAAGATAAGATTCACATACCATAACATTAAACCATTTAAAGTGTGGGGGAAAAAAACAGTATTATGGTACATATTATGTAACTGCATTTTATAAATATTTAGATTTTCAAAATTGTTTGATTTTCTTAACATAAAAAATTTCATTTCATTTACCTTATATTTAAGTGTTTCAATATACAATTTATAAAATATATCAGTTACTTTTATTAAGGTATGTAATATCAATAATTATAATTGCGATCATTTATTCATGGTTGGAAAACAGGTTCTGACAATTTCTTAATCAACTTTGTAAGCCTGAGCCACATACTTAGTAAGAAATTACCCTTTGAACTGTTCTATCATGGCTCTGTGCTCCAAATTATAATCACATTGATCAAAACTGTCCTTTAATTTGTAGCTGAATAGTAATCATCATCAGGAGGTACTACACATGGTACAATAGAAATTTGATTTTAAGTTTGTAGAAAAGTCTATTAAAAGCAAATAAAAGGATAAGATGTCCTTGTTTGAAGTAGGTAGTTGAGGTTAACAACTTTGAACTCTCATCAAAATTTGCTGAAAATTTTCAAAATAATATGAGGTAAAATTGTCAAGATGCTAAAACTTGAGCTAATGTCAGCCTTCTAAATATATTTTACCAAAGTCCTCGGGAAATTATCATTCCACAGTAAATACCAGCATGACAAACTCTTCCATTTGGGAACTCAGTAGGGAATGTACAGAAAAATAAAACAAGAGAGGCCTTCTTCAAGTATAAGCCTCTCCAGTTTCTTTACTCATAGAATGGACACATTATCATCTAAATTTTACATGTTTTTAGATATCAAAAATATGATCTGAAAAGTCACTAAAAAGAAAAAAAAATTTGTTGAGTCCCTATCTTCACACATTCTACTGCTGATGGCATTGAATGTTACCATAAACTTATTACTTAACAACATTTTATCATGAGACACAAAATTAAATCATGTATGTTTTGTCAACTGCTTTCACAGGCATTATATTGTTTGATACACCATATTTCACACTTTCACAATTTCACAACTGTGCAAGTATTTTCACTATTTCATCAGTTTGCCAGCAAACATGTATTTATTGAACAGTTTTCTTCACCTGATAACATGCTGGGTCTGGGACATTCATTGATAAACTATCTCTGACATCACGGAGTTTAGTGATCTCATTGGATCTAGCTGAAAAGATGTGCAATAAAAAAATAGTTATGGGTAATTACATAATTTCAAGTTTGCAAAATGCTGTAAAAAAACGACATAGTTCAACCTTATTTTCTTACTTCCTCAAGGAAATATATCCAAGAAAGTATTGGTTCAGAGCTCAAACTTAAGTGTACAATTTTATCTCCTTATACTACATTATACCTAGAATCTCACACCATCCCGTGCGGTGTGCTGGTGAAGGGATCAAGGGAAAATCAGGCACTTATATCAGTCTCCCCTTAATACTGCCACCAAAATTATAATGCCTATTTTTAAAACAACTATATACTACTAATATATTATGGTTCTACTTGGAAAATAATACCAGTGCTAGTTTCTGAACATATTTTCATATATTTAGGAATTAATGTAAAAGAAAGAAAACTCTCCTGGGCCATAGACACTTAAATTTCATGAAAACAGGAGCTATGCATTTCCTGACCCCTCTAGTTACTTTCAGGGCTTCAAAGACTGCTTGGTTAATTGCAGGCATTTCGATTCCTACAAATGAGTGAAAAAATAGAGTATAAGAAAAGGAAAAACATAAGATGAAGGATTATATCCCAATTGGAGGAAAAGTAGAAAAAATATTTGAGCAAAATGGTTATACAAGATTCTGGTAACCCATTAATATAATGCCGATGTATGTTGAGGTTGCTAATGAGAAGGATTTTGGTGTTTTCTTCACTCCATGTCAGAATAACCTGTTATCATTAATATATTCTAACAATTACTGTGTGTTTTATCTATCAGCAGTAGGATGTTCCAGCTAAACAGCAAGGTCCAACAGTACGTTTAAACAGGCCTTGAGGAGCAGTGTTTTGTGATAAACAGCAAGTTTTTTACTCCATGTTAGGTCAAAGAAGAAAGGATAAGAGGGATTAGATGAAGGGACAAAGCACAGAACCTGATATGTTTAAATGATGGAGAAGAGTCTTTCAAATTATGTTTTGCTAGGATGATGATGATGATGGTGGTGGTGGTGGTGATGATGATGATGATTTATGCTTAAAACCCATGAAGTCCCAACATTTATTATAAGCCTTCTATAAAGCATTTTCAAGAGCTCAAAGAGAATCTTATACTGAAAACTTATGAGAGTTTCAGGTCATATTTTTCCAAAAGTAGAGTATAAGATTTGCAGAAATGAAATACCATAGAAATTTCTGGAAATAGGTGCATATCTTGTTTGAAGAAAAATAAAAAGTCTGTTTCAAATTAAAGGAAAATTGATGAACCTGAGAATAAATCTTAAGGCTAGTAAGCTATTCACTTTTCTTGAAGGTAGAACTTAAAGTTCTCATAGACTTCTTTTCATGGGAATATCTGGGAATACTAAAATTATTTCTGTGGTAGACAGAATTCTAAGAATGGCTGCCAATGACTCTTGCTCTCTCCCCTTGAGTGTTGGTGGGATCTTTGAATGTTGAAATATTATCCAAGATGTTATATTATAAGGCAAAAGGGAAATAATTTGGGTATGTTCAATGTAATCATATGAATACATAAAAAAGAAATTTTCAGGGGACCTGGAAGGCTCGGTTGGTTGAGTGTCCTACTCATGATAGTGACTCACATGATGATCTTGTGGTCATGAAGCCTGCTTGATATTCTCTCTCTCCCTCTCCCTCTGCTGCTCCCCTGCTCATGCCTTCTCTTTCTCAAAATAAATAAATAAACTAAAAATAGTAATAATAGAACAATAAATAGAAATTTTCTCTGGCTGGTAGCAGAAGAAGTTAGAGATCTGAAGCATTGGAAAAATTTGGCAGGACCTTTATGGCCTGAATTTGGAGAGGACCACATGTAAGGATAAGACACTAGTAGCTGAATCCCAATTTGATAACCACTAAAAAAAAACAGTGTGTATGCACACATACACTTACACACATGCATGAGCAAACATGAAATTTTCCAAAATGATTCAGCAACAAATTTGAATCACATAAGTAGGAGGGTTCTCCAGAGATCTAAAGAATCTCATTTGATATTAAGTGAATATGCTATATTATAATATCCAGAAATATATTAAATATAAATATGCTATGATTATAAATAACTATTGTATCTAGAAAAAAATCTAGACCTAGGCATTATTTACTAAATCTAATCTTCCCTGCTTTTGAAAGGTTATTTCTTTTCAGGCCATAATCAATATAAGTATAACATATGCCCTTTATTAACTGAATCCTGTAAGTATCATCACAGAATAACTTCTTATTTTATTCCTACTAGTCTGACACTTGACTGATCTCTATTTTTAATCAAATGGTAAATAATGTCGGAAAACCAGCACTCTAAAAAAGCAAAACAAAACAGGAATACTTACTTATATTTGTATTCCTTCTTACAGATTCTAAAGAACTTCATCCCAAATCCATTTTAAAATTAGAAGGAATATAATTAATTCAGCAAATCACTTTTACATATAATATTTACTACTGAAATAATCTCTGTGCCTTACTCTCAGTTTTATTGTAAATCTAAAACTGCTCTAAATAATAAGGTCTTAAAACAAACAAACCAAAAAGTAGTGGTAAGATACTCCTGAGAATCTTAGAAAAAAATAAATTTCCTCCCAAAGTTGAAAGTGGCAGTTGAAACATATAATGAGTAATCAATTAATTCTATGTGTCACCAATATTAACTCATGTTTGCCTGTTTCTTCCCCCAGAAACAAGATGAAACACACGAACATATAATATTTCAGAGTATAATTTTGAATACTTTATATTTCAGTTTTAAGTTACTAAAATGATTCTACAACTATCAAATTCATGCCTAGGCAGCAGTTGAAAAAATCCTTTAAGAATAACAACTAAACATTTTATTAGATGTATAAAATTGTAATAATGGGTATATTAAAATTTAATTTAAACCAGATAAATCCAGCCAACCATTATGCTTTATTTTTCAGTTCAGATTTTGTTTTTTTATTCCCAATTATTCTTTTATTATCAGGAAATCTAAAATATATATCACATATGGAATGCTATTAGTATTTTATATTGGAAATAAACTATTCTTGAGACTATGCAACTAGAAAAAAATCTTTTCTCCCTTTCCTTCTAATTTCTAATAGAATCCAATTTAATCTAATTCAACAGATTGGCAGAAAGCATTAAGCAGAAACATTGTGAAGAATACTCTGCCCAAATCATGTTTTCTTTACTGCAATAATTATAACTGAGTGTATCAGTAGAATGGTTAGCTTGAGGCTTGAGCAAATAAACCAACTCATATTCTGCACTCTTAGGAAATAGCATTGTTACTTGATATCTGTTCTTGCAGTAGCTTCACTAATAATGAATAGTATTATTTATCTCTTAATGTGTTTCATCTTTTTTTTTTTTCAACGTTTATTTATTTTTGGGACAGAGAGAGACAGAGCATGAACGGGGGAGGGGCAGAGAGAGAGGGAGACACAAAATCAGAAACAGGCTCCAGGCTCTGAGCCATCAGCCCAGAGCCCGACGCGGGGCTCGAACTCACGGACCGCGAGATCGTGACCTGGCTGAAGTCGGATGCTCAACCGACTGCGCCACCCAGGCGCCCCAATGTGTTTCATCTTTAAGACTAAACCTGATATTAGAAAACATCCTAATTTTAAAAAAAATGATGCAGGAAATAGTCAAAACTTAAAGTAAAAGGGACAAGCAGAGTTTCTGTCCATTTTTCCTCAAATGGATTGAAACCTACTTATATTCAATATGAAATCACCCTGCATTTATTTTTTTTTTTTTATTTTTTTTTCAACGTTTTTTATTTATTTTTGGGACAGAGAGAGACAGAGCATGAACGGGGGAGGGGCAGAGAGAGAGGGTGACACAGAATCGGAAACAGGCTCCAGGCTCCGAGCCATCAGCCCAGAGCCCGACGCGGGGCTCGAACTCACAGACCGCGAGATCGTGACCTGGCTGAAGTCGGACGCTTAACCGACTGCGCCACCCAGGCGCCCCTACCCTGCATTTAAAAACCATGCCAAATGGGGCGCCTGGGTGGCGCAGTCGGTTAAGCGTCCGACTTCAGCCAGGTCACGATGTCGCGGTCCGCGAGTTCGAGCCCCGCGTCGGGCTCTGGGCTGACGGCTCGGAGCCTGGAGCCTGTTTCCGATTCTGTGTCTCCCTCTCTCTCTGCCCCTCCCCCGTTCATGCTCTGTCTCTCTCTGTCCCAAAAATAAAAAATAAACGTTGAAAAAAAAAAAAAAATTAAAAAAAAAAAAAAAACAAAAAACAAAACCATGCCAAAATTGGCCACTGGTAGAGTAAATGGAAGCTTTGGATTCACCTCCCTAGTGATTTAATATAGGGGATGAGACAGAGAAAAATGATGAAGCAATAGTCTTAAAATTGAGATTAAATCATTGACTTGCTGTTCAAAAAAGTGAGCATTAGTTGCTTCAGGACGATCTGTGACTCAATGGTTAGATGTCAGAAAAGGAAAAAAAAAATTAATGTTTATTTAGTTTTGAGAGAAAGAGAGACAGAGTGTGAGCAAGGGACAGGCAGAGAGAGCAGGAGACACAAAATCTGAAGCAGGCTCCAGGCTTTGAGCTGTCACCACAGATCCCAACACGGGGCTCGAACTCACAAACCACAAGATCATGACCTGAGCCGAAGTCAGATGCTTAATTTACCGAGCCATCCAGGTGCCCCAAAAAAGAAAATCTTAAACATTAGAATGAATTCCTTTATAAGCTGACAGAATAGTAAAATTTTATTATTTTTTTTTCTTGACTTCAAGCTTCCATCATAATTAAAGCTAACTATGGGCACCTGGATGGCTCAGTCAGTTGAGCACCCAACTGCTTAAGATTCTCCTTCCCTCTCCCTCTGCCACCCTCCCCAACTTGCCCTCTCTCTCAAATTCTAAAAAACATAAAATTCAATTCAATTCAATTCAATTCAATTCAATTCAATTCAAGCTAACTAGAACAAAATAAACAATCATAGAAGTCAATGTCCTCGCATTTTATAAAATATGGTAGAGTTTCTTAGTACCATTGGATTTTACTTCTGTTACTTAACGGAATTTCTTGGTATAAGTTTGAAACCAAGAGGTTCCCTTTATTGCATACTTTTAGAACATGAGGATATTGCCTTAAATATAGGATTTAGTCCATTGCAAACCAATATTTTACAATAAAATCAGTTTCTTTAATAATGGAAACCAAATCTACTGAATTTCATAACAACTGGTGCAAACACTTACTTTGTAACAATAAGGATTTGCATAATTTTCTTTATGAGGAGTAAGGGTGATTTTTATGATTTTACCATTAAGATGCTTTTTGTATTTCTAATATCTCTTTTAATACCTGAGTTTATTAGGACTGTACTTACAAAAAAAAGCAACAATTTTTGTTGAATTCAGAATGGTCTTGTATCATTAAATTCAAATAATTAATATAAAACATTTGGTATTTATTTCTTGTCTATGACCTGGTAAAGAAAAAAGGAAGAGGGAAATGCCAACTTGGTTTTGGGGAAATAAAGAGACTGCTTACAATAAATTATAGAATTCTCAGAAGTAGAATTCTGAGGACAAAAAAAACAGATTTCAAAATAATATGAGATGATATGTTTTATATAAAGCTTAAACTCATGAAAGAGACCATATATTGCTATTTATGCAAATAATTACACTGAACTGAAATTATAAACACAAAAAACAAGAGAGAAGAAATGAAATGAGGTGGAGAAAATTAGAGGTTTCAACATTCTTTGATGGCATATCAGGGTTTTTTTTTTTTTACAATCTATATAATATATCAGATTTAGAAAATTTTCATAATAAATTTCTATTATTTCCTTTTTTATTTATAGCCATCGAAGAATTTGCCAACTATACAGTTAGGAATGCGTAATACCAATTCACTGATGATATTAAGTTCAAGTTCAAGGGTTCCTAAAACTACCCTTGGTTTCAATATTTCACCAGCAGGACTCACAGAACTCATTGAGAGCTATTGTATTAAAACTGGCCAAGGGAAGGAGTGCCTATGGCAGAGTCTACAAAAAGCACTAAATTTAAAGCTCTGTTGTCCTCTCCCATAAAGTAATGGACAGTGTTACTTCCAGAATATCAGTGTGGAACGACATGCTGGAGTCTTGCCAACTAGGGAAGTTCTCTGAGCCTTAGTATCCAAAATCCCTACTAAAGCTGCACCACATAAGCATAACTGACTGACTGTCCAACTGGTAGATGTCTGTTTCCAGCTCCTCAGGGGATCTGATACCTACATATCCAAATCACTGCCCCAAATTACATTGTTACTATCTGGATCGCCCAAGGGCCTCACGCAAATAAAAATACTCCCATCAAACATGACATTTCAAGGATTTAGAGATTACCTCCCAGAATTACAGGGCAGACTTGACCTCTCTTTTATCAAGGTTAAATTATTTACTACACAACATCTCTCAGAGAAAAATAAAATCTCTGGAAGGTAGATTAAGGGAGAGTTTAACTTTCCACAATATTTTAATGTTTATGTTGATATATATTCTTTAATAGAAAAAAAGATCCTAAAAAAAAAGAGAGAGAGAACCTCACATAATTCTGCCATTTGCCATCAGCTGAACATTCATAGAGAAACACTGGTCTAAGGGCTTTCAGTCTAAGGTTCCTACCCCAGTGGTAAATAACCAAACATTTCACTTTTTAATATCTTTATTTACAAGAAACAGTCAGAATTAACACTTACAAGTCATGTAGTAATTTAGATAGGGCTTCCTACAGATAAATCTATTTAAAAGTAAAAAATTAAATTTGGATTTAAGAAGCTGTGTATAATTCCATTTTTTAGTGATTTTTTTGTTTTGTTTTTTTTTTTAATCAATTACTCCATACTTTTTAATCAGGTACTTCTAAAGGACAGGAGCAGTTTCTTCATCTGATTTTTCTTCTCCTCTTCTTTTCCTAACCTCTCTTTCTTTCCCTTTCTCTCTAATTCACATACATTAGTCTTTGTGCAATAAAAGTCACATCTCAAGGGCTGATCTGTTGTTCCACCCAAAGTAGATTCAGTTCATAATTAGAAAATGCTTTCATTGGTCTTCTGCATCAAAGAAAGCAATAGAAAAAAAAAAAAAAAGAAAAATAGACTGGAAACAACCTGGAATTGGAGAGATTACATAAAATGGCATTTTCTCAGAGTAAATTAGGTTCACAAAAGCTAAATATTTGGGGCCCAACAGTAAACTGAAAATACAGGTTACGTGTTTTTTTGTTCATTTAAGTGAATCAAGTCAAATATATTAACATAATGGAAAAATGCTTATTATCACCAATTATCAACTAATTGTCAATTAATTCTTATTGATATAAGCTCCATATATGAATAAAATGAATCATGTCTTCTCTTTACTACATGCTAGAATAATTTAAAAAAAAAAAAGAGTTTCAGCTGCAATCTGAAAAGTTTAACCCTCACAAACTAAATATTGAACTAACCTGTTGGAATTTCTTTCTCTTGAGTGCTTAGAAACATTTGATAAATTTAAATGGTTTGACAGATTTATAAGTCTCTGTGGATGAAAGGACTAAAGACTTTCCAAGGTATCTTCTACAGTCTCCTACTTTTGGAGAATCTATGATGTATTAGGAAAACTGAAGTAGAGAACAAGATTGATAGAGAATAAGAGTGCTGATATTAAGCTAGTAAACTTCAACAGCCAATTTAACACTGTGCTGATAAATTGTCAGTATTTGTAATTCATCAGAGATTTTACAGGAAAAGAGCCTTTGTATGTTGTTTAAGGGTTCATGGTACAATACATATAAATCTTTAGGATTTGGGGGTCCAAGGCAAAAGGACACTAAATACACTGACTTTACTTAGATATTCTTCCCAAAGAGAAACATTGGCATAGAATCCATTATCTCCAAGAACTGTTCAGTAAATATCTGTCCAAATAGAATAAAAGAACAGAACTGTTATTTATGAAATTATTTAAATACTAGTATATTTAGGAACAAGTCAAATTGTCCCTTCTTGGGATTTAAATATTTCTTGCAATTCTTACAAAGTGTAGAATATTATGCTATGCATATAAGAGGTACTGCTAAGTTTTTAAATAACAACCATTAAATTAGTTAAAGTGTACAGAGAAAATACAATACAAATCTAGTCAATGTACCTTCAGATAGTTTATTAAATCTGAAAATAATGTCAAAAACTACAAGTGCATAAATTTGCTCCTTAGATATTTAACATAGTTCCAATTGATTACAGACAGCTACTACTTTATTCTTGAATTCAGTTATTCTATTTGTTAAAGTTCATCTCATATCAGGAAGAGATCAAGTGTAGTAAAATGATAATAAAATTTTATGAAAAAGTATAAAATATTTTAAATTGACATAATTTTAAAGAAAATTTAAAATAGGGGTTATTACATAGTTTGTTGAATATGTCAGTATTATTATTTTATAATAAAAGTAAATGTATTTCAAATTAAACAACTATATTGTATCTACTCTTGGTAATTTACTCCAGCACATTTTAAGCATTTGGGGCCTTCTGGCTTAATGGGTACAATTCTTCATTCACCTGAGATTGAGAGAGAGAGAGAGAAAGAGAGAGAGAGAGAGGGAGGGAGAGAAGAGAGAAAATTAGTCCTAATAACTATAAAAGAAAAAAGAGACAATAACCCCTTACTATGAAGCTTGTATCTGAGAACTGCAAAATTGTTGGCATGAAGGACTATATCCAGTGCCACTCATCCCACCTCCACACACTAAGTGACCAAAATTTAGCATGTTTGTTTCTATTCAAGGTTGTATCCCTTGGGCAACAGCAGCATCCTTAATAATGAGAAATGCTGCCAAAAGTATTTACTGTTTGTTCTAGCCAAAACCTTTGGCCCCTGACCTCCCTTTTCTTAGAGCATTTACTTTAGAAAATTTTCAATAGCAAATCCTTTTCCTACCCCTTTGATATGTGAATTTTTTACAACCCAGGAATGTCTTTCTCAAGGACCTGTGAGCCACCGCTTTGAAATACAAGCATCAAAAATATTCTTCAGTACTTTTCCTTTAGCACACCCCAGCATTTTAAAAACCTCCCACTTTTTGTTTTAGTAGAGTTGAGCTCACTTTATATTGGAGCCTTTCTCCCCATTGCAGTAGTCCAAATAAAAGCTGTCTAGCTGCCCTTGACAAATGCCTAGCACTTTTCTCTTGGACAGTTTCTTGGAGCTGTCACTCAGATCTGGATAGGAAGCACCATCAGACTACAGGACACAACAAGTGAACCTCGCAGCACTCTCCAAGACCTCTGTCTGCTTGCTCATTAGTGTATCCAGTGATGAGGTCAATTCCTGATCCAGTGTCCCAGACACATGCATGGTGACGCAACATGAGGACAAATCTTAAGTTGCTGAATGCACTCTAGAAACTGATTGACAGGCCCAGTCTTCCCTGTTTGCAAAATATCATTAGATAAGAACATGGAAGGTTCTTAGTCGACTAGAACATCCTCTTCTGAAATTCTTTCATACTATGTGCTTTACCATTACAGCCCTAATTCTATCCACCTTCTTTCTTATTGGCAAAACTTGAGTAAAAACCCTCTTGAGCTATAATAGCCTCTCTCAGTCTCCTGGAATATCTCCAAATTAGTCTATTTAAGAAGAAGGAATCCCTAGAGAAAAAGGGAACAAAAATCTTAGATGTACTGTAGTCTGCTTACTTGGCCAGGTATGAAGAAGCCAAAAAAAAAAAAAGACTAACCCAAATTCTCATTCAAATTCTCAAGGCTCTTAAATAATGTCTTTAGGAAAAAAAACAATGTTTGACTCAGTAAGTGCCCTAGAGCCCCTACTGTACCTTCATATTCTTCTCCTAGCTTTCCCCTGCATCCTTTTCTCCCAGAATGTTTTTCACCAGCTGTACCTCAAGCCCTACAACTCCCTGTAAGTGTAAGTTTCACCAAGGCCCCCATTTTCTGCAGATGAAACCCAGGATGCAGCCCATATCTGCTCTCAAGTATGACCAAAATTTAGAGAACCTGAAAAATTATTCCACAGCAAAGTCCAGAACTGTGGGCTCCTACTGATTACAACTAAAATTGCAATAGTTGCTTAAATGTAAGGCAAAGGGGCACTGAACTCAAGACTGCCTGGTCCTCAAAAGGGGAAGGAAAATTCAAAGTCCCCACCACCTTAACAAGAAAATTATTGGTTCCCTCCAAGGACAAAAATGTCCAATGCTTTCAAATGCCACTGAACACACAGGGAAAAATGACTCTACAAGTTGAAGGGGACTTCATCACATTTCTCATGAATAATGGGGCATTACATTCTCCCATTAACATCACCTTATTTCCTACCTCCCTTCCTTGGAGTTACAAAACTTTACCAGTGAGGGATTTTGATAATTTACCTCATGATTTGCCTCTTAACATTTTACCATTTCTATAGGATCTGATAAAGCTCTGCACAACTTCCTTTTCAGATATACTATCACAGTAAATCTATTAAGAAAGGATCTTCTCATGAATTAGGATATCAAAATTCATTGTATTCCTCCTCCCATTTATGCTTATGTCCCTTTATCTTACTTCCCCAAGTTCCTCTGACCATTCACCCTAGCACTCATTCAACTAAGGCCTTAAATCAATTATTAAATAAATTTCTTTATTTGTGGCCAAAAGATCTCCAATATGTACCTATGTCCAATATGTGCCCATTCTAACCTACATATTTTCTAAATGGTTAGAAACGTTCCCTATTGAAACACCTCAGTAACATCAGTTACCAAAGATTTCCTAGAATGAATTTTCCCTACTTGATGTATTCCTTCTACCATGTCTACTGACACATTTCTCTGGCAAAATAGCACAAGAAATGGAAAAGGCAACATGCCTTAGTCAAAAACTGTACTGCCCTTATCATCTTCAGTCATCAGGCCCCATAAGAAGAATCAATGATATCCTCAAGACCAAACTGCCTGAACTGTTTGAAGAACTGAACTGAACATGGTCACAAGTATTACTCACTGCCCTTATGACACTAAAATCCTCACACCTGCCTCCTCAATGATTATCCTCTTTTGAAATAATTGTAGGAAGATACATGAGAATACTCTACTCATTCTGGCTAATAGAGGATTCCACTCTAATGAACATTGAGATATATAGTCAGGGATAAATTTAATGCACACATAACTATAATAAACAAGAAGTCAAGGCTACTCTTCTCCTCTAACACTCTGGTCAGCCCTTTCATGACTTACAAATAGGAGATAGGGTTTTTGGGAATATCACTATTAGAAAACTAACTTTGAATTTTTTTTAACGTTTATTTATTTTTGAGAAGAGAGAGACAGAGTATGAGCAGGGGAGGAGAGAGAAAGAGGGAGACACAGAATCTGAAACAGGCTCCAGGCTCTGAGCTGTCAGTACAGAACCCAACGTGGGGCTCGAACTCACAACTGTGAGATCATGACCGGAGCCGAAGTTGGACGCTCAACCAACTGAGCCACCCAGGCGCCCCTGGAAAACTAACTTTGAACCCAGATGTAAAGGCTTGCATACTGTTTTACTCATTGCTAACACTGCTGTCAAATTTACAGGCTGCTCAAATTTAGATCCTTTTTTAAAGCTGAAGAAACAAACTATTCAGACTAAAAGAACACTCCCACTAGAAGTCTCAGACTAAGGCTCTATCAAGAACCTCTAAAAATCAACTACCACCAGAGGCAGGCAGCCTTCTGAAGAACTACAGAATAAGTAGATGACTGACAGCTTTTACCCAAGAACAAGACATTCCAGAGACTCCCCTTCTTTCCATCCTTGCTAAGTTGCCTAAATATTTTCCTATTTTTAGCACATATTGCTGTATTTAGCACAACACCTTGTCTCCATTTCTAAAAGTTCCTCCTCCTTGTCCCAAATATATCCATTCTTCCATCTTGATCCCCATCTGTTTTCTCATCTCACTCTAACCCATGTTTTCTTATTGGGACCATTATGTCCTCATTCTCTTAGCCCACCAAATAGCCCATAAAACAAACCAAAGAAATTGCTGGATTTGCTCTCATGGTTCCCCACCCCAGCTCTAAAACTGGTATTCCCTTAATAATTGCCTCACTTATGCTTTTAGATGTGGCGCTGGCAGGAAACATCACATACACCAACCAGATAGGTCTCCCTTTTCAAATGATAGTACACTAAGCCATAATTGCTCTCAAGGCAGGACTCTGCATGGCCGCTTTAAACCAAAGAATGTGATGCTTTACTAGCAATCAGTCTAATGAATATAGTTGCTCTGTGGGACACAATAAATTCTCCATATCCCTATGGCAGGGTAAAATCTATTTTCATGAAACTGGAACTTGTTGTAAGGAAAAAACTCCCTTTATGGACATCATTTTCCTTTAATGCCCTGTGATATCAAGATCATTTATTTAATATAGAATACAAGTGAAAGAAATTGTTGGTTAAATGAGACCAAAATACCCAATTAGGAGATGGTGGTATGACCTTCTCTTGGGAGCCTACTACCAATTAGCCCTTCAAGACTCTGTTATAACCACTAGAGGTAGCAACCAAGGCTGTTATGCTCTTAAGGGATATTGTTTTATATGCAATAAAAAAGCATACCAGCCTATGTAACTGATCCTTGTTTTGTGGCTTATGTTGTCTTTCAAGTGGCTATCTAAAATAAATTTCTCAAATTGAAAATTGGAAACATGAAATATCTTGGAAATGCTGATCCTTAAACTTGTGAATAAATCATGGTAGAGTAGCCTTAACCAGGTCTTTCAGAAAGCCACTGACTCAGGCTAAACTTACAAGGCACTCTGTTCTCAGCATCTTACCCATTATCATTTCAGCCTTCTTCTGTACTGGGAGATACACTATAAGATTACAAATGGTGTTAGAAAAGTTAGCCTAAAATTGGAAGAACAATCTACCTCTAACTTAGGACAAACTATTTTCATTAAACCATGCAATTTTTGAGCTTCACAAAATGACTTTATAAAACAAGTTTGTCTTAATCTACGTACTGGCATCTCAAGGAGATGTTTATGCACTGGTGGGTTCCCAAGGCTGCGTATTTGTAATCAACAGTCACAAAAAAATTCATCAAGAAATAGTCGCAGCAAAGGTGCACATCTGAGAAGCAGCCAACATAACCCACACCCCTCCAGAAAAGACAGTTTCACAATATTTTTAAATGGTTTCCTCCACTTACTGGATAGCTTAGGAGACTACTTAAGGGACCTGGAATCTTTACGTTATCCCTAATGGTCATGCTTTTATCTTTTGAATGTATCAGTGTCTCCATGAAACAGTTGTGTCACTGGTTGCCTGACTTGGCAATTTGACCCTTCCTGAATTGCACAATGGCTGGAAGCAAAGGCTGGACCCTTCTCAAAAACACTGACATGATGATTAATAATTGTTATGCAAGCAAGAGATCTACTCTCTCTTTTAAACAAAAAGGAATTGAGAACTGCAAACTCTTGGCCCAAATGACTCCATCCAATACCCTACTCACACTCTCACATGTGTGTTTACACACACACACACACACACACACACACACACACACACACACAGAGATTTGGCCAAAGTTTAGCATGAATACTATTAGCTCAAGACCTTATCCTGAGGATGACTCACTTCCCTTAAATACCTGTCTGAAAAGTACAACACTCCCAAAAGAATTTAGTGTTTGCTCCAGCCAAAACCTGACTATAAACCTCTGACTTCCTTCTCCTTAGAGCATTTACTTTAGAAAACTTGCAGTTATAAATCCTTTTTCTGCCCCATCAAGATATAAAACTTTTGCAAGTTGAAAATGCATTTTGCAAGGACCTAGGAGGAATCCCTTTGAAATGTAATCATCAAGAACAGAATTCCTCTGTTCCAGTCTCTTTGGAAAAGTAGGAGTCTAACTTCAATAAGAGTGGATTAGCAAACACAGATGGCCTAATCACATTGACCAATCTGTCCCTTCCTTCCTTCATTCCCCACTCTTAAATCCTTCAGTATTTTTCCTTCAGTACATCCAGCATTTAAAATGGCCCATGCCTTTTATTTCAGTGGCATTGAGCTCAGTCTTAGTTTTATACCAATGCCTCATTCTGCTGTTGCAATAGTCAGAAAAAAATCTGTATTGTCACCTTAAATAAATGTCTCTGTCCCTCTTTGACACATCTCAGTGAGGTAAATAGACATTAACCAAATAAACAGACACATAATGCAATGAATACAAGTAGTATGTAATGTTAATCATGAAAATAACAAGGTGCTATGGAAGAAAGTAAAAGTAATACTTTTTTGTGTGTTGGGTTGACTGAAGAGGTGATGTATGAGTTGAAACACCAAGAATGAGTAAAATCATATAAAGAAAAAGAATATATGGGGGCATAGAAACAAACTGAAAATATAGGGGTAATGAAGAGGATTGGGCATAATGGGAATGACAGATGATTGTACAGCTTGAATATAAACAGAAAGTAGCATAGTAAAGCTGAACATGGAAGCTGAAAAGCACTTCATGCACTACCTTCTTAGTCATTGAAAGTGTTTGTATTTTATTACAATTGTCTTAAAAACCACTAGAGGAAAGAAGTCAATAGATAAATCATTTTCATTTCAAATTTTCACTGTAGACCCTGTGTGCAAAACAGTTGGGAAGAAAGAAAATACATTAGTAAGAAGAGCTGTTAGGTTAGTGGGGTCGTCTAGGTGAGAAGAAAGGTTGTAGTTAAGAATAGCTAGCGGGGGCGCCTGGGTGGCGCAGTCGGTTGGGCGTCCGACTTCAGCCAGGTCACGATCTTGCGGTCCGTGAGTTCAAGCCCCGCGTCAGGCTCTGGGCTGATGGCTCAGAGCCTGGAGCCTGTTTCCGATTCTGTGTCTCCCTCTTTCTCTGCCCCTCCCCCGTTCATGCTCTGTCTCTCTCTGTCCCAAAAATAAATAAACGTTGGAAAAAAATTAAAAAAATAAAAGAATAGCTAGCGGTGAGGGTTGCCTGGGTGGCTCAGTTGGTTAAGCACACGACTTCCACTCAGGTCATGGTCTCACAGTTTGTGAGTTCAAGCCTTGCATCAGTCTCTGTGGTGACAGCTCAGAGCCTGGAGCCTGCTTCAGATTCTGTGTCTCCTTCTCTCTCTAACGCTACCCACTCGCATGCGCTTACTCGCTTTCTCTCTCTCAAAAATAAATAATAAACATTAAAAAAATTAAAAAAAAAGTATAGCTAGTGGTGAAATACATCTTTTGGCTAAGAACCACTGACTGAGTATTGTGGATCAGGAAAAGACAATATGTAAAATATCTCTAAAGTTTCTGACTTCAATAACTGGGGAAATTGTTATTCCAGTTCTTGAAACTTGGCAAAAGATTAGACTTTAAAGGACAAAAAATTAAAGATTTCAATTTTGGATTGGCTAAGTTTAGAATTCTATGAGCTATCCAAGTGGAAATATCAAAAGCTCAGTGAAAATATCTTGGCTGTAGCTACACATGTGAAAGTGTATGGATGGTATTTAAGTGAATGAAATAACTCTCGAGTGATGATACAGGAAAAAAAAAATAGAGAAGAGCATACCTATGATCTGAGAATCTGCATCATTTAGAAAAAAAGAGATGTTGGGAAAGTCTCAGAATGGTGGTCAGTGAGGCAAGAGGGATAGCTGAAAAGGAAACTACCACAAAAGTCAGGAGTAGATTTCTAAAAGTGAGCAATGGTCAATTCTGTCAAATGCTACTAACTAGTCAAACACAACAAAAATTTTGAAAACATATGTGACAAAAGTAGTTTCACTGGAGATTTGGAGAATTGGGAAGTCGGTTGTAGTAATATGTCAGTCCAGACTATTATAATCTGAAAACCTTGCACCAAAATATCTAGGAATACTAACTAATTGATACTTTTAAAAATCACACAACGCTACTGCAGCAAGGGAAAACAATATACCAGAAAAAAGAAAAAAGAAAATGAAACAATACTGAAGATTACTCATAAATTACTGGTATAATGGGGAACTAAGAGAGGAAAGTTACCATTTAATAACTAAAGAGTTGCCTTCTAATTCTATACAGAAACAAACCCTCTGCTTTTCTGTATGCTTACAGAACCCTTCCTTATACCTCTTTTTTTTTTTTCTTTTTAATGTTTCACACTCAGGAAAAGCTTGGGTGAATTCTAAATATTTTCCCAGAGCTCTGAGTTACTACTCAGAACTTATCACAATTATCACAATTACTCTAGTTCACATATTTATTATTTTTAGCATGGAAAATGGCGATCACTTCCTTACTAACCATTCATATCTTACCCCTACTACCAAATGCTCATTATCATGCTTTCTAAATTTCTAAAACCAAATCCGACAAGGTGTGTACTTCTTTAAAAGTCCAATGGAATATTATCAAATTCAGGTTAAAATAAAAACTTGTTCATAAGGTGTTTGCCCCACTACCCTGACAAGTTCAATTCCCTTAATTTCACCATAGTATCCTATTTGGTCACAAAAAAACATTTGCCAACATCAGAAATCACTAGGTATCACTTCTCTGGTTGCTACATAAGATAAAGGTCCCTATGATAATCAACCTCACCTTTTCATAATTCTTGATTAACTCAAATTACCTTGTAAAATATCTTCTGACTGCTTTCTCCATCTCATAGGCAGAAAACCCTTCTCTACTCTTCCATAATGCCTTGATCCCCTAATACTTATCACAATTTGTAATATAAAATTACCCAAGTAATTACCCAAGAAGTATTATCTTCTTCAAGGTGGGCCATGTAATTTTGAGCTCAGCTTAGAGTAAATAATAAGTGTTAAATTAACAACTCAAAATATTTAGCATTCATTCATTAATTATATTCACATGTTAAAGTGGTCTCCGTTGAAATCATTATTCTGTGTTCATTTATTCTTGAGTCTGCATTTGTTTCCATCCTTAAAGTTATTTCTTATTCCTTACATCCTTTTAATTCACTTCTTATAAAGTATATTATTTTAGAAACCTTTACTTGAATTTAGAAAGAAATTCACATTAAGTAGCTTTAAACACTAAGAAAATTCACAGATAACAAAATTGCAACTCTGACAAGAAACATGCACTGATAGTTTTGTATCTAGTTATTCAAGATAGCAAAAATTACCCTGTTTTGGGATCTTATTAATATAAATTAGGTCACACATCAACATCTGTTGCTAGGGGCATACAATGCAACAATTGGCTTACACATGGTTTCTGTAATAAATGTTTAGGAGGCAGACTGGCTTACAATCATGAGGGTCCAACTTTTGACCTCAGCCCTTATCACTCGTGGTTCTCAGTCAATGCCCTCATCCTAAACCAGTGAGAGAGCTTAGGGGTATTACTGAAGAGGTGACACAATGTTCACAAGACATGACTCTTCACGTACATCTGAATACGTATATATTTATGTCTGGGTTGTTAAAAAAAATTGTATGTGATGGATGGTAACTAGACTTATGGTGATCATTTTTTGGTATATGCAAATATCAAATTATAATGTTGTACATCTGAAACTCATGTAATGTGTACCAATTTCACATCAATAATATAATAAAAATTTCTTTAAAATGTTGTTTTTAAATGCAATTAATGGCTGTAATTTCTTTTTGAGGTTACTCTCAAAAATTATATTTAACATGGAAATGGAAACTGTACACTTTGTCACATAGATGATTATTTTAAATTCATTTTAGTATCATAAAAATTTTTTTTTTAAATATAAAACATCTAAAAATAAACAACATCTAATCTGAACAAATATACTCTCCAGTTTGGTATGAATGGTTAACAGTAATGAAACAACTTTAAGAAAATACCTACAAAGTAAAGATGTGCACTTGCTTTGGAATGACTGATTCTTGCAAAATGTTGATTATTTAATGCCTATAAAAAATACAAGTGAAACAGGTTTAATTTTTTTTTGTTTCTGGTTTTTTTCTCTTAAACAATAAAATTCCTTCTCATATTTAATCTGAAGATGAAAGATTATTAAAGATTCAAAAGTCAAGCATTACAAGAATGAGGGCAATAGAATACATTAAATTGGAAGTGTTCTCATTCAAGATATTTTAGTAATTTGTCTTTGCTAGATAAGCTTATTTTTTATGTTAGTAGCAAAGGTGAGTTATTATAAAATAGTTAATTCACAGTTGGCGCCTGGGTGGCTCAGTCGGTTAAGCACCCTGCTCTTGGTTTCGGCTCAGGTCATCATGATCTCACAGTTTCATGGGTTCAAGCACCACATCAGGCTCTGCAGTGTGGACCCTGCTTGGGACTCTCTCTCTCTCTCTCTCTCTCTCTCTCTCTCTCTCTCCCTCTCTCTCTGCCCCTCCCCCACTTGCACTGTCTCTATCTCTCTGAAAATAAACTTTAAAAAAGTAGTTAATTTACAGAAATAAACTTTTCCAATAAATTTTCAAGCACCAAAAAACACAAACATCAATTTGTGCTGTACAAAATATTATCATACTGAATAGTGATTTATAATTTACAAAGCACATTCACAAATATTGTCTCATTTACTTCCTATAAAAGCCCATTTAAGATAAACTTTCAGAATTAAATACCATATGATTTGTAGACTACTGACCACTAGTTCTAACAAACTGCTAGACCTCTACAATACTACTGGAGTTTGCCAGTCAGAGTTAAGACTCACAAATGTCCCATGATCATAGAATTTTGATGAAAATCTACTTCATGTTAAGCACAGGAAGAATGTAAATAAACCAACTCACTACTCCCTGCATTCCTGATTTTGTAGTTGAAACAAATTATTACTCATATTTATGGATGAGAAAATAGGAAAATCTGAGGGATTAAATTGTGTGAGATAATAATAGGAAGCAGAGCTGAAACTTTAACTTAGACCACTAATTCTCCATCTAGGGCTAATTCTTTTACAATCACATCCTTTTATGCCCCAATTTATAGTTTTGAAGAGGATATTATTCTGTCACATACAAAAACGTGGGGAACACCTGGACACACACAATGTGTGCTTCTTTAGTGGCAATACAGGGAAGCACTGGAGAAAAAGTATGCACAAATATCAAAGGTATGAGGAAATGAAAAAAGATTATTGCAGATGGATGTAGAGGGTGCAGAGCAATTAAGCCAATAACTCCTACTTGCTTAATTATAAATTCTGCCACTGAGAAGCCCATGCTAGATCAGCAGACAACAATACATTGATCCAAGTCTTGGTACAACTTCCTTCTAAGGTAGCTTTCCACTAGCTGAGAGTTTAAAGAAGGATGAGGATTTTATGAGATTTTTACCAAGACAATCTGAAACTGCTGATTCCAGACTTGAAATAGTTAAAAGGGAACACACCTTAAGAACCTACGACCAGAATAGAATGATAGAATGTTCACTGTTTCTACCCCATGGGGAATTCCTGTTACTGAAACTTTTTTTAAGTTGTTTTTTTTTAATGTTCATTTATTTTTGACAGAGAGAGAGCAAGCAGGGGAGGGGCAGAGAGAGAGGGAGACGAGAATCTGAAGCAGGCTCAGCACTGTCAGTGCAAAGCCCAACATGGAGCTCAAATCATGAACCATGAGATCACAACCTGAGCCGAAGTTGGAAGCTCAACTGACTGAGCCACCCAGGCGCCCTTTCACCTGGAACTTCTTAATGAGAAACTGACCTTTTCTCCCAGATGAGGTAAAAGATAAATGCCATTGATGTGGCAATAAGTAGAAATATGATCCTGGCTGAATATAAACACACTGGAGCGATGAAAAGAGGTTTGAATATAAAATTACAGATAGAAACCTGGGGCACCTGGGTAGCTCAGTCAGACGAGTGCCTGACTCTTGATTTTAGCTCAGGTCAAGATCTCACGGGTTCATAAGATCAAGCCCCATGTCAGGGTCTGCACTGACAGTACACAGCCTGCTTGGGATTCTCTATCTCCCTCTCTCTGCCCCTCCCCAACTTATGTGCACATGCGTGTGCTCGCTCTCTCTCTCTCTCTCAAAATAAATAAATAAACTTAAAAAAATAAGAAATGAGTTAACAAGGTAAGTAAAATCAGGCATTTTGCTCCTCCTGGTTGTGCATCATTAACCATAGGATTACTAGAACAAAAGTCAAGAGCAGTCTAGTAAGTGTCCACTAGATTTGTAAAAGAGGGAAGATACCCAGGTATAATGAACAAGGTCATGAGTTGAGCAAATATAAAAATGAGAATTCCTCATCCAAATCCAATTACCAGGTCTGTTCACATACTCTGTGTCCCTTTAATGTAATAGAGCCTGCATACTCTATGAAGAAATTTACGATTATTTTACAAGCAGCCTCTGCAAATCCTCCTCCAAGACTTCTTTAAAAAGATCTCAACTGGGGCGCCTGGGTGGCGCAGTCGGTTAAGCGTCCGACTTCAGCTCAGGTCATGACCTCACGGTCCGTGAGTTCGAGCCCCGCGTCAGGCTCTGGGCTGATGGCTCGGAGCCTGGAGCCTGTTTCCGATTCTGTGTCTCCCTCTCTCTCTGCCCCTCCCCCGTTCATGCTCTGTCTCTCTCTGTCGCAAAAATAAATAAACGTTGAAAAAGATCTCAACTCATTTAAGGTAAACTGACATAATTAAATATCAAATGATTTGTAAACTAATGAGCATTGGTTCTAAAATAAATTCCTAGATCTGTACAATGTCACTGGAGCCTACTGGTCATGAAGACATATAAATGGCTCATGTTAATAGCATTTTGGTGAAAATCTACTTCATGTTAAGCACAAGAAGAATCTAAATTTAACAACTTGTTACTTCCCAAGTTCCTGATTTTGTAGTAGAAACAAATTTATTTAGCATCTTTTATCTTCACAATGATTTCCTATCTTGTGAAGTCAGTGTTGTAACTGAAGGGAGAGCCAATTAACACTTTTGACCTTCTCCCTACCTAAATATCAAATCAAGTAACAAATTACCATGTTCCTGGAAGATGGTGCTGATTGTTGCCAATATCAAACAAATTAGAGATGCAGGAGTGATCATCCTCACTTTCATTTAACTTTCTTGATTGGATTCATGGAAGATAGATAGTTCTTAGGGAAAGGGAGAGGCATTTATTTTAAATTTAATGAGTTAGTGTCACCAATTACATATGTTATTCCATATATAGTCTTCTTACTGGTGTTGCAGTCTAATATACGTATCTTTTTTTTTTTAATCTCCTATGCAGCATAGTAACAACATAGGATAATTAGGAATAGGATAATTATTTTCCTATTCTTGTAAATAGATGTTTGCTTTTACTGGGCAAGAAGAGCAGTATACCTTCAGGGTCATAACTCTTGAACACATCAATTCTACAGCACTAGATCATATTAGACTGAAGTGTCTATGGAACTTTTTTTAAATCTATTACATTGATGATTTCATTCTGGTATGTCCTAAAGTTTAAGAAGTACAAATATCCTAGATTGTTTCCTAATATACACATATATGTTGAAGACAAATTATCAGAAAATAAAAGGGTCCTTCAGTTAATTTATCAGTTGTGATCTGAAGAACGCTAGGATATCTCCTCCAAAAAAAAAAGGGGGGGGCAAGTTATTGTCTCTTATATCTCTACCAAAAAAAAACAAACAAACAATTGATGGATCTCTAGACTTTTGAGAAATTAGATCTCATATCTGGGTTTATGCTTCAACCCATTGACCAAGTAGACTCACAAGTTCTCTTCTTTGAGTGGAATTCAAAGCAAGGGAAGGCTTACTTGTTAGTTCAGGCTGAAATATTCACAAACTGCCATTTGGCTCCTATGGTCCACCCTGCTGATGCTTAGCATAAAGAGTGTATGGTGGTTATAAATTCTACACAAATTCTATAGATACTTTCAGTCCAAAGAAGTTGCACCTCTTTTAATTAAAGCATAACTTGCAATGTATTTTTCATAATGGACCAGACTCATTGTGATATGCTAAACCAGCTGGTAATGGCCTGCCAACTATTAGATCAAGGAGATTCTGAAGGTCTATGCAGAAGAGAAATAGGGAAGTCTTGCTATTGGTTAAAATCTAAGCAATGTAAATTATTTCCCACTTTTCTAGTGAAGACAGTATAGGTAAGAATAATCACCAATTAATATGCAGTGGTTTGGCTAGATATTCAGAGACTTTGGAAAAGATCCACTAATTGGGAAAACTGTTAACAAGAAATTTTGGTAAGATAAAACTGGATAGAGTATAGCATGTAACCAGAAGGGGGTGGGAATATTTGTGTAACATATAAAATCTCAGCCGAGCTTTGCAGAAGCAAAATTAAACAAAATTATCCATTTCCTGGATATTATACAGTCACCTTTCCCTACTAGCCCATTTGCCAAAGGGGTTCATGAAAAGGGACAATAAGAAAAACACATAAGCTATGTTTGAGCTCAAACAAGAACTCAACAAAAATGACCCAGAGCGCCTGGGTGGCTCAGTGGGTTAAGCGTCTGACTTTGGCTCAGGTCATGATCTCGCGGTCTGTGAGTTCGAGCCCTATGTTGGGCTCTGTGCTGACAGCTCGGAGCCTGGAGCCTGTTTCAGATTCTGTGTCTCCCTCTCTCTCTGGCCCTCCCCTGTTCATGCTCTGTCTCTCTCTGTTAAATGTTAAAAAAAATTTTTTTAAAAAACAAAAAACAAAAATGACCCAGATACCACTTTTTTTGTGCAACTTTCTAGTAGCACTGACCAATGTGGGCCCCAATATTTTATCATACCTTATAATAGCACTGAGACTCTCAATACAGTTTGATTTTTTTCATGGATAGAGAAGGAAGTTCTTATTTCTTATAGAAAAACATTTTTTAAGTTTATATTTCACTTCCTGCCTGTCATATTATCTGCCAGTATTTTCATTTCTCTATCTGTTGAATGCCTTCCACACTCATGATTTTCCCCAATAATACTGGCATTGCATCTGATCAAAGAAACTCCAGAAGCTCACGTCTGTCCCTTCTCCTACTTTGTCAGTACACAGAGCAACAACAATCAACTCAAAGGTGGCCCTAGAATATGTGTTAAAGGAAAGGTAACAATAACTCCTCTTGGGCTGGAATTTTATCATTTGGTCTTTGTTAGGTCTTTGGATGTGAGAACATTTCTTGTTTCCTTTTTCTATATGGGTTATTTTTTTCTCTAAAATCTTTCATGCAGCACAGCAGATAAGAGGGGGCCCCCAGACCCTTTATTTCAGAAGGCATCTCTCCCACTGCCTCCGAGGAGCACTTATTTATATATCAGGAAGGCCTGAAGAGATAAAAAGGTAGCTGTCAAAATTATTTTAGACCTGTTTCTAGTTTAAGCAAACAGGAACGTTTTGCTCACTTAGGAATCAAACTTGCCCACCAGGAAAAGGACCGGGAAGAGGACCAGGCAGAGTTCAAAGACCCCTGGTAAAAATGAAGCACATTAATATCTTGGCATGGTCCTTCCACTGGGAATTTTCTGTGATTATAAGCAGTCTGTATGGATTTAGGGATGCTCAGTCCTAACTATGTAAGTCATACAATTTCAGTGACATATGATGAATACAGTTTATTGTCAAACCTACAACTCAATGTGAAGGCATACTTTTTTTTTTCCATAAAACATTTACTAATAGTTGTTGTAAATGACACAGATAATAGACACAACTGTGGTAAGCCAAATGTATGAATGGCCCTTTGAAACCAATGAAACAAGGAAAGAAAATTAAACCAAGTATTAAAAGTATTAACCCTACTTGTCTATTTGAACCAGATTAAATCCATTTCACTATATGAGGTCAAAACTAGTTAGGTTTGGTTTTGTTGTATCTGTTTTTGGTTTTGTTTTTGTTTTTGTTTTTGTTTTGCTGTCCTACTTACTTAACCATTTCTGTCAAATATAACCTGAATTCTATGCACTTTTCAGTGTGTCCTAACCAATTAAACAAGTACATTAAGGAATAAGAAGGCCAAAGTAAGAGAAGACAGAGTACTGATAATGGAACACTGGAAAAGAATTTTAAAAAGGAGAATGTCTTTTATAAAATGAATTTATATTGTACAGTAAATTGCCCGTAAGTTTTTAAAAATAAGAATATATGCATATTTTTAATTAATTTCGCACCAACTCTTGTCTATCCAATCCAATTATAAAGTGCTATTATTTTAACTCATTTAAATATTAAAATGTGTTTCATCCCAAATCCCAACAGCCTGTTTTAAATCTTTCTTCCTCTGCATTGCTTTCCCTTTTCTTCTCCCTTGCAGTGTTTCCTTCTTCTGACTTGCCTACTTTGGCCTCTCTTCTTACAAGCTGCAGTTTGTTCCTGTGTCTGTCTATACAGACACACATCTCCTCTTCAACCCCCTTCCCTTTCGCTCTCCTTCTCATACTCTTCCTCCTTAACTATTCTTTTTCCCTTCTCAACTACTTTTAAAAAGTTACATTTCTTTTCTATTTCTCAGTGGAGGAGGAGTATGAGCTATTTGGGGACAGAGTACCAAGAAAGAAACCTTTAACCTCTCCTCACCTGGAAATAATTGAAAATCTTCAGGAAATGACAGTATTTGAATTGTATTTTATATTGAGGTTTATGTTAAGGTCAGAAATCCCAGCTGAAATTTTTCTTGCTTAAGGCAGGAGAATGAAAATGCCAAGCTGTCGCATGTCTTTGCTTTGAATGTAATCTTAACTTACCTGCTTTTGAGATATTCAAATTGCTAAATATGTTTCTAATTAAACTGTACCAAATGTGATACATTTTTTTTTCATCTCCATTTACTGACATTAAATGTTTAAAACTATCCCTGGCTATGTCATCCCTTCCCTTTCTACAATAGACAACATACTGGACTATCTTCCGGGGGGCAGTATCCCTAATGTGAAACCTGGAAATGAAGGTTGTATCATCAACTACTATGCTGCACTTCAATTCAAAAGGCTTTCCAGGTAGCTGTATAGAGAATATAAGATTGAAAAAAAAAATCCTAGGTCGCCAATTGTACTTGAAAGCTATAATTATAATTACAAGTGACAGAAAAATTTCATGTGAGTGTAATAGCATTAATGATGCCACCTTCTGTCAGGTAGTGAAGGTTTAAATACCACTAAAGCATAGTAGGCCCAGACTTTGTCATGATACTCACAGCTCCCTAGAGAAAATAATAATGAACAAAAATGCTAGCTTGGGCTCCATCATCAAATTTAGGTGGGACAAGTTCCAAACTAGTTCACTTCTTGAACCTGCAACTTTCTTGAGCTAACCATGGTTTAAGCAAAACTAAATTTGAATAGAGACAATTATTTCTACCATCACCTCAGCCACCTCTAATGTATAATTCCACTCCCATTACCACAGCATCAATAAAACTATACCCTAAAAGTGGGAATGATTGTATGAATTCCTGACCATATATTTAATTTTTTTTAATTGTTAGTCTTTGAGAGACAGAGACACAGAGAGAGCAAGTGGGGGTAGGGGCAGAAAGAGAGGGAGACACAGAATCCAAAGCGGGCTCCAGGCTCTGAGCTGTCAGCACAGAGCCCGACTTGGGGCTTGAACCCACTAACTGCAAGATCATGACCTGAGCAGAAGTCAGACGGCTTAACAGACAGACTGAGCCACCCAGGCACCCACCCCCACCAAACATATATAATATGAACATAACATGCACAATATCAATGTAGTTATTATCATCTTATATGGTAAGCTAACCTTAAAGGGTTTATTCAGTTTAATGACCTAGAGATATGGGGCAGAAAACAATTCTTTACTTATGCAAAAATATTTAATTCCTTGCAATACAAGAAGGAAAAGAACACAAAGCATTGCCTCAGGGTGTCCTTTCACAGTGGTACCCAGAAGCTGTATAAATAAAACTGTAATGTAGCCTCATTCTCATATATACCAACAAAGCAAGTGTTTTCTGAAGAAATTGGAGGGTAGATATAATGCAGACTTTGGAGCTAGAGATTTGATTTATGACTTAATAGAGTGGTTAAGTCATTTAGTTTTTGTAAGTTTTTGTTCCCTCACTTCAAAAACACAGTTAAGAATATCTAATTTGCAGCTTGTTGTGAAAATTAAATATTTGTAAAGCACCAGAAAGTAACAGTGCTCAAAAAAGATTCTATTCATATGATTATTAATTTATTATATTACATTAATATGAAGAAAATTATTTGAGGTTGCTAATAAATCAGAAAAAGGAGTTATGTCAGTATTCATACAAATCACACATAATATACAATCAAGCTAAATCTTTTATACTATCTAATAAAACTACTTTCAAAAAAAGCTATAAAACTTAAAAATTACTACATTGAGGTGAATATAACACTTTTAAGGTATTTGTGCATTAAAAGTAAGATGAGAACACAAATGTATAGCCTTTGTGTGGTGATGTGAATATTTCTTAGAAATGTATTTTTTTAGGGGTGTCTGGATGGCTCATTCGGTTAAGTGTCCAACTCTTGATTTTAGCTCAGATCATGATCTCATGGTTCATGGGTTTGACCCCGAACTGGGGTCTTCACTGGCAGTGTGGAGCCTGCTTGGGATTCTTTCTCTTTCTCTCTCTGCCCCTCCCCTATTCTCTCTTGCTCACTCTCTCTCAAAAGGAAAATAAACACAATTTTTTTTTAAATCCTACTAAATGGATAGATGGAAAGCTCTGTAATTACATATAAATGTTTTCCTGTGAATTAAACTAGAATGCTAATAATATGGTAAAGCCTAAAAAGTCATCTCAGTCTAACCCTGTCACAATTTGAGAATTCTGAATTAAATTTTTCTAACACAGGAATTAGAGACATTTTGTACATGCATTAAATTTGTCATTTTTTTTCTAATTCTATAATGAGATAACCTAAGAAATACATTCCTTTATGAGTTTAATCAGCATTTATATCCATACATATGTAATATACCTCATTAGTGCCTTCTGTTTTTAACAAAATTAGGCTCCTACAAAGAAAGGAAAGAAAAACTGTTAGATGTTTACTGAATTAGGGAGAAGCCTACAGGGCCATGGGTATAAACAACTTCAGTGCTTTAGCTCCTGAAATGGTTCCAGCATTTCTGAGGCAAATTAGCTCTCTTAAGGCAGGTCAAAATCAGGACAGTCTCTATAACTTTCTTCAGGGATACAATTCTTAGCAGGATAGGACTCCAGGAAATTTTTATATGATGCACTGAAGTAAAGGAATAAGTTGAACATATTAAATACACTGAAACAGTTGACCTGATCTCACCATGTGTTATAGGCATGGGAAACTACAGTGAATAAAGCACTGACTAAAATGTAGTTAGCATTAAACAAAAATAAAAATTAAATACAAATTAAAAAGAACATGTAGCATGACAAGTGGTAATGAATGCTATGGAGAGGCGAAAAAAAGACCTGAAGGAAAATAAACACTGTGGTGAAGGGTTGTAATTCCAAATATGGTGGTCATATAAGACATTCATGTACGGGTGATCCTTGAGATAAGACACACTGAAGGCAAGGAATTGGCTCATGAAGATATAGGGATGGGAAGCTTAAGTCTAATCAATAGCAGAAACAAAAGCTCCAGGGCAGGTGGGGGTGGTAGGGCAGTGAGTTATGGAGAATTTAAGAAATAAAAAGGAGGCTAGTATAACTGAAGTGAATTGAATGAAAGTGGTAGGGAAGACTCACAAGGTGACAGAAGATGGTATCTTTTGAAATATATACAGATACAGCTCAAGCAGATAGAACTGTTAGGTAGCTTTGGTGGACAGTTGCAAACAGGATAGAGAAGAATATGTTTGCTTATTCAAGACCACTTCAAAGCCACTCATAAGTATAACTCATTGTGTCTCTGAAAGTGTTTTGGTCTCTCTTGTTTATTACGTATCTTTCTACAAAATACCTAGATTTCTAAATATGTAATCCAAATAATATATAATCCCCAATATACACTGTTTCATATTCACATTTGTAGTTATACACTTGAAATTACCATATATATGACCAGATAGCACGTAAATACTCAAGACAACCTGCATTAAGTTTGAAATCTTCCTTCCAACCTACTCTTTTAGTAAATGAAATGGACATTGATATAGAAAATCCTGTGTGCATAGTCCAACATCCATTCTCCTATTCTCTTTAATACCAGGCCCAGATTTTAGGGGCCTATGCTTACTGTTAGTCAAAGTCAACATTTCTCTAGCCTCTTTTTCCATGAGTTTGGCAGTATGACCAAATTTTGGTGAATTGGATGTGAGCAGCAATGTTATTTGGGTCTGGCTGTTTAAGGTGGACCAACTCCATCTACACTCCTGCTATTACCTCTTCCTGCAATGAGGACACCATAAATGAAGTTCTTGAACTGTAGTCTTAAACCACATGATGGAAGCTTGATAATGGGAGCTTGGTATAGGATGGTGAAATAATGAGATTGACATCTGTTTCATTGATGATATTGCACAAGAACCACGATATCAATTTTGGACTGCTTACCTAATTTTTTTAATGTAATATTAAAAAAAAGTATACCTTTCTCTTGTCTAACAATTTTTACTTTGAATTTTTATTTTAAAATGAGCTGAACACATACACAGGGTTACAACCATTCTTTTATTGGTCCATATTTAGAATCATCTTTTATTCTGCTTTAATTCATTCTACCTACTCGTTCTAGCAGTTAGCCATCATGTTCTGTTTATTTACCTTTGGCTATCTAAGCTATCTAAAACATCTCTTCTCCAAGCAACTGTCCTGCTCTCATTTTTGGACTGAAGGCATTTTCTTATGGATTGTCTATAGCCAGTTGGAAAAATACATATCCCTACATACAGATCTACTTCTTCTGTTTTCTTGCTTAAAGTTGGGAGCTAATTTTATTAACATAACTTCCACGGCTATCCTAAGATATTTACAACTTATCTGGCAGTATCATGCCCACGTGTCTCCCCTATCCACTTAGGAATCAGTCATAGATTCTTTACATATCTGAAGCTGTCAGGCAAGAATTTATATCTACTCTCAGGGGGCGCCTGGGTGGCTCAGTCGGTTAAGCATCCGACTCGATTTCGGCTCAAGTCATGATCTCATGGTTCGTGGGTTCAAGCCCTATATTGGGTTCCATGCTGACAGCATGGAGCCTGCTTGGGATTCTCTCTGTTTCTCAAAATAAATAAGTAAATAAATAAAACATTTAAAAAAGAATTTACATCTACTCTTATCAATGCCTAAGGTGCCCTTATTTTTTTCATCAAAATATGAATAGAATAAGATAATAAAAAATCATATGGACATAAAACTCATACAGGGCACCTGGGTGGCTCAGTCAGTTAAACGTCTGACTTCAACTCAGGTCATGGTTTCACAGTTCATGAGTTCGAGCCCTGTGTTGGGCTCTGTGCTGATAGCTCAGAGCCTGGAGCCTGCTTCAGATTCTGTGTCTCCTTGTCTCTCTGCCCCTTCCCCGTTCATGCACTCGCTCTCTCTCTTTCTCTCAAAAATAAACATTTAAAAAATTTAAAAAAACACACACACATGCAGTTTAGAATCTTGGGTTAAAGACTTCTTAGCAGTTTGAACTTGGGAAATTTTCTTAATCTTTCTGAATATCGATTTTCTAATTGGCAAAATGTCAACAATGTCTTGCTCATGGTAATGGTTAAAAAACTAAGTTCAAAATGTTAGAGTTGAAGCCATGATGGAACAAGAGGGAGAAGATTTATCGCTACACTTTAAATATATAACATATATAAATGACACATGCTTAATAACTGTTTTCAGATATTGGCCATCAGACAATGGTCTGCTGTGATCCTGCTTGGAAGGGAAACAATTGCTGATACTTTCTCTGCTTCCAGGCACGTTCTAAAGGAACAGGTAAACAATCCCAAACAGTTAATTGCAATCTGAGTTGAGACAGAATCAAAGGTCAGGATGTCTGCAGTGGTTGGAATTTTTCAGCCTTGCAAAAAGGCAGGACATAAACAGTAAAAGGGATCCAGAAATAAGCATAGTGGACTGTTTGCATCTTTGTTGACTACTAAAACATAAATATGTGGGGTGAAATTTCACAATGTCAAGAAGACAACTAAAAGGGAGCTGTAAACTTCATAGTTCACAGAGTTAACACAGGAGTAGGATGCATTTAAGATCTCCCCAGCCAAAGTGTTACTATTCCTTGATTGCTTAAGCATCTAGTAGAAAAGACAAAGAAAAGACTTTTAGTGGTAAGGTTAAATATTTGCCATGGTAAAAGCCACTCTAGATGTACACAAACAAACTAGACTTAAAATGAATCACACGTAATTCAATAGATGTGGGTAGAAGAATTGGATAATCTCATAGAAAGAAACTTCAACCTCTACCTTACACCAAACACACACACACAGGAAAAAAATCCTGCAAAATCAGGATAAGCAAAAATTTCTTAGAAGATTAAAAAAAAAACCCTTAAAACAAAAAATTGATAGAAATGGATTTTACCAAAATTAAAACTTCATAAAATATTACCATTAAGAAAATGAAAAGGCAAGCTACTGAATGGAAACAAAGTTATCTGCCTTTTTTTTCTTTCTCGCTTTGTTCCTCCTTTTCTTCCATTTATCTATTTAATAAATATGTCTTTAATAAAGGATTTTAATATGAAATATATAAGCTGTGATATTATACCTCAATAAAACTAGGCAAAATAATGCAAAAATGGGCAGAATATTTAAACAGAGAGTATGGAAAAAGATTAATTAATGGCTGCTACACATACATGGAAAAATACTCATTATCAGTCATTAGAAAAATGGGAAAAAATTAATATCACTGCAAACATACCAGAATGGCAAACATTAAAATGTTGACAATTTCAAGCCTTAAACACAGTTGGAGCAACTAAAACGATCATGCACTGCAAATGGGAATGCAAAATGGTCCAATTACATTGAAAAGCATTTTGGTAGTTTCGAAAGAATTAAACATGCACTCACCACATGACCCAGCAATTTCACTCCCGGCTATTTACCCAAGAGAAATGAAAACCTATATCAACATAAAGACTTCTGCACAAAATTTTAAAGTTGCTTTATGTATAGTAGCTCCAAACTGGAAACAACTCAAAACTAGAGGCAATGCAAATGTCTAATCTGGGTTTTAGCTCTTAGTTACTGGCTCCTTTCTGCGTCTTCTCTTTACCTACCCACCTGAAGATCTCTCTTTGTATACATCTAAGAGAAAGCAGGTGCTTACCCAATCAAATTTATCTTGATTTTACCAGAACATTTTAAAACAGGCTATCTTGTAAGCTGTTGAAAACACAATGGATGGCTGATTTGCAGTCAGTTGTGTATTCTCAGTCCATTCAGTTTGATCAGATTGGCCACATGATCCAGAATATGCCATCAATTCTCTCTGAACACACTAATTCTGCTTTCATCAGTTAGGGCTAAGCTATTTGGTTTAGAAGCATCTAGAAATATCAGATACCATGAATAAACTGTTTAAAACAAAATCATAGATGGAAAGAAGGAAGAAAATAACTTGAATTATTATATAGCAGATTTGCCTGTGACAACCAAAAGGATATGAGTAACTAATGAAAAAGGTCATTTTTCAACTAAAGAAAGGTCATTTCAACTAATGAAAACTAGGTCATTCTTCTATTTGCACATAGTAGATTAAACACATTGAAATAATGAAGGCTACAATAAATGAATTATAATATTGTGGAACTGATGCTCAGCCATCTCTCTACCATATTAACTATTATATAGGATTATATATAGGTTAGTAATTCTTAGTCATTTTAGAGTATTATAATTGTTACTGTTCATTATTACCATATCATTCTAGATACTACGTCCACCAAATAATTTTAATTGATTGCATTATGATCAACACTATTTTAATTTAGTTTTTGAAAATTAGTATGCTATGTACATGATGACTATTTTTCAAGGTACACAAAACAGATACCAACTGAAATAATACAAACTATCAATATTTTATAGCAAAATTTTATGTGGGTTTTTAACATATTTATACTTCAAGTAGTTGGATATCAGTATGGAAGTTAGAATAAGTTGGCATAATTACTGAACTATAATGAAGAAAAAATTCAATTAAAAAGGATACATACCTTGCTGTATTTATTTCTATTGCATCACCAATATTATATTTTCCTAAAATTACTCATTAGATGCCATTTATTTTTTCTAGAGACAGCCTATACAAGTGAAATGAAAGAGTCTGACTGCAGCTTATGCCATGAACAAAACATCTCTGGTTATTGCCACTATATAGCTGATGGACCATAAAGCATGATGCTTTTGAAAGGCCAAATATAAAACTGAGTTGTTAAAATGTATCACATCTTTTTATAGATTAAGAAAGTGCTAAAACGATATGATATTTCAAAGATGCCACAACAATTAAGCAAAGTGACCCCACCAATCATTTGTTAGGTTTAAAAATGCAGCCCCTCATAATTTAAATCACTCATTTGACATTTTACACAAAACTCAGGGACAACCTTCATTTTTATGAGAAGCATAACTGACTTGTACCTTCCTTTCTTGCTTCAGGAAAATCTGGTGAAGGGGAAGAAGTATAGTCTTAGAAGTTCAAAAAACCTATCTTCAAGTCCCTTACTGCCAAGCACTGACTAGCTATAAAACTTTGGAGGTCAATAATTTCTTTGGACATGAGCAGGAGGAGTTGATATAACAATGTTAAAAGGAATGACATGAGGATTTAAGATACGATGTCAGGCACATTATAAATGTTGTTGCAACAACCTCCGCCCCAGGACCACAATAAAGGAATTGAAATATTTCAGGAGAAGCAAGTGAAGGCAGTAGTATGGTATTCTACACATGTGGCAGGTTTTTGTTTGTTTAAATGTTTATTAATTTTAGAGAGAATACATGCATGCTAGAGTAGGGGAGGGGTAGAGAGAGAGGGAGAGAAAGAATCCCAAGCAGGCTACATGTTGTCAGTGCAGAGCCCAACATGGGGCTTGATCTCATGGATCATGAGATCATGACTTGAGCCAAAATCAAGAGTCGGACACTTAACTGAGTCACCCAGGTGCCTGCACTGACAGCAGAGAGCCTGCTTGGGATTCTTTCTCTCCCTCTCTCTCTGCCCCTCCCCCACTTGCATGTGCACACTCTTTCTCTCTCAAAAAATAATAAACTTAAAAAAAAAACAATTATGCCAATTTTGGAATTCCTAGATGTTCATTTTTGAACATCATTGCTTTTGATGCATTTCATACTATTCCTACTTGTCTTTTTCTTTTCTCTAGATCCTGTTTTCATTCTGGGAGACACCTAACTCCACATAGATGACAGATTCAATAACCTTCTATATCATGTCTTTGACTTCCTCATTTTTAATGATTTTCATTGCACTCCAATTTAATCATACTTTTCAGAGTCACTGTATTGGTTTCTTAGGGTTGCTGTAACACATTGCCACAAAGCTGGTGGCTTAAAACATAATTTTTTTCTCACAGTTCTTGAGACCCTAAGTCCAAAATCAAGGTGTTGTCAGAGCCCCACTCCCTCTGCAGTCTCCAGGGGAAACCTTCCTAGCTTCTGATGCTTCCATGCATTCTTTGACTTACGGCTGCCTAATTCCAAGCTCTGCCTCTGTCTTCAGGTAATGTGGATCTCAGAAGATTTTTCCATGGTCCCCAGAACTCCCTTATCTTTTCTCTTGTGTCTCTTATAAAGGATACTTGCCATTGGATTTAGAGGCCAGTTGGATAAACCAGTAGGATCCCATCTTGAAATCTTTACTTACATCCGAAAGACACTACTTACAAATGAAGTCACTTTCATAGGCTCCTGGGGTTAGGATACGGATTTAATTGTGGAGACACCACCGTTCCATGCACCATAGTCACCATTTCAATTTCCTCATCAGCTGTGGCCTTTCTCATTTGCTGTTTTTCATAGTTTGCTCCAGTCCTCCTCACAGAGATACCAGTTACTTTCTCCTTGTGTTCCTATAAAACTATATGATCCTTTCTTGAGTTTTCTTTCCCAGAAAGCTAAAACCTAAGTTTCTTCACATAAGCTGTTTTCTTAAAAATGTCCCCATTATCATGACATTGCAAATACTTAGTAAAGCTCTGACAATGAAACAACCTAACCACTATCCTTCTGACTGCACACAGGATTATCAGACCTGCTGGATTAATGTGCACGCACACAAACACAGACAGAAACATCTTTATAATCTCATGATTGCCAATGAACCTGGGCTATGAGTACTCATTGGCACACCGTTTATATTTTTCTAGTTAGGTCTCTTAAGTTATACAGATTATTTTTAAATTTCATTTTTCTCAAATATCTTATTCTAATTTTTCCTCATTCTCTTTCATCTGATAACTATTCAAAAAACTTTTAGCTGTCTTTAAGACAATCTGTTATCCTGACCCAATCTCTGTTCCCCAGTTATGGAGGAATAGGCATTCTTCACCTTGTACCACAACGTGTGCTTTCCATTCTGCGGTGTATCAGGGTCCCCAAGATCACCTCAAGTTTCAATAATTCACTAGAAGAGCTTGCAAGACTCAGCATATAGTTATACTTATGGTTATGATTGATTACAGAGGAAAGTATACAAAGCAAACTCAGTAAAGGGAAGGCAAATGGGGTACATCCAGAGGAAATCGAGAGTCCTCTCTCACTGGAGTTAATAAAACACCCTTAATTCCTCTAACAAGGAGTTGTAACAAGTGGAAAATGCTGTCTACCAGGAAAGCTTACTACAGTCTCAGTGCCAAAGGCTTTTATTTGGGGCTGGTCACATAGGGAGGCACTCTCTGCCTAGCATATATCAAAATTTCAGACTCCCAGAAGGGAAGCATGTGTTCATCATAAACCATATTGTTTGAACAAATAAGTTAGGCATAATGAGCCACTTTTATCAGTTCTGGGGATCATGGAAAAGTCTTCTGAGATCCACATTTCCTGATGACACTTAAGGGTCTGAAAGCAGACCTTTGTCAGGATTATAATCTCATACCTTCTCTTTTGTGCACATGTAGGCTTCAGACTTCCTTTCCTTACCCTTTATATATTATTCCCTTTCTTTCCTGTATTTTCCTGTTACCACTCCCTGTTCCTCTACCTTTGTACATTTGTATCAAATTATCTTAGCATTAATATCTTAAAAAAAGCAAAAGTTTCCCCAACTCATGTTTCCCTCGAGCTGCTACACTATCACTGTCTTTACCTTTATATATAACAATCTTGAAAGAATTTTCAATCCTACATCTTTCCTCACTTAACACTCATTCATCTAACCACTCTCTAACTTCATCCTCAAATACCCCACTATAATTGCTTTAACATAAATCACCCATTGATGGTATTCCGGGTGCTAGATAAGCCCAACTTTCTTACACTTTAATCTGTTAGCAGCAGACAAATTGTTGACGCTTCATTCCTTTGAGAATGTTTTGTTTTGTGATCTCTCTGATCACTTCTCAGGCCCATTTCCTCCATCCAACCTCTAAATGTTTATTTGGCACAGTGTTTTGCCTAAGCCTACTTTCTGCCTCATATAATTGGCCATCTTTTGCTAGCCATGTATAAGTTGCTCCTCTCCCACTCACATCACATGTGGGTGAACATAATATGTATCTAATCTAAAATTTCTCAAGTGAAAGAAATCTTATTAAAAATCTATTTAAAAACATGTAAAGGGGCATGCCCTTGTATTAAAAAAAATCTGTCTTAAGATCATACATTCCCTGAACAAATCCATCAAATAACTACCCTAGGAATTGTTTCCTGTCCATTTCTGGGATCTCATCCAGTCATCTGATTAATCAGGTTTTATGTGCCAGGCTTTGTATTAGCCACTGGTGGCAGACATTTAATTGCTTACACTTTATTCCTTTCCCTTTTCTCCTTACTAAAATTAAGTTATTATGCAATTTCTGTACCTCACAATTCCAAGAGGTATCATGTGCAAAAAGGTGACCCTAGAACTGTTGTATGATCCTTTCCTTTCAACCCTCTCAAGTCCTCTAATGCAAACAGGATGTGTGAAAATGGAGCCATCATCCTGAAACAATCAGGTAACAATGATAATGACTACAGCCAATACATTGAGGATGACAGAGTAGAAAGACAGGTGAAGCCTGTGTCCAGGACTGCCTTGTCAAACTGAGCTCTCCACCTACAAACTTGTTGTTGTGAAAAAACAAACAAAAAACCCAACTCCTTCCTTTAAGCCACCATTAATTATGAGTTGCATTATATATACTCTTAAGTACCGTTATTTGGTTCCTATCCTGTTTTTGTCAGGCAGGCTGAGGTAAAGTGGAGAAATCCCTTATTGATCTATTCTTTAATAATGCTGCACTCAGGAAATACAAGCAGTTGTGGTCAGGTTACATAAGCAGGGATATGTTGAGAACATGCATGGCACTTGATTATCCTTAGTAGAAAATGAAGCAGTCTGCTAACTGCTAACCTACACTGCATTTAGGGACTCAGAGAATTAGTAGTACCAATCATAGCCACTATTTACTGAGCACTTACATGTACCAGTTATATGCTAAATACTCCACAGGCACTACTTCAATCTAATCCTGACCAGGATTATTTTATGTTCCCCACTGTGGACATAAAGAAACAAAGGGTTGAAAAGAGTAGAATTAATTTGCTCACTGTTTGACAGCCATTAATTGTTACGGTTAGACTTTGATGTCAGTATCAGTTCATATGCTACTAAAAAATTCTGTATTCTATCTAGTCCAAATTTCTTCAGTGAATTCCAGAACAGTATTTAGCCAAGTACTAGATACCTCTATTGAAAATCTCATAGATGACAAAAGAAATAAGCATAACCCCAAACCTGAGCCTCCTCTTATTTAAAAAATGAGTTCCATTACCTATACATGTTTCTAAACAAGCATTTTTCCCCCTCTCACCCTCAATTTCTACTTACTGACTTGTCATATCCAATGAATCATGAAGTCACAGATTTTCTTTTTAAGGTACGACCCTATAAGGGGTCATAAAAATCAGTTGAGTGGGTCATAATCAACATTTAAACAGTAAAATAGATTACTACAAAGCTAACAAATTAAAATCATGTGATCAGATCAATAAATGTAGAAAAAGCATTTGACAGAATTTAACACCTATTTTTTTTAAATGTTTATTTATTTTGAGAGAGAAAGAGTTGTGAGTCAGGGTGGGGGTGTGCAGACAGAGGGAAAGAGAAATCCCAGGCAGGCTCCATGCTGTCAGCATAGAGCCTGATGTGGGGCTTGATCTCACAAAACATGAGATCATGACTGAGCTGAAATCAAACGTTGAGCACTTAACCAACTGAGCCACCCAGGTGCCTCAGAATTTAACACCTATTCATGATAAAAACTCTCAGTAAACTAGCAGTAAAGGGGAACATCCTCAACATGATAAGGTTATCTAAAAACCCTGTACTATAGGCACCTGGGTGGCTCAGTCACTTGAGTGACTCTTGGCTTCAGCTCAGGTTATGATCTCACAGTCATGGGATTGAGCCCTGTGTCAGGCTCCATGTTGAGCATGGAACCTGCTTAAGATATTCTCTCTCTCTCTCTCTCTCTCTCTCTCTCTCTCTCTCTTCCTCTCCCCTGCTTGTGCACTCTCTCTCTTTCTCTCTAAAATAAACAAATAATAATAAAATAAAATAAAAATAAACCTGCAGCTAGAATCATACTTAGTAGTGAGGAACTCAAAGCTTTCCCACTAAGATCAGGCATAAGGAAATGATGTCATCCCTCAAAATTCCTTTCCAACATTAAATTAATAATTTTAGCTGAATGCAACAAGATATATATATATATATATATATACACACACACACACACACACACACACACACACACACATCTTGTCATTATTATATATATTGTCAATAATATATGGCATTATTATCTATGTAGGAAATCTGAAAGAATCTACAAAAAATTAGTATAAAAAGCAATTATAGCAAGGTTGTAGAATACAACCAATTAGTCTTAGACCAATAAAAAATGAAACTAGATTAAGGGAACTGAACAACACCATCAAGTATAATAACATTCACACTATAGGGATCCCAGAAGGAAAACGGAAAGAAAAGTGGACAGAAAATTTATTTGCAGAAATAATATCTGAAAATTCCTGAATCTAGGGAAGGAAACAGAAATTCAGATCCAGGAGACACAAAGAACCCAGAACAAAATCAATGAAAGAAGGTCCACACCAAGACACATAGTAATTAAAATGGCAACAAGTAGTGACAAAAAAATAATTTTAAAAGCAGCAAGGGAAAAAGCAAACAGTTACATACAAGGGAAACCCCATAGGTCTATCAGCTGATTTTTCATAGAAACTTTGTAGACCATAGGGAGTGGCATGATGCATTCAAAGTGCTAGGGGAAAAAATTTGTAACTGAGAATACTCTATCCATCAAAGCTATCATTCAGAATACAAGAAGAGATAAAGAGTTTCCCAGACAAACTAGTTAAAAGAGTGTATGACCACCAAGCCAAGCCCTACAAGAAATGTCAAAGGGGACTTTTTGAGTGAAAAGTAAAGACCATAATTAGATGAAAGGTAGGAAGCAAAAAAGGCAGAAAATTAAATATATCTATAAAAAGTAATCAAGGGATTCACAAAATACAAGGATGTAAAATATGACACCATGTATCAAATACACTTAGAGGAGCTAGAAGAAGTACAAACAAAACCCAGAACCAGAAGAAGTAAGGAAATAATAAAGATTTGAGCAGAAATAGAAAGAAAGAAGAAAGAAAGAAAGAAAGAAAGAAAGAAAGAAAGAAAGAAAGAAAGAAAGAAGAAAAAGAAAGTGAAAAAAAACAATAAACTAGATCAATGAACCCAGGAACTAGTTTTTTTTTTTTTTTTTAAGATCAGCAAAATTGATAAACCTACAGCCAGATTCTTCAAAAGAGTGAAAGAGAGAGAGAGATGAAGGACTCAAACAAAATCAGAAATGAAAAAGGAGAAATAACAACCAACACCACAGAAATATAAAGGGTTGTAAGAGATTATGAAAAATTATATACCAATAAACTGTACAACTGAGAAAAAAATGGATTGATTCCTAGAAACATTATTATCTCCCAAAATTGAATCAGGAAGAAACAGACAATTTGAACACACATATTACCAGCAATGAAATTGAGTCAATAATCAAAAACCTCCCATCAAACAAAAGCCAACTGCCAACTACCTTCACAGGTGAATTCTACCAAAAATTTAAAGAAGAGTTAATACCTTTCCTTCTCAAACTATTCCAAAAAATATGAGAAGAAGGAAAGCTTCTAAATTCCTTCTGAGTCTAGCATTACCCAGATAACAAAACCAGATAAAGACACTACAGAGAGAGAGAGAGAGAGAGAGAGAGAGAGAGAGAGAGAACTACAGGCCAATAATCTTTGATAAACTTAGATGCAAAAATGCTAAAAAAAAAATATTAGCAAACCAAATTCAAAAGAACATTAAAAAAATCATTTACCACAATCAAGTGGGATTTATTCCTAGGGCACAAGGGTGGTCAATATTCACAGATCAATCAATGTGATACATCAACAAGAGAAAGGATAAAAACCATGTGATCATTTCAAAATAGATGCAGAAAAAGCTTTTGCCAAAGTACCATACCCATTCATGATAAAATCCCTCTGGAAAGTAGGAATAGGAGGAACATACTTCAGTCACCCACAACTAACATCATACTCAATATTGAAAAAGATCTTTTACTCTTAAGGTCAGGAACAAGACAGGGATGTCCATTCTCACCACTTTTATTCAATATATTACTGGAAGTCCTACCCACAGCAATTAGACATTAAAAATAAATAAAAGCCATCCAAATTGGCAAGGAAGACGTCAAGTTTTCACTATTTGCAGATGACATGATACTCTATATAAAACACCCAAGAGGCTCCTGAGTGGCTCAGTCACTTAAGCATCAAACTTAGGCTCAGGCCATGATCTCATGGTTTGTGGGTTCTAGCCCCATGTCAGGCTCTGTGCTGAGAGTTCAGAGCCTGGAGCCTGCTTTGGATTCTCTCTGCCCTCTCTCTGCCCCTCCCCTGCTCGCTCTCTCTCTCTCTCTCTCTCTCAAAAGTAAATGAGCATTAAAAAAAAAACACTAGAACTGATAAATGAATTCAGTGAGGTCACAGGTACAAAATCAATATACAGAAATCAGTCGCATTTCTATACACTAATAATGAAGTATCAGAAAGATAAATTAAGAAAGCAGTCTTACTTATAATTGCACCAAAAATAATAAAATACCTAGAAATAAATTTAACCCAGGAGGTGATAGACCTATACTCAGAAAACTATAAAACACTGATGAATGAAATTGAAGATGACGCAAACAAATGGCCAGATATTCCATGCTCATGGACTGGAAGAACAAATATTGTTAAAATCTCTATACTACCCAAAGCAATCTGCATATTTATCACAATACTTACATATATAATAATACATATATATCAAATACATATGTATCAAAATACTAACAGTATTTGTCCCAGAACTAGAATGAACCACAAAAGATCTTGAATAGCCAAAGCAATCTTAAAAAAGAAAAAAACAAAACTGGAGATACCACAAACCCAGATTTCAATATATACTACAAAGCTGTAGTAATGAAAACAGTATGGTACTGACCCCAAAAGAGACACATAGGTCAACAGAACAGAATACAGAGTCCAGAAATAAACCCATGAATAATGGTCAATTAATCTTTGACAAAGGAGGCAAGAATATGCAATGGGAATAAGACAGTCTCTTCAACAAATGGTGTTGAGAAAACTGAACAGCAAAATGCAAAAGAATGAAACTGGATCACTTTCTCACACTATACACAAAAATAAACTCAAAAAGACCTAAATATAAGGACCTGAAACCATAAAAATCCTAGAAGGGAACACAAGCAGTAATTTCTCTGACATTGGCTATAGCAACATTTTTCTAGATATGTCTCCTGAGACAAGGAGAATAAAAGCAAAAATAAACTATTAGGACTTCATCAAAATAAAAAGCTTCTGCATAGCAAAGGAAACAATCAACAAACCTAGAAGGCATCTCCCATTCCCTACAGAAATAATGTTTACAAATGGCACATCCAATAAAGACTTAGCATCCAAAATATATCAAGAATTTATACAACACCCATGTAAGACTCATGAGGGGAAAAGTTCTGTTAGCTCTGTTCATGATTATATCACCACTACCACAGTCCCCGGCACAATGTAGATTCTCATTCCTTCATTCAGCAAATACAAACTGAGCACCTTCTGTGTGCTAGCCAATGATCTAGGCACTGATTATTGTAAGAGTGAAGAAAATAGTTAATATCCCTACTTCTAGTGAACTTACATCCAGTGAACTTATATTTTAGTGAAGATTGTCAAGAAAAAATATATAGTCTATGTTACCCAAATCAAAGTTAAAGGCTTAACTGACCTGATATGCGTCAAGGAACAGGTAAAGACCAGGTAATACACTGAGCCAAAGTATACTCCAGGTTTTCTAGGGCAGAGAAGAAAGTGTGTTTCATTGTTGTTTGGATCAAGTTCATACACAAAGTTTCCTTTGTGTATGAAGGGGGAACGTTTGGATTGCTCCAGCTTTGTGTCCCTTGCTTGGGATTATAGCAAGTTCAAAATAGCTCCTTTGAGAACTTTGTAAACCTTGTAGTTTGTCTTTTCATCAAAGATTCAGGGGAGACACAGGTAGAAAAAAGAGAGGCATTGGGTTGTGGGAAAGGGGAGAGGGGGCATGCCTGTATCATGACTGTTTTAATTATTTTACAAAGGATGATTAAAAATTTTCTGAGTGTTTTACAGAATTGTATTGTCATGCTAAATATCTTATAAATTCTATTCATTTAATACAACAACCCCATCAGGAGGGTTACAGATGAGAAGACTGAGTCATAGGGAGATTAATTAACTTGTCCAGGGTTACATACCTAGAAAGTTGTAGAAGCAGGTTCCTAGACAATCTATGCTCCAATTCACTTTGGTTAACTGCTCCTGAATAAAGATTCTTGCATAAATGAACAGTGAGCATTTTTCCTTAGAAGGTAGAAACAAATTTTCCTAAAATCCCACAATGCTAATCAGGTATTTTACTGCCAACCCAGTTTCAAGAAGCTGATCTGTGCACTGCTACACTGCATCTACTTGGTATTCATGATTTGAGGACTGATTCCAATCTCCCTAGAATTCTTCTCTAAAAGACTATCTGAGGAATACTAATATAAATGAGAATTATTTTATATCTTACAGCTTAAAATGGAAAGCATAATACTATATAAATAAAATATTATAGATAGCACTTAATTAAACATAAAAGCAATTGTTCTTTTTTATTATATCATTAATAGACATTGAAATTTCTTGCTTGAAGAAAAAAAATGTTAAATGAAGTAGTGACATTTGAGTTTAACTGTAATGTAAAATATGCTTCCACATCAGTAAAATGTAAGTTAATGAGCTAGTTCTTTCTTTCCTACTCTCTTAGATGTTTTGGGGTCCTTCTTAGACTGATCAGATTAGGAGATTGACAAGAAATCACATTCAATGTTCAGGGTCTATTGGCCTGACACATCTCCTGAACTTGTCATCCAATATAGCAGAAAATGAAGAATAATCTGGAAACCTAAAGTCTAGTTTTTATCCTATTTGCTTGATGTCGCTTAGGCAAGACACTTGACTTCACTTACCTCTTCTGTGGACTTATCACAGAATGTTGACAAATATTCTATAAAATGTAAAAAGGTCTTATACACTCTAATAAGGTATATAATTTTACACGTATAAAATATATACATCACGTACAATTGCAAAATTACACTGGTCCTCACTGTTAAATACATGACCTAAGGAACCTAAGGTTAAATACATGACCTCAGTATCTAGTTTTCTTATTTATAAAATAAATGTAACATCTACCACTGAGATCATTTTAAAACTCTAACTTTCTAGGTGTACATGAAAGAAGATCATATAACTTTGAAAAACAGTATTAGGACAAGAGAGTGGCTTGGTTCACTGGGCTTCTATAAGCTTCTACCCACTGGGGTCCACTGCTCCTCATCAGGATCCACAGTAATTTATATCTCAATAATTTATCATTTCAGTAACTCTCCTCATGAGTGTCAGTCATTCAAAAAGGCAAATCTGACATTGTCATGTAAGTTCTTATACAACTGTATTTTCAGCCACAGAGAAAAGTTCAAATTCTTTAGTAAGACATCAGACACTCCTTGTATTATGCCCACATTTCCGGTATCTTCTACTACAATTTTTTAAAGCTTATTTATTTTGACAGGGAGAGAGAGAGAGAGAGTATGTGTGCATGGGTGGGGGAGGGACAGAGAGAGAGAATATGAGTCCACAACAGTAAAATGTAAGTTAATGAGACTACTTCTGTCAGCACACAGCCCCATGCAGGACTCGATATCAGGAACCATGAGATCATAACCTGAACTGAAACTAAGAGTTGTACACTCAAGTGACTGAGCCACCCAGGCATCCCACTACTACAAGTTTCTAACCTTAGTATTGGGGTGAAATTCCGTAGGGACTTATAGGTCATACTAAACAGATTAGGTTTAATTATAAGATAGATGTAAGCAATTGGAGGGTTTTATTCCTGGAAGTGAAATAATTGATCAAAAAAACAAAAACCAAAAAAACCCTTTGTTTGCCATGTGACCATTGGATTATAGAGAAAGTAAGAAAAAAAAGAAGAGTAGCAATAATTTAATAATCAACTTAGAATTATTGTGGTTTTCTGGGGTGCCTGGGTGGCTAAGTTGGTTAAGCGTCCAACTTCGGCTCAGGTTATAATCTTGCGGTTTCTGAGTTCAAGCCGCGTGTTGGGCTCTGCGCTGACAGCTCAGAGCCTGGAGCCTGCTTCAGATTCTGTGTCTCCTTCTCTCTCTGCCCCTCCCCTGCTCACGCTCTGTCTCTCTCTGTGTCTCAATAATAAACAAACATTAAAAAAATAAAAAAAAAAAGAATTATTGTGGTTTTCCCTAAGATACTGATAAAAGAGACGGATAATGTGGACAGATTTGGGTTATATTTTGACAGAATACTTGATTTTAGATTGAATGTAACATAAATGGAGAATTGTCTTGAGTATGTGGTAAGATAGCAGTGTCATTTACAGAGAGAGGGAAATTGAGCTACTTCTAGATTGGTCATGTGGAGTTTGATGTGCTTTCAGACATAAAACAGAACTTTTAAGTAGACAGTTTAAGTTCAGTGTAAAGATTGAGAAGTTAGGGATGGAAAGCCATCAACATATAAAAGGTATTTAAAGCCACTGAAACACTATGCAGTACAGAGCACACAAGGATGATGACTAGATGAAACCTCAAAACGAAGCCCTGTGGTGCCCCAAGATTTATTTCAGAAGGAGGAGACAGAACCAGTAAAGAAGATATGAAAGTATTGACCAATGTGTAAGAAAAAATAAATCAGAATATTCAGTGTTATAATAACTACATTTGTCTCTTATTGGTGCCGAAAAAATTACTATAAATTTAGTGGCTGAAAATCACACAAATTTACACTTTTACATTTCTGAAGGTCAGAAGTCTAAAATAGGTTGCCAGGGCTACATTCTAGGGAAGAATCTTTTTTTTTTTTTTTTTTGTCTTTTTAAGATTCTAGAGGCTTCCTGTATTCATTACTCTGACTTCTGTTTCAGTTATCACATCTGAGACTGTCCTGCATATCTCTTTTAAGGACTTTTATGACAACATTGGTCCTACTCAGATAATCCAGGAAAATCTCCCCATTTCATGATCCCTATTCTAATCTCATTAGCGAAGTCACTTACACTATGTTAATTTATAAACATATTCACAAATTCTGGGGTTTGGATATGTATACTTTGGGTCATTGTTTAACCTGTCACATTAGCAAAGAGATTCATGTGTACCATAAAGAGAGACTGTGGCCAACTATGTTAAATACTGTAGAAATGCTGAGTGAAATAAAAAAAGAGAAGTGAATCTTGGATTTGACAATTACAGTCATAGTAACATCAACAATTACCCTTCCAGCACTAAGTTGTAACGGGCTAAAGAGTACTTGAGAAATGAGAAAGAGATGACAATGAGTATAGAAAATTCTTTTGAAATGTTCTCTTAGGAAAGGTGATAGAGAAATAGTAGTTGGAAGAAAAAGTACAGTTAAAGCAAAACCTGACTGTTTTAAAGATAAAAGTTACCAGATGCTCTTTGTATGCATATATACATTATCTACAAAGATGAACAATTTTTGATATGGGAAAAAATAATAAATATAAAAATCGTATCCATAAGGAAAGAAAAGAAGTGTATAACTGCATAATTGGAGAGGTTAGTTTTTTCTAAATGAGACACACTTCACTTCTTCCATCTACAAAAACAGGAAAGAGGACAGAAAATATTTACAGATAAAGACAACAGAATTGGTGATTGGAAGATGAGTGCAATCCCATTTATATGAATCATTTTTTTTCAATCTATTTGAAGATGAGATGTTCAGCTGGGATTTTCAAAGTGGGTTTAATTCTGGGGAGGAAGCATATATAATAAAACAGCATTCTCAGATATTGAATTGGAAATTAAGTATCATTACTGACCTATACTGAGTGCTCATTTGACAATGTTAGCACCACTTTAAAAAGAGCTCAGCTATATGATTTTTTTCCCCTCTAGTATTTGGTTGTCTCTATGCAGTCACTGATAGATTTAATGTGATCAGTGAATTCAACCAAAGTTGGCTTTCAAAGTATAAAACATTGTGGAGGGAAAATAGAGAAATTAAGTTAATTTTTGCTAATGAATTGCACTAGTATTCACTCAGTGATCAAGCTTCACATCTAATTCACAGTGAAGCCACATCATTATATCCCAAATAAGTCAAACGCATCCTCTTCTAACTGCCTTCTATCTCTATAGGCTAGTCCAACCCAGCATCATCTCTTTCTTGGATTCTTTCTTTTTTTTTTTTTTTTTTTTTAATTTTTTTAACGTTTATTTTTGAGAGAGCACAAGCAGGGGAGGGGCAGAGAGAGAGGGAGACACAGAATCCGAAGCAGGCTCCAAGCTCTGAGCTGTCAGCACAGAGGCCCAGGCAGGGCTCGAACCCACAAACCATGAGATCATGACCTGAGCCGAAGTCGGACGCTCCACCAATTGAGCCACCCAGGCACCTCTTGCTTGGATTATTTCAATACCAACTTAATTTGATTTTTCTCTAGTCCATTTTCCATTGCAGACACAACAGAAATTAATAATTTCAGCCAGTCCTCCTCCTATGCCTACCAGAAAATGTCTCAAATTATTCCTTATTATGAGTAGGATAAAGACAAAAATGTATACATGTGATTTCAATGTTCTATATAGTGTGACCTCTTCCTTTGAATGGTATGTCATCCTTTTCTTCCTTGTGTTATCTCAGCATTCCAGCCACTCTGAAATCTCTTTATTTCTCCAAATTCTCCAAGTTTCTTCAAGGCCTTCAAGACATTGTCCCTTTCTTTAGAAATAACATTGATTTATCTCTTTGCCTAGTCAACTCTTACTTGGCTACCAGATCTCAGCTGTATTTTGCCGCATAGAAGCCATCTCTGTTCTTGTATAAATTCAGACCAGTGATCATTTACTTAATAGCACATATAAAGATTAAAATATATACATTTTCATGGAATTATATAATTAATGGCTATCACACCACTAGGTTATATATTGCATAAAAAGAAGACCAGTTTTTCAAATAACATATCTATGTAAATTATAACCATATTTACATATTATATATCATCCCTATTTGATATAGTATACATATGAATTATAACATAATTTTACATATGATTTTACATAGTTATAGATTTTATATACATACATGTCTATTTTTCCCCTATTCCTTGATCCCTACAGAACTGTTAGAAGAATATATCTTGGATCTCAATAGAAGAAGTAAGGAATTATGAAGGCCTGAAAGGAAGCAAAAGCTGAAAAAAAATGTCAATTTATTTACTTTAACTGGTAATATATTATTTCATTTTTCTTTATTTATAATACTTGAAAAATGTATGACTCTCTTATCAACCAGCATTGGAATTTTGCTTCTTTTCTTTGTACAAGAATAGTTTCTAAATTTAAGTGTTCTGTTAAATAGTATAAAAGGATGCTTTTAAACATGGAATATCTAAAAAAAAGTTAAGAACCGATGTTGGTTAAAATTTTCAAGAAAAAATAAATTTTATTCCATACCTAAATTGAGAAGATTAACAATTTTCTTCCCACTATAAACAGTTCAAAAACAATTTAAATAGAAAAAGGATAAATCTTAATTAAATATACTTTATATTGTTGATATCTAAATAGTTTTATATATCTATACTTATATAGATATACACATATACACATATTTGCATGCCTGTATGTATATGTATATGTGTGTGTATATAATCAGCAGATACTTGGATATGCTTGGGAGTGTTATTTATTCCTTATACTTTTTATTTATTTTATTTATTTTGAAGGAAGACTTGGCAGTGGAAGGAATTTTGTCAATATTGATTCTAATTCTGCTTCTAAACAAGTCCATTTATTCTAAGCACTATCGAACTTCTGATTTATTGAGAAGATAATCTTCCAGCACCTCCTGGAGTCGCCACATTGTCATTTCACATCACATTTTCAATCCATTTGCTTTTCACCTCATGGATTCTATGCAACTATGCATAGTCAATTGCAATACCCTCCAGCATTCTGGAGTTCCCAATCAGTTAATCAGTTCGTGTTTATAAACATATAACAGACTTCATGACACATCACCAAATGTATTTGAAATAATTAAGCCAAAATGAAAAATGACTAAATGGCTGCTCAATTAAAAAGGACATGCATATCCCTTTTAAATATTGGTTTTAATCCCAAAGCTTCAATTTTAATCAAAATCAATGTGGAATCAGTTTTATTTGTAACAAAATTTGTCATAGCGTTTTTTTGCTTTTTTGGTTTTTTTTCCTTACCTTAAGTCAATTGCTCTTAATGATGTTTTGATATTTGGTTTGGTTTAACTAAAGCACCATTGTCTAACAGTAAACATGCCTTATAGTGTTCAATAAAGTGTTAACTTTCAGAACTAAGAAGTAGGCCTGCTACTGAGAGGCTGCATTCTATTTAATACCTAACCGAAAGGGCAAAAAAACCTGGGAGACAAATGGTATGGAAAGAAGGCACATGGGCAGAGGGGAAGGACACATTAACAGGCACACATTTCTAGATTATAACTTGCAAAGCTTTAATCGTTCATTTTTTATATTTTAGACTTTAACTCACTATCACTTTGACAAGAACGAACAGTCACTAAAGGAATGAACTGTTGACGTGAACAGGACAGATAGCCTTGGGGTCTAAAAGAAATCCACCCCTATCCTTGATACTGGCAAGAGATTTTCTTTTCCTAATGCCTGTTTCTCATCTATTACTGTCTGATTTCCCACTGTATGCTTTCAATTTCTTTGCCACAAATCACTCCAGAATTTAGTACCTGAAGACAACAGATATTTATTACCTTCTAGTTTCTGAGGGTCAGGGAACTTGGGGTGGCTTTAGCAGAGTGATTAGGCTTAGGGTGTCTCTTGAAGTTGCAACCAAGCTGTTGACCAGGACCGTGATTATCTGAGACTTGTCTGGGGTTAGAGCAACTACTTCCATCCTCCTATCTGTGACTGTGACTGAAGGAGGTTTCAGTTCTTCTGTTTGTGTATCTTTCCACGGCCATAACTCTTTTCTCTATATAACTGATCATATGCTAGATCATTATGAAGACTTCATCTCATCTAAAATACTGGTATAATCACCAAAAGATGTACTGAAAAGACAACGTGTTGGAATTAGGTATTGTTAGGGGTATTGTCAGAGTCTCAAGGAAATCCATGAATAAGGTACTCCTCAAAAGTTTATTCTAAAAAGGAATGATTTTTCTGAGGCTTGAACCCTCATGAAACTATCCCTTCCTCCCATAATCAATGAAAGAGAATGACATTGATTCTAATCTTATTACACAGTTGTTTTATTTCCTAAATTAATTAAAGAAGAGAACGAGGTCTCACAACTTGGTTCTTACTTTCTTAAATCCGTAAGAAAATAATCAGAAATTTTAGTTCGAAGTTGTGATACTGTGTGTTTGTGTGTGCTATGCTCATATAGAAATAAACAAGAGAAAAATATCTAAAACAAATAACAATGAACAAAATATTCAAATTCAAGATTTGACCATTTTGTGGAATTAAATTAACAATGTACATTCACCTTTTCAATTTTTTTTTAACTATTACCCAAAGTCTCCTACTTCCTTCATTCCCAAATTGGGGTTTCTAGACTTTTGTTTTCTGTTCAGTAAATATCTTTCTCTCTTTTAGATAAGTAGAGAGATAAATAAATACACTTTCCCATATCCCGTATGAATATACATCACAGAAAAAAAAAAGATGTACATCTAAATAACACAGTAATTATAATGCAACTATATGCAGTTATAATGAACTATAACGGAATGGATAAAAAAACTTGTGAAGTGGTTACAGGAGGAGTATAACAGGATAAAGGTGGTGGATCAATCTCAAGCTCATTAATTTTCCTCATGTTTCATATCAGGAAAGCAATAAGATACTCTCTGTTCTAACAATTTTTAAAGGTATTAAATAACCACCAGAAAAACTAAAAACAAACTATATACTTTCAATCTAACAGAGAAAGAAGAAAAATACATAGCATGCCAATTAACGAAAAAAATAAGATGACAGAATCATGTCAAACATACATTTGAAAATCTCACTTAAACAAAAAGAGCAACAATCTGGCTTCAAATTACATAAATGAAATATGCAAATCAAAGTTACATGGGAAGCTTGAAATCAAAAACATGGGCATGGAACACACCAACAAAACTCACTCAAAATAAAAATAAAATTAGGATATTAACATTAGACAAAATGAAATAAAAGCTAGTAGCATTAAAATAATGAAGTTAATAAACAATTAACATATTTAAAATGATAAAAGGGGAGTTTTCATCAAGTAAGATGCTGATTTAAGACACATAAAATTTATTTTACATCAACATTTGTAAACTGCAGAAAGATTTAAGATTGATCTTCTTTTTTTTTTTTTTTAATTTTTTTTTTTTCAACGTTTATTCATTTTTGGGACAGAGAGAGACAGAGCATGAACGGGGGAGGGGCAGAGAGAGAGGGAGACACAGAATCGGAAACAGGCTCCAGGCTCTGAGCCATCAGCCCAGAGCCTGACGCGGGGCTCGAACTCCCGGACCGCGAGATCGTGACCTGGCTGAAGTCGGACGCTCAACCGACTGCGCCACCCAGGCGCCCCTAAGATTGATCTTCTAAAAATAATATAAGAAAGTATATATGACATTTTGTTGTTTACAATATAAAGTACTTTTTTAAAGCATGACTAGAAGACTAGAAGACCAAAGGAGATGTTTAACCTAATCATGAAAGAATACTGTAAGTGGCTGCAACTTTCTCAAAGACAGTTTGCCAGTATTTGATTGAGCAATTTCACTTCTTGAATATTTGATTGAGAATTCACCATACAGCTGTATTCACCTGTGGTAAGTGAGTAATGATCCCTAAAATATATAATCCCTAATAACTGAAACCTGTGAAGTTAACTTATATGAGAAAAGGAGCTTTGCAGATATGATTAAACTAAAGGAACTTGAGACAGGAGGTTCTTCTGAATTATCTTCATGTGCCCTAAATTTAATTACAAGTATCCTTATAGCAGGGAGATTTGGCTAAAGAAGAGAAGGCCATGTGACTGCGAGGCACAGACTGGTGGCCACGCATCAAAGACCAGTAACCACCAAAAGCTGGAAAAGGCATGGAACACTTTTTTCCCCAGAGCCTCTGAAAGGAGCTGACACCTCAATTTCAGCTCCATGAGACTCAGTTTAAACTCCTTGCCCCCAGAGACTGTAGGAGAATAAATTCCTGTTGTTTGAAGCTACTAAATTTGTGGCACCTTGTTACTGTGAAAAGAGAAACTATTCTATCCCAAACCCTAAAGATAGGCAAACAAAAAACCTTTTCTTAATGACGATTTTTTAAATAAAATTTCAAAACAAAATAAATATCAACTAAGAGAAAATGAAAATAAATCAATAAAATGGAAAACAGAAAAATACAGAAAAATCAATGAAATACAATGCTGACTTCTCTACAACATCAGTGTAATTCATAAAATTCCAGCCAGATAAGAAAAAAAAAAAGTTACAAGATACAAATTATCAATCTTGGGAATGAGAGAGGGGCACCTAGGTAGCTCTGTTGGTTAAGCTTCTGATTTTTGATTCAACTCAGGTCATGATCTCATGGTTCCTGAGATCGAGCCCCGCATCAGGCTCTGGGCTGAAGTGCAAAGCCTGCTTGGGATTCTCTCTCTCCCTCTCTCTTTCTGCTCCTCCCCCTGCTCACGTGCATGTGCTAACTCGTGCTCTCTTTCTCTCTCTCTCAAAAATAAATAAATAAAAATTCAGGGGAAAAAAGGGAATGAGAGAGGTAATTTAACTACAGAGTATTTATTGGCATTAAATGAATTGTAAGAGAATATTATGATCAAATTTGTCACAGTAAATGTCGGTTTGCAGCCCTCCCAGGAGCTTTCCTATTGCAATCTGAAACTGGCCCTCACACAGAGAGAGACCAAAGAAAGAGACAGTCACTCCAGGTTGGCAGGTGGCAGTTTTAATAAGCAAAAGGAACTTACATAGAAGGCTTGCCCTGGGTGGCAGCAAGACAAATAGATCACCACAACCAGCCACCAAATCATATAATTATATAAAGAGGCCCTAACTGGGTTCAGTCATGCAAACTGTGCAGACATTCTCAACATCATGCCACATCACTATCTCAAGGCTTTGTCTTCAAAGCAGTCTCTGCAAGTGGGAAAAGCAAGTGGAACCCACATTCCAAGGACAGTCGAGACAGTGAAGAGCCTCTAAATGCCTGGGTGCAACTCATGGGTCAATCAACAGTCACATCCTTTTAATGACATTCCCCAATAGTAAATCCAACAATTTAAATGAAATGGACAAATTTCCAGGAAAATAATTATTAAAGCTTTCTCAAGATGATATAGAGTCTCTGCATCACAGTATATCAAAGTAATTGAAATTCCAATAAACAACAAAAACCTTCCCTAAAAGAAAACTCCAAACACAGATCACAGGTGGTTTCACTGAATTTTGCTTAACATTTAAGCAGAATACCAATTTATGCAAAATCTTATAATAAATTTTAAAAAATAAAAATAACTTTCTAGTATTGTATCAAATGCTCCAAGTATTAAGACATTTCTTCCCTCTGGCTGATGAAAATGTAATCTCCTACATTATATACATGTAAGCTCTCTTATTACAAGCCATGTGTGAGCTCTGGGAATTGCCTGTGCTGCCAGTTTTTGATGATTCTTTGCTAGCTTGTGGAGTTTCCCATCACTGATGTGCAGATAAGTACTCAGGCAGAAATCTGATGGATCCCTCTGTTGATCTCAGATGATCTCTTTGCAAGCTTCCTCTTCCCCAAACCATACATCTGGCCTCTCTCAACTTCAATTTCTGTCTCAATAATTCATCTTCAGGACTTCTACTTGAATTCTTTCTCTCTGAGCAGTGACCTGAAAACTGTCTTTGGCCAATACACTGAGGCAATCATGGAGCTAAAGCAGCTTATTTCCCTTGTCTCACAGATCACAGCCATATTGAGTCCATTACCCACAGCGAGAGTTCAATTCCCATAGTACTCAATCCTTCATGAGTCAAAGCAGAAATCTCATTAAGTTTTAAGAAATGAAACCATAATAAAAGATACATAACCCTTTAAGTGGGTATGGCCTTAAGAACATAATTGAGAGAGAACCTGCTCTCAACATACTACAAAATGACTAGTACTGAGTTGATGAAAAGTCCTTGATAAAGCTGACCTTAATGGGTAAGGCTTTGTTGACAACAATCCAAATACCTCTGCTAGCCTATAGACTATCTGAATTATTGTTAACATTTACAATTAGGAACTTATTATAAAGCAAGATGAATGAACCTTGACCCAATATAATATCTATTTGTATTATAGTAATGCCACCTATTCAAAATACTAATTTTAAAATTATGTGCCAGGGGTGCCTGGGTGGCGCAGTCAGTTAAGCATCCAGCCCTCGGTCTCGGATCAGGTCATGATCTCACAGTTTGTGAGTTCAAGCCCAGCATCAGGCTCTGTGCTGATGGTGCAGAGTCTGCTTGGGATTCTGTCTTTCCTCTCTGCCCCTCCCCACTGTGCACACTCTCTCTAAATAAATAAATAATCTTAAAAACTTAAGTTATATGTCAAACAAAAGTCTGATGAAAGGAATAAACAGTTATCCTCAGATATTATGTTATGGGAAGAGGCTCTATACAGTTGATTGTTCCCTGGATTACAATTACTGTAAAATGTAAAAGAGAAATAAAAGCTCTTGGAGAGTAGTATTTTCAGTGTCACTTTTGTTAGCATTTTGTATCTACTGTACTGATTAAATGAGTTGCACTGTTTCAGTATTCTAAGTCATAAATTATATTCCATTTATCTTCCTAAGAAAATTCTCTATGCTGAAATGTTTTTTTTTTTACATATGGCCCTAAGTTAGAAACTGTAATTATAAATACTAACAGTCTCAAGGAACATGATAATCCTTCGTTTGTACAAGAATGCCATCTTGGGATCACTTGCTATTAGAAAACCGTTTTTTAATAGATGAGATTTAGAAATACCCATTAATATGACCTTAAATAAACTCATCCTTTTCTGTGTATCTATGCATATTTGTGTATCTATGTATTTATCTAATTGATCACTTTATCTATATATACCAAGTATTTAAAAGTATGGCCCTTATATCATCTGGCTTCACCTATTTCACCTATGAATATTTATTTATGCATTTGTAACATATATTTTTTAAGAATGAAATTCACAGTACCATTTTCATAAACTTGCAAAAATTAACAATCCCTTAATATAATTTGATAATACTTTCTCCCTAATATTTAATAAAGTACTTCCCAAAATAAGGTTCACTTATGGCACTTGATATTTCTTCAAAACTCTTAATCTCTAAGAGCTTTCCCTTTTGAGATGTTTATTTTTTGAAGAAACTGCTCCATGGAATTCCTCACATTCTGGATTTGGCTACATCCTTATAGTCTTTGTTGAACACCTTCTTTCACCTATGGTATTCCCCTCAAACTGCTATGACTCAAATCATGAGGCTTGATTAGATTCACATCAATAATATTTATAGCAATGTAATTACCTTTTAAAAATCCCTTGCAGGGGCGCCTGGATGGCTCAGTAGGTTAAGCGTCCCACTCTGGATTTCGGCTCAGGTCATGATCTCACAGTTTTGAGATCAAGCCCTGCGTCGGGCTGTGCTGGGCATGGAGCCTGCTTAAGACTCTCTTTCTCCCTCCCCTTCTTCCCTTCCATCACTCTCTCTTCTTCTCTCTCTCTCTCTCAAAAAAAAAAAAAATCCCTTGCAAATCATGATTCTAAAAGATTTCCATATTTGCCACATGAATTTCTGAACACTGAGAAAAAGACACAATGCTTAGTTAATTGGGTCACTGGGTAATCAAGTATTATAGATGCTGACAGTAATAACTACCATAGCAATAAGCAAAACCTCATTTATCAAAAATTCATCACAGTATAATTTAGCATTAACATTTTGAACATATTTAAGCAAAAAACATACATAAAGTATGTATGCTTCAGCAAATACTCAACATTAAATAAGCATAATACCTTGACTATAATAATCAGTATATTTAATAAATATATAATGTCACAATGCATGTTATAAAAATAATTCTCAAGTATTACTTGGATGACCAGGCTAGAGTGAGAAGGTACTCTTGAGAGAAGAAGAGGAACATTATTAGCACATTTTACAGGGAATAAAGAGGGAAGTAAGGAGAAAAGGGAGAATAAAACAGAATGAAATTAACCTTCATCTCTAATTCTGGTAGCTCTGATATGGATGCAACTTGAAAATTTTCTCTCCACATATATGTATATTGAAGAGTTACCACTCTTACACATTTTGAAGAAAACACCTTTAAATATCAATCTCTGTGGGTTTTGTTTGTTGGTTTGTTTTTTGTTTTGTTTTGTTTTGGTACTCACTTATTGGGAAGAGAACTTGCCTTGCTAGAATGGAAATTTAATGAGGAAGAAAGGGAAGTATTCTACTTTGGAGTTCCACAATAAGCTCTTGAATCCAACATCAGAAGGAAAAATTGTGAAGGCCCTCTCTGTTTAGTTCTGCTTTACAAAAGCAAGATATGGAAGAGAGAATAAGTTTCATTAAAGAAGGACAGTGCATAAACATTTGACAAGATACTGCAAAGACACTAGAGGAAAATCCATGCTGACCCACCCCCTTTGGACACCAAACAGATTGCATGTGAGGAGGATGAAAAGAGGAGAATTGAATAATATGCAAGCATGCCAAAGGCAGGAGGAAACTAGAACAGACAGAATCTAGTGGATGAGATTACAGAAAAATAATGAGAAAAATTATACACAGTAGAGCCTGTAACGATGTGGCAGTGTCCATGTACCAAAATCAGCATCAAGATGTGGCCCAGAACCACCTGAAATTAGAACCAGGAACCTAAATGGAGGACAAACCAATGCTGGCACTCACTATCACCATTCAAGTGACTACCACATATCACCTGTGTTGACATTAATCATTCTCATTACTATTTGATGAGACTTTTCTATACTGCTCCTTGAGTACCACCAGTGAGTATATTGTCCTGCAGAAGTGAAATCTGCTGAAGGTAGACATTCACCTGTGATTAAGTGAACTGCTCTAAATGGAAATTCTCAATAGCCCTACGGCCTCAAAAAAAGTATATAGAGTCCATGATTCTCAAAGGCATTGTGGTAGTATGGGAGAGGAAGGTCCTCACCTTGCCCAGTCCCTCCACTTGGACAATATTTGACAGTGGTGAAATCCACTCCAGTTACAATTGTAAATCAGTTACACATCAGACCAGCCAGTCACTCCTCAGTGACCTGTATGGATCACCATTCACCTCCTCTGTTCCACACAAACCTGTCTCTCCCATAGGCTACAAATCAACTCACCCATGATCCTCACCTTTAAGTACAGAAGGCTACTTACTGCTCCTGATAAAATGACAATCTGAATTATACTAATATCATCTCTAATGCTAAGAATCCCACTCATGCTCATTTGACTCTCACATGCCTTGACAACTTGGCAGTCATACGGACAGTAATAATAAAATTTATGAAATTTATGATGTTATACAATCTGAGAATATTAAGGGACAGTAATAATAAAATTCATGAAATTTATGATGTTACACAATCTGAGAATATTAACAGGGGATTGACAGAAATAGTTAATGACATATAGTCACAGGTCTAAAATCAAATAGAAGTTAGAAGTAAAATCCTGTCACTGTATCTCTATCTAATTGGTATTGCATGAGTAGGCTGATTGATAATATCGTTTCAGACAATAAATTAAGGTGCATGCTTTTTATATAATTCAATTCCCCACTTTCTGTGAGGGTGCACCTGCTGAACTGGAGCAATAAAGCATCACCACCAAGATGATTTTCATCCCAGTAGATTGTTGTACAACACAGAAAATTAATTATAGCTACTAAGGAGGAAAAGACAAGTGTCCATCAAACTCTCAGACTAGGAATAACTGCCAGGATTGGCAGGTAAGATCTCATGGGGAAAGGTTCCTGAATCTTTTTTTTTTCCTCTCTGAACATATTGAGGAGCAAGAGAAAACCTAATACCTGGTTCAGCTGTTATACCTAGAATTTGTATAACAGAAAGTTCAATTATTACATGTGCTTTCATGTTAATACAATTTAACTTAGTATTTAGGAACCCAGAATTTAGAGTTTGATAAAACAAAGTTTGAAGTGCCTCTGTCACTTACTAACTTTCAGCAATGGGGTGGGCCTTTTGTCTATTGAACAAACACCTTCTTTTCTTCCTTGGTAAGGGAACCTGAATTCTATTGACTTAGTTTGGTACTGTGTCAGCCGCAGTCCTCTGAAGGCACAGCCTGAGACAAAGATCTAAAATGTGATATTTGGAGAGATACTAATTGCAGAGGTAAATAAATGTGAGAATGAGAGAGAGTAAGGTGAGTGAAAGATTAAAAGCAATTCAATTTTGTGCCAGTGGTGATGGTTGCTTCACAGGAAGCTATGAAGAGACTATGACAAGTTACTTAGAAAGTGCACTGATTCTATTTTAGAACATTTGTAAAGGGAAATCATCTCAGCGAAGTTCAATGAAGGCAGAAGGAGAAGGATTTGCTTTATTCTCTCCTAACTCCCTTCCCTTATTTCTCACTGATTGAACTTTACCTGAGAGTTAAATTCTCCATGTTCTTGTATGGAGCCAGGCTCCATACTTCATCACAATCTAGAAGTACAGGAGTGACAAGAAGGGAGCAGAGCACTTACCAAGAGAAATAAAGAAAGGAGGGGAATGAAGGAATCTGAGAAGGTTGCACAAAGTTTTTGTCTAATGCTGTTACATTTTACCAAGCCCCTGTGAATGATTTATGAATGAATCAGGGTTGATAAAAGTCATTCATAATAGTTCCCTCTACATTTTCTGGGGATTGGTTGAAAAGTGGGCAAGTGTTCCATGCCCAACTGTTGAAAGAGTCCTGGAAAATATTTTCTTTTCCAATTTATAAAGAGATAAGCGCAAGGAGAATTCTTATTGTTCTGTCTTTGTCTTGAACACCTAGATTTGACCTAATTTAGAATGTATGAAGAGAAAAGTGACATCATGATTAGGGACACAAGATCTGGAGATTTAGTTCACATCCTGGCTTTGTCATGTACTATGACTTGGACATGTGTTTAACCTATCTGTGCCTCATTTTCCTCACCTATAAAATAATAATGACAATAATGGCAATCTCATAATATCATAAAGACTCAATGAGCTAAGATATATAAATATGATGCAGTAAATGAGAAACAAAAATTATCTGTTTTATTTTACTGATATATTCTCAGTAATCCTAATGTTTACAGGTACAACTTATCTTCTTGAATACCGTGTAAAGTACTCAACTTTGGACAATCTCAGGTTTGCTCAGAGTGAGGCACTAATGAGTGACACGATCTCAAATACCTGGGAAGTACTAATTTACCTGTAAAAGTAAGTACTTTACCATCTATTCTTTGAAAAGAAGGGTGGCAATATAAAAAGTATTTTCAATCCCTAAGAAAGAGCCCTTATAAATCCAAGTTTTTATTGTTTTTTCTCATAGTTCTTTTACCAAGTTATTGGTTGATTTGAAGCTTTTTGAAAAGTAATCGGCTCCTCTCTGAACTTACATTTCCTCAGTAAAATTCATATCCTAATGAAAAATATTGCTAAATATTACCTCTCTGAATCATCCCGTCATCTTTAATGTTAGTGTCCTATTTATCCACATTAGGCATTTCAGTATTTCAGTTGATTTATGTCGTGGCTAAAGTTCTTAGGAAATAAGTTCTTTTATTCATCTATTTATTCTCCTCCTAGCTTTCTGCCTTTTGTTCTGTTGCCTCAATGTTATCAAGAATATAGTGTATTCGTATTTCAGCATTTTCACTTAAACTCTTATATTCAACTTCATATCATATTATAAAAGTGGAATTTAATGGTTTCCTACTACATATTTTTTTTCTTTAATAAAAAATCTCATACATCCTCTTTTAAGGGCACAGATGAATATCAGTCTACCCATCATTGTCTCCTTTCATTATCTTTTAATCCTAGGTGAAATGTACTCTGATAGCAACTATCATTGTCACCCTTTTAAAAAATAATAATTCTATACTCATTCTGAGAAGATTCTTTCTTAAAAGAATGCTTTGAATATTGCTTTTTCCCAAGACAGTTTGAGCCACATACTTCTTAATGGCTTCACTATTCTGATAAAAGATTTTCAAGAGGCCACTTCAATCCTTTAATGAAGGAAAAACTTCATCTGCAGAGTCAAGATGTTTAAGGCAATGGTAACACTAATAAAATCTTTTCTGATGATCATGGTGCACCTTTAAAGAAGAAAGCTGGGTTTTAAGTATATTTAACTTTTTGTTTTACCTTAATAAAGATGATTGTTTAGATTTCAAGGGAAGATGTACAAGATTTACTTGCCTTGTTCATAAAATGACCAAGTAATTCCTTCTGTGCATTACAATTTGGAGCTTTCAGCCGAATAATGAAACATGAACGACCAATGCAAGTGAGCTTCAGGAAAATTATGAATAGACATTACAAAGTTCATTATTACATTAAAGTAATAAGTACAGGGAGTAAGTAGGGCTTCTTAGGAACTTTTCAGTTACGTTAGTGAACATTTTTTGTTATAAAATGTTTATTTCTACAGATTTTGTAGTCTACTTTGAGGCTTTTTAGAGATCTTTAGGTCTCTTTTTAGAAATAACATTTTCTGCTCTTGTCAACTTATTCTATTAATTTTTGACAATTCATTTCAGAGCAATTAATTATCCTCCTTGATAATTAATCTTTCCAGTTGCTGTAGGTTTCCCACAAAAGCTGTATTCTTCCCCACAGACACTTGCAAATACCTTTATTCCAGCAGGCATTACATTGTTCTTTGTTTAAAAATCTGCCCTTCCTACTGCTCAAAACCAAGAATTCTTTATATTCATCTTTATAGCAATGGTTCTTATAAGTGATATTTAAAAATGTTTTTGAAAATGGCAGAATACCAGAGCAAAATTATTTAAACAAAATAGGAAATGTACTGATTTTCATAAGTAAACATTCTAGGGGTACATCTGATTTGAGATAAACTTTGATCCAAAGGTAAAATGATTTTATTAAGGTATTATTTTATCCCCCCATTTCATTCTCAAGCAGACATACCCCTGAGGCTGACAATGTTCCTGCTTTAACTCTGATTTGTGCAAGCTAACCCAGAGACAGTGAGTGTCTTACGTCTCAGTTATTCAAACGAAATTCTGAAAATTGTAGTTCATTGTCTTTAATGAAGTTAAATGTTTATAATGTGTCCAAGAGCATGAAGTAAGTATATTGCTTAATTTTAGAACAGGTCCAATGACCTCTCTTGAAACATCTAGTTGAGTCACTTTAGATCTACGGTTCTTTTTTTTTTTTTTTCTCTTTTTCTTTTTCTTTTTTTTTTTTTTTAAGGTTTGTTTGTTTTGAGAGAGAGAGAGCAACAGCAAGTATGAACAGGGAGGGAGCAGACAGAGAGGAGATAGAGAATCCCAAGCAGAATCCATCCTGTCAGCACAGATCCCGATGCAGGGCTCAAACTCAGGAACCATGAGATCATGACCTGAGCTGAAATCAAGAGCCATACACTTAACCGACTGAGCCACCCAAGTGTCCCAGTTAGGGTTCTCAATTGTAAATAGAATAGCATTATTGTTGCATTAAGCAGGAAGTTCTGCTTTTATTGTTGTATTAGTAAGAAGCTTAAAATACTTTGACAAAGTTCCAGGATGAGCTTCTAGAAATGACTTTAAGAACTACAATCCAAAATTAATTTAGCAGGAGTACTAACACTGTTAGCAATACTGAAACTAAGCTCCCTCTACTTCAGTAAAGAGCTGCCAACCCCCCAACTACCCTACAACTATATACCCTGCTGCTAGCTGCACCAGCACAATGGGTCTCACACACTGCCATCTCCTTCCTCAGCCCATTTCGGAATATCAGTCTCAAGCAGGTACATTCAACTGATGGCAACAAGTCACATGTCTGCCCATCAGCATACAAAAGTAATGATAAAAATAGTTGTTTGGTTCTAAAATAGGTAAGCAGAATGAACACTGAAGAAATACCCAGATATTCAGAGGTTGTTAAGAGACAGAGCAAATGCAAGTTGTGCATGGATATCTCCACTCAAACATGTGGACTAACATTGAGGAATTCATATACCCTATGGAAAATCATAATTTTTCTCTTTTTTTTTTGTAACCAGTGAATGGATGATAAAAACTGTAGACAATAATAAGTATTATTATGATTAGGGTATATTGATTATCTTAATGTGTCTAGAAGTAAACATACAACATGGTATCTGTTAGTTGAATGAATTACTCTCAAAATGAAATTTCATTTAGTATATATGTAAAATAAAACCAGATGTCATAACATCTGGTTTTATAGCACAGAATAGGCAAGCAATGACATCAACATAAACTATGACGATATCGACATAGCACATAGAACATTTTTTAGCTATTATCAGTATCTTTAGAGATAAAGGAAATTACAAAGCATAGGAAAACAGAAATTTGTCGATTCCAAAATGATAAATTTTAATATGACATTCTCCCCAGGGTCATTTAATGGAGATAATGGCATATTTTATGGATTTAGGGGAAATCAGTAAATTTATTTAATTTAGACAATATTATTTACAATTAAGGAGGATACTTGTTAGGATGAACACTGAGTGTTGTATGTAAGTGATGAACCACTGAATTCTACTCCTGAAACCAATATTACACTATATGTTCACTAACTTGAATTTAAATTTAAAAAATTAACTTTAAAAAAAAGTTTAAAAACATTTAAAAATTAAAAAAATAAAATCATATACAAGATTTTTAATGTTCTACAGTCACCTATTAATGATTTTCCCCAAAGTAGGGAACTGAAATTTTGGCTACATTCTGACTCCTCAGACTCAGAAATTATAGCAGACTTCAAGACTCATCCTCTCATTTCCCCCTATGATGCAGAAAAACAAGCAATTCCAGAGAGAAAATGATATCTTCAGAGACAAAAATATGTTGGCTGAAACTGGCAATTAACTCTATTCATGTCATGAGAATTGTTTTTTTTTCTTTTTTCTTTTTTCTTTTGTTTTGTTTTGTTTGCATTAAGTATGAGTAGTAACATCCTGGGTCTATGAGAAAAGGAACATTAATAAAGGGAGTTAAAAACACAGTTACATGGAAAGACATTCCACATTCACGGATTAGAAGATTATTAAAATGTCTATACTAACCAAAAACTGAATGTAATCCCAATAAAAATCATATTGGCATTCTTTACAGAAACAAACTCTAAAACTCACATGGAGCTACAAAAGATTCCAAATAGCCAAAGGACTCTTCACTAAGAACAATAAAGCTGGAGGTATCATATTCTCTGATTTCAAGACTGACTACAAAGCTACAGTAATCAAAATGGAATGATACTGCCATAAAAAGACATATGAACCGGGGGCGCCTGGGTGGCGCAGTCGGTTAAGCGTCCGACTTCAGCCAGGTCACGATCTCGCGGCCCGTGAGTTCGAGCCCCGCGTCGGGCTCTGGGCTGATGGCTCGGAGCCTGGAGCCTGTTTCCGGTTCTGTGTCTCCCTCTCTCTCTCTGCCCCTCCCCCGTTCATGCTCTGTCTCTCTCTGTCCCAAAAATAAAAATAAAAAAAACGTTGAAAAAAAAAATTAAAAAAAAAAAAAAGACATATGAACCAACAGAACAGAATAAAGACACTGAAACAAATCCATGTATCTTCAGTTAACTTCAACAAGGGTGCCCAAAACACAAAATGGATAAAGAACAGTCTCTACGATAAATATTGCTTAGCAAAATGAATAACCATATGCAGAATAATGAAACTGGACCCTTATCTAACACCATATACAAAAGTCAAGTCAAAATGGACTAAAGACTTAAATGTAAGACCTAAAACCATATAAAGCTTCTAGAAGAAAGCATGAGAGAAAATCTTCCTACACTGGTCTGGACAATAATTTTTCTTAGCTAGGACACTAAAAATCACAGACAATAAAAGCATAGACAAATCCAATAGCACCAAACAAAACAGCTTCTGCATAGCAAACAAGAGACTGAAAAAGCAAACGTATAAAATGGGGAAACTATTTGTAAACTATATGTCTGATAAAGAGGTAATATCCAAAATATCTAGGGGGCCATACAATGTAGTAGAAAAAAAATTGATTCTAAAATGGGCAAAGGACACATTATTTTATTTTATTTTATTTTATTTTATTTTATTTATTTTATTTTATTTATTTTATTTTATTTTTTTAAATTAACATCCAAGTTAGTTAGCATATAGTGCAATAATGATTTCAGGAATAGAATCCAGTGGTTCATCCCCTACATATAACACCAGTGCTCATCTCAACCACTGTCTTCTTTAATGCCCCTTGCCATCCCCCCTCCAACAACCCTGTTTGTTCTCTATATTTAAGAGTCTCTTGTGTTTTCTCCCCCTCCATTTTTATATTATTTTTGCTTCCCTTCTCTTATGTTCATCTGTTTTGTATCTTAAATTCCACATAGGAGTTCATGATATTTGTCTTTCTCTGACTAATTTCACTTAGTATAATACACTCTAGTTCCAACCACATTGTTGCAAATAGCAAGATTTGATTCTTTTTGAGGGCAAAGGACATTTCTTAAGAGTATATACAAATAGCCAATAGGTATATGAAAAAGTACACAATTTCACTAATCATCAGGGAAATACAAATTGAAACCACAATGAAATATCATTTCACACCTATTGGAAGGGCTGTGATCAAAAAGAAAGAGAAAACAAATGTTGGCAAGGGTGTGGAGAAACGGCAATCCTGTATACTCTTGGTGGGAGTATAAGTAGAGCCATTACAGAAAAACAGCATGAGTGCCTCTCAAACAATTAAAAATAGAACAGATTATCCAGCAATTCTACTTCTGGATATATACCCAAAGAAAACGAAAACGGTATCTCAAAGGGATATCTGCATTCCAGTGTTTATTTTAACACTATTCACAATAGCTAAGATATGAAAACAACATAAATGTCCATTAATAGATGAGTGGATAAGGAAAATGTGGTATATAATAGAATATTACTCAGAATTACAAATGAAGGAAATACTGCCATTTGCAACAACATGGATGAATCTGGAGGCTACTATGCTAAGCCAGATGCAGAAACACAAATTTTGCATCAGCTCACTTACATGTGGAATCTAAAATCGTTAAACTCATAGCCCTGGAGAGTAGAAAAGTGGTTATTGGGCTTGGATGAGGTAGAAATGTGGAGATATTGGTCAAGAGCTATAAAGCTTCAGTTACGCAAAATGATTAAGTTCAGGTGAACTGACATACAGCAATATAATTATAGTTGACAATACAGCATTATATACTTGAAATTTGCTGTAGAGCTTGAATATTCTCACCACAGAAGAAGGAGGAGAAGGGGGAGAAGGAGAAGAAATGAGGGAAGGAAAAAGGAAAATAAGGTAAAGGTATAAAGTAATGAATGTGTTGATTAGCTTGGTTGTGGTAAATATTTCACCTGATCAGATAGTCAGGTTATAAACCTTAAATATATACAATTTTTGATTGCCAGTTATACCTCAATAAAGCCAGAGGTGGGGGGGGGTGTCAAAAAGGCATGATGGAGGATTCTGCTTAAGCATGGATCTTGGAGCTTAAAACACTTTCTTCTCATGTGATCATGTAATTGAAGTATTTAAAGGAATACCCTCCCAGATGTTCCTAACCTTAACAGGCCATGCAATGTCAGGTACAGAGCAAGTAAAGTTAAGACTCTGGTGGTGTTAGGGGATTAAAAGAATTCGCTTATGCCATTTTTGCTTTAGAGGATAAGAGAAAACGCTAGTATTGCTTTTCTTTTTTCTTTTTTTAGCTTTATTATCCATGTAGCAAGACACTTGATTTGAAACTGCAATGAACAGACTGAACTAAGCATTTATCTTTTGAGGGAAAAAAAAATGGTTTAAATAGGTGTTACAAGAGGTATTTAGGTACAAATCCTGGAGGGAAGATTCGGACATAGGCCAAAGTATACCTTAAAAAAATTTATCCTTTTAAAAAATTTTATATTTTCCTCTAAGCAAGAAAAGCAGTAGATGATGAGCTTGAATAAGAAAAATGATGCTTTGGGGAAATACAAATCAAAACCACAATGAGATACCACCTGACACCTGTCAGAATGGCTAACATTAACAACTCAGGCAACAACAGATGTTGGCGAGGATGCAGAGAAAGAAGATCTCTTTTGCACTGCTGGTGGGAATGCAAACTGGTGCAGCCACTCTGGAAAACAGAATGGAGGTTCCTCAAAAAATTAAAAATAGAACCACCCTATAACCCAGCAATTGCACTACTAGGCATTTATCCAAGGGATACAGGTATGCTGTTTTGAAGGGGCACATACACCCCAATGTATATGGCAGCACTATCAACAATAGCCAAAGTATGGAAAGAGCCCAAATGTGCATCGATGGATGAATGGGTAAAGACGTGGTATATATATACAATGGAGTATTACCTGGCAATCAAACAGAATGAAATCTTGCCATTTGCAACTACATGGATGGAACTGGAGGGTATTATGCTAAGTGAAATTAGAGAAAGACAAAATCATATGAATTCACTCATGAGAACTTTAAGAGACAAAACAGATGAACATAAGGGAAGGGAAGCAAAAATAATATAAAACGGGGAGGGGGACAAAACAAAGAGACTAATAAATATGGAGAACAAACTGAGGGTTGCTGGAGGCATTGTGGGAGGGGGGATGGGCTAAATGGGTAAGGGGCATTAAGGAATCTACTCCTGAAATCATTGTTTCACTATATGCTACCTAATTTGTATGTAAATTTTATAAAATAAAAAAGAAAATTAAAAAAGAAAAAGAAAAATGACACTTTGGGGCACTTGGTGGTTCCATCAGTTAAGCATCTGACTTAGGCTCAGGTCATGATCTCACATTCCTGGGTTTGGGCCCAACTTTGGGCTCTGTGCTGTCAGATCAGAGTCTGGAGGCTCCTTTGGATTCTGTGTCTCCCTCTCTCTCTGCCCCTCCTCTGCTTGCGTTCTATCTCTGTCTCTCAAAAATTAAAACGTTAAAAAGATTAAAAAGAAAAAACAGAAAAATGATACTTATTCATCTCATGATTTACGAATTACCTTTATTTTACTTCCATTTAATAAGCAGTCAGTATTTTTTAAAGATTGTTTTTATAATTTTTAAGTAATTTCTAAACCCAACGTGGGGCTCAAACTTACAACCCTGAGATGGTCTACGATTAAGCCATTCAGGTGCCCCAGAAGTATGTCTTAAAGGAGTTTCACATTATCATCATAAAATGGTCTACAAATAAAGTGTTCCATGATTAATTTAGGATTGGGGAAAAGACACATAACACAATCCTCCTGTATAGGCATACATTAAATCCTGCATAAATTCCTGCCAAAAAAGTATTATATTTAGAAAAATTATGAGGTCTTATTTCCTTCACATAAAAGCCCGGGCAAATCTCTGTTTATCTAGCTTTACAAAATTCATTCATTCAAAGTAATTTATTTTGAGTCCTTAATGTGACTCATATTAATGGATAATAGTTAACAACAAAAAACTTAATTATTCCATATATTATGTACATTTAGAAGAAAAGCCACCTATAGCTAAATATATTCAAATTCTACTTCCTCACTTATATTTAATCATTGCTACTATATCTTACTATATAAATCTCTTTGAATAAAGAAAATACTTAACAAATTATATTTTTATGATAGCTACTAGTAGTGGGAAATTATTAGGATTCCATAATTTAAACTCTTGAATTCTCATAACTATACTTTGTTTTCAGGACAGTAGGCTTTGATGCAATCATATAAAGGTATAGAATCACATTTTTCTCAAAGAAACCATTTAAAGTATTTCCACTTGACAAAATAAATTTCACTAGAAAGAAACCAATTAACCAAAACATTTTTTTTTACTCTTTAAAAGTCATTAGTGATTTTCCCCCAACAAGAACATCTCTCTTGAAATTAATTTTTGATTAAGTGATTCAAATCAAAATATTAAACACTCCGGTGGATATAGAAGCAGTGATACTGGATAGTAGCACTTTTTGAATTTAAATATAGAATAATAAGATTTAAATTAAAGTTTCCAATGATGCATTTAATTTAGCTCTAATAAGATTTTGGTACTGTTAAATAAATGCCAGTGAATTCCCAAAATCATATTTCAATATACAATAATAGCTATGGGTATTATTTAAATGCATTTAAAGTTCTTAATGATGGTTACAAAAATCAGAATCCTCTGAGTGTTGCAGTCAATATGATGTAGTACAAAGAACTCAGGAATGAGACTGGAGGTGACCAACTTCTAGCTGATTTGACTAAATCAAATGCTAGGTTATTCCGAAGAATGTTAAATCCTTCAAATAAATATCAAATTTCTGAATTAAAAGAACAACATTGGCATATTTAAAGACAAATGTTGAAAACAGCTACTGATCTCTGCTGACCATGGAACTTTCGAAATCCATTCTCATTTCTCTTAAGGTGTTCTCAAAACTCTGTTCCCTAGCAAAACAGATGCACTGAAGATATAGCACTCCTGTCTTGTTTTCTTGGCCTGGCTGGGCATGTCTGGTTATATCAAATGTGCTTCTACTTTAGAAATATGCCTCAAACTTAAATTAGACAGGATACATGGTTAAATGTTCAACATCACAAATAATTCAGTTATGTAGTCCCACTGAATAGTACACTATACACTTAAAGGCACAGTTTTCACATTTCTCTTAAAATGTGAACAATTTAATTTTCAGGAACTCCTTTTGACCACAGGAAGCACCAAATTAGTTGACTAGGTGTTGCTACATCCAATCAGAAATGACAAGGCAATAAAAAACTGATCCTCATCAGGATCTGAGGTACTCACATCTGTATTAAAGTCAAGGAAACCACACCGCTTCCTCACCACCCACCCACACATGCATACAGTTTACTAAAACAGTAATGATGGGATAAGGCCATTTTGGGAGGTCCAGGCTTACCAAGCTTCTTTAAGTTCCTCTAAGAAGAAATGCTTCCCTGTCTAATGATCTTAACAGTAATATTTCCTCTGCTGGGCACATTTTCATTATGTGTCATATTCTAAAACTCCCAGAACATGCCAGTTTTCACTTAGAAAGCTCCAATTTCTCTTTAAGGTTTCAGTTTGGTCATCACTGGTTCCAAAAAGCCCTTTTAATTCCCCAAAAATCTCCTCTGTGTTCATAGAGTACCACACACTCCCCTAGCATAGCGGTTACCGCTTTACATTTTAACATCTTGCTTTCTGCTGTTTGTCCTACTACTGTGTCGTACTGAACACTAGACTATACACCCTAGAAAGGTTGGAGTCTTTTTTTTTTTAACTCTACCCTCAACATGGGGCTCAAACTCATGACCCTGAAATCCAGATTCGCATGCTCTACCGACTGAGCCAGCCAGGCACCGTGAAAGGTCGGAATCTTGAGTGTTATGTTCATGGTATATCAACAACACTAATTTTATGCTAAATGAATGAACGCATGAGTGATCAAAGTGAATAGACTAGAAAGTCTGAGACAGAAATAACAGAAGTACAATGGTGAGTGAGACCAAAGTCTGTCCAGTGCTGTTAGCTAATTTAAGGACTAAAGTTTCTCATAAGGCTTATAAAAGTAACTTAAAAAAAAATGAGTAGGGGCGCCTGGGTGGCGCAGTCGGTTAAGCGTCCGACTTCAGCCAGGTCACGATCTCGCGGTCCGTGAGTTCGAGCCCCCCGTCGGGCTCTGGGCTGATGGCTCAGAGCCTGGAGCCTGTTTCCGATTCTGTGTCTGCCTCTCTCTCTGCCCCTCGCCCATTCATGCTCTGTCTCTCTCTGTCCCAAAAATAAATAAATGTTGAAAAAAAAAATTAAAAAAAAATGAGTATAATTTGGATACTTTTAAAAGACTCATTGACTTTTGCACCAAAGAGATTCTGAATTACTCACATTTCATAAGAAAAATTCACCGATTAAAGAGTAGAAAGTACAGTATATTCATTTATGATGAGAATTTGTGTGTGCCATTTCTTCAGTAGGTCACCAAAAAGTCAAATGCTTTATAAAAGGCGAGTCATTTAAAACAATAAATAAATAAAAGGCTGGGAGGACTACAAACACTCTTGAATGAAAATAAATAGATGTGTGTGTATACATAAACATATGTATATGTGTTCTGTGGAAGAATTTTAATTATTCCAAAGTATGGGTGATATTGAAAGACTGTGTCTGAAAAGCTAATAGAGACAATTTTAGCTCTCTTTCACGTATACTGACCATTGTTCTGGATATAATTCCATGGTAATGTTTGCTCTGTTTGATGAATTATTTAATTGTGGAAATCTACTGATATTTGATGCTGTCTACCCTCTTCCATTTTGCTAATCAGTTTGATTTTAATTTTAATCATATAACTTACTACTAATTTTCATTTATCTGTTTCAGTAGGTTTTCTCTTCTTTATCTTGCACATTTTTCCTTCATTCATATCATAGAATAGTTTTACTAAGAGGGGCTAAAAAACTATATGAATTATTTTAAAAGAGCTTGTTGAAACTGAGACAAACAATTAAATGTTAGCTCCCCAAACTCATGATATGCAGTACATATATTTATATATATATATAGACATTGATAAAACAGATTTTAGAAGTTATTTTAGAATATTTTAGATCTTTGACTTTATTTTTTTTGTTTCAAGTTTTTATTTAAATTTCAGTTAGTTAACTTGTTGTGTAATAATGTTTTCAGGAGTCAAATTTAGCGATTCATCACTTACATATAACACCCAGTGCTCACCACAAATGCCCTCCTTAATCCCCATCACCCATTTAACCCATCCTCCCACCCATCTCCCCTCAAGCAACCCTCAGTTTGTTCTCTATAGTTATAAGTCTATTTTCATGGTTTGCCTCTCTTTTTCCCCCATGTTCATATGTTTTGTTTCTTAAATTCCACATATGAGTGAAATCATATGGTATTTGTCATTCTCTGATTCACTGGTTTTGCTTAGCATAATATACTCTAGTTCCATCCACATCATTGCAAATGGCAAGATTTCATTTTTTTTTGTATGACTGAGTAATATTCCATAGTATATATTTATACCACCACTTTATCCATTCATCAGTCAGTGGACATTTGGGTTCTTTCCATACTTTGGCTATTGTTGATAACGCTGCTATAAACATTGGGCTGCATGTGTCCCTTAGAATCAGCGTTTTTGCATCCTTTGACTAAATACCTGGTACTGCAATTGCTGGACCATAGGGTAGCTCTACTTTTAAATTTTTGAGGAACCTCCACACTGTTTTCCAGAGCAGCTGCATTAGTTTGTCTTCCCACCAACAGTGCAATAGAGTCCCCCTTTCTCTGCAACCTTGCCAACATTTGTTGTTTCTGTGTTGTTAATTTTAGCCATTCTGACAGCTGTGAGTTGATATCTCATTGTAGTTTTGATTTGTATTTTCCTGAGGATGAGTGACGTTGAGCATTTTTTCATGTTAAGTGATATGAAATATCTAGCTATGGAGATTATTCAACTTTTTAAAGAAAATCATGCTACATACAATATCATGGCAATTTAAAATCGTTTCCTCAATTGTGTCTAAATCACACATATGCACACACAGAAACACAGATATACTATCAGCAAGAATAAAAAAAAGTTATGATTATAAAGAAGTAAATCTGATTTTGAGCAGATATCAAACAAACCCTAAACTAAAAGCAATATTAAAAGAAATATTATCAAAAATGTAAGCTAATGTAGCACTACATAAGTATGCTTCCCATGGTAATTACTTTTCATGGTAATATATATGACTTTTTCATCCACAAAATAAAAACAAAACACTATTTTAGTGTACTTCATATATTTATTCATTCCTAATACTGATTTGATTTCCCTAGAGATTTAAAAAAGAGTCTACTTAGATTAAGCACATTTTAATTATTATCTTAGGTAAACTGACCTTCTATCTTTGTTCCTCAATCTCAGTCATGGCTAGCTGAGCTCAATTGGCTGTGGAACATTTAACCTAATGTTAGACATTAAATAAGATATTTTTGAGAAACTGCTGTGGCAAAACTGACTTTGTTTCTTTATACTAACATGCTCTGATTTCAAGTTTGTTATTTTAATATATACATATTAATCAAGAGATGATTTCAATTAATGCAGTAGTATCTTAAGGAAGATTGCTTGGTCTTTAGGTCTTTATTCTTTTTTTTTTGTTTTTTTTTCTTTTTTCAACGTTTTTATTTATTTTTGGGACAGAGAGAGACAGAGCATGAACGGGGGAGGGGCAGAGAGAGAGGGAGACACAGAATCAGAAACAGGCTCCAGGCTCTGAGCCATCAGCCCAGAGCCCGACGCGGGGCTCGAACTCACGGACCGCGAGATCGTGACCTGGCTGAAGTCGGACGCTTAACTGACTGCGCCACCCAGGCGCCCCTTTAGGTCTTTATTCTTAAAAAGAGAGAGAGAGAGAGAGAGAGAGAGAGAGAGAGAGAGAATAACTGAAGAAAGCCTGAATTATCTATAACAGTTTCTGATTACAGAAGTTCTTAATTAAAATTATACTCAATCAGATTTAAAATTTGCTGGTAGAGTAATTCAAGGTAACAAGCTTCCTAATTTTTCTTGTAATGTGTGAAATTTGGATACAGATCTCTCATTTTTTACTTTTTTCTTTGTTTTCCTTAATTTTTCTATAGTAACATCACAAGCAACAGACAAAATATTCCTAAACCACTCATAAGAGATTTCTATTATATAACATCAACTTGGAATTTTATGCAAGGTAAAATTAAATTAAATTTTACAGTATTAAGAGCACTCTAAAACTATAAGGAAACATAATATGTCATGCCCAAAGGCCTTCTGAAATAAAAGTAGACATAAAGAGTGCATTAAGAAGACAAATCCTTTGAACATCATATCAGAAAATAGGGTAGTCTATTTCTGTAGGTCCTCAAGGCTAAAATTTAAACATGACTGCTACTGTTAAATGACTCTAGCAATTACGTGCAATAAGTACAAAGAAACTAGACATTGACCAAAAAAAAAAAAAAAAAAAGGGCAACTAGCAAATTTTATGTAAAATTATTTTAAAGAAATCATTGCCTAATACCTCTATTCAATAATAACCAAGTTAATTTAGTATCTAATACATGTCAGGTATTGTGTCCAACACTGGTGAGACAAAGATGAACATGGCAATCAAACAATTTTACAAGAACCAGAAAGAGACAAATTAATTATGTAATGACAGGAAACCTTTTGAAATACATACATATAAAAAAATGATGAAGGAACCTAAACTGGTTTGCAAATGAGGTGTGAAGGAATAGTGAATGAGTGCACAGATTCTTTTAAGAAAAAAAAGTTTTTCAAGAAATGAAATATAGCAAATATGATTGAAGTACAGAAAAGGAAAAAGTTGTGTAAAAAGGAGTTTCAGAATTACATGGTGGGCAGATCCTATAGTGTTCATGAACGTTTGATGAGGCGTTTTGTTTTTTATTCTAAAGGTAATGACAAGTCACTGAAGTGTGTTTCAGCAGAGCATGATAACAAGATTTATCTCTAATCTCTGCATCACTGTGGTTTGGGATTGAGATTAAAGTGGATGATCAAAGTCCAGCTAGAATATACTTATTTTATACTAATACAGGGAATTGATAATGGTATCTTGGGGTGTCAAAAACACAGGAGGTAGAATTGGCAGGATTAATAATTTGAACTGACAGGCTTTAAAGAATGATATAGAGGGAGCTTTTAAAGACGACTCAGAGGTTTCTAACATGACCAACTGGAGGTAATTAGTAAGGTGGGTCATGATCATGAAATGATAAAAATCTTACTTTCTGCTTACTTTTATTCACAACAAAGTTATTATAGATTCTTCCCAACCAATAAGTATGAGAGATTAGCCCAATATAAACATATCATCCAATAACTAATAAAAGTCTTTGTTTCCTACAGTTAAAATTTAAGAAAGAGTAAACAAAATTTCAAGATTTTCATTTTAAAAGATTTAGTTAATCATTAACATACAATGAGAATATACTGATACTATTAAGAAGAGTTGTTTTGTAAATTTCTATTTTTACATATCCTACCATTAGCCAAGTGAAAATGTTGGTATGTGTTCTGATGCCTACAGTATAGTTTTAATTATATCTGCTTATAAGTGGTTTTCAAAAGCATGGGTGTGGCTGAGAAATCCTATAAGGAGAATATAGTGTGAGAACAAAGGATAAAGATGGAATTACTCTTAAAAAACACAACCGAAGAAGTGAACAAATTAAGAGGAGCCCCATGAAAGAGAAAAGCCCTAGAGTTTGAAAGAGAGATTGAGTTAATGATACCTTTAAATGAAGGGAAGGTGAATTCCAAAAGGCAGCATAGACAACTGTGTCATTGTGGTAGACTGTCCACAAAAATGTCTGCAATTATTCCCTTTCCTGTATCTACAGTCTTTTTTTCATCTCTTCCCATTTAAAGTGGATTATTTTCCCCATTCCTTGAATTTGGACCAGGTCTGTGACTTGCTGTGATAGAATGAAGGAAAAACATCACCATGCAGTTTTGTGTTCATGACTCAACAGATCTTGTTTCCTTTATTCCTTATCTTCTCCCTTCACAATGTGAACAAGTCAAGCCAACAAAACCCTTCTTCTTTTTTTTTTAACATTTATTTATTTTTGAGAGATAGAGCACTAGCACAGGAGGGGCAGAGAGAGAGAGGGAGACACAGAATCAGAAGCAGTCTCCAGGGCCTGAGCTGTCAGCAAGAGCCCGACGCAGGGCTTGAACCCACAAATCACGAGATCATGACCTGAGATGAAGTCAGATGCCCAACTGATTGAGCCACCCAAGCACCCCCAACAACATCCTTCTAAAGTCAGAGAGCCTAGAGCTTGGACCACAAATGCATATAAATGTATGCCTGAGTTGACTGTAGACAAAACAAACAAACAAACAAACTAAACCCACCCAGTTAACATAAAAACTTGTGACAAATAATCATTATTGTGCTACAATTTGGTTAATGATCTAATCATGTATTTCACTGAGCTTGAGTAAGATGAGAAAGAAAATTGACCAGTGAGATCACAGTGTTTATCATTTTTGTGTAATGGTGATATGAACAGAAGTCAGACTTTATTAGTTTGCAAAAAAAAAAAAAAAAAAAGGACATTGGGGAAATGGATATAGAAGCAGGGGTCCTGGAACATTTTTTAGAGAGTGAATTTCAATCACTGGGGATTTGGAGAGAATTTCCTGGTAATATTAAGTGCTCTCCAAGCAATGTGCAGAGACTCTAGACTCACCCCTACTGATGACTAGTAGATGCTGGGATGGATGTGACAAACATGGTTTTAATTGTGTGAACAATGAAAACGTAATCTTCTCATGCAAGATGAAAAGAAAAAAGTTATTCAAAGAATGGATTCAAAAGAAAGAATTTAGCTTAAAGGAATGAAGGGGAGTGGATGACTTGGATATCAATATAGTTAATAAGTGAAAAAATAACATATTAATAGGTCCCAGTATAAAAAAATGTTAAATACTTGTGAAAATATGCTGAATCTGATAATCATATAATTCTCTTCACTAGAGAAGAAAACTGAGAATCAGTTATGTTATTTATCTTTCCAAAGTTTATACAACTAAGCAAAAATTAGGAATGCATCCCATAAAATTCTTTTTACTTTATCTTCATTTCCATCTAAGAGCCCATTCACTGATGGTTGTTCTTATAAAATATTTACTGAGGGGCTGCCAAATAGTTCACTAATTAATGTTTCTTCTCTAAATAATTTGTGTGTGTGTGTGTGTGTGTGTTAAGACATGTTTTAAGTACATCCCCATATGTGTAACAAGTAGCACTGAATAACATTAATGAAAAGTATATAGAAGTTTATGTGCATTCTTTTTTTTTTTTTTTAATTTTTTTTTTTTTCTCAACGTTTTTAATTTTTGGGACAGAGAGAGACAGAGCATGAACGGGGGAGGGGCAGAGAGAGAGGGAGACACAGAATCGGAAACAGGCTCCAGGCTCCGAGCCATCAGCCCAGAGCCTGATGCGGGGCTCGAACTCACGGACCGCGAGATCGTGACCTGGCTGAAGTCGGACGCTTAACCGACTGCGCCACCCAGGCGCCCCTGTGCATTCTTAATAGTAATGATTTTCATATCCATGGCAATACAGTTATGACACTAAATTCCAACTCAATTTAAAACTACATTTGATTGGTATTTCAGTTCACAAAAACCTGTTAATTACCATTATTTTCAAAATTTCAAAAACTATACATATTTTATTAACATTATTATTTTTAAAACTATACATATGAGAAATGCTTTCATGTCCTTTTTCTTCATTAAAATTTGAGCTTTCATTCTCTTTCAAGCTCAGAGAACATATAGTATATGTTCACAACTATAACATTGCATGAGTCTATCACTCTGAGGAGATGTGAGGTGACAATTGTGATTAGGGAAGAGATAACACTGATGTCCCCCCTTTATTTGCATTTGACTCAGAAAACCTCCTGAGAGAAAAAAGACAAATCTGCTTCAGGAAAGAGTTCAGACTGATTGAATTGTTAGAATTAGTTTGTTCAACACATCCTCCAAAGACATAAGTTATGTCATGAACCTGAATCATAGAGTAGTAACAAAGAGTATTCACTGTGCACCTCTAATGTGCAAGTTCAATGGTTATTTATCTTAATAATAACTCTCTGGTTTGCTAAAAGAGGCTGTGTGTTAGGCAATATGATGTATCATCCTCAAATGCAACTATTTAGAGAAAAACGGGTATAGAATTTGCAAATCTTATCCTAATGTGAAAACAGAATGAAATTGGTTTTCAGTGGAAATATTTGGGGCCAAAGGTAAAGCATAAAATTTCACAGGACAAATACAAATATTAAATGATTAAACAAGAAAAAATATTCTAAGACAAATTAACATGTATATTACAAAGTCTTCTCCAATTCTAATCATTAGATTACTTGGCACATAAATCTTATATAGTTATTATACAACATACAAATTTATTTCCTTCTATAGGAACATTCCCATCACAGGTGATACTACTCAAAATCATTAGTAGTTCCTATTGTTTTATTTCACGTTTAATGCCTGGTATTTTCATAGAAATTTCTTTTCACCATTTAGCAAAATTTTGTCTCAGATTTAATTCCTTAAATCTCACTGGTGTATATAAGTAACAATAGATTAAAGACAAACTTTTAAAATTTTTTTAGTTGTTTTTAGGAATAATTAGTGGATGTTCTATGATAAAACCAATGTGCATATTATACCTCTATCTAGGCGATATACAATGCATAATAGCTCTGAGAATGATTTCATTAAAGAAGTCTGTTTGATTAACCAATTTTCTTCTCAAATTATTTAGTGATGGAATACTATACCTCCACCCCCTTCTTCTTGCCACAAGTTACCAATTAACATCTTGCTGAAAGATATTTGTCAGAATATTACTGTGGTAAAATCTAGTTTAAAGTGTTATCATTCACAAATAATAGCTTCAAATGGGCAGAATACTTCTAAATTAAGTAAATGGAAAAGGAATTTATAATTACTGAACCCCTGCTATGTTCCAGATGCTGTGATGAGCACATTTTTTCCTAACATGGTTAAAAAAAAAATGGTGCTTTAAAAAATTCTCTCTTGGAGATACCACAAGCAGAAAAGGGTGCTATTCCCACACTTAAAATGAGAAAAAGAAACGAAAACAACTTTTACTATATTCACTAGAGAACTGAAACTGTAGGGCAAACAATTTGACCCAAAATACATAGTGAGGCATTCACCTACAGGTAGAAACAGGACCAGGATACTTATGTACTTGGTATCATGGAATTCCATAAAAGCCTGTAAGAATTCCCTATGTTCCATTATGGGCTAGTGTGAAACAGTGAAGTATCTGGGACTACAGACTGGGAAGGGAAGTTCCTACAGGAACTGTACTAGATGATTAATGAGAAAAATGAGAGTGATTTCTGAAAATAATTTCTTGTGATACTGGCTGGATAAGAGGAATCGTGGTTGATGTGGGAAACAAAGGCAAAAGAAAAAATTAAATTTTCTTGCTACTTACAGCCCATTGAAACAGAGTAATTCAGCCACCTCTATGTGGCTCTCAAGTAATTCAAGTAATTCAGCCAAGTAATGGCTGAATTTCTCAAGTAACTCAGCCACCTCTATGTTAATACTTGGCTAGAAGCAAAAGGTAGCCTTAGCTTAACATTATCCTGACTTCCATGATCCTGTAAGTGTACTTTAACACATAAAAATTCCTTTGGAAACTTCCTTTATCTCTACCCCCCAAAACATGTTAGCATTAGCAATCATCCTCCAAGCATATGTATGGCCCATTGATATACATCTGAAGGGTCTCAGGACTAAGGTTTTATTACACAGTAATAAATGACCTCTTCCTAACAACAGCTAGCCCCCTCAAGGTCCTGGAAACTTTGATTTCAAAATTCCTTAGAGACTTACACTATCCCTGACCCCCTCCTAACTGGAAAGTATATAATCAATTTCTCTTCACAATCTCAATGAAGCTCTTTCTGCCCACAACCCTGTCCCCATGCTTCAAAAAAACAAAAACAAAAACAAACAAACCAAAAAACACCTTTTTTGCACCAAAGGTGTCTCAAGAATTCTTTCTTGGCCATCGCTCGGAACCCCATTTCCACATCAGCAGCCACTGGCAAAATCCTCCCAGAATTGTCTCTGTGATTTCCTCTTAGAACAAAAGCTTTAATCTAAACAGGGGAGAACAATGCAACTACCTTGAGAGCTCTAGTAGAAACTCCCTATATCTAGTAGAGAAGAGAAATTCAAAAAATTAATTAATTAATTAATTAATAATAGGTAGATAGATGTTCTGTGGGAGAGGAGCAGAATCTCTACCTCTGAGGGGAAGCAGAGTCAGCATCATATCAGTAGCAGATGCAGAACACTGAGAAGGCCATGCCCCTGAGATCCACTTCCACAGCACTAGCCACAGACCAAGGTTTCATCAGATCATCAGAGAAATTTCCATCAACCCCTCTACCACCACACTAACAAGCTTTAAGGAAGATAACACTGGAATTCCAGTGCAATGCAAAAAACATTCTCTTTGGAAACAGTACAAAGGGAAGACCAGAAGTCAAGTGGGCAGATTCAAAGCCAAAAGTAATTAGACAAATCCCCTGAAATATTAGCCCATACTGTAAGGTATGACCAGGGGAATTTGTAGCTTCTCAGCCACTGACAATAGCCAGAGCTGTTACAAATGTCAAACACAAAACATCTTCTGACTAAGATTAACACAAATCCCCACACAAAAGGCCTTACAGAATGATAAGAATCCAGGAATGTGAAGATAGGTGCACAAAAATGTGAAGAAACTGAAATGCAAATAGAAAAAGTAAAACACACACATAACAACACCATTATTTATGTAGTACTTTTACCAAATTGGTTTCAACACTGAGAAAGCTATCAGAGAAATCTAGAACATGAAGTATTCTACAAGAAAACTTAGACTCCTCCAAAATGTCAAAGTCATGAAACAGAAAAAATGGTTGGGAAACCTTTCTGGCTAAACAAATTAAACAACCAAAAGCAATAAATAAAGCTTGATTTTTCCTATTAGAAAAATGTGTGAGAGAACAGAAAGAGGAAGACGAGGAAGAGGAAAAAGAAAAGGCAATAACACCATCACCATCACTGCGGTCAGATATCAAATGTTATGTGAATGTTATTACATTATTCTTTCAACTTCTCTGTAGGGCTAAAAAATTTTAAGATAAAGAGAAAAAATTGTTGTTGTTGTTGTTATTTTCTTTTGCCTGGCCTTCTTTCTACAGAACTTCTAGCACCAACTTAGTCTCATAGGAGGAGATCAAATAAATAATTGCTGAATGAATAAACGAATGGGTGAATAAATAATATACAATAGTTTTCTTCTAGGCTCCTTACTAAAGGAAAAGAGTTATACTGGATCAGTCTTTCTCTGTTATTAAGTAATAAAAGCACAATTTTTGAAAACCCTTTTAAATCCATGCCCAGGTATCTCAAAATTTCAAACACAGAGCCATCTCAAATGATTCAAATGTATACTTGATGAGTATGAAGTCCAGCCAGTAGTATTAGTTTCCACTTTGCTTTTCAAGCTTTAGGTAGGAATGGGCAGTTATTAAATAGTAATATAATTAAGGATATGTTTATACATGCAAAATGCATTGAATGTGAATCCACAGGAATTGAACAACTGAATAATTATTCAATGAATATAGACTAGATCTAAGAAAAAATTATTCCCAGTAAAATTTACACACCAAACAAAGAATTTTAGAGATACTTATATGAAGGAGAATGAGGGAAATTTTAAAGTGAGAAGTAGAAAGTACTGTCAAAAGAAGAAACCAGATTGGTATCCTTGGAATATTACTATTCAAAGAAAACACCTTCTAACATAATTTTATTGCTAGGATTGTTACTACTTTTTAGAACGGTACAATAATTTTCAAAATGGTTATGTAACTTCACTGGAACAGATGATACAATTTCAAGAAACTAGGTTGGACTCTATACCTTACATACAAAATGTCCAGAGCTCAGCTTATGTATGGTTTTATATGTAAGAGAAATGCTACAAAATTGTTACTCTTTACTCCTTTCGTTCCTTTTTACAGAGCCTTCATCATACAACTTTTTGGGGGGTTGGGTTTTTTTTTTTATTTGTTCTTACCTGGTTGTGTTGGCTGATGGTAGATCTTCATGCAATTAATTAGCTCTGATATCAAAAAATGATTTATATAATGATGGGCCATCCCATACTGTGTGTATAATTAGCTGAAGTGTCAGGATGCTGGAAAAATCAAACTTTTCTCAGTGTACTGAAAAGGAATGGCCTAGAATATAATTTGTTTTTCATATTCATTCTGAAAAATTATTGTAATTATCATTCATTTTGAAATTATTTTTTATTAGTACCAGTATCAACACAGTAAGCATGTTTATTTTACTGGTTTTCGTTTTGTTTTGACCATTTGGAAGCAACTTAGATTTTATCTAAGTTATCATTTGTACCAACATCCTCATAACACTTTATAAATAAATGGGCTCTACCTGGAGTTTTTAATGAGGAATGATTCCATTCACAGCAGCTACCTCAGAACATCAGTCCAAAGGATTGTGTTTGGCACACCAAGATGTAAAATTTTCCTATCATTTATGTGTTTTTTAAGCATTGCCTGTGGCTTTACTGTTCATTATTAAAAGCAAAGCACCCTTAGAATTTCAATTGGTTTCTTCTTCCCAAATACCAGTTAAATCCTGTTTAATACAACAGTGGAAACACACTTCAATTCATGACTTTGTAACAGAATATGTAGAATTAGATCTGATTAGAAGAAAAATTAAGCTATATATATTATTTGTCTAACCAAGAAAGAAGGAAGTTGGTATTAAGTCTATCGTTTTAATTAGAATTGTATGAGGTAGCAGTGAGTTATGAACTTGAGTCTGCAGACATTGGGGAAATCCATTAGCATGTGATTCTGTGTTGAATTAAAGTGATAAAGAAAAGGCCTAATAATAGAATACCATAAAAACACACAAAAACATATGGCAATTATCTATGGAAAGTAATATGGAGAATCCTCAAAAAAATCAAAATAGAGCTACCATATGATCCAACAATAGCACTTCTGGGAATATATCCAAAGAAAATAAACATTAACTTGGAAAGATATCTTCATCCCAATGTTTATACATTATTTATAATACTCAAAATATGGCAACAACCAAGTGTCCACTGATGGATAAAACAGATAAAAAGTTCTCGTGTATATATACAATGGAATATTATTTAACCATTAAAAAACAAACAAACAACAACAACAAAAAAAAAACAACAAGGAAATCCAACCAGTTCCAACAACATATATGGATGTTGAAGGTATTTTTAAGTAAAATAAGTCAGACAAAGATAAATGCTGTATTATTTCACTTATATGTGGGATCTAAGAAAAAAAAGAAAAAAATTCAGAAAAAGAGATCAGACATGTGGTTACCAGAGGTAGAGGGTCAGGGGAGAGGGATAAGGAGAAAGTTGGTCACAAGATATAAATCATATCCATATTTACATGCACACACACACACACACCTTCCATATTAACAATTGTGAATATGTATGCACTCACCATAGGATCACCCAAATACATAAAACAATTAATAACAAACACAAACTAATTGACAATACAATAATAGTAGGGGACTTTAACACCCCAGTTATATCAATGGACAGATCATCTAAACAGAAAATAAACAAGGAAACAATGGCTTTGAATGACGCTGTACCTGATGGACTTAACAGACATATTCAAAACATTTCATCCTAAAGCAGCAGAATACACATTCTTTTCAAGTGCACATGGTATATTCTCCAGAACAGATCACATATTAGGTCACAAAATAGACCTCAACAAATACAAAAAGATTGAAATCATACCATGCACCTCTTCTGAGCACAATGCTATGAAACTAGAAGTCAAACACAAGACAAAATCTGGAAAGGCCACAAATACATGAAGGTTAAACAACATGCTACTAAACAATGAATTGGTCAACCAGAAAATAAAAAATACATGGAAACAAATGAAAATGAAAACACAATGTTCAAACCCTTGGAATGCAGCAAAAGCAGTCCTAACATGGAAGTATATAGCAATACAGTCTGCCTCAAGAAGAAAAAAAAAAAAAAAAAAAAAACACACACACATATAACCTAACCTTACATCTAGAAAAAGAACAAATGAAGTCTAAAGCCAGCAGAAGGAAGGAAATAATAAAGATTAGAGCAGAAATAAACGACATAGAAACAAACAAACAAAAACACAATAGAACAGATTAATGAAACCAGGAGCTGGTCCTTAAAAAATTAATACAATTGATAAACCTCTAGCCAGACTTATCAAAAAGAAAAAAATCACAGTTAAGAAGAAATAACAACCAACACCACAGAAATACAATTATAAGAAAATATTATGAAAATCTATATACCAATAAATTGGACAGCCTAGAATAAATGGATAAATTCCTAGAAACATATAAACAAAACTGAAATAGGAAGAAATAGAAATCTTGGACAGACCTATAACCAGCAAAGAAATTGAATCAGTAACCAAAAATCTCCCAACAAACAAAAGTCCAGAGCTGGATGACTTCACAGAAGAATTCTACCAAACATTTAAAGAAGAGTTAATACCTATTATTCTCAACCTATTCTGAAAAATAGAAATGGCAGGAAAACTTCCAAATTCATTTTATGAGGTCAGCATTATCCTGATACCAAAACCAAATTAAGGCACTAGAAAAAAGGTCAATATCCCTGATGAATACAGATGCAAAAATTCTCAATAAAATACTAGCAAACTGAATCTACCAATACATTAAAAAAAAATCATTCACCATGATAAAGTGGCATTTATTCCTCTGTTGCAAGTATGGTTCATTATTAGCAAATCAATCAACATGATACATCACATTCACAAGAGAAAGGATAAGAACCACACAATCATTTCAATAGAGGCAGAAAAAGCATCTGAGGAAATACAACACCCATTCATGATATAAACACAACAAGTAGGTTTAAAGAGAACATACCCGAACATAATAAAGGCCATATATGAAAAACCCATAGCTAGTATCATCCTCAATAGGGAAAAACTGAGCACTTTTCCCTTATGGTCAGGAACAAGACAGGGATGTCCACTGTCACCACTCTTATTCCACACAGTACTGGAAGTTCTAGCTACATCAATCAGACAACACAACTAAATAAAAGTCATCCATGGAGAGTTAAGATGACAGAGTAGTATGGGGATCCTAAACTTGTCTCATCCTTGAAACACAGCTAGATCAACATCAAACAATTTTGAACACCTAGAAACTTGATGTGAGGATTAATGCAACAATCTGCATAAACTGAGCGACAAATCTTGTAAGCTTCTCTTAAAAAGAAGACCAAAATACACCTAGTGTTTAGCTTACATTTTTGTTTTATTTTTAATTTTTTTAATTTTTTTAAAGTTTACTTTATTATTTTTTTTCTTTCCTCCAAAATGACAAGATGAAAGAACTGACCCAAAAGGAAAGAACGGAAAGAAATAAGAGCCAGGGATTTAATCAATGCAGATATAAGTAGGATGCCCTAACTAGAATTTAAAACAACAATTATATGAAGATTACCTGGGGTTGAAAAAAGCATAGAAGATACCAGAGAATCCCTTTCTGTAGAGATAAAATAATTAAAATCTAGTCAGGTTGAAATTTAGAATGCTATAACTGACATGCAATCTTGAATGGTTGTCATGACAACGAGGATTGATGAACTAGAGCAGGGAATCATTGATATAAAAGATACAATGATAGAAAATAATGAAGTTTAAAAAAAGAGGTAAATAAAGGCCAAAGATCACAATACAAGTCTTACAGAACTCAGCGACTTAATAAAGAGGAATAACTTTGATATCATAAAAGTCCCAGAAGAAGAGGAAGAAAAAGGGGCAGAGGTTTATGTGACCAAATAATAGCTGAAAATTTCCCTAATTTGGGAAAAGACACAGACACAAAATCCAAGAAGCACAGAGAACTCCCATTAAATTCAACAAGGCATAACATCACTCATCCATATCACCAAGGCAATCATAGTCAAATTCACAAAATACACAAAGAATCATGAAAGCAGAAAGAGAAAAAAAAGTCCCTAACCTGCAAGGAAAACAGATCAGGTTCACTGCATATCTGTCCACAGAAACGTGGCAAGCTAGAAAGGAGTGGCAGGATATATTCAACATAGTGAATGGTAACAACATACAGCCAAGAATACTTTACCCAGCAAGGCTGTCATCCAGAATAGAAGGAGAGATAAAGAGTTTCCCAAACAAACACTAAAGGAGTTCATGACCACTAAACAAGCCCTACAAGAAATTTTAAGGGGGACTGTTTGAGTGGAAAACAGAACAAAACAAAACAAAACAAACCAGACGAAAATCAAAAGGCTAGAAAAGGACCAGAGAACATGACCGAAACACCAACTCAACAGGCAACACAATGGCACTGAATTCACATCTTTCAATAATCACTTTGAATGTAAATGGACTAAATGCTCCAAGCAAAAGACATAGAGTATCAGAATGGATTAAAAAACAAAACAAAACAAAACACCAAGCTCCATCTATATGCTGCCCACAAGAGACTCATTTTAGACCTAAAGACTCCTGCAGATTGAAAGTGAGGGAATGGAGAACCATCTATCATGCTAATGATTGTCAAAAAAAGCTGGAGTAGCCATACTTATATCATACAAACTGGATTTTAAAATAAAGACTGTAACAAGAGATGAAAAAGGGCATTATATCATAATTAAGGAGTCTCTCTAAGAAAATCTAACAATTGTAAATATTTATGCCCCCAACGTGAACACCCAAATATATAAATCAGTTACTCACAAACATAAACTCATTGATAACAATACCATAATAGTAGGGGATTTCAACACTTCACTGACAGCAACAGACAGATCGTCTAAGCAGAAAATGAACAAGGAAATAATGGGTTTGAATGAACAAGGAAATAATGACTGTACTGGATGGACTTAACAGAAATACTGAGAACATTTCATCTTAAAGCAGAATACACATTCCTCTTGAGTGCACTTGGAACATTCTTCAGGATGGATCACATACTGGGTCACAAATCAGCCCTCAACAAGTACAAAAAGACTGAGATCATACCATGTATATTTTCAGACCACAATGCTATGAAACTTGAAGTCAACCACAAGAAAAAAAAATTGGAAAGACCACAAATACTTGGAAGTTAAAGAACATCCTACTAAAGAATGAATGGGTTAACCAAGAAATTAAAGAGGATACAAAAAAAAGCACATGGAAGTCAATGAAAATGAAAACATGGCAGTCCAAAACCTTTGGGATGCAGCAAAGGTGGTCATAAAAGGAAGAATACAGCAATCCAGGCCTTCCTAAAGAAGGAAGAAAGGTCTCAAATATACAACCTAACCTTATACCTAAAGGATCTGGAAAAAGAACAGCAAATAAAGCCCAAAACCAGCAGAGGAAGGGAATTATAAAGATTAGAGTGGAAATCAATGATATTGGGGGGGAAAAACAGAAAAAAAAAACCCAGTGAAACAGGATAACAAAACTATGAGCCGGTTCTTTGAAAAAAAATAACAAAATTGATAAACCCATAGCCAGACATATCAAGAAGAAAAAGACCCAAAGAAATAAAATCACAAATGAAAGAGGAGTGATCACAACCAACACCACAGAAATACAAATAATAAGAGAATATTATGAGCAATTATATGCCAACAATTTGGGCAATCTGGAAGACACAGATAAATTGCTAGAAATATTTAAACTATCAAAACTGAAACAGGAAGAAACAGAAATTTGAACAGACCCGTAACTCAAAAAATGAATAATCCGATTAAGAAATGGGCCGAATACATGAATAAACATTTTTCCAAGGAAGACAGATGGCCAACAGACATATGCTCAATATCACTTACCATCAGGGAAATGCAAATCAATACCACAATGAGATACCACTCCACACCTGTCAGAATGGCTAAAAATCAACAATACAAGAAACAACAGGTGTTGGTGAGGATGTAGAGAAATAGGAACCCTCTCGTACAGCTGGAGGGAATGCAAAATGGTGTGGCCACTCTGTAAAACACTTGGAATTCCTCAAGAAGTTAAAAATAGAGGGGCATCTGGGTAACTCAGTAGGTTAAGCGACCGACTCTTGATTTCAAGCTCAGGTTATGATCTCAGGGTCATGGGATCACACACTGCATGGGACTCTGTGCTGACAGTGAGGAGCCTGCTGGGGATTCTCTCTTGCTCCCTCTCTCCCTGCCCCTCTTCTACTTGTGCTCACTCTCTCTTTCTCTCTCTCTCTCTCTCAAAATAAACTTTGGGGTTCCTGGGTGGTTCAATCAGTTAAGCATTTGACTTCAGCTCAGGTCGTAATCTCAGGGTTTGTGAGTTCAAGCCCCACATCAGATGAGCTCCAGCCCCACTTCAGATGAGCTTGAGCCCCAGTTCAGGTGGGCACAAGCCCCACTTGCAGTGAGCCCTGCTTCTCTCTCTCTCTCTCTCTCTCTCTCTCTCTCTCTCTCTCTGCCCCTCATGCAATTCTATTTCTCTCCCTTTCTGCCCCTCACTCACTTGCACCCTCTCTCTCTCAAAATAAATAAACAAACAAACTAAAAAAAAAAAAATAGAACTACCTTATAATCTACTAATCACACTACTGGGTATTTACCCAAAGAATACAAAAACACTAATTCTAAGGAGTGCATGCACCCGGTGTTTATAACAGTATTATCTACAATAGCCAAATTGTGGAAACAGCCCAAATGTCCATCAATTGATGAATGGATAAAGAGGTGATATAATATATGTATATATGTATATATGTACATATATGTATATATTTATATGTATAATTTTTTATATTTATATATGTGTATGTATACACACACACACACAATGGAATATTACTGAGCCATCCAGGGGGTGTCTAGGTGTCTCAAGAGATTGAGCATCCAACTCTTGACTTTGACTCAGGTCATGTTCTCATGGTTCACAGATTCAAGCCCTGCATCAGGCTCCATGCTGACAGTGTGGAGCCTGCTTGGAATTCTCTCTCTCCCTTTCTCTCTGTCCCTCCCCTTCTTGTGCTCTCCCTCTCTCTTTCTCAAAATAAATGAATAAAAACTTTTAAAAAGGAATATTACTCAGCCATCAAAAAGAATGAAATATTGCCATTTTCAAGGACATGCATGGAGCTAGAGAGTATCATGCTAAGTGAAATAAGTCAAAGAATGACAAATACCTTATGACTTCACTCATATGTGGAATTTAAGGAGAAAAAATGAACAAAGGGGAAAAAGAAAGAGAGGCAAACCAAAAAACAGACTCTTAACTACAGAGACAAACTGACAGTTACTAGAAGGGAGGTTGGTGGGGTGATGAGTTAAATTGGTGATGGGGATCATACTATATGTCTGAAATTTATACAGTGACATATATCAATTATTTTTCAATTAAACTGGAAATATATGGTAATTAAAAGACAAAGTAATAAAACAGCTACTAAATAATTTCAGAAAAATACTATTATCTTTGCCTTTAAAAGGCAGATTAAGATGTTCAGGACTATGAAAAATAAATTAATGGGATAACTCAAAAAATTACTGAAAACTACATAGTAGTTAACATAATAGGACATCATGAAAAATATATCAAAATATAATAAATACATCAACAAGGGTGATATAACAGATGTGTATGGGGGAGATAAAAACAAGTTCTAAATTCTTAGAGAATTTTTTTTATAAGTTTTAAAAGCCTCAAAAAAAGTAATGCAAAGCATTTTCTGGACTCTTTTTTTAAAAAACTCCTAAAATTGGTCCATATAAAGGTTAAATTATCTAAAAAAATCTAAAAGTGATTTTGGAATTCATATGTAAATGAGTGTAACTAGCTAAACAGCAAAGTCCATCCACGTACTAAGCAAAAACATTTACTCAGCAACTCTAACTATTGGACTTTTAGAGAAAAACAGATGTTGTGGATATACATGTTTGTGTGTGTGTGTGTGTGTGTGTGTGTGTGTGTGTGTAAAAGATCAAATATATATTTATAAGATCTACATACAAATATAAGATCAGTGTCAATATAGAGATACAGAGATACAGATAAAATTCTGAATTAACTGGAAAAAAATCTTTTAAGCACTGTTATATCTGGATTTTGACTTAAGCAAATAACACTGCTTGCTGAGATCAGAAAACCTGCTAGAGAATGGGTTTAGGAAAAGGCTTGAGAGGAATTAATATTTTGTCTGAGCCATATTACATTTGATTGCCCTTTAAACATGTAATTGGAGAAGTCCAACAGGTCACTGGTTAAACAGAGTTCTGGAGAGTGTTGAGCTTTGAAGATGTGTATGTGAGCCTCAATACATAGTTGGGATGGAACATTATGAGAATGGACAAAATCTCCTAGGATCCAGAGAAGAAGAAGAGATGGAAAAGAGAAGATGGCAGCCAAAGAATCAGGTCAGGGCTATTCCATTGTTTGTTAGAAAGAGGAGGCTGCTCCAGCAAAGGAGAAGAACAGACTAGGAAAAGTAGAGTCACAAACAAAACAAAACAAAACAAAACAAAACATAAAACGGTTTTAAGAAACAAAGTGTTACGTTTGTTAAATGCTGGAAAGACTTCAGTAATGGCAAAATAACAGAACATCAGATATGGGAACATGAAATGTTGGTGACTTGACAGGAAGAGACTGCAGAGTTTGGGCACAGAAGCCCAGCTGGAATGACGTGGAAGTACAAAACTCATTTGAATCATTTGAAGGACAGTAGGAAAAACAAAAAAAGGCACAATAGCTGGATAGAATTATAAGATAAATTTAGGATTAAGAGATGAAATATGAGAGTAGGTTTTTGTGCTAACAAGAATGCTCAAAGACAAGTCATGACATAAAAGAAATGGGAGAATTAATAAACACAAACAAAACTTGCTTGTTAAATATTCAGAGCCATGTAAAGATAGAGTTATCTTTTTATCTTTACAAAATATCACCCAACAGATGGTAAACTTTTGCAACTAGCTTTGATATGAAAATAACCAACCTGAATTGCAATACCATGGACTTTTGACTATAGGGTTCAGAAGCAAATTCTGACAGTTTCAAAAGTAACACAATGACCTATAACTAGAATGGGGGGAAAAATGATTATTTAGCATGGTCAAAATAGATGACACTCTAGTTACACCTGACCAACAGCTTTACCAAAACCTCAGGGAGAATTTGTAATAAACTGTACTTTATAATGTAGTTTACATTATGTATGCTACTAGGCAAAATATGTGTAATTAATCCTGAGTATACCTTCAGGGAAGGCATCACTATTCTTTTGCAACCTTTCTAAGTGGATGACAACCAAGAAATTTCTTCAGGAGTTTTAAATGAATTGTAGTCACTTTTTTTGTTTGTTTTTTAAGTCATTTGTCTGTAGGTTTTCAGAGTCCAGTATACATTTATTACCTCATAAAAAGTTTCTGTTTGAGTGTGTTAAAATAGGACCACAATGATAGCTACATTGTCCAATAATTCCCTTTAAAAATATTTGGAATGTGCTCCTATTGCAATCCAGAAATATGATAGAAAATGTGACTGGATATTTAAATCTTGACAAAAGAATCATTTCACAGAACCGTCCTAACTTGTATTCATCAATCCCTTTTGTATTCCATAGTATTTATCTTTTGCAACTTCATTTCTTTTTGCCTATTCTTCCTCCATGTAGCAACGTGAATCCAGACATCTCTCTGATAGCCAACAGGCACTTCCTTAGGACATTCAAAGGAGCTAACCTTAAGTGAACAAGCAGGGAAAAAAAAAAGAACAAGCACAAAAAATGAAAAGATTTTATTTTTTGTCTTTATTACATCTGATCTTACTTTCCTGCCCCTCCCTCCCTCCCTCCCTCCCTCCCTCCCTTCCTCCCTTCCTTCCTTTTTTTACATTTTGGGACAATGTCATGACTTTTCCAGTCATCTTCAAATATTAAAAACTTATTTTTTACTTATTACATATTCAAATTCAGTTTAATAAAAAGCCAAGTCTTACTGACAACATGAAATGTTGACAAAAATGTGGAGAAACAGGAAACTTCATCCATCGCTATTGAGATGCAAAATGGTACAGCCACGATGGAAAACACTGGCAGTTTCTTACAAAACTAAACATGCTATCACCACATAATCCAGCAGTCATGCTCCTTCATATTTACCCAAATGAACTAAAATCTTATGCCCCACAAAAATCTGTATCCAGATGTTTACAGCAGTTTTATTCACAGTTGCTAAGGCTTGGAGGCAGCCAGGATGTCCTTAGTTAAGTGAATGGATAAAGAATCTATGGTGCATACAGACAAATTTTATTGAGCACTAGAAGAAAATGAACTATAAAGTCATGAAATACATGGAGAATCTTAAATGCCTATTAACAAGTGAAAGAGGGCTGTCTCAAAGGTCAACATACTGTATGATTCCAACTCTAAGACATTCTGACAAAAGCAAAACTATGGAGAGGAAAAAGTGATTTTTCTGCAAGTACTAATCATCACTCTGCCCAGTTGGGCAGAAGAATTCCTACCCCAGGAAAACAGAATTCTAACAACTCCTTCAAAGAAATTCTCAAAGATTTATTTTTCTGCTTCCCTAACTCACATATAGGATGGTTTGAGTGATGGGCTGCTGTTAGCAGGAATAGATTTGGAAAATCCAATTTACAAGCCATGAATAGATCATCTGGAATCTCAATTTTGTAGGATACAGTAGATAGCAACTGTTATTCTCAGCTTTGGGGCCTCAGGTAAAAGTTTAAGAGGAAAAGTTCCATTTAACAACCTATTCCATTAAAAAGCCTGATTTTGCTTGTCATCGTATAAACTAAAAATTATAGACAAATGCCATTACTCCAAATAAAGCATCTTAGATATTCAATATTTGCTATCTTAATACTAGATTATATACAACTTGTTCAGCTTTTTCTAAGTATTTCTCAAGAAAATAAAATTTTTCTTACTGATTTCCCATTTATATAATTGATTAGTAAAATATTATTTTGTCCAGGTTTTTCCTTGAAGTTATAATCCAAAATTAGTAATTATATATTTTTTGTCATGCCAAAGATTCTGTACAAAATGCCCCAAACTTATAAATGGATTTGTTAGGAAATTAACTCAACTTTTACATAAAGTACACATAACTATTTACAAATATGTTACATATCGATATATTTATATGGCCAAAGAATATAGGTGTGCATGTGCAAGGTATTATATTTAATTTTATTTTTGAACACTTGTGAGGATTGAGAGTTCATTTTAAAATATGAAAAATTAAGTTACCTACCACCTACACTTGCTACATTAAAATCTGAGCTATTCTCTGGGGCATCTGGATGGCTTAGTCAGTTGAGCATCCGACTTTGGCTAAGGTCATAATCTCAGGGTTCACGAGTTCGAGCCCCGCATCGGCTTGCTGCTGTCATGGTGGAGCTTGCTTTGGTTCCTCTGTCCCCACCTCTCTCTGCCCCTCCCCCACTCACTCTCTTTCTCAAAAATAAATAAACATTAAAAAAAATATTTGAGCTGTTCTGGTGAACTGGAAGGATTCACAAGAATACCTGAAATATTGGTATAGGAGATACAAAAATTTAGGAAGAGGTACTGAAATGTTAATAGATGTGTGAAAAAATGATGTAAGTGGAACCATTTTTAAATAGAGCTAAACTATCTATAGGAAGTATATTGTAGGAGACCTGTTTTCTAAACCTTTGAACCGAATCAAACTGCCAACATTCGTAAAAGTCAGCAAGAATGAAAAACTTCTGTTGGAAAAGACTGAAAAGTAAACTTCTGCTAATTACCACTTCACCTGACCTATCAGTGAAGTACAAGTCTATTCCCTGCTTGCTAGCACCCATGAACACTTCTCAAAAACAATTTGCCTAATCTTCGCCTTTTTTCAAGAAAATGTCTAATCCTGTAATAAGGACACTATTAGAATTCTACCTAAATCTGTGCACCCCACAGTGTACTTTTTTGGTCCTAAATAAATGCATTTTCTCTCGAACTGGTTTCTTGTTTTTAGGTCGACATTCCTGCTATCAGAGGAGACACCAACTTTTTCCTAACAGAGATTTTCTGAATGTAATGGAATACCAGATGCAGTGCAATATCTTCTATTGTGAGTTACAGCCATACTATAAACAAGTTTTGGTGTATAAGAAAGTAAATAGAATTTGACCATTGCCTCTGACCATATAGACTAATATTAAGCTGGCTAAAAAAAATTGAGAAAGGAATTTTTTTTAGCCTATTAGTTGTTCTAGAAAAAAAGGGTATTTTTGTAAATGCAGACACATTTGTTTAGACCATATATAACCTCAGATTTAAGACACAGTGATAGTTCCCTGCAGTATTGTGTTATAATGTTACACTTGTCAAATCACCTGTGTAGATAGTAATATGGAAGTAACAGAGGTCATGGGGATATAATTTTATTGTTATGTTTACTAGAGTTGTTTGTCTGTTGAAAAATCAACAATTCTTTCTATTATGTTTGTTCTATTCCTGTAAAAATCTTATCTTAGACTGACAGACATGTTCCTTACATTTTTCACTTGATTTGAAAACCTCTTCGTCCTGTCTCTCTTATTTAATGGCTCAGTGCTTGAAAACAGCATAAGATTGAAAATCTTGAACTAAGTGTGGAATTTACACAAATACTGTATATGGTTGTGTCATCATAGCAGGCAAACATGTTGATTGACTATATAACTGGAACTTGTAGTCCTGAGAGAATAGGATTTTTCTTTTTAGCCATTCATCTATTTACCATTTCAACCATTAGGCAAATATTTATTTCCAGAAATATTTCTTGAAAATATTGTATCTTACAAATTTTTTTACAATATATATATCTTTTAATATACAATATATATCTTTTAAAAGCCCTAAGAAGAACTACACACACACAAACACACACACATATACCTACATACTAAATTGTGACATTTTAAATGACACATAGAAATTTTTATGCAAGTTTAAATAATAAATCCAACTGTGGATGAGTTCTCTAAAACTGCAAATACACATCATAAATACAAAAATGTGTCTATTTGGCACGGGGATTATTTTTAAATGAGTATTTTATAACAAACAGTAGACAGGTAAAGCTCTGAAAACCGAATGGAGGTTACCCTTTTATAAGATACATTTACATCTAATAAGGGAAATCTCCATTTGTAAAGGTGTTCCTCCTCCCCCCCCATCCCCCTCCCCCCACTGCACCAGGAAGAGGGGGATGTCTCAATCTTTAGAAACTCTCATCAATAAAAAGGCAGAGGCAAATCTGCATAACAAACTCACCCTTGTGTTGTGTATGGGTTTGAAAGAACTTCAAATCCACTTGTTTGTGACTTGACTGAAGTTGTTTCAATCCACTTGCTTATGACAAAGACAAACAAAAAGTTGCTTTGATGTAAAAATGAAGCTGTGCCAGGATGTCATCATCTCATGCATTCTCACCCATAGGAACTCAGTAGCTCAGCTGCTAAGGGGCCCCCACCAGGTGCTTATCACTAAAACATATGGATTTTGGCTTGTGAAACTCTCACAGTGAACCTGTGTTAAACAAATCGTTGGCACAAACTCAGTCTCTGAGTGTTAATTTGCCCTCCCTGAACAAAACAATTGGCATAGTTGGCAACCTGACCCAAAGTAAGAATAATTAAAATGGGTTGGCGCTATGGGATATATCATACTCCATGCCAAATTTGAAATACATGCTGATCAATTATACTAAATTTATAATTGACCCAAATTTGGCAATGCCCATTACTGGATTAAAAAACTTCAAACTTTACTTACTATTTACCATCTATGGCATCCTACTGAAATTATAAATATCCTATGAATAGACAATATTGATAGGGCCATTATACTTTGGATGCTAATACTGGCCACAATAATTATCTTAATATTCCTCTACCATATTATGAACTATTTGGAATACTCTATTAAATGTCTCTACAATAAAACATTTTGAACACGATTATGAAAGGTAAGAGGACAACAGCAAATATACCTTGCCTATTAACGCTACCAAAATAACTCAAGCAATGTTTTAGGGGTAGAATGGATTATATATTAATTTCTAGGAATCCCTGGATATCTATTGAAGATTTAGTCCTAATGAAACTTAAAATTAAGGAAATTCCAGATGTTGGCTTCATCACCTAACCCACTTAGTTATATCCTATATTAAAAAGAATAAGGAAGAAATCTTTGCACTCTTTTTAAAAGCATTAAGTAACATAGATGCCAATAGGCAGAAAGGAAAAGTGCTAGTATAGAAAATAATCTCCACAGTAGGATGAATCCAGACCTCTTTGCTCCTAAAGGCACCTATCTACAACCTGAGGATGACAATTATTTTAAATCAACTGACTCTGGAAATTTCAACTTACTAGAAGCTAGGTCCATGAAAATAGACAAAACTATAACAAATGATAATATGGACCCAATCAGAGTTACTGAAGAGAGAGCTTATATTAAATAAGAAAGGACAAAAATCAGAATGGAATTCTAACAAACTGATTTGGTCTCAGATACCCAGTGGCTGTCAGATTTATGACCCAAAAGAGGACATAACCTGATCCTCTTAGGAGAAGAAGTTATACAATTTGGACCTATTACCACTGATGCTAAACTTAATCAACACCTTAGAGCATTTGGAGAAAATAATATTAATAAAAAAGAATCTTTGTTTGACTGGGTACCAGCAACCTAGAGATTCAGATGGCCTATACCTAATATATTATCCCTTAAAACATCCCCATGGAAAACCGCAGGAGAAGCTAATAATGAAATTAGGGTTAGCAACTATGATTTATAAGATGAGACAGACACCTTAAGTGCCTCATGCAGAAGCAACAGAACAAATTCAAAAGGTCAGTCTAAAAGCTGTGCCCCCATAGGATGAGGGCACATTTTTATTATTATTATTTATTTCATTTTATTTATTATTATTTAAAATATTTATTTTAAATAATATTTAAAATTTTTTAAAAGTATTATTTAAAATATTTGCAGACACTAGACACATAGAAGAGTCATTGACTTGACAAGAGCAGCTGAGGAATAAAATTAAAAAAAAAACAACACTATAGTTTTAATGTTCATTTATTTGAACAAAACATGTCTATAGCTAATGTAAATAGACCCAGTCAAAATGGACCACACAGACCTAAATCTGTAAGACCCTTTTGACTGCATAAACCACTTAGACTACTAACCTATAATCCAAATTATAAAAATAGAAACTCCAGAAACTACTTACAGTGGCAGACAGACAGAAACAACCAATCTTTTAGAGGAAATTGACCTACTGAAAATAAACCCACATATAGACTCATTAACCCAGTTACTGTAAATACTAACCCCCTTATAAAATTCAATCCCATTAAGAGACAAGCCCCTGATAAGCAAATAAAAGAAAACCCTATGAGCCCTCTACTGGAACAGGCTTAAACCAGAGACAATTGCCCATATGTTCCACTGGCCATATCAATAGAATCGCCTTTGTAAATAAAAATACTACACACAATACATTGTTATATACAGGGTCCCAAGTAACAAAAATATAAATATTAATACATTCACTACTTTACTACTAATTTAGAAAACTTTAACAATAAAAAGGGACTAACTGAAGGATCAGGAAAAAAGTAACTGAGGGACATGAAGCACATAGATTAAAAAAAAATTAGTAGAACATGAATTCAAAGCTATAAATGCTTATAGGTCCCAACTTAGAAAACACTGTTGGAATGGACATAGTAAGACACCATATAAAAAATAAAGATGCAACAATTCCTAAAACTAATTTGGCTATGGCAAAATAGACTACAATTAAACTGCCTGTCCCATCTTAAATAACAAACATACCCTAATACAATCTAAAGAGAGGACATACTCAAATTGAGGAAGAAATTCAGTAACTTGTAGAACAAATCATTGTGCTTACTCTTTTACCATATATAATAATCCATCTGACTTTTTAACAGATTTTAGGAATTTAAATATACATGCCCCAAAATTGAGGGAGCATTCCCAGGCATAGACACTATCATAAACAGTATCACCACTGGATCCAGAATTTATTATATGGTGATAGACTTATATGACATATTCTTTGCTATTTCAATTGACAAGTAGAGCCAACCCATGGCTGCATTCACATGGGAAGGTCAACAGTATCCACTTTATTAGGCTACCACAAGGATACTTTAACAGCCCAGTAATAGCCCACAACCTCCTAACACAAGTAAGTCATCCAGGCCTTTCAGGAAAACACAACATACACACAAAACATTTTTTTCCTATATTGATGACATCCTTATCTATGGTGATAACTTGGATGAACAGACTAGGGTCAAAATACAGCTAATTGAATTCCTTACCCTCAGAGGATGGACAATCAATCCAAGCAAGGACCAAGAACCCCACACTACAGTAAAAATTTCTAGACACAATTTCATCCTCTGAAGGTAGAAAATTACCAAATTTAGTCATAAACAAGATAGATTGTATACCACTCCTCCCACAAAAGCAGCAGCTCATAAAATGATAAAACTGTTTGAGATTAGAATTAGTTCATACTACATATGGGGATTATATTAGTAACTGGTAAAAATACAGGATTTGGAAATACAGAGACTCAAGAGGCAGCCTTTACTTATTTAAAAAGTGCTGTCAGAACTCTTTTTTAAAAAATTAACTAATTTTGAGAGAGAGAGCAAGTCATGGAGCGGCACAGAGAAAATTCGAAGCAGGCTCCACATTGCCAGCACAGAGCCCAACACAGGGCTTGATCCCACAAACCATGAGATCATGACCTTAACTGACTGAGCCACCCCGGTGCCCCATAAAAGTGCTGTCAGAACCCTTAATACATTGGTACCAGCTAATGAGGACTCCAAATATAAACTAGAATGCTTATATTCACAAGGGTTTGCAGCATGTTCACTGTGGACTTAAACACTTCAGTACCTCAAATTCTACCCAAGTGGGTTCTGGACTAGGAATTTCTCATGGTCTAAATAAATAGATAAACAAAACAAAAAAAAAACAAAACAAAATAAAAAAGGAATTTCCTATGTTTTGAGGACAGATACCAATCAACTGAAAAGCTCACCTGGGCACTCTATGAAGCACTACAAAACAGAGCCACTAACAGAAAATAAACCAATTATATATACTTAAATTATAATAGCTTATTCTGAAGTGGGTAAAACAGACCCATGACAAACAGATGGTAAGTACCTCTGACCATAAAGTCCTAACATGGAAATGGTATATTTCCTAGTGGGACATAGATGTATGACCAACCCTCTAAATGAACTAAGGAATCTCAGCAATGCCAACACTGAACATGCCAAGATATCCAAGGGGTGAGCCTATCCAAGCTTGAGCAGTTGGGCAATGAGAATCACTGTGGTGCACCTCACACAGTAAAGTGTGGTTTACAGATGGATCAGACTTCATGACACCATCCAAAGGACACTGGCAGGCAGCAGCTATGAGGACAAATAATTGTCTAATCCTGACAGAATCAGGCTCAGGAAAATTAGCACGATATGCTTATCTAATAGCCATATAAGTGGCAATTTAATAATCTATTAAGAAAACTCAGAATGAGATATATCTTTTCTCAGACTCATGGGCATTGCTAATGGAATAGCTTTTTGGTCAAGAACATGGTAGGAAAGTGACTGGAAAATAGGAAATGAAGACATATGGGGTAAGGACATATTGTAGAAAACAGCACTGGCTGTCATCTTCATATTTATCACAGATGACTCTGCATATCAGAAGGACAACTCTGAAGTACCTGACTTTATTTATTTATTTATTTATTTATTTATTTACATTTTTTTAATTTCTTTAATGTTTATTTATTTTTGAGAGAGAAACACAGACAGAGGGTAAGCAGAGGAGAGACAGAGATAGAGGGAGACACAGAATCTGAAGCAGGCTCCAGGCTCTGAGCTGTCAGCACAGAGCCCAATGTGGTGTCAAACTCACGAACTGTGAGATCATGACCTGAGCCAATGTTGAACTCTTAACCGACTGAGCCACCCAGGTGTCCCATGAAGTATCTGAATTTAAAGATGAGGTAGACAAACTCACTAGGAAAACTAAAGAGACAATGGTTCCTAAAATCTAACTTAAACACAATGATTCACGACTAAAGAGGAAACCAATTTGAAACATAACCATACATAAACAAGTGCAATGGAACATGAAACCTGAACAAATATACCATCTGATATGATCACTGCATGGGCACATTACCAAACATGTCATGTTAGCACTAGAACATGGTTAAAGAAAAGAAACATGTATATACCTAACAAAAGCCTCCTATTTCAAATTAAGAAATGTGAGAACTGCCCAAAGTTTAAAGCTTGGAATTAATAAATACTTCAGATTAGGTCAAAGTTAACCTTTGCCTATATTAGAGAATAAACTATATGCGTGCACTAATGTAAATACATGGTCAGGAATAGGATCACCCCGTCCTTGCAGAAAAATGATCCAAGATGCACCAGCAGAGCATTAGAAATCTGGATTGCTTGTTATGGTATCCCAATCATCACAGAATCAGATCAGGAGAGCCACTTCACAGAAAACCTAATACAAGAATGGGCTAAGAAACAAGGCATACTGTGGAAATTCCACTTACCCTACCAACCAACTTCCTCTGGATCAACTGAAAGGTTACAATGACTTCCTCAAGCAAAAGCAGCAAGTTGCTTAGTAAGAATCCAGATATAAAAGCTTAGACTAAAACAGTCTGGGAGACAGCAAGATGTCTAAACCACAGATATAGAATGGATGGAAAAGTTCGTATTGAATTAATATTTCAGACACCGTCAGAGATAAGAATCAGCACTAACACCACCCCAGAATCTAATCTAAATTAAATAGGGAAATGTTAAGAAACAATGAGATATATAGTACTGGTGAAACTATAGCACCTGCCACTAATAAAACCAACTGGGTGCTCAAAGGAAAAGTCACATTACATCAAAGTAAAGGTATAAATATTTCAGACACGAAGAGCACCTTATTTTATTGTTAACACCGGATACCTAGTATATACCTTAGCATGATGCAGGGCAATTATGCTTAGAACAATATTGTAGTGTATTGACCATAAAACTTAAGGTTTTCTTGAGTGGTAAGAATAGGAAGAATTAGAAATTTACAGGACGCTATCTTTATTTTGAGAGAGAGAGACACAGAGTGCAAGCAAGGGAGGGACAGAGACAGAAGGAGACACAGAATTGGAAGCAGGCTCCAGGCTCCGAGCCGTCAGCACAGAGCCCAAAGTGGGGCTCAAATTCACAAACCATGAGATCATGACCTGAGCTGAAGTCGGATGCTTAACCCACTGAGCTACCCAGGTGCCCCAGGACACTATCTTTATTTTAAAGGCAATAAATCCATTATGCATCTTGACTCCAACACATATTGCTAAATGGGTCAATGTGGCATGCTGCCTACTGGCGATACTATGTTGCTTATTGCTCACTACTGGGTCCCATACTCAGATAACTATGGATACTCCATTGATAGTATCAGCAATACCAACTGTACTACCACTCCATCTAGAACACCTGGCTGTGCTCCAGACACAGCTGTACTCCATTGTCTCTGGCATCTTCAACTTTCTCCACAAATCACCATTCTGGTCACCTTCTTGCAAATGAGGACTCATCAGCATCACCAAGCCCAAGCTCTCCATCCTACTCCATCAGCGTGATCTACTTCCTGGGAAACCTTTGATCAATGGAGAAACCAAGTACTGAGGGAAACTGACAAAGCAGTGGAAACCTCCACTTTCATCTCAACAAGAGTCAACGAAGATCCTGAACAACACCCCCTATTAGACATTAACTCAGAAAATGAAGATTGGCCTGAACTAGTACCTGGCTCTCAGAATAATAACCCACCATATATGTTAAAACAACTTTTAACATATGACTTTTGTACCTTTCCCTTATCTTACTGAATTAAATGCAGCAATACATATTTTCCATGGACTCTGTGAAAACAACACCAATTTAATTCTTGATTTACTTTGTATGCTGCCATTTTACTGTAAAAGAGCAGATGTTGAATATGCAGATAACAATTTTATCTTTAAATGTAAATGGACCACAAATTTGATCATTTACTATACTCCCAACTTACTCTGTTTAATCCATAGCCATATTTACCTGTTAGAAAATTATGATATTTAGGGGCACCTGGGTGGTTTAGTCGGTTAAGCGTCTGACTTCAGCTCAGGTTATGATCTCGCAGTTTGTGAGTTCGAGCCCCGCATCAGGCTCTGTGCTGAGAGCTTGGAGCCTGGAGCCTGCTTTGGACTCTGTGTCTCCCTCTCTCTGCCCCTCCCCTGCTCATGCTCTGTCTCTCTCTCTCTCTCAAAAATAAATAAATGTTTAAAAAAAATTTAAGAAAATTATGATATAGAGACACTATGCCCAAAAGAACAAGGACACCTTGTAAATGTACAGGGGACACCTAGGACATTTAGCATATAACATACAGCATCATCTTTGGTGGTAGACAACAGGTTTCTATCTCACATGAGACATTACTTCCACCTCAAGAACATGGGAACCTATGCTAATAAAACTTCTTGTGTTCATTGGAACCTACAACAGTACTCCTATCAGGGAAATTTTATATTCAGGACTTCCATGCCAGTTATAGATCCCCAAATTTACTCAGTTTTATCCATCTTTGTTTATGCCCAATCTATATAACCTATCCCCAAAGCAGACTCAGTATAAGGAAGGAAACTCTTACAGCTCCATGCTGGGATGGGAGGTTGTTTAACTGGAGAAGCAAAGGCAGCCCCTTTTCCTCAGGAACAAATTGGTCAAATCACATTAAATGTTAAAAAATTTAAAACCAATTCAATCTCAATCCAACACACATGCAATAGAAGCTTTGTCATTGTTGGGTATATAGATGGATAAAATTAGCAATATGTTACAAAACATGAATGAATTTCACACAGAATAAAACAATGGAAAGTCTACATAAAGCAACTGGAGAAAACACTAAAAATAACAAAATACTAAAAGATGACATAAAAATGTTTCTCTACCATAGCTTGGCAATTATTGCAGTTATAATTGATATGTGGAATAGTTTTAGAGTGGCTGTAATCTCAGGAGCAATATTAACAAACTAGGATAACAGCCCAATCAGAAGTAAAGTAGATAACTCACATCCTAATGGCTGTAATTCCTTGGGGAAGTGTGAAATTCGAATATGGGCCCTTAGAGGACACATGACACTGGGTTTCCACACTTTTGTGGTTCCCCAGTATCAAAAAGGAGAGTGGAGCCTACAGGCCACAGAAAGCCCTCTTACATTGCAAAGAACACATATTTCTAAAACTATGTTAGTGGAATGGAAACAAAATACCATTATTATTCTTAGGTCTTTGGCTATAGCTACGGTACAAGTACCAACAACTATGGCTTTGATGTCTCCTCACTCGGTTATATATAGTATGGGAAATTCGACCATGATAGTATGCTCTAAGCCAAACCTCACTCTAACCTATTACAGTCAAGGGAAAAATAGGGAACACAATATGAAGAGATGTGCAAAAATAGAACGATAATGAATGTGACAGTAGAAGGAAAAAGATACTATTCAAGGTTAATAGAACATAGAGTAGCTATTAAAAATAACTAAGGAAGGGGCGCCTGGGTGGCGCAGTCGGTTAAGCGTCCGACTTCAGCCAGGTCACGATCTCGCGGTCCGTGAGTTCGAGCCCCGCGTCAGGCTCTGGGCTGATGGCTCAGAGCCTGGAGCCTGCTTCCGATTCTGTGTCTCCCTCTCTCTCTGCCCCTCCCCCGTTCATGCTCTGTCTCTCTCTGTCTCAAAAATAAATAAACGTTGAAAAAAAAAAATTAAAAAAAAAAAAATAACTAAGGAAATATTTCACATTTAGCCTCTCAAAATTAAATAAATGTAAATCATACATAAGAAAACTTAAGTGAAAGAACATCTGGAAAATGAGACTAATGAAGTCAAAATAACTTTGCAGAATTGAAAAGAACAAAAACTTGCATTCTCTAAAATAATGACAGCCTTGCATTCTGATGTTATATCGATTCAAAGTGTGGTTGAGAGTGCTATGCAAGCTTTACCCCCTGGAGCCTTATAAAAATGGCTTTTACATGGAAACACAATTGTCAAAGAAACTTAAAGGAGTGTTTTAAAAAGTTTAACTTTTGGTGGTTTGGCAATCAGATATCGTATCATAGAAAAGAGTTCTCTGTTATTCTTTTGTTAACTGGAAATATGGCTTCTTAAACTGGTCATTAAAATCTGATGTAAAAGAATGTGTAGTAAAAAACAAAACAAATCAAAAACTCCCAAAATACGGTTGTGATTAAGACTGTAGATGATGTAGAATCACAGAGTGGACTGATGTTCTTGTAAACTTAGATTTGTACAGAGAATTAGGCCTTTAGGATTAATGAGTGTATGAGTGATATGAAATCACAAGATCAGTGATTGTTGTACTCATTTGATAGTATCTCAGAGCCACTTGCTTATGGCTTAACTGAAGTTGTTTTGATCCACTTGCTTACAACAAAGACAAAAAAAGATTTTTTGATGTAAAAATAAAGCTGTGTCAGGATGTCATCTCTTATCTGGTCTCACCCATAAGAACTCACCTGTTCTCTCACCAAGAGTTCACCTGTTGAGGGTACCTGCTGGGGGCTTATCACTAAAACATATGGAAAAGCAAGTATGACAAGGAGACACTTTCACTATAAATACCAATCATTTGTGAAGACTATCTGAAGGTGTTCCACCTGGGCAAGGTGACACTTTGCGGATCTAAATAGTTAGTTCTCTAAAGACCTTTGGGGCAATTAGGTCCTGCCAAGGTAAAGGCAACTCTTTTACTGGCAGTGGAGAAAGCCTTGCAGTCATCCCACTAAGATCACCCTGCCCTTCGACACCTGCTCCACTGGTCCCAACAGAACGCTGTGTTCCCCCAGCAGGGAAGTTTTACTTCTGGCAGCTATACATCAGCTCTCAGTTGGCTAAGCCATCTCTCCTGAGTACCAACCCTATCAAGTTACACCTGAACTAAATTTGGACTTTATTCCTTTCATGTCCCTTGCCTGGAACAGTACTATGATTAATCTATCACTGATTTGGAGTACGTTATTTCTTTATTGGCTTATTAAGAGACATCATCCTACAGGATTTTGGCTTGTGAAACTCTCACAGTGAACCTGTGTCAAACAAATCGTTGGCACAAAACAACATGAAATAGATTGTTTACTGTGCTTTTCCTGGTAACCTCCTGTAGCTGATTCCCCAGCCCTAACATTTTTTGTCTTTAGCTGAAAATGGTTTTTAAGGTGATGAGTTCAACCATTTCAGAATTACTCCATTTTCTTGGGTCTCTCCCATGGATAGAGCAGGTAAATTTGTTATTAAACTTGTTTTTCTCCTGTTAATCTGTCTTGTAGCAATTTAGTTACTAGGCCAACCAAAGAACCTAGAAGGAAAGAAGGGAAAATGTTTCTGCCCCTACACAGAGTTTACCTGTCTGCATTGTTAGCCAATGATGATAGTAAAATTAATCAAGCTTGGTAACAGATTTTTCCAGCAAAAAATGAAGGCTCTCAAGGTTAGAACAAAGGAAAAACTTAACAAAAGATAAAGAGGGTTATAACAAAATAAGAAAGTCAAGTCATCAGTGATGGGGTTTTGGGGTGATGGTGGGGGGTGGTCTGGAGCCAATGGCTAAGAAAGAATTCTTGAAGATGTCTTTGGTGCAAAAAGGTGATTTTATTAAAGCAGGGGGACAGGACCCATGGGCAGAAATTGTTGCACTGGGGTCGTGATGGGTAACTGATTATATCCTCATGTTGGGAGGGTGCTAGGCATAGAGTGAGTCTCTAAGGCATTTTGAAAGCAAGGATTCCAGGACTTTGAGGGGCTAGCTGCTGTTAGGAAATGCCATTTATTACCATTTAAAACCTCAGTCATGAAACCCTTCAGATGTATATGAGGGGCCATAAGCTTGGAGTATGATTGTCACATATATCTTGGAAGAGTTGAGATAAAGTTTTCAAAGGAATTTTTATATATTAAAGTAGACTTACAGGATCCTGGGGTGTCAGGATAATGCTAAGATTCCCTTTTGCCCCCAGCAAAGTGTCATCATCAAGGCAGTTGAGCTCCTAGAGGAAGGTTACTCTGCTGGCTTCAAGGACTTGTCAATGAGCTGTAGGCAGTAAGGGAATTTAATTTCTCATTTGCCTTAGTTTTCCACATCACCCTGGCAAGCACTTAAACCCCTTTTCTTTTTCTTGGATAGCCAGGAGTATCTGAGGAATATCACACGTATGTCACCTAGGAGGGGAGGGGAGTGGTGCTGTTACCCTATACTCTGCCCTCAGCTTGCCCCCCCCCCACGCTCCCTCATCATTCAGTAAGATAGAAACACTAGAAATGTGTGTGCACTTACTAAATGCAATCTCAAAATATGTTTGTAACAAAATAGTTGACAAAAAATAAGGTAAAAAGACAAAACTGCATTCATAGTGAGAAATTTTAACACATTTCTTTCAATAAACGATAGGTTAAAACAGAAGTGTATAGATTTAAGCAACACCATCAATAAGCTTTGTGTACAGGTTGTTTTTAGAAGGCTGCATCAAAAGTATCAGTATACACACACTTTCCAAGCACAGAAGAAAAAATTTCAAAATGAACTCTACATCTTGACTTATGTTTTATAATAAAGTATATTTACTGATGTGCAGAACAAAAGTAAAAGAAATAAAGAAAAAATTAAATTTCCTTTGCAGCCCATTGACAAGTACTTGAGACAGGCAGAGTAACCTTAATACTTTACTAGAGGCAAAAGGCTACCTAAGCTATTGATATTAGTCAGGATCCTATAGGATCCTGTTAAGTCTTCTTTACCATATGAAAATCCCTTTGGAAACTTCCTTTATTTCTACCCCCCCTCCCCCAAGATATATGTTAGCAATCATCCTCTGAACACATAGCCCTAAATAAACATCTGAAGGCTCTCATGACTAAGGTTTTATTAGACAGTAGTAAATGACCTTTTCCTAACAATAGCTAGCCCCCTCAAGGTCTTGGAAACCTTGCTTCCAAATTCCTTAGAGACTTCTGCTATCCCTAAACCCCTCCCAGCTTGAAAGTATACAATCAGCCACTCCTCACAACCCCAGGGCAGCTCATTCTGCCTTTGGGTCAATGTCCCCTTGCTTTAATAAAACCACCTTTTTGTACCAAAGACGTCTCAAGAATTCTTTCTGACTGTTCGCTCCTGAACCCCAAGATTTCACATCATTTACCACCTGATAAAGTATAATAAGACTCTTAATAGAGAAAAATGGAAAGTATTCCAAATAAAAACAGGAAAGAAATATGAATATTTGCTTCTCTTGAACATTTTACTGGAACTCTTACCTAGAAGACAAGTGTATGTGAGCAGAATTTGTCACCCCAAACTATGCCTCTTTGGCATGAGGATTATTTTAGGCTGATTATTTTTTTTAAATAGACATAGGAGAGGCTTTGAAATACCAAGTTATCCTTTTGTAAAAGAAATTTGCATTTTTTTACTGTAATCTCCATTTGCAAGAACATCTCCCTCTCTGGTTGGAGAAAGGGGATCTTTCTAATTTTTTTTTCTTTCAACGTTTATTTATTTTTGGGACAGAGAGAGACAGAGCATGAACGGGGGAGGGGCAGAGAGAGAGGGAGACACAGAATCGGAAACAGGCTCCAGGCTCTGAGCCATCAGCCCAGAGCCTGACGCGGGGCTCGAACTCACCGACCGCGAGATCGCTCGAACTCACGAACCGCGAGATCGTGACCTGGCTGAAGTCGGATGCTTAACCGACTGCGCCACCCAGGCGCCCCAGGATCTTTCTAAATCTGTAGAAACTCTTATCAATGAAGAAGGCAATGACTTAAATCTACATAACAATATTACACTTGTTTACTTTGCTTGGCCCTCAAACCTCCCTTAAGGCACCTCCTACCCAACACCTTCTTTTGTCTTTAGTGGGAGGTCTTTTAGGTGAGGGCTTGGGCCATTTTAGGGAGTTACTCTGTTTTCCTGGTTATCTCCCATGCATACATGAAGGATACAGGTTATTAAGCTCCAGTTTGTTTTGCTGTCTGTTTAAATTTTGTTAAATTGCCCTTTTATTATAGGAGAATTTTAGCTGAGAATCTGGAAGGGCAAAGGGAAAATTATTTTTCCTCCTCTATACATACAAGTTACTAAAAAATGAGTATTGAGAAGAAAAAAATAGCTATTTATACATTATAATTTTCTGCAGTCTACATAAAATCTACAAATGAAATGAGTTTTGCAAAGTTAATTATAATATACATAGAGAGAAATCAATTGTATTCCTATATGGCAGCCAAAAAGATTTCAAAATCGTAATTTTAGGGGCACCTGGGTGGCTGAGTCGCTTAAGCATCAGACCCTGATTTCAGCATGCAAACTTTGAAAGGGCGGGTCTACACCGGCCAACTCCATCTTGTTCTGTGTCCTTCACCTTGACCACGCCTCCTCCCCTTGAGTAACCTCCCTCTCACCTGTTCAAACTTCCCAATCAAAACACGCCGGCGACCTGTGTAACAGGACTCCGACCCTTCCCCAGCCAATCAGCTGAGGCCACACCCATTACCTCACCAACTGCCCCTAGAGCCCAATAAAACCTTTGTGCTTTTGAAACTCGCTCTCTCTCCCCAGTATCTCACCGCTGCATCGGTGCAGGTAGGAGACTGAGCTCCAGCTAGCTCGAATAAAGGCTCTTTTGCTTTTACATTGGACTCAGCTCCCTGGTGGTCTTTGGGGATCACGAATTCTGGGCATGACAACTTTTTAGCCTTTTTTTGTGGTGTTTTTGCCATCTTTAAGTCTGAAGGAATATGGTGTTCACTGGAATAAATGAAAAGGGTTCACCCACCAGGAGATGTGGCCATGGAGAGACATGGCTGAGGAAATAAGGCTGCAGAGTAAAAAGAATACTTTGACAGAGTGAAAAAATAAAAGACCAAAGTATTACCTTTCCTATTTCCTTTTGCCTGCCATTGGTTAAATCTAACTAAAAGCCACAGGAAAAGGAAGCTCATGTAATACAGTTCATAAAGTCTGCTTCTGCAGGAAGCAAAAAGGGTAGAGAAGGGCAGACTACTATTCCAAGCACATAAATGGTAAAAAAAATAAAAAAAATAATAACTATAAGGCTCAATATATTTTGGAATATAGAAACCAGATGTCATGCCATCTTAACTCTTTGCACAGTAATGTGTCACAATGTTCACAGATCCTGTTGTTGATACATCCTGGGCTGCTTGGCCGTGCTCTCTTCAGTTTCATTGTTCTGTTTATTTTATGACAATATTGAACTATGTTAAATTCTTTAATTTTGACCCTATCTTTTTATATGATAGGACAATTCTCCCCTCATGGGTCTTCAAGTGTTCCAGGTATGTTCGTGAATTTTAGTATTTTTAGATATAATTTCTGATAGGCCTTTCACTTTTCCAAACACAAAAACAAAGAAGAATAAATAACTGGTGGTATTTGAATAGAGTCACATAGAATTTTGTATCAATTTTGGAATTTATATATTTATAACTTTTAGTTTTCCAAAGTTCTTATTAATGTCCTTAAAAACAATTTATTTATTTATTTTTTCTTTTCAGGACAAACATTTTTGTTGAGTTGATTCACGGCTGCTTTATACTTTTTGATGTAAATATCATCTTATAATGATATGTGATATACATGACATCTTTCTAAAATTTCAATTTTTAAAAAATGTTTATTTATTTTGAGAGAGAATGCACATGCAGGGGAGGGGCAGAGTGGGAGGGAGAGAGAAGCTCCAGCAGACTCTGGTGTTGTCAGCGCAAGGCCAACACAGAGCTCAATCTAGTGAACCATGAGATCATGACCTGAGCCTAACCATGCCCTTTTTTCTTCAACTCTGTAACAAAGCTCTAAATTAATCTCTTTGCCAAATCCAAACTGACTGTGCCTTTTCTCTCTGCCGGTTCTCAGATATAGAACTATAGTATGCTATCTGACTCCATTTTTTGGTATTTGATAGCCGATAGCTCTTAAGCTTCATCGCTCCCTCTTGTCCTAAGAAAGCCAGCAAGAAAGCCTAGATGCTCCCTCCTTCTATAATGACAGGTATTTAAACCATGCAAACCCTGCCCATGCATGGGAACTCTTATTCTAGTCCCATCCCTTAACGACAATAAAACCCCCAATTCAGTTTTCTCTTTCTACTCTCTCAAATTTCAGACCTACATGACAGATATGTTATGTTCTCTAAACAAATTTCAATATGTAAATATACCTTTTAATATCCTCTTAGTGTGTATGTGACATCATTAATCTCAAAATCTAAACCAAGTTTCAGATGGGGTTCATCCCAACTCCACAGGGTAGTCCCAACAATTGGTGTGGTGAGCAGGATGCCTAGACAAGGGTCACTAACACCACAGATCTTAATTTTCTCGCTTTGACCTGCTTACTAGCTCCACTGATTGCAAACAAGCATGCACTTTAAGCTACAAATTGCTGGCTAGCTTGTCCTTTCTTCTGAGCTGTTTGTGTTGCTTTAGTGAGTCCCACTGAGTCTTTGTTATAGAGTTAGCTGACTTAAATCTGCAACTCCCATGTCTGACATTTAGAGAAAGGATATGGGATCAGAATCATCCTTAAAGTAGCCCTAGGTCATCTGTCTCAGCCCAGCAATCTCTGCGTCTTAAAATTAATCTGTGACTCACACTAGGCTCAGAGGAAAGATTATACCCTGCAATAGGTTCTATCTCTCAAACAAGCATTAACCCTGATCTACAACATATTGCTAGGAAAGACTCCCCACAAGGAATATGGACCCACTGAGTGGTCTCTTACAAAAGAGAAATCCATAGGGAGGAGGAAGAAGAGAGAAAGAGAGGGGAAAAGAAGGATGGGGAGGGGAGGGGAGGGTGGAGTGGGGGAGGATGAGAAAGCAAGGGAAGGTAGAGCTAGACAGAAAGGGGAAGAGAGAAAAGGGAGAAAAATATAGCAGCCATTATGTAATGTGCTGAGATTCACACTTCTAAAAGCAGATGGCTCACCTGTATCCAAAATATCCCTGCTGCTGTTGCAATGCCTCTGTTATGACCAATATCCTGACCCTCTTGGTCATAGGGAAAACAATCCATAGCACTCCTGTAGCACAGTAATAAAATTTATCTAAACTCAACTATTGTTTGGAGTCGTTGAGCTCTATAAAATAAACATTTCTTGATATACTGATTTGATATTTTTGGAGGAAGAAATTTATAAATATGAGCATAACAGAGTTCCGTCCACCATGAAATATATCCAGTGAACCAAAATAAAAATTAAAAAGAAGGAAGAAAAGGAAGGGAAGAGAAATTGATTAATTCTCTTGATCCAAAATAGCAACCAAAGAACTAGAAATTGTTAAACAGCTTTCTCTCAAATATTCTCTTAATTAAAAAAAGAAAACACTTAGAGGGGCACCTGGGCAGCTCTGTTGGTTAAGCATCCCACTCTTGACCTTAGCTCAGGTCTTAGCTCTGATCTCAGGGTCACAAGTTCAAATCCCACATTGGGCTTCACGCTGTATATAAAGCTTACTTAAAAAACAAAAACAAAAACAAAAAAACCCCAAAGTCTATAGAAACTCCTTAAAAGTTCTTACACTATTTATTATAAACAACCAATGATGATATAAATTTAAGAATAGGAAGTGTATGCTCAATGAGATACTGTAAATAGATAGGCAGGGCAGCATTTGGGGAAAAAAATGGTTAACTCTCAGATTGCCTGCTCCCTGTTAAAAAAAAAAAAAAATCTAGTGAGGAGTTACTCTAGATATTAACTCTATTACTTCCTAAATATTAGTAAAGACTCTATTGATGGTTTGTGTCTAGGTTTTTGCTATTTATCTGTTGCCGGCTACCTATGTTCAGCCTGCTTATTAAAGACACTTGAAAATACTAACATTTAGTTAAAATTCAATACACTTCAGGTCTTAGGGTAGCCATATCTTTTCAATACATGATCCACTACAGAGAATATTATTTTAGAAACCATTTTTTCAAGTTTTCAGAATAGTCTACAAATATTTAAAAATATTATTGTCTCTCTCCAAATGTCTTGGATTCATACTCTGTAAAACTAAACTATCTTCGAGTTCATCTGAGAAATTCACTTGCCTAAAATTCACCAGAAAATACTTCAATCAAAAAGAAATTAAACAGTGTAGGATCAAGTAAGAAAAATACATTAGAAATGTTAGTGTCAAGTCAAATTGCATGATTTGATCTTCTAACTAGCTACCAAAGGTGAGACTTTCCAAGTTTTCTTCTCAGCTCTCTCAGATGTGGGGCAGAAAAGAAAGTGGGAGCACTGGGGCTTAAAAGTTATCAAGAAACACCAAAACTGGCATCACACACTTTAATTTTCCCTTCCACCAGATAAAAATCTTTTATCAGTCTTGCTATATTGAAACTAGTGAGTCTCTGAGATATGCCTCCACCCTACCATATTTGCAGGTATTAAGCACTTTTTTTTGTTTTTGTTTTTGTTTTACATTTTCAAATTAAAAACAACTATTCCAACAATATCAGACATTCCTTAAACCTTGACTTTTCTTAAAATCAATTTCATTCTTTGCTAATGGAAAAACATCCTGTGCTATGCTTTTCTTACTGGCAGCTTTATTAGTTCAAAAATATGCACTTAACATTCAACTTCTGAGAAAAATTCTATAGGGCAATGCATGCATATATTTTCCTAGGAAAATAACATTCTGATGGAAAAGAAATTAAGGTTAAAAAAAAATGAAATCTAAAGCAGTACCCCAGAATCCAATAGTTCAAAATAAATAACCTAAAGATTTATCTGACTTCAACACATTCAAGCAAGAGAATGTCAGGGAATATCAGATTCAAAGAAGGTATATTTCTGGTTATTGATAGAGGACGATGAGTTTACCTTCAAGACATTAATTTTTTTGTGTGAATCTATACAGATGTGCCCAACCCAATTTAAAGTTTGACACACATAGCATGCAATTACCTTCTGAGAATCAAATTCCAAGTAACTTGAATTTCATACCTGTCAGCACCCTTACTTGGCACTTTATGAGACATATTAGGATTTTACATTTGAAAAGTTACTCAAACAAGTAATTCTGAAGATGTTTTTATTTTGTAGCAAAAAAGCAGAGAAACTTCCTATTTAAACTTTTAAAATAGTAATTATTGATTTATGATACAGATTAATGACTATTTGTAGCTTTGGAATTATTTCTCCCATTAAATTAGCCATGTATAACTAACAATAGCATCGGCAATGAAAGTTATCTTGGCACCATATGTCTATATGTGTGAATTAAGGATGATATCTTTTTTAAAAATTATGACCAAGAACAGGTATCTTAGTGAAATGAAATAATCCATTTCAAAGCTAAGTGATGGATCCTAGTAAGATTTCTTTGAAAGCCAGGGAAAGAGCATGTTAACCCCCCTAGAAGTATGTAAACTTCATGCAGAATTTTGTTTCTTATTTTCCTTCTCTTCCTCAGTACCTAGAATATTGCCTTAAATATAATTGGCATTCAATAAATATGTATTAAATGGCTAATGGGAAATGAATGTTTCAAAAATAAAATCATAATTTCCATTACCAGAGGAATGGAGGAATTCCTGCAGAGGAATAAAGTAACATCAACATGAAATAAGAGATGACATTTGCTATTACTTCATATTCAGAAATTCGCCTTTGGTTATGATTTGGTTCAGAAGATATGTCTAAGTAGGTATTTGTGGAAAGGGGCTTAACACAAGTAAGAATTAAAATTACCCCATTCAATTTTTAAGAATGGTAGAGTCAATCTGTAGATTAAACCATCTAGTATCATATAAAACTCATAAGATGGCAAGCTGGTAGTAGTAGAGATACAGTGACTTAACTGAATAGTTCAGTCTTTCTATATATTCTTACATTATTCTTCTATATCCTGAGCATCTAAGTCTATGGCCTTGCACTAAAATCTCCAGTAAAGAAACACAAAGAAGGAAACTGTGTAACCTCACATTCACTGGTTTAATCTAGCTTGTGGTAAAGTATGTGCACAATAAAAAAAAGGCAGAAAAAAAAGTTCCACCTGCAGGGAGAAATCATGGTCCAAAATAAATATAGATGTATACTGAAATGTTATTCATCACAATAATCCAAATCAAATAAAACTGTTTAAGCTTTAATATGGGATGTTTTTCCAAAGTACCTTTGTAATTCACGTTTATTAAAAAGAGTTTTTTCTGATAAAAGAATCCTATTATTTATATTTAATTTCTTAATTTAATTTACAAATTAAATAGTTGAAATAGTTTATTAATAATGTAAAAAAGAGATTTTTTAATACTTATGAACAAAAATAGTAAAAGGTACATTTTTCATCATTTATTATGAATACTAAATTTTCAAAATCTGAGTTTAATCACAAATATTAGCAGTTTACTTGCCTAAAAATTAATATTAATGGTGTCATGAATTTATATCCTTGATGTTACCTATAGGAAAACAACTTAATTCCTTTATAAGATCACTTGCTGATCTCCAACATGCCACAGTTATTCACTTCTGTGCCCTTTTTCACATGTGCACTTTTATGTGATTAAAATATCATCACACCAATAATGAAGCAGCAGAAAAAGAAATCAAGGAATCAATCCCATTTGCAACTGTACCAAAAACCTTAAGTTACCTAGGAATAAACCTAACTAAATAAGTAAAAGATCTATATTCTTTTAGTATTAGAACACTTATGAAAGATATTGAAGAGGACACAAAGAAATGGAGAAGCATTCCATGCTCATGGATTTGAAGAACAAACTTTGTTAAAATGTCTATACTACCCAGAGCAATCTACACATCTAATGCAATCCTTATCAAAATACCACGAGCATTTTTCACAGAGCTAGAACAAACCTAAAATTTGTATGGAACCACAAAAGACCCCAAATAGCAAAAGCAATCCTGAAAAGAAAAACAAAACTGGAGGCATCATGATTCTGGATTTCATGCTATATTATAAAGCTGTAGTCATCAACATAGTATGGTACTGGCACAAAAACAGACACACTGATCAGTGGAACAGAATAGAAGAAACAAAATGGACCTACAACTATATGGTCAACTCATCTTTGACAAAGCAGGAAAGAATATCCAATGAAAAGATAGTTTCTTCAACAGTTCGTGTGGGGAAAACTGGACGGTGACACACAGAACAATGTAACTGGATCACTTTCTTAAACCACACACAAAAATAAATTCAAAATGGATGACTAAAACTTGAGACAGAAAACCATCAAAATCCTAGAGGAAAACACATGCAGCAACCTCTTCGACCTCAACCAGAGCAACTTCTTACTAGGCATGTCACCAAAGGCAAGAGGAAAAAAAAAAAAAAACAAAACAAACATGAAGTATTAAAACTTCATCAAGATAAAAAGCTTCTGCAGTATGAAGGAAACAATCAAAAAACTAAAAGGCAGCCTATAGATTGGGAGAATATATTTGCAAATGACATATCTGATAAGAGGTTAATATGCAAAATCTATAAAGAGCTTATCAAACTCAACACCCAAAAAACAAATAATCCTGTTAAGAAATGGGCAGAGAACATGAATAGACACTTTTCCAAGACATCCAAATGGATAACAGACACACAAAAAGATGTTCACCATCACTCATCACCAGGGAAATACAAATCAAAACCACAATGAGATACCACCTAATACTTGTCAGAATGGGTAAAATTAACAACACAAGAAACAATAGGTATCGGCAAGGATGTGGAGAAAGGGGAACCCTCTTGTACTGTTGATGGGAATGCAAACTGGTGTAGCTACTCTGGGAAACAGTATGAAGGTTCCTCAAAAACTACCCCATGATCCGGCAATTGCACTCTTAGATATTTACCCAAAGGACACAAAAATACAGATTTGAAGGTGTACATGCACTCCAATGTTTACAGCAGCATTATAAACAATACCCAAACTATGGAGAGAACCAAAATGTCCATCAACTTATGAATGGATAAAGAAGAGTGGAATATTACTCAGCCATCAAAAATAATGAATCTTGCCATTTGCAACAGCATGCCAGAATACATTATGCTAAGTGAAATAAGTCAGTCAGAGAAAGACATACCACATGATCCCACTCATGCGGAATTTAAGAAACAAAACAGATGAACACTTGGGAAGGGGTGGGGGTAGAGACGAAAGGGAAACAAACCATGAGCGACTCCTAATGATGGTTAACAAACTGTGGATTGACAGAGGGAGGTCGGTGGGAGATGGGCTAGATGGGTACCAAGGAGGGCACTTGTTGGGATGAGCACTGGGTATTGTATATAACTGATGGATCACTGAGTTCTACTCTTAAACCAATATTGCAATGTATGTTCACTAAAATTTAAATTAAAAAATATCCGATCTTCTCCATAATCTATAAAATCTTAGTTATACCTTACAAAGCCTAGCTCAGATGCCCTGTATTCAAAATATCAAGTTTTAAAACTTCATGATAAAATTTTCACTATAGTAGTCCCCCCTTCTCCTCAGATAATATGATCTAAGACCTTGACTGAATACCTGAAACCATGGATAGTACTGAACCCTACATGTATGTTTTCTTTCTCCACACAAACATGCCCATGATAAAGTTTAATTTATAAGTTAAGGACAATAAGAAATTAACAATAAGATAGATCATTTATAACAATATACTATAATAAAAGTTCTATAAGTATGATCCCTCTCACAGTACCTTATTGTACTGTACTCGCCCTTCTTGGATGATGGGGGATGATAAAATGTCTATGTGATAAGATGAAGTGAGGGAAATGAAATGGGTATTGTCACATAGGTTAGGCTCCTACTAACCTGAGGATTCATCAAAAGGAGAACCATCTGCTGCCAGACCAACAGATTGTGGGCAATTCTGCTACCTCAGGCCTAACTTTCATGTATGATGGCTGTTTTATTATGTTTCTCTATAAGAGCACAGGTTGTTATCCATATTTATATTCTTAGGCCCTTTAATTGAGCACCACATGTAGTTGGTTTATCTGATTAAGTTATATGCAACTTTTAAATTACAGCCCTTTATCCTCCAGTAAAATATTGTACCAGGAGATCAGGTGAGCTGGGAGAAATTGCTAAGTAGCTGATTAAGGCAACAAGGTAAAAATGAATGAGTTAATTAAGCTTTTAATCACTTACTAAGAGAGTATAAGCAAGTTTCAACTGGAGAAAGCACCAATTCCCTTTGTTTCATTTTTTTCCCCAAGAAATGGAACACTGGTCAAATGTCAGGTGGATTAGGGAAGATGTGGGTTTTGTCCTACTGTTGAAGGATCCCCAAACAAGTCTGAGTTTTATGCACTATGAGGTCATGGAGAGTGTGATGGAGAAGGGGCAGGTGTGGAAAAGTACTGGTCATGAGTAGGGAAAAGTGCCTTCAGCTTCCCCCTCCCTGCTCACCCCTTGTAACATGGAAACCTCTGAAAAAGTCCTGTGCCCAAGGCCTGACATAAAAAGGCTTAGAAATAAAGGGACCTGGGCTAGGAATGCAAGTACACAAACGCATGACTGGTCAGAGGGGACAGAGACTTTGGACTACAACTCCCTTCAGAGACCACAATACGCCGGCTGTGCAGCATATCTGATGTGGGAAGTGTGGCTTTCCCCCATGAGGCCTGTCAGGTGAAGCCTTTACAATTGTGTATGGTCCGACCTGAAAAATCACACAGAGGATTTTAACCAGGAGCCAAACTCCTCATGCCATTGTTATAGTCTCATGACATCACCCATGGTGACACCAGAGATTTTCAGTTTTCCTAATGTGTGATGTATTTCGAAAATATGTATATATATTTTTTAATTTCTTTTAATGTTTATTTATTTTTGAGACAGAGAGACAGCATGAGTGGGGGAGGGGCAGAGGGAGAAAGAGACACAGAATCTCAAGCAGGCTCCAGGTTCTGAGCTGTCAGCACAGAGCCCAACGCGGGGCTCGAACTCGTCAACCGTGAGATCATGACCTGAGCCAAAGTCGGACGCTCAACCGACTGAGCCACCCAGGCGCCCCTCAAAAATATATTTTTAAAAAGAATGACAATACTAAGTGTTGATAAGAACATACAGCAACAGAAACCCATACACTGCTGGTAGGAATATAAATATTCACCATTTTTAGAAAACTGACACTTTACTAGGGTTGAACAAAAGCACAGCCTGTAGTAACAAAGCACCTTCTGGTGTGTCACAGAACCATGTGCACTTGTGCATCAAAGATAGGCAATCAACATTTATGGCAGCATTACTCAAAATGGCTCAAAATGTAAAAAAAAAAAAAACTAGATGTTTATTAATAGTGGGATGCATATAGTCTTGCAGTAGAATATTTGATAGTAGGAAAAATTAATGACCTACTATAACACAAAAGATTGTGTTTACAGATGAATCTCAAAATATTGAATCAAAGAAGCAAAACAAAAAACACATTTTATATAAGCCTGTTTGTAAAAAGTTTTGAAAGGTAAAACCATGGTATGAGATGTTTAGCTTGGTAAAAGGGAGGATAGTAACTGAGAGAGGTCACCTAAATGTCTTGTGTGGTGCATTTAGCTGAGTAGCGATCACTATTAGCCATCGAGTCCTAAATTTGTATTTTGCACATTTTTTCTGCATACGTTGTATACACTTGAGTGAAAAACTGCTTTAAAGTACATAATAAATTACATCATGATTTTGATTATTTATTGTTTCCACTGTTACAGAAAAAAAGACTTAACTATCCAGGCAAGAAACAATTCACATGTAATAAAATAGTAAGAGTACTCTGGTGAAAATGATATTGCGTGAGAAGAAACTTAAGTTATATAGAGAAGAACAACATAAGTAGCTAGAGGAGAGGAAATCTGGGATGAGATCAGAAATGGCAATCACAGATTATTATTTTTGTTGGGAATGGGGACATAGTGATTTTGAGTGAAAAGAAAAGATCTTACAATTGACTATTTACACCTCTACAACAATAGCATGAGATTTTATGTCATAGAAGTACCTTATTTTAAAAACCATTTGCTTTTCTAGAATTAACAAAAATCACTGAATAAAAATATCATTTTAAATTATAGTTACATATATTAAAAATATATTTGGTATAATTTAGGCACATACATTATTTTTGGTGCGAGAAATAAAAACTTTTTAAATAACTCAGATGAATATTTGCTAAATATTAAAAAATTAAAACATGTTTTTTCTTGAGATAGATGAATTTAAATGTAATACTATACAGCTGATGTTAATGAAATAGTGCCTTGGGGCGCCTGGGTGGCACAGTCGGTTAAGCGTCCGACTTCAGCCAGGTCACGATCTCGCGGTCCGTGAGTTCGAGCCCCGCGTCGGGCTCTGGGCTGATGGCTCAGAGCCTGGAGCCTGTTTCCGATTCTGTGTCTCCCTCTCTCTCTGCCCCTCCCCCGTTCATGCTCTGTCTCTCTCTGTCCCAAAAATAAATAAACGTTGAAAAAAAAAATTAAAAAAAAAAAAAAAGAAAAAGAAATAGTGCCTTATGCTTAACCTGCTACTGATCAGGTTGATTTAGGTATAATGTGATGGAAAAGAAGGGACCAGAAAGTAAAATCTATGCACTCTTTGTCATGATTTCTTGTGGATACTTCTCACAAATCCTGAAAGTAGAAAGATAAGTTTTACTGAGAAAACTAACAGTATATTCTTTTATTACATAAATGTGTGCTTCACTACAATGTAGGGTGACTGTCAATTGAGAAAGGTACAGAAAGTTGCTCAGTGAAAGAATAACTTAATGGCAGGTGCACTGATGGGTGAAGACTTTTGGAGATAGACATGCTTTGACTCCAAAGGCCTTGTCCTGGTCCCTTACTTGACTCAGCCACTGAAAGTATGTAAAGTGTAATTTCTTGAACAACAGCTACATTTCAACACAGGGATTAACCTCACGAATCATTCAACTAAGGGATCATAAAATAGCAATCAAAGGATGGAAAACCTTCAATTGTTACTGGAATGTCTCATCTCACATCTCCTCATTAGCCATAAGGCCAGTAAGGAGAGCCTATTAAATGGTGCAGTATGGCTCTTTCTTCTCCCATGGATGAACTAGTAGAGAAATCAAGCTGAAGTTTGGAGGTTCATAATGTGTTGGGGAAGAGGTATGGGAATACTTATTTGTCACATATTTGTCATGGAAGAGTTATTCCTTTAAGAACCATTTAGTTTATAATTGCAGCCACATTCAGCTAAACTCCTTCAGAGCAATCACTGATCACTGGAACTAAGTCAGCACTTCTGGAGTACCATTAACTCTTTGGTCATCATGGCTACTTAATGCATGAATATTAAGAGCTTACGAAATAGCACCCTAGTGCTCCAAAAGAACCAAAGTGGAATGCACTGGAAAGAAACAGTGATTTATATATAATTTTCTTCATTTAAAAAATATATTTGTCAATTTGTGAAATAAAAATATTTCTCTGAAGGAAAGAAATGTAATTAAAACTAGCATATTGTCACCATTTTATGACATTTGCTTCGTTCTTACAAATCATTGTAAGCACAACTTACTTATTTTAATAATTTTTATTTCCTTTTTGCTTCCTTAAAATAAAGGCTATGTTATATTTTGAACACAAATGAAAATCAAAAACCACTAAGTATATGGAATCTGCATTGATTAACAGTCTGGAATACATGATAATCAAATTCTTCACATACTTCAACAATCCCACATTTTCATTGGAAGCCTTAACGTATGGGATTACTCTGGGTAAGCAGATATACCAGGCTTCCCAGGGCCAGTACTTTTCATTTTTCTTGGCTCTCCACTGAAGAATTCACTCCTAAGGACCCTGTAGTGACTTCAAACCCACTAAGGACAAGAAGCAAGAGCACCCGTGGATTACCAACTTCTTTTTCATTTCTCAGGTTAGCAACTTTTAGATTTTGAACTGGCGTCTGTGGTTAGCATCTCATCTTCCCAGTAAAAATTTGAGCTGATAATAAACACTATTCTGTTATACTTTAAATTTTTAAGAAGTTTTTTGATGTTTATTATTCTGAGAGAGAGACAGAGAATGAGCAGGGGAGGGGCAGAGAGAGAGGGAGACACAGAATCGGAAACAGGCTCCAGGCTCTGAGCCGTCAGCCCAGAGCCCGACGCGGGGCTCGAACTCACGGACCGCGAGATCATGACCTGAGCTGAAGTCAGAAGCTTAACCGACTGAGCCACCCAGGCACCCCTATTTTGTTATACTTTAAACACTTTCACCTATCCTGTTTCTTAAAAGTACTTTAATTTTGTGTTTTTGTCTTATCAAAACTTAAAATTTTCATTTTCCATCATTTTGTCTTCATTTTGTATTTTTAAAGTTTTCTATCTTGGTTAAGATTAGATAAGTAAGGCACCAGACATTTTATTCCTATTTGTATATTTTCCATATGTCATTTTGAATAAAATTCACTTTTTTCTTTATTCTTTTGTATGTGGCATTCCTTCCCCCCTTTTAAGTCTGTGGCTTATATTTATTTTATATTACTATATTAATTTGTTCTTCTAATCTTTTCTTCTAAACCAATTTCATTTTTGTATCTTATAGCTCTAATTATATATTTACTCATGTTAAAGGTATTTTTTAAATCTTTTGCTTATTGTAAAATGAGCAGAACAAAATATAGGCATTTGAGAATAGTTATAGTAATGGCTTCTACCTAAGGTAGGAAGGAAAATTTTTATTATCCTTTTTTTATTTGACTCTATAGAGGACTTTCATTACCCTATTCACAAGGCAACAAAATCTTTGAGAAAATATAATAAATTAATAGGACAGTATTTCTCCACTGGTATTTTTCAGGGACTTTCAGCTTTACATATTGGGATTTTTGTTTTTTCTATAGTGAATTCATTTAATGTTTTTGTAATCCAAAATTCTTCATTACTATCTTATGCAGTTATACAATAAGCTAAATCATACAGATGATATTTTATAAAAGAATGGAATCAGTAGAAAGATACCAGAGGGAAGCTCTCATTTCAATTTCCTATCTTTAATCTTAATGAAAAGTAAGGCATTACGGAAACATACAGTTAGCAGACCTGCCCTGCAAAAACTATTTTTTTAAGTTCTCCAGAATTGTTATTATTAATCAAAAAGATAACTGTTTGTAGTGACAATGTATTAGATGATTAGAGAGTATGTAGATAAGTAAAATAAATGACTGCAATGTCAAATGAGGCAGGAGGGAGATACTGGGAAAACAGTCATAAAATGTCCACACTACACTTGAAAAAAAATAGGTTATTTAAAGATAAATTATTAAAATAAATATGCTTCAAAGTCTAGGGCTACCTCTAATGATTTTTTTAAAGAGAAGTATAAATAATATGCTAAAAGAGGACATAAAAAGGTCGTTTTATGAATAGTCAAACCAGAGAAGACATAGAGAGAAAGAAGGAATAACAAATGAAATGAAAGCAGATAAAAACACTGTAGAAACCCTTCAAAAAATGATATTGGCAAAACTAGACATCCACATGTAAAAGAATGAAGTGGAACCCTTATCTTCTACCATATATAAAAATTAACTCAAAACGGATCAAAGACCTAAATTTAAGGCATAAAATTTGAAAACTCTTAAAAGAGAACGTAGGGGAAGAGCTTCATGATATTAATTTTGGCAATTTAATTTTCTTGAATGTGACACCAAAGGTACAAGCAACAAAAGAAGAATTAAATTGAACGTTAAAACTTTAAAAAATAATTTGCATAAAGGGCACTATAAACAAAGTAACAGGAGAACACACACAAAATGGAAGAAAATATTTTCAAATCAGTTATCCGCTAAAGGAACGATATCCAGAATACATAGAGAACTCCTAAAATTCAACAAAACACAAACAACCCAATTCAAAAATGGGAAAGTACTTGAATAGACATTCTCCAAAGATATACAAATGACCAACATAGTTCAATGTCACTAATCAAAAATTCAACAAAACACAAAAAGTCTAAAAATGGGCAAAGGACTTGGATAAGACATTCTCCAAAGATATATAAATGACCAACACAGTTCAATGTCACTAATCATAAGGGAAATACAAATCAATACTAAAATCAAAACTATCAAATACCACCTCACTCAGTAGGATAGCTATTCCCAAAAAAATAATAAAATAACTAATATTGGTGAAGATGTATAGAAATTGGAACCCTTGTGCACTGTTGTTGGAAACATAGTGAAGCCACTATGGAAAACAGTACTGGAAGCTCCAGTAATTAAATTAAAATTAAAATTAAAATTAAATTTAAACTTAAACTTAAAATTTAAATTTAAAAAACTTAAAATTAAAAAAAATTTAAAAATTAAAAAAAAAACTTCAAATTAAACTTAAACTTAAAATTAAAAATAGAATTACCACATGATCCAGAGATTCTGCTTCTAGGACATCACCACAGATCATGCAGCCTCTGGAAAAAACCTCTGTATATTTATGATAGAAGAAAATTTAAAAAAGCAAATAAGGTCTTACTACAAACATAACTTTGACATTGCAAACCCTCCAAATAGTTCAGAAATCTGCAAAGTTCCCTGGATAATGTTTGGAGAACCACTGGCCTAAAAATATGCCAGATTGCATATTGGCAATAAATTAGTATGTGTTGGATAACTTAAGTAATTAATATTCTTCTTTATAAATTATATTAAAATACATATGGTTATCAAAAATGTATTCACCAAAGTGTTTAATAATAAACCTTAATCTTAAATGTATTCACTAAAGTGTTTTTATAAATGGTAAGATTTAACATAAAGAATCTAAATATATTTCTGTACATTTCTTCTATATAATACTATCTCCGTTTTCTTTTGTATAAAATGAAGCAGTCATTAGGATACAGATTCATTGTCATTTCTCAAGTTTAAAGTAACAATAGAAGAGCAAAGAAGAAGTAGATATTAACACAAGTCATGTAAATCTTTTAGAAATCCTTTAAATTCTTATTTATAGTAATGAGTAATGTATATACTTGGATTTTGGAAGCATTTGCACAAATCTCATAAACGTGGTAGTATGAACTCATACCGTCAAGTCATATGCTTGGTGATTCAGTGATCTTAACTCCTAGAAGATCCTCATATTCTGATTCACCATTCTTCTGTGACAAAATGATCACAAAGCATCTGTCTACATCATCCGGCTTCACTGCCTTGACTACCATGAAGAGTATATTCCAATCATAAGATTCATGAGGTCCAAGCCTTATCTACCTAATTCATCACTGTTCCTGCACCTAGCACAATTGTAAGACATAGCACCCACAATGAGTTTTTTTAATGAATAAACTTTTAGATTTATTGAATTGCAAAGTAGTGACTTTTCCATAGAATGGGCCAAAATAGGATGTCCTTTCCTTTCATACATCCAGCACTTTTTTTTAATTTAATTTTAATTTTTAAATGTTTATTTTTGAGAGAGAGAAAGAGAGAGAGAGAGAGAAAGAGAGAGAGAGAGAGAAAGCATGAGCAGGAGAAGGGCCGTGAGGGGTGGGGTACAAAGGATCTGAAGTGGGCACTGCACTTACAGCAGAGAGCCCGATGCGGGGCTCTAATTCACAAACCTCAAGATCATGACTTAAGCCAAAGTCCAATGCATAACCCACTGAACCACCCAGGCACCCTCATGACACTTTTGATAGTATGTTTGAGCTTTAGAAGACACTTAATAAAAATAAAACGATATCATAAAATAACTCCATGTAACATTGTTATTCAATGCACTTAAACCATAATGGCCTTTGCCATTGTTACCACAGAAAAGAATACATATGTTTGAGGAAGACAAAATGTTTTAACATGTTACAGGGGAAAAAAATAAATCATTTAGTGTTAGAACTGAAAGTTTGTAATGTAACCAATTATATAAAGACAATTTTTTACCTACCATTTGATTTTAGAAAAGTGATGATAGCCATGATAGTCTCCAAAGTAGGAGGAAGTAACTTAGGTACTGAAAAGTGTAATACCAGAGTTAAAATAAAGAAAGTAGCACCAGCCAGATATGAAAGTAGATCCCAGGATACCGACAATCTTAGGTCATCTTTCTTAGTATCAATAACTATCTCTCTTTCCTTGGGCATGTTATTTGCCAAAATTACAAGTAATTTTGTAACCAATGACATTTTTGGCAGAGAAAGAAGAAATAATTGTTTCTCCTCCACACCAATAATTGGATTTTATTTAATGAGAGTGCACGGCCCCTGAAATACCAGTTAAGTACACATCAGACAGGGATTTAACTAAGAGTGAGGTTTTAATTCTTTATTAAATGACAAAACTGGGGCGCCTGGGTGGCTCAGTCAGCTGACCTTCCAGCTCATGGTTCATGGGATCCAGCCCCATGTTGGGCTCTACACTGAAGCACAGAGCCTGCTTGTATTTTCTTTCTCTCTCTCTCTCATCCTCCCTAGTGCATGTGTGCTCTCTCTCAAAATAAATAAACTTAAAAAAAATGACAAAACTCCTTTTGAAGACTCAAACTTTGCTTGTACAAGTTTGATTTCACTTAAAAATTCCAATATAGCATGAATTATCAAGAAAATATATAGAGAACTACGTTATGCATCATCCATATGACCAAACTCCTGACTGAAACATTTCAGACCCTAGGTATCAGTTAAACTATTTCTTTGAAATAATAAGTTGAAGTAAAATCACTGATAATTTCACGTAACTGTTTTCTCAGAGCTGAATATAAAGCATGTGAAATTACTACACTGTAGTCATTTGTCCTTTGCACAGAAACAAAGCATTTATATTAAAAATGATATATTTAGATGTATATATGGATTTTTTAAAGTAAAAACTAACCTAGAAACAAAGGAAATATGTATGCAGGAGGTAATAATAAATTTTGCTAAAGAGAAGGACCACAACACCACAATAACCACAGAGAAAACCCCACACAAGCACATCTGACCTAATATTTTGAATAATATTCCACTCAGATTATAAAGATCTTAAAAATATAGAAATTTCTGAAGCTCATGATATATACAGAGTAATGCATGAATATTTTCCAAGGTAGGATGTAAAGGAAGATGGTCAAGGGCCTCTCCTTGTCACCCAGGATAATCAGCAGTCAGGACTGACATGAAATAATAGTTAATTTCCTTTTCTTAGAATAGTCTTCCAGGTCCAAAAAGTCTATGGAATTCTGTTTCCTTCTTGATTAAAAAAAATTATTTTTAATGTTTATTCATTGTTGAGAGACAGATCGTGAGGGGGGAGGGGCAGAGAGAGGGAGACACAGACTCTGAAGCAGGCTCCAGGCTCTGAGCTGTCAGCACAGAGCCTGACGTGGGGCTCTGACTCATGAAGCTGAGAGATCATGACCTGAGCCCAAGTCCAACACTTAACTGACTGAGCCACCCAGGTTCCCCATCTGTTTCCTTCTTCAAATTCAATGGAAATGTCGAGTAATTTGTCTCTAATATAGGACATTGGGAAACCACACAGTTCTAAACAATAAGATCAAAGTTACATTTGAATTGGCATTTCACACACAATAGAAAGGAAAAATATATCCAAAATCTATCATGATTACTTTCTATTTTAAGAAATGCTTATTAACATATGGGAAAAATGATTGCTATTATTAGCAATTGGCTAACAAAGAGTTGTAAGAGAAGTGTCAAATTTGTGCCACATCCTACCCAACATTTAGAATTGTAAATCCATTTTTTAGTCATTCTAGTGGATGTATAATGGTGCATAATCATAGATTAAATTTGTGTTTCCCTGAATAATATTATGAACATCTTTTCATGTGTATACTAGAATTTAAATAGCTCAGTGAAGTATGTATTAAAATATTTTGTCTATTAATGTGATGTCTGGATTATTATTGAGTTGTAAAAGTTTTATATTCTAGACACAAGTCCTTTGTCAAATATTTATGTCAGATATGGGTGTTTTCCCTTATCTTTTTCTTACTAGTAAATATTAAAACCAAATTTTAATTTTTATAAATTCTAAGCTATACAATTTTTGGGATTAATCTTTTTGTGCCCTAGTCCAAGGTCACAAATAATTTCTCCATTTTATAATCTGATTTAATTAATTTTATTTATAATTTTATATTTTCTTTTAATAATTTGATGCTATAAATTTTTGTCAAAACAGCCACACTATCAACATTAATACACTGTATATTCATTTTCATTTAGTTTAAAATATTTTCTTTCTTTTTTTAAACTTTTTTTTAATGTTTATTTATTTTTGACAGAGAAAGACAGAGCATGAGCAGGGGATGGGCAGAGAGAGAGGGAGAGACAGAATCCAAAGCAGGCTCCAGGCTCTGAGCTGTCAGCACAGAGCCCAACACAGGGCTTGAACTCACAGCCCGCGAGATCATGACCTGAGCCGAAGCCAGATGCTCAACCTACTGAGCCACCCAGGTGCCCCAATTTTCTGACTTTCTTACCTACTTTTATATTTTCTTAGAAATTATGTGTTTTATTATTTTCTTACATTTTGTTTGTAAGAGAAAAATGTTTTTATATTTTACTATTTTTCAATTTATTGAGAGTTTATATATGATATACCAAATGGTATATCTTATTAAATATTTCATTGGCACTCGAAAATAATTATTATTCTGTTGATATTGGGAAGTGTGCCCTGTATTGATTACTAGGTGATGTTTTTGATAATGTTATTCAAATACTTTATCCTTACTGAGAATTTAAATCTGCAACTATAATTTTGGATTTATTCATGTCTCTCTTCAATTAAACCAGATTTTACTTCATGTAAAACAATTTATCTTTACCAGATCTCATATTTTTAAGTATAAAGATTCATGGCTTTTATCAATTTATTTCTGGGTCTTCTATTAAATAAAAATTGAGTTTTTCACATTTTCAAAAGAATTATCCTTTCATATTCAATTCCCCTGATCACTTTATTATTATTTGCCATTCTTGGATAATTTCTTCAAATATTTCAATTCATAATTCAGTTTTTTGCTTCAATCTCATTTTAACATATAAAAACTTAACTTCCATGATTATTTTTCTCTTTAAAAATTTTATTTCCAAAGCTGCTCATGATTTTCAACCAATGTGTTCGTTTTAGAGATTTAATCTGTATTTGAACATCTTGTTAATTTTTTTTAATTAATATATAGTCATGTATTTCCAATGTTTTTAATGTTTGCTAAGTTTCACTCAGAAATTATTTGTGGATTGTGTTGTGTTTTTTATTTTGATATCACCTCAATGTTGTGAACCTGTGGCTTTACCCACTGAAGCATTAATTAAAGGATTTGTTTTACATTTATTTGCCCATAGCAATTCAAAGCAATTACCACCTGAGACCAATTTTATAGTAATTCGACAAGGTGATTTCCATTTCACACTAAATTAACAGGACATTACAATTACAGTGACATTTTGTATTTTATATCTTGTGTTGTTTTTGTTTTTTTTAATACCCACAACTATAGTTTTTCCATCCAAAACTATTTAAGTTTCATCCTCTCTCTTAGGCCACATCTGCATTTATCAGTCTAGTTTACCTTGGAATTGTATTTTAAAAGTGTTCTGGATTTACTGAGATTTATTACTGTTCACTTCCCATCTTGTTCTGGTCTGAGGTCTCTATCTGCTTTGGGATAAAACCCAAGCTGTGGGCAGTTACTATGCCAATAGTCCCAGGCGCTGCCATGAGGAAAGAGTCTAGAGTTCTTCCTTCCAACTCCTTTTTCGCTTAGGGAAACTGGAGATTCCCTTTTCTTCTCTTATCTGTTCAACCGTGCTTTTAAAACAATTGTGCCCCAGTTTATTAAAACATTTTTCTTTGTTGTAAGAGTGTTTCATATTAATAAAAGTAAATATTCAAGAAGCCTTTCATTATAAAATTTTCTTCCCATAGATATACCTTTTGGGGAGGTTCTGAAATTCTGAATAGAATTTCAGTTAGTAGAGCGGAAGTTAAGTGCATCTTGTTTAAATTTTTTTTTTTTTGAATGCTTATTTATTTTTGAGAGAGAGAGGCAGAGTGCGAGCGGGGAAGGGACAGAGAGAGAGAGAGGGAGACACAGAATCTGAAGCAGGCTCCAGGCTCTGAGCTGTCAGCACAGAACCTGACGTGGGGCTCAAACCCACGAACCGCGAGATCATGACCTGAGCCATAGCTGGATGCCCGACTGAGCCACCCAGGTGCTCCAAGTGCATCTTAAGTTTAGAAAATGACTTTAAAACATGGTTGTCAGGAAGTACAGTATATTCAGTATACAGACATACTTGCTAGAAAAGTGATTACTTGAAGAGATTTTGACGGTGGAAATAAGGTGGAAAAAATGTATTTTTCATGCTGTTTTGTTGTTGTGATTAATATTGGTTTTTACAATAGGGGGATGTTACTGTTCAGTTTGTAATTAAACCAAACCTAAAAACCAGGCAACAAATCACTTTATAGCAGTGTGCATGATGACTGTGTAGCAGGATTCTCACACAGAGAGACGGGACACCTAGACTTTTCCGTCCAGGAAGCAACTTTATTTGTCCCACCAGCGCGGATTCAGTGGGTTCGTACCTGAAAAACTGAGTCCTGAGCATGGGGTGTAGCCTTTTCTGTAATTTCTACTTCTTTGCCTCCCATATATGGTGACATATAGCCTGACTAGACACGGTCCAAGTTATGGAGTCGTGTCAGGGCTATGCATATGTGTATAGGAGTTGATTGGGCCACGTTGCCTTCTGTTCTGAGGAGGCCTCCACCACATTCCTTTAGGGATGGGCTATACCACATTCCCCCCTTTGATGCTTGGACCCCCTATTTTGGGTCAAAGAGCTTCATCTTGGTTTAGAGGTTTATATTTCCATAACATGCATGGCCGTTTTCCTTTCGACCGTTGCCTCAATGAGGCTGGAGACAGACTGTATAACCAGGGGAGATAGGCAAGCTCCCCAAATCAAGAGAATAACACCTATGAGGGTTTTGAATCCCTCGAGAGTTGTAAACCATCCTCCTAGTAACTTCTCAGGCTCCCCACCTTTCCAGGTCTGAACTGGGCAATGAGCAACCTTTCTCATTCAATCTGTGATCTCCTCTATCACTTCTCCTTCACCATCTATCTGTAGGCAGAAGTTGCTTAGGTTAAACTTTCCACAAACTCCTCCCTCAAAAGTAAGCAAGTAATGTAAGGCCAAGCGCTTTTTGATAGATAGCTTTGCACATTTTGGTTTGTGGCTTGGCTAGATAGCTTTGCACATTTTGGTTTGGAACTCTGGCAGTTTCATTGGTTATAATTTCTGCAACTGCTTGCAGTATGATTATGTGATTTAGCACGTAAATGGGAGTGTGGTAGCCCCAGGACCTATCCTCTGCCCAGGTGACAGGGCCATAATATTGGATTATACACTTGAGAGGCGATTCATCATTTTTCCAATTGCCAATCTGTAGGGCACATCATTTCCTTCAAGTCTCCCTGTCCCCCTACACCTGGACTCCCAAATGTTCCTCTCTGGCAAGTGGGAGCAGGAAGAAAGATGGATGAACAGTTCCCAGCACGCACATAACCCAAACCAGCCTGAGGGAAGTACTGTATAGGCTGTCCTCCCACAAATCCAGTATAGTCCACCTGAGGCCCGCCATTTGATGGCTGCATCGACATTTTCCCAGGCCTCTTGGAGATGAGAGAAGTAAGACAAGGGTGGGGATCTGGCTCAAGGTGCTCTGGGACACCCACCATTGGGTTTTCCACGCAGTTGAGTTATAAAACCTTTGGCCTAGGCATGTTGAGCTTCCAAGAGAGATGGTTAACCTCTTTCCCCACCGGGAAAGGCAGGTTTTTGTTTTTTTCTTTTTCCCAATAATTGAGGTTTTGAGGAGCCAAACTCTGGTAGTAGGACTGGAGTATTCTGTTCCATTATAAGGTTCAGGGGGATCTAATTCTCTAGCCTCCCATGACCATTGATCTCCCACATTGACTCCCCCACACACATAACAAGAAGAAAGTTTTAGACTCTGGGCTATAGTCTCTGTTAGGGCTAGAAACGATTTTTCTTTGTGATGGAGACAGGAGGAGGACTCTTCTCCATTTCTTCATAAAAGGAATGAAAGACCTGGTGGGTCATGGCCTTGTGTGACAGTAACTCTCTTAAAATACAACACAGTTCCTGGGTCTGTGCCCTGCCCATAGATAGGTATACCAACCTGGAGGTCCATTTTCCATTTTGAGTCTCCTGGGTCAAGGACGGTAACATCAACGAGGTTACAGGTTCCCGACTGGCAATCTGACTCAGCCACGCCCTTTTGGAGGAGTGCTGTTTTGTCTTTAGTCTTCCAGGTGGCCTATGTGACACAGCTCCAATAAGGACAGAAGAATTCAGGTGCCTGGGGCCAGGAACCACACATACCAGACCCCTCACACATGTATTTATCATTGAGTCGGTACTCTTGTTCCCATGCCAGACCTTCACGTGACAAACCATATGGTAATATGTCACCTATGGCTGTACATACATCAAAGAATATAGACACTGGCCAGTTTGGATTAGTAATTTGAGTTTGGTCAATGCGTTGGCCCACACCAGCAGTGCCTGTCTTGGGGTGACTCCAGACCTCTAACCATTCCTTAGGTGGGGGGTACTGTGGGTCAAAACAAGTGTATTGACTCTCCCGTTGGCAGACAGAATAGGTGGTCTTATTGTGTATGCAGGTCCCCAGGATCTTGCCCTGGCAATGAGAAGTGGGTATGTATAGTAAGGTCCAAGCGACTCCCTGGCCTGACCTGGTTATGAGAATACATAGGTCACCTGATTAGGAATCTAGGTCTACAGAAGGGATGCAGATTAGAAGCAACCAACACCAGGGGCGCCTGGGTGGCGCAGTCGGTTAAGTGTCCGACTTCAGCCAGGTCACGATCTCGCGGTCCGTGAGTTCGAGCCCCGCGTCAGGCTCTGGGCTGATGGCTCGGAGCCTGGAGACTGTTTCCGATTCTGTGTCTCCCTCTCTCTCTGCCCCTCCCCCGTTCATGCTCTGTCTCTCTCTGTCCCAAAAATAAATAAACGTTGAAAAAAAAAAAAAAAAAAAAGCAACCAACACCAATGAAGCATCCTATCCACAAAAGGAAGGTGAGTGCTAACAGAAACCTCACACCAAACTCTCAGTCTGCCAGGGCGGCCTCTGCCAATCCTATGGCGAAAAGTAGATCAAGAATCACAGTAACAGCAAGAAACAAGGGGTGACAGTGTTATCACAGTAAGGAAACAGATATGGAAAATAAGGACAGTCTATTTGTTCCACTGAACCATCGATTCCTCAAGCTTCTGCTGTGCCTAGATTAGTTAGCTTCTGGAGTGACTAAAGCAAGGCTGCAGTCTCCCAGAACCTCTGGAGTTGTATATTGCTTCATCCATATGGTCAGCTTGCACCGCGCTGATGGATCAGGAATGCACTCCCAGTTTCCAGATGCCGATTTCATTCTACTGTGGTAAATCCAGGGACCCCCTTTGGCTACCTTTACTGCAGTAGGAGTGGACAAATGACAGTGAATGGGCCCCTCCAGAAGGGTCTTAGGGGTTGGACATTCCATTCCTTCACCCATACAGCATCTCCTGCTTTAAAGGGGTGAGCGTCTGTGATCAGACTCACAAGTAATCACTCCCTAACCCAGGTATAAGGTGGTTAGGGTAGAGTCAAGGGCCCACATCTGTTGCCTTTGAGTTAGATTGGATATCTCATTTAGATTCCCTCTTATGCCCTTGATAATGGGGGGAGGGCATAAGAAGATTGCATAAGAGGAGAACCCCATCTGCTTCTTCAGCCTCCCACTTGCAGCTGCAGTCTGCCTACCTGAAGGTCCCTTATCTCTCTCTGCCTAATGTTAACCCTTTCCCTATTCATTTCTCCCGCTGGAACAGGGCCCCTAACTGCCATAAGGGAACAGGGACAATGACCTTTCTGGCTTCTTCAAGCTGATAAGGGATGGTGTGGGAGTACAGCAGTTAGGGTCTACCCAAAGGTCGGTCTAGTGGCCCACGGTATGGTTCTACAGGAAGGCTGGCAGGCATGAGGCCTCACAAACACTGGCAGAAACAAAGAGAAAAACACAAACTAAAAATTATACTGACCAAGATGGCAGCTTAAGATAATGTCCCCAGTTCCCAAACCAGTCAAACAATACAGGAGAGACCCTGACTTTGTCCAATTATGCCTGAATGTCATCTATCAGTTCTAAGACTCTGTGAGAATTATCGGTTATGTTGAAATAACGCATGTCGGAATCTCTCATAACCTAGGTGATGAGGAGCAGTGAGTAATCAATGGTGGCTCTATTCTTCAAAAGCCCAGTCCTAACTTGAATTTTTTATTTAAAGCATCTAATGCTTGTGAGGTGTTATTTAGAGTTTTGCGGAGTATAAGCAGGTAGTTTGCTTTATTTCAAGTGCAAAAATTTTTTAAGAGCTGGGAGTCCTAACAGAGAAAGAGTCAAGGCAGCCATTTACCATTATTAATTTGCAAATTTTTAGGTAAGCTGAACCTGGGTATTATTTTATAAAGCAGAGCTTTTATTATTTCTTATACCTTTTCTATTTTTTCCCCCTTAGAGGCATTTTTTGTGCCTCTTCCCAATGAGTAAAAGTATCAACCCATACCGAGAGATGTTGTAATTCCTTTGACCCTGGCATATGAGTGAAACCTAACTGTCAGTCTCCCCTGGATAACCTCCAGTTCCTTGATTGCCTGGGAGAGCAAGTTAGTTTGTGGTTGAGAGGATTGTTCCTGAGACATATTTCACAGGCTGATACTACTTGCTGAACTGCTCTTGACAAATTTTTCCAATAAACATCTTTTGGGCCATTTGGTAAGTTTTACCCTCCCTAAATGAAAGGCCTGATGCAGTACTTTAATGATCTTTCAGCTCTGTGAGCTAGGTAGTAGTAATTGCATCCTGCTCTGTTTGTAACCATCCCAAGGGCCGGAGACATTGTCCACGAGTCAGACCCCAGTTTATTTCCTTGGGAGAATAGGTGGGATTGAGTCTTCTTTGATAATTGATATGGCAGGAAAGCTATTTTCCTGAACCCTGTTATCTACAGTTTACAATATCCAGTAATTCCCCAAAACTCACACAATTGTTTATGTGTCCTAGAGTTAGTAGCACTATAGTCGCTAATTCAGTTATAATGTCCCTTCCTAGCAAGGGAGTAAGGCACTCTGGTGTTATCAGGAAAGAATGAGAAAAAATTAGTTTTCCCATATGCATCCCAGGGGCTGAGAGAAAAATTTAGTTATAAGTTTTCCAGAGATGCCTCTAATGGTTATGCTGCATTTGGGTAGTTGGCCTGGAGTAGAAAGGAGGACAGAAAAGGTGGCTCCCGGTATCAATAAGGAAATGAACCGGCTTTCTAGTTATCTGAGTTTTCCAGAGTTACCTGAGGCTCCAATAGACAGTTCGTTCCAGGGAGCCACCCCAAAGAGCCCCAGGCCCCATCAGTCCCTTTCCAGAACACTGGTTATCTAAGCCCTAGCAGATAGAGGTCCCCAAGGGCATTCACGCTTCCAGTGACTGTCTCCACACAAGGGCATGGCTTGTGGGGCCTTGACTTCTGTTGTCGCTTCTGAAGGTAGTCTTATTTCCAGTGCCCTCACTGGCCACATAAGTGGCATTCGGTGCCAGGACCTCCAGAAGTCTGGTCTGACATAATGTGTAAGACCACGACTAAGGCCTCAGATATTTCTTAAGCCTCCTTTCCTTATGTATGTATGTATGTATGTATGTATGTATGTATGTATGTGTATGTATTTGTGTATGTGTATGTATGTATGTATGTGCGTGTATGAATGTACATATGTGTTTATTTTGACCTCAGTTGTATATACCCGAATGGCAGTTCATAAGAGCTCCTCCAGGGTCCCTTCCAGGCCAACACCCAAATTTTTTGCATTTCCTCTGAATATCTAAGGCTGATTAAGTGACAAATTTGTCCTTTAAAATCATCTCAGCCTTAGAGGTGTCTGGGGAGATAGCCATATATTTAAGGAGAGCCTCCCTCAACCTCTCCAGAAAGGCCATAGGACTCATTCTGTGTTTATAAAATAGTGGCTAACTTAGTATAATTTAAGAACTTAACCTTAGACCTCCTTAATTTCTTTACAGCCCAAGCTTGGAAGTGGTCGCAATACCATTTCTTAAGGGGATGGTCACAGTCCCAATTAGGATCTTGGGATGGAATTACCTGGGCACTAATAGAAAAACGTAAGTTCCCTATAGGGCCTCCAGCCCCATCATAATTAAGGAGTTTTTTGTTTGTTCGTTTGTTTGTTTTTCAGAGTTTATGGATCAAAATCATCCCAGCTTTTCAGAATGCATCCCAAAGGAGTACTGGCCTTGGTTGGGGAATTGCCCTTCTATAGGAAAAAGGAGGAAGAGGTGTCCCTTATCTTAATTTTCCATAGTTGGCCAGGAGAAGCCATATCTCCTGGCCCCTTGTTTTGGCTGACTATTTGAGTGGCAGACAAAACCTTTGTCAGTCTTGTGAGGTGCTGGGAGCAGTCGCTCTTATCCAGGCTTGACCTTACCTCCGAGAGTTGACCTTGTCTTCCCTGATTTCTCCTATACCTCTGTTTTCCACCTGTGGTACTTCGGGGTACTGACTGTAGCCAAACAAGACTTCCCTGATTGTAGAAGCATGCACTAATTGTATTTTGTTCCAACAGTAATACTCTTTACAAATATATTTTAAAAGGCTGGGGAAAACATTGTTTGTAAGGATAAAATTGACTGTCAAGGGGGATAAAAGGGCCAAAGTCAAGATCTGTTCCCTTGCCTTTTTTAGCAGTGCCCACATAAATATGTTCCAGCCATGTGAATATCCATTTTAGAGTATCTAGGTTGTTACAAATTGGCATACACTGGGCTAAGTGTAGCAAAATGGCACCACCTGTATAACACCAGAAAAATCCAATTTGGCCTTTAAGATATAAAATTATGCTAAAATTTTTACATGTGTCTTTATTTCAAACTTGAACCCCAAATTTTCAATTATACTAGTAAAACAAATGATGCATTAAAATTTTAAAAATTTTTTTTTACATTTTTAAAATTTCTTTTTGAGAGAGAGAGAGAGAGAGAGAGAGAGAGAGAGAGAGAGAGAGAGAATGCACACAAGTGGGGGAGGGGCAGAGAGAGAGAGAGATTGGGAGACACAGAATCTGAAGCAGGCTCCAGGCTCCCAGCTGTCAGCACAGAGCCCAACAGGGGGCTCAAACTCACAAACTGTGAGATCATGACCTGAGCCGAAGTTGGATGCTTAACTGACTGAGCCACCCAGGGGCCCTAAAATTTTTTTTTTAAATGTTTATTTTTGAGAGAGAACATGAGCATGGAGGGGCAGAGAGAGAGGGAGACAGAATCCGAAGCAGGCTCCAGACTCTGAGCTGTCAGCACAGAGCCTGACATGGGGCTTGAACCCACAAACTGTGAGATCATAAACTGAGTCAAAGTTGGACGCTTAATTGAGTGAGCTGCCCAGGTGCCCCTACAAATGATGCATTTTTAACAGTAAACATGCACTTAGTTCAGGCAATAAATGCAAAATCACAAATTGTTCCACTGTCTTATTTATAATAAATTACACTGTTGTCCCATTGAAATCTGGGGAGCCTAACTGCAATTTGAGAATCAAAGGATAACTTCACATACAAATATGCTTCTAATAATATAAGCAGATCCTCTGATTGTGAGACAACTGGAGCAAATTTTCCCTAGATAATCTGAAGCTCAAATTTCTACCACCGTGATCAAATAGTAACATAATTTTATCTTAAAATCAAGAATAAAAACAGCCTAATACTGTAAATATTTTCCTTACAGCTTATTAATAGCTCAAACTTAGTTCATTGGTATGAGTAATTAGGAAATTCAATCGGTTAAAATTAGTTAAAAGTAATTAATCTTCACACACCAGGAGAAATCAAGAGTCAGAATCAGCTTTCCAAGCTGCGGTCAGAAACATTTTGATTTTAATTAGGTGACAAGTAGAAACGAAAAAAAATTTCATCAAACTGAAGAGTATAAAAGATTAGGAAGAAATTTTCAAACCAAAACTGTAAGAAACAACTCAATCACTATTCTAAGGTCAGATCCAATTATTTGTGGAGCAAGAAATCATAGTGGTTGGAGGATGATGGGACTGATTTAGACACAACTTTCACAAACAAAAACAGACCAAAAAAATGCATGAAAATCCTATGTATTTTAAAGTAATTTGATATTTCTTTTACTCAAAAAGTTCTATATCAATCCACTTCATAGTTTATTAGCAAAACTTCTTTCTGATGTCTAGAAATCTGTTACAAGGACCCACAGCTGAGGATGACTATACCACTCATTTTTCACTCTAGTCTTCAGCTAGTATACAGAACTCAGACATCTTGGAATTGATATAGAACAGTTTTACACCTTCAAAATTTCAAGAGTTCCTATGAATATGAATTTAAAAAAATGTTTTAAGTAACTTGAAGTTCCTTTATCTCAATTCACCATTCAAATAAATAATGAACATGAAAATAAACTTTAGCCAATAGAGATTTAAACAAAACTAGAAATTATGGAAGTTCAAGATGGTGACCCAGGAGGATCCCAAACTCAGCTCCTCCCACAGATACAGTCTACAGCTATATATGGAATCATCTCTTCTTAAAAAAATTAAAAACAAAAAAACAAAAAAACTAAAGGCTGACTGAATGGCAACTACACATTAAGCAAGTGAGAGAAAACCACACAAAAACAAGTAGGAGAGACTGGGACACTATCTTGTCACAAATCTCACCCCAGCTGCAGCAACCCACAAGTGAGAGGAAACTCAAAACCCAGAGCTTTGTCTGAAGAAGGAAGGATTTAAAGCCACCATAAGGAATGCCTACTTTTAGGACATACAATAGAGAAACAGGCCTCCTTTGACAAACAGTTGGAATACAGAGACCCACAGGTTGTAGCCATCTTGAGAAACCACTCTTAAAAGGGCTGGCACTCTTGATCTCACCCACCCTGGGGACCCAGCACTGAGGCAGCTCAGGGCACTCAGACTTAAATGAGGGAGGCTAACACACTTACAGTAAAGTGTTGGCTTGAGAGGCATGCACCTAAAACCTATCATTCAGGCATTTAACACCCAGATTTCTGTGGCTGCCCTCTAGGATATGCCTCTGGCTCTAGAGAACAGGGGAGGTTCCATTCTCAGTCTGATGGGACTATAATGTTACTCAAAAGTTGGTGTTCCAGTTTTTGTGACTCCTGTTGGATTAGCATTACATCATCTGGCCCTTGTAGCCAGTGGAGCTTAAGCTTGTGTCTCCCAGAACTTTAACAAATAGAGGGAAAGTTCTTAAACAGCTACCACCCCCGGGATACAAGCAAGAGACTACAGACCCACGAAACAAACTCCCAAAAGAAACTCCCGCATTGTGTGAAAGAGCCCTATTAACGAATCATCATGACTGTGGCCTGAAGGGCAGCCTTCTCCACAAACCAACATCTGGGACCTGACTATAATCCTTTGCAGAAAACTGGGAAGGCAAGTATCTTTGTGCTTTGTGCCATGTCCCCTATGTCAGTGTGCCAGTGTCTCCTGGAAGGGAGCTCTAAACATGATTGGTGACCTGAGTTGTTGTTGTTGTTGTTGCTGTTTTATGTCCCTAGCTACAGTTTTTGTGGCTGCTGCCCAGGAGACACGCCTCAATCATCCACCTTTGGATGGACTGCGGGTGGGGGGATGCACTTACATTATTTCCTTCCTGCTTGTTTTTACCACTTTATTAATGATGATCCTGAGCCACAGAGAGGCTACAAAACAGATTCAAAATTACCTGCCTAGTAAATGACATAACTAAGGTTCAAACCCAGATGGCTTGGCTCCAAACTATGCCCACTTCCCCATAGACCAGGCTACCAATCCTGCCAATGGCAACATGGAGACATGAGAAAATAATATAAAAGCCTCATTTGATAATAAACCCTAAGCTTTACCAACAACTACAGGCAATCAATGTCATGTACTCATCCATTCCTTTGTACCATTACAAGTAGACTGTATTTTATATGATTTAGTGTTTTATTCATCCCCATATAATTTAAGCACAGTACTTGTCACACAGTTGATACTCAAATAATATCTGTTGAACGGGCTGCCCCCAATATTGGCGTACATGATGAAGGCAATATATGTACTGATGATCCTAAGCACAGGTTCGCGATCTGGGATACTGATGCTTAATTCCATTTCTATAAGTTACTAGCTGTGTGAAGTTAGGCAAGTTACTCTTGATGCCTCAAGTTATCACCTATATAATGGGGACAAAAAACAAAAACAAAAACAAAAAACAAAAACAAAACAAAAAAAAAACCTTAAAAAGTCAAATGCAACCATTCTTTGTTTTTCAAACTTGTGTCTGGTTTTTGTGTTATCAGTTTCTGCTAGAGTTTAAGATGTTCAGTTCATCTTAACATGGTGTTAACATTTTCCTACTGGTTCTGGACTTCTGCTGTGTATTTGCTTTTATTCTTTACTTATATGTATTTATGCTGCTATTCATTTAGTGGCAAGCAGTCTGTGAGCTACAGACACAAATAGGAGAAGGAATTGATCCTGTTTTCAGAAAATTATATACTTTTTAAAGTACTCAGATAACCTTAATTACCAACTCTAGAAAATGGTCTTACACTGAGTCATACATAATTCAGGGTTTCCAATATTCAATATGGACACATAAGAGGAACTGATTTTATATAATTTTTGAAAATGTTTAACTTCATGACATCTAAGTTTATGTTTTGTTTTAATGATGATTCTCCCATGGCAAAGGCACTTATTACTTTAAAGTTTATTTTTATCGATTTATATTTTTAATGTATTTTAAAATAATATTTCTTTAGATCAGAAATCTCACATGTTTATGAACATGCTGAACTGGCAGTTTAGTACCAATAATATTCCCCTAATACGCAAGTATGACAATTGTTTTCTGTTTATAAACATGGTCTTAAAATTTTAAATCAAGTGTAGATATAGAATAGGTCAGAAAATATTTTTTCTGTTCAACAAGAGATAATCTATACCTTTCCATAAATCAGTTCATAAGACATTTATATTTGAGACAACTAAGCAAAATAAGACATTATCCAATGACAATATTTGCCACGTTTAATATGAAACACAAAGACCTATGATAAAAAGCAGAGAAAGCAATAACCATTCTTAGTCATTGCCAGTATTTTAACAACAAAAGCAAAAGAGAACAAATGAGAGAAAATAAAAACCAGATATATTTTTTGTCTGTATAATGTGTGCATCACATAGGTGCTGAATGAGTAATATATCCATTATTTCTAGAGGCAGACCATTGTTATATCTCCGGAATGGAAAAACAAAAAGTAACACAACAGATTATGTTAGAATAATTTACTGAGATTGCTGATCTGTTGGTTCTAAAACATATAGCTTAGAAGTAGCAGATATTAACTGTTCCTGTCTATCCTACAAGGATGATCCTGAAAAAGAATAACATACTAACATGTCAAAGTTAGATAATGCCATTTACTTTAAAATCTTTAATACTGAAATATTGTGTCTTAAAAAATATAAAATATATTTAAATAAGAAAGCAAACCAAACAGCTAACACCAAAAGAGATTTTAGAAAATATCTGCATTGGGTGTGGTAGCATGAGTGAGAGCAAGGAACATCAGCATGTCCTAAATTTCTTGCCCTGATAGAAGGAAATTGTTGGCATCTTATTTTGTTGTTTCAAAATTATATTAAAAATTTTAATGTAGATAGAACATAACTCTCCACACCTTCAGTGTAGACTACTTCCCAGGTGACTTTCTTCCAAAAGGGGTAAAAGAGTGTAACTTTTTAGGAGAAATCTGATAAACACCACCTCAGCCAGGAGATCAAGGTCAATATCAAGCTATAAATCACCTCAAGAGTATGCACCCTGTATATTAAATGATGGAAAATGGCACATCACCCCTGCTTCCTCCCAAAAACCCATAACCCCAATCTATGAGAAAACACACAAATGCCCACAGAAGGACATCTCATAAATGCCTGACAAGTGTTCCTCAAAACAGCCAACTTCATCAAATACAAAGAAAGTCTAAGAAATGGTCACAGTGAGGAAGAGCCTAAGTAGGCTAAATGTAATACGATACCCTGAACAAAATCCTGAAACAGAAAAAAGGAAATTAGGTAAAAACTAAGATCTGAATGTTTAAATAATAATGCATTAACAATAGTGGTTTACTAATTGTGACAACGTAGCATATTCATATAAGATTAATATTAGGGGAAACTAGATATGGAATATATGGGGCAACTACTATTTTTGTACTTTTTTCTGTAAATATAAAGCTATTCTGAAAGAAAAAACTTATCGTAAGCAAAACAGAAAAGAAAATGTAGAAAAACGAGTAGACATTAAAATACAAATTAACTTAAACAATTATAAATGTTTCATTCATCTAACAAACATGAATAAATTGCATTTTTCATTTAAAGATTGTCAAATTGGCTTCAAATAATCCAGTAATATTCAGTTTTAAGACACATAAACATAGGTCTAAAAATAAAAGTAAGAAAAAAACACTGTATTTTACCGATTCTAACCAAAAGAAATCTAGGATGTCTAAATTTGTGGTAAAGGATTTTATTTCAGCAAACATCTTTAGTAAGGAATGTTGTAACAAAGTGATAACAGATTTATTTCACCAAAAGGAATTAGCAGTTGTGAACATGTATGCATTAAGAGTTTGTACAGAAAAATTTAATGATCAACAATAAGAAAATGACAAACCAGTATCAGTATATTTTAACACAGATCTTATAAATGTAAAAAATAGCATCTGGGGGCACCTGGGTGGTTAAGCTGCTGACTCTTGATTTTGGCTCAGGTCATGATCTCACTATCTTAAGATCAAGGCCTGATGGGCTTCACACTGGGCATGGAAACTGCCTGAGGTTCTCTCCTCCTCTCCCTCTGCCCCTCTACCCCTTAGAAAAAAAAAAAAAAAAAAAGGTTGGGGGGTGCCTGGGTGGCACAGTGGGTTGGATGTCCAACTTCAGCTCAAGTCATGATCTCACAGTCTGTGAGTTCAAGCCCCATGTCGGGCTCTGTGCTGACAGCTTGGAGCCTGAAGCCTGCTTCAGATTCTGTGTCTCCCTTTCTCTCTGCCCCTCCCCTGCTCATGCTCTGTCTCTCTCTGTCTCAAAAATAAATAAAAACATTTTTAAAAATGTAAAAAAATATAAAAAAATAGTGTCTGAAAAAAATTAAAGGTAGAGAATATTTGAATATCAAAAACAACAAAAAAACTAATAAATGGACACAGGGGATTTTTTTTTTTTTACATTAGACACTTAGAGATTATAAGTTCTCTTTAATCATAAATGGAAATTAACAGTGGCAATCATCTTGTATATGTAAGTATATACCACATTGTATACCTTAAACAAAATTAGCTTAAAAATATAATATTTACTGGGGCGCCTGGGTGGCCCAGTCAGTTAAGCATCTGACTTCGGCTCAGGTCATGATCTCACCGCCTGTGGGTTTGAGCCCCAGGTCCAGCTCTGTGCTGACAGCTCACAGCCTGGAACCTGCTTCAGATTCTGTGTCTCCCTCTCTCTCTGCCCCTTCCCTGCTTGTGCTCTGTCTCTCTCTCTCTCTCAAAAAATAAGTAAACATTAAAAAAATAATAATATTCACAAAAATTGTCACATAATAGCCATAAAGCAAGCCCCTCCAAATTTTATGAAAGAGGGTACAGTTAGAAGAAAAAAACGATTTAAAGAATAGAATTTTAAAGATTAAATGTCTAAAGAGCATACTGAGTTAGAAGTTAATGACAACAGTAAGTATATAAATATTCCTATTAAATTTTAAAGTATGTTTCTAAACTATCTATTGGTCAAGGAAAAATCATAGGTGAAATTTTTAAATACTTAGTTCTGAATAACATTTTTAAAAACAAATGAAAACTTATGTAGACAAATGTTCACAGTGAAGCTGTGATGTTTCCATAGTTTTATACCTACATAATTACACCTGGAAATATGAACGGTTAAAAATGAATTAGTAAGAAGTTAGAAAACAACAGGAAATGGAGAAAGGAAGCCATACCACCAGATTCAAATCAGTGAAACAGAAAACGGGAGCTAGTGTTTCAACCAATGATAGATTTAACAATAAAGCCCTTACTTGATTAACCCCCTGCAGAAAACAGGCATAAACACTGAATTACACCAACAGGTATAAATACCTTGACATAATACCAAAAAAGTTAGCAGGTGAAGGCACAGAGGAGGTGATAACTAGTTGCTGTTTTTTTGTTTTTGTTTTCTTTGCAGCTTTTAGCCAGAGGCTAAGTGCAGTTGATGATACCAGAGTATCAGTGTGGTCTTTCTAACTGGGGGAAGCCAGACATGCCCAAGTAATCCTATAATTTACTAAAAAAGCAATAAGCAAAACATATGCAAACAATATAAAATATTTCTACAAAGACGGCTTTACTAGCTTCAAGCAACAAATCATCTCAATCTTATAGAAAGTAGGAAAAAAAGCCTACTTCATAATACATTCTAGGAGGCCAGCACAGTTTTGTCAATGGCAATAAAATAGAAAAATATTTATATCTATTTCATTTATTAAACATCTAAAAATCCTACACAAAGTATTACCATAAAAGGCAACATAACAAAATGTTAAAGATAAAATGAAGCACTGAGAATACAAAATTTAAGACCTAAAGCCAATTTATGACAATAAAATGTTAAGGTACAAAATTTGAACCTCTCGACAGACATAAAATTTACAGAAATCATTATGGATTTATGGTAAAATTAAGTAAAACGGGAACAGAGGATATTTTTGTCTTGTCCAATTATGTCATTATTAAACACTTGCACATACCATCCAAGCTGGGTTAAAAAGCATTTCTTAAAATCAAACAAGATAGGGACACAACCGCATTTACCTTTGTTGGTGCCAGCCTAAGAAGGCAGAGTAAGAAATTAAAGAATTTTTTTTACTGCTCATTTATTTTTGAGAGAAAAAGGGAGAGTGCCAATGGGGGGGGGGCAGAGAGAGAGGGGGACAGAGAATATGAAGCAGGTTCTGTGCTCACAGCAGAGAGCCTGATGCAGGGCTCAAACTCACTAACCATGAGATTATGACCTGAGCCAAAGTCAGACACTCAACCGTGCCACCAAGGTGCCCCAGAAGTTACAGAATTTCTCATTGGAATGTAGAAAGAAAAACCTGAACTATTAACCTGCAAACATAAAATCCATTTTACCAAAACAAAGCACTAGAAAATATGTAAGAGGATACAACTTAAAATAGCATAAAAAGCCAAGTAGTGTATCTAAGAATAAATCTAACAAAGGAGATAATATTCTCTGTAAAAAATTCTGAAGCTTAATTCTGAGATATTTTTAAAAGGCCAAACATGAAAATCCCACTTTATAGGAATAATAAAGTACACTATGATGCCACAGTGCAAACATAGAACATAGACTTTGGAGACCTAAAACCTGAAATGTTCGTCATTTTTCCTAAATTTTCTTGTTGCTTGATGTGAATAAATCCTGCCTTGTGGATTGCTGAGATGATAAAATGGTGGTAAAGCAAAGCTCACAGTTCTCGAAACATAGCAAGTTCTTGTTTAGCTCAACTATTAACATCAAAAAGACAACTTATAAAGTTTGAAAAGTAACATGAAAACCTGTTTACGAAAAAAAATTCTAAGGAAATGAGCTTTTGAGAACACTAGAAATCTGAGGGTCAAGGATATTTTTGAAGGGTTCTTAGCCACTGATTTTATTTAATTTCTAATTTAAAGTGAAGATGTGTCTCTTTGCTAAGGTTGAGGTTGTTTTAGGAAACAGGAGAGTCAAGTGACTATAAATATTTCTCTAATGGACGCATATAGATTTTTTTAAACCTCAGTGATGAAAGTGCATTGACAACTGAGCCCCCCCTATCCAGCAGGTCACTTTCCAGATCAATGTAACAGCGGCAGCATGCTTTCTCTTGGAACTCTGGAAATATGGGGGCCATGACACACCAAGTCTGTTCTTGCTCAGTGTGGCCACCTTGATTCCGTTACTTTCTATACTCTTACTTAAAATATCAGTGAATTGATGTTATCTTAAAGGGGGTACGTGTGTGATGTCAGTCACTAGGACAAGACATTTCATATATGAAATGATATCAGGGGACAATGGAATAATGTTTGCAAAATGATTGCAAATTATACAAAGAATGAGAATTTTTAAGTTTTTTATTTTTTAATGTTTATTTATTTTTGGGGAGCGGGGGAAAGAGGGACACATAGCACCAGTGGGGGAGGGGCAGAGAGACAGGGAGAAAGAATCTGAAGCTGGCTCCAGGCTCATCAGCACAGAGCCCGATGCTGGGCTCAATCCACAAACTGCGAGATCATGACCTGAGCCGAAGTCGGACGCTTAACTGACTGAGCCACCCAGGCGCCCCCCCCTTTTTTTTTTAAGTTTTTTTTTTTTAATGCAAAGAATGAGAATTTTTTAAAACTTAAAGCATGTATGTTATTTTGGCGGTTTTATCAGTTATTTAATTATAATGTATAATAATTAAATTTTAAATGAAAATATGAATAATTGTATATTTGTTTGAAAATAAACTGTTTCTTCAAAGGAATCCCTTAAAAATATGTCAGGTAAACACATTCAAAAACAACAGAAGTGATTGGTGCAATTTTATTCTTCACTGCTCTTTCTTGACGAATTGGATCACAAACTATCCCTGCCTATTAAGTTGCTGATTTTCACCCAACAGCACTGTATAAATACAGAGTTCTCTACAAGGATTCTTATAAAGAGCAAGGACATCAACCAAAAGTACCCTTAATTTGAGAGGTTTGACAAATAACATTTTGGAGTAGGTAACATTAAACAACGTGATGACTTTATGAGAGAGATCTCTGTGTTGTCTTCAAGAACATGATTTACATTCTACTTTTATGTGTCTTTTGAATAAATATTCCAAACGATTTTAATTATTCAGGCTAGGGCATTTTCACTTTGTCAGTTGTACTGGTGCTGGGCATATATAATCAAATGATGGCAGGGAGCGACTCTTGATTCATTCCAGATCATAGACCAGTGGTCAGGACTTTGAGACAAAGAACACAAAACTGCTCCTGGTATTCTTCATGAATGTTGAATCAAGGGAGATATTCCACCCATATTGGTTTTGGCTGAAGTTCTATAGCTGTAAGTATACTAGGATGATGAATGAAAAGTCCATTAAATTTCAAAATGTGGTTTCTGCAACTATATGAAACTTTAACCGGGTTGAGTGTAATGTTGGGTTATGTAATAAAATCATTATTAAGATCAAGCTATAACTATTCTGATAATTATCTGAATTGTGCAGCCTTCCATGTCCAGTCCCTGCACTTCTAAGTCTGGAAAAGAGCCAATACTTGTATAATCAATCGTCTAATGTCTTCCTAGCTCCAATATGGTGAAATAAAGTATCTGTGCTTTTGATAGATCTACAGATATAGAAATAACATTTAGTAAGACACTATATTTAAATATGTTAAATTCTTTCAGGGCATGGTTTTTATTAGGTTTCCATAATATTGGTCAACATAGAATGTCTTCAGTTTGCAAATTATTTTTCAAAATAAAACAAAATCATATTATCTGCAGTTTATTTATTTCCATATCAAGTTTATATTGCCCTTTAAAAATATTGGACTGAAAATAGTTTTACATTTTCCTGAATTGGGCTTTCATAATTATTAACAAGTTTATTTAACTTTGGATAAAAACCAGACATAGTATATAAATCTAGAATGATTCCATTCATGTATTCATTCAACAAGATGTTTATTGAGAACCTATTATATGCCCAATATTAATATGTTCTATATTTTCCTCTCTAGTCAAGATGGCTGACACACAAATAAATCCAAAACATGTAAAAAAAAAGGTCTAGCATATATATGTCTCTGTGTATATATTCATATATGTTACATGTATATAAGGGTATTATGAAGAAAGTTATCACTAACCAACTGAAGGAACAGAGTAGAGAGTCTTCAGACATGGACACAGGAGGCAGAGAGCATTCCTAAAAGCACTGACCCTTAACTACCTCAGCAGTACCCCAGCATAACCACTGGAAATGGAAGGGAGGACTGAGAGTTACAATGTGGGCAGCATCCTGAGCATAAGGAGTTCTGGGTAGTCACAATTCAGTATTTATGACTGCTATCTCTATAAAACAGTTTGAGAATCAAACATTCAACTCAATTTTGATTTGGGCAGGAGACTTTCAAAGGGGATTAGAGTAACAGACAAGGTGAAATACTTAGATTCTTGGGGCGCCTGGGTGGCGCAGTCGGTTAAGCATCCGATTTCAGCCAGGTCACGATCTCGCGGTCCGTGAGTTCGAGCCCCACGTCGGGCTCTGGGCTGATGGCTCGGAGCCTGGAGCCTGTTTCCGATTCTGTGTCTCCCTCTCTCTCTGCCCCTCCCCCGTTCATGCTCTGTCTCTCTCTGTCCCAAAAATAAATAAACGTTGAAAAAAAAATTAAAAAAAAAAAAGAAATACTTAGATTCTTATGTAAATACAAATACATATGAGGATATTAAAGGGAATGCACTCAAGCTAGAGAAAAGTCAAACACTAGTGGCTGTAACAATTCTAAAATAAACAGTGACTCATACCTTCAACAAGTATTTCTTCATATGCACATGGTCTAGGTTATGAGCAATACAACACCATTTCTGCCTTTTTCAGTCTCCTTGGAAAGATACAAGTGTATTGATAATACAAACACATTTGCATTCATACAATGGGGAAAGCATCATACACAAAAAGTACAGGCGAAAATATAATATGAATTCCTGACTTATATTGCGCAAAAGGAAATAGCTCATAGAGATAGTAGTGATCAAACTGAAAAGTAAGGATAGGTAGGCAGTAGCTACAGAAATAAAGTGATAAAGAAAATTATGTCTTAACCTGGGAAAAGGCATTATCGAATAGGTATCACTGATATTTTTCAAAATTTACTGCTTTAAAAAATTAAATTGGAGATTAATAAAATAAAGAACTTTTATAAAGACTACACGTTTTCAGTCAATTTAATCGGAAACTGAATTTCACAAGTTCAACACTCTGTTACACAACTGAATTTGAGAATTTCTCCACTGGACAATCTGATAGTTCCCCTTCTGTTTTCTTGCGTTAAAGATCTATTAAATTCCTGAAGAGCCAAGAATGCTGCTAAATGTGGAGGAAATGATCCCTGAATTTATAGACTTCAGACTATAGCACGGGAAACAAACAGGAAAATGTAAGGGTGTTAACGCTGGAAGTGCCAATTATATATGGTCAGTAAAATAAGCAGTTGCGAATTCAGTTCTTGGGTTAGCAAGAAAGTTTAGAGCTAAACTTACAGTTCAGAATGGCCAAAAGGCACATGAAAAGATGCTCAACGTCACTCCTCATCAGGGAAATACGAATCAAAACCACACTGAGATACCACCTCACGCCAGTCAGAGTGGCTAAAAGGAACAAGTCAGGAGACTATAGATGTTGGCAAGGATGTGGAGAAACGGGAACCCTCTTGCACTGTTGGTGGGAATGCAAATTGGTGCAGCCGCTATGGAAAACAGTGTGGAGGTTCCTCAAAAAATTAAAAATAGATCTACCGTATGACCCAGCAACAGCACTGCTGGGAATTTACCCAAGGGATACAGGAGTTCTGATGCATAGGGGCACTTGTACCCCAATGTTTATAGCAGCACTCTCAACAATAGCCAAATTATGGAAAGAGCCTAAATGTCCATCAACTGACAAGTGGATAAAGAAGATGTGGTTTATATATACAATGGAATACTACTTGGCAATGAGAAAGAATGAAATCTGGCCATTTGTAGCAACATGGATGGAACTGGAAAGTGTTACTCTAAGTAAAGTAAGTCAGGCAGAGAAAGACAGATACCATATGTTTTCACTCATATGCAGATCCTGAGAAACTTAAGAGAAGACCAGGGGGGAGGGGAAGGGGGGGGAAGTTACAGAGAGGGAAGAAGGCAAACCATAAGAGACTCTTAAATACTGAGAACAAACTGAAGGTTGATGGGGGTGGGGGACAGGGGAAAGTGGGTGATGGGCATTGAGGAGGGCACCTGTTGGGATGAGCACTGGGTGTTGTATGTAAACAAATTTGATAATAAATTATATATATATTATAACATATATATATAACATATATATATATTATAACATATATATATATATAAAACGCACACACACACACATATGCACAAAACAAAACAAACAGAATGGGTACTGCAGTTGAAGGTATGGAAATGAATGCATGTCCCTTCCCAAATTGTGCTAAGCAGAGGTGAAATATATAGCCATTCCCCAAATGTACCTGTCTAGAGTAAGTCCAATTCCTAGTAAAAATCCTATGTATAATCTTTACACTACCACTATAGTTTATTTAAAAGGCTTTAAATAATCTGGCAAGCCTTGTGGCAGAATGCTGCCCTTGCCACGCTAGAATTGTTGTCTTTGAGGGAGGTTGCAGTCAAGGGCTCAGGCCACCTTGGCCAGCCATACTTTGATGCATTTCTGAAATACTAATGCAAACATTTTCATTCAGAAGGAGCCTCCATTACCAAGGGGCCTCCTTACCATGCCCTGATGGATGCCTGGATTTCTAGTGTAAGCTCCATTCAGAAACTTCCTTACCAAGGGGCTTTGGCCTTCCCCAGACCCCTCTGCTGAGACCTTATTGGAAGTAAGGGTGGGGGGGGGGGCTTAAAGATACTCTTAGTATTCAATACTTCTCCTTTGCTAGTCTTACCCCTTTCTCTACACCAGGGCCAGGGGTCTATAAAACAACAGAAGCCTTTTGTTAGATGTTCCCTAATCAGAAAGACAATCCTCATTGTATGCTAATACATCTGAATCTTCTAGGCATATTCTTTTGGTGGGGGAAGGACTACTGAGGGAGTTGGTGCTTCCTCTTTTCCCTTAAACTAGCACAGTGATTAAAGGTTTCAATGTTACTTTTGTTTTGGTTTGTTGTCAAAACCCACAAGACCTAGCAGCTCTTCTCTCCAGAGCAGCTCTTCATACACAGCACATATTTATAATTAATCATGGCACTCCTTCAAGTGGGCTTTGGATAAGCTCTCAAAACTCTTCCCAACAGTTCTTCAGTCTATCAATATCAATTGTTTAAGGTGGGCATGCAAATTAACATCTATTTATTCTGGATACATAAAGTAAAAATGAGGATGGAGTCCAACAACACATTAATATTTAAATATTTGGAAAATAATAGTGGGAAGTACTATCTTGTTTCAGGACTGAAATTGCTGACAAAGTAACTCCATGGTTTTCTTTAGAAAACCCCAATTAATGTCAATGCTAATGATGTTAAATATATATAGGGGCTTATTTCTTACAAAGCACTTTCCAATCAGTTTCCTCATCGACACAGAAGTATATTTCCCAGGGAGAAGTGGAAACTGTCCAATAAATGGCTTGAGTTGAGTGGACACTAACATCATTTAGGCTATTGTACAGAATTCTGCTCTTGCTTTGATATTTTAACTATTCAAGCCAGTTCCACTGCAGTGGCCCTTAACGGTAACAAATTAATTATGAAAATATTAGAAGATTTCATCAGGTGACCATCAATAATGATCACAAAGTAAGGTTTCACTAATTCAAAAATTTAAGGTATAGGGGTATGTATGAGTGGTCCAGAATACAATGGATTAAGAGTAAAAACTATGAATGGACATGGGTTACTTCCTTCTAATTATAAATGTGAGTTGGTTTTCATCCAAGGGGCAAAGAAATTTAATTGAGATTTAAAAGAAGTTGTATTGATTAAATCTTGTATCTTCTAAAGCTTTATATGGAATATATATACAGTTGACTTTTGAACAATGCAAGGTGAAGAGCACTGACCCCCTATATAGGCAAAAAAAAAATCTGTGTATAATCTGACCCCCCCCAAACGTTACTAACAGCCTACAGTTAGCCAAAAGTCTTACCAATTACAGCCAATTAACATATATTTTGTATGTTACATACATTATAAACTGTATTCTTACAGTAAGGTAACCTAAATATGTTAAGAAAATCTTAAAAGAAAATACATTTACAGTACTTTATTGCATTTAACAGGAAAAACACACAAATCCATGTGGTTTGAGGATTAACTGTACTTAAAACAGTGCCAAGGAATGGGTGGGAGGGAAGATGGCGGCGTAGGAGGATGCTGGGCTCACCTCCCGTCCTGCTGATCACTTAGATTCCACCTACACCTGCCTAAATAACCCAGAAAACTGCCAGAGGATTAGCAGAACGGAGTCGCCAGACCCAAGCGCAGACGAGAGGCCCACGGAAGAGGGTAGGAAGGGCGGGGAGGCGGTGCGTGCTCCACGGACTGGCGGGAGGGAGCCGTGGCGGAAGGGCGGCTCGCCAGCCAAGCAGAGCCCCCGAGTCCAGCTTGCAAAAGCAGAGGGGCCTGACGGACTGTGTTCCGACAGCAAGCGCGACTTAGCCTCTGGGAGGTCATAAGTTAACAGCTCTGCTCGGAAAGCGGGAAGGCTGGAGGACAAAGGGAGGGTGAGCTGTGGAGCCCCCGGAAGACAGAGCTCAGTTTGGCGGGGAACAAAGGCGCTCGCCAGCGCCATCTCCCCCGCCCATCTCCCAGCCAAAATCCCAAAGGGAACCGGTTCCGGCCAGGGAAATTGCTCGCTCCGCGCAAACACCCAACTCTGTGCTTCTGCGGAGCCAAACCTCCGGCAGCGGATCTGACTCCTTCCCGCTGCCACAGGGCCCCTCCTGAAGTGGATCACCTAAGGAGAAGCGAGCTAAGCCTGCCCCCCTGCCGCCGTGCACCTTGCCTACCCACCCCAGCTAATACGCCAGATCCCCAGCATCACAAGCCTGGCAGTGTGCAAGTAGCCCAGACGGGCCACACCACCCCACAGTGAATCCCGCCCCTAGGAGAGGGGAAGAGAAGGCACACTCCAGTCTGACTGTGGCCCCAGCGGTGGGCTGGGGGCAGACATCAGGACTGACTGCGGCCCCGCCCACCAACTCCACTTATACACCACAGCACAGGGGAAGTGCCCTGCAGGCCCTCACCACACCAGGGACTATCCAAAATGACCAAGCGGAAGAATTCCCCTCAGGAGAATCTCCAGGAAATAACAACAGCTAATGAGCTGATCAAAAAGGATTTAAATAATATAACAGAAAGTGAATTTAGAATAATAGTCATAAAATTAATCGCTGGGCTGGAAAACAGTATACAGGACAGCAGAGAATCTCTTGCTACAGAGATCAAGGGACTAAGGAACAGTCACGAGGAGCTGAAAAACGCTTTAAAGGAAATGCAAAACAAAATGCAAACCACCACAGCTCGGATGGAAGAGGCAGAGGAGAGAATAGGTGAACTAGAAGATAAAGTTATGGAAAAAGAGGAAGCTGAGAAAAAGAGAGATAAAAAAATCCAGGAGTATGAGGGGAAAATTAGAGAACTAAGTGATACACTAAAAAGAAATAATATACGCATAATTGGTATCCCAGAGGAGGAAGAGAGAGGGAAAGGTGCTGAAGGGGTACTTGAAGAAATAATAGCTGAGAACTTCCCTGAACTGGGGAAGGAAAAAGGCATTGAAATCCAAGAGGCACAGAGAACTCCCTTCAGACGTAACTTGAATCGATCTTCTGCACGACATATCATAGTGAAACTGGCAAAATACAAGGATAAAGAGAAAATTCTGAAAGCAGCAAGGGGTAAACGTGCCCTCACATATAAAGGGAGACCTATAAGACTTGTGACTGATCTCTCTTTTGAAACTTGGCAGGCCAGAAAGAATTGGCACGAGATTTTCAGGGTGCTAGACAGCAAAAATATGCAGCCGAGAATCCTTTATCCAGCAAGTCTGTCATTTAGACTAGAAGGAGAGATAAAGGTCTTCCCAAACAAACAAAAACTGAAGGAATTTGTCACCACTAAACCAGCCCTACAAGAGATCCTAAGGGGGACCCTGTGAGACAAAGTACCACAGACATCACTACAAGCATAAAACATACAGACATCACAATGACTCTAAACCCGTATCTTTCTATAATAACACTGAATGTAAACGGATTAAATGCGCCAACCAAAAGACATAGGGTATCAGAATGGATAAAAAAACAAGACCCATCTATTTGCTGTCTACAAGAGACTCATTTTAGACCTGAGGACACCTTTAGATTCAGAGTGAGGGGATGGAGAACTATTTATCATGCTATTTATCATGCTACTGGAAGCCAAAAGAAAGCTGGAGTAGCCATACTTATATCAGACAAACTAGACTTTAAATTAAAGGCTGTAACAAGAGATGAAGAAGGACATTATATAATAGTTACAGGGTCTATCCATCAGGAAGAGCTAACAATTATAAATGTCTATGCGCCGAATACCGGAGCCCCCAAGTATATAAAACAATTACTCATAAACAGAAGCAACCTTATTGATAAGAATGTGGTAATTGCAGGGGACTTTAACACCCCACTTACAGAAATGGATAGATCATCTAGACACACAGTCAATAAAGAAACAAGGGCCCTGAATGAGACACTGGATCAGATGGACTTGACAGATATATTTAGAACTCTGCATCCCAAAGCAACAGAATATACTTTCTTCTCGAGTGCACATGGAACATTCTCCAAGATAGATCATATACTGGGTCACAAAACAGCCCTTCATAAGTTTACAAGAATTGAAATTATACCATGCATACTTTCAGACCACAATGCTATGAAGCTTGAAATCAACCACAGGAAAAAGTCTGGAAAACCTCCAAAAGTGTGGAGGTTAAAGAACACCCTACTAACGAATGAGTGGGTCAACCAGGCAATTAGAGAAGAAATCAAAAAATATATGGAAACAAACGAAAATGAAAATACAACAATCCAAACGCTTTGGGACGCAGCGAAGGCAGTCCTGAGAGGAAAATACATTGCAATCCAGGCCTATCTCAAGAAACAAGAAAAATCCCAAATACAAAATCTAACAGCACACCTAAAGGAAATAGAAGCAGAACAGCAAAGGCAGCCTAAACCCAGCAGAAGAAGAGAAATAATAAAGATCAGAGCAGAAATAAACAATATAGAATCTAAAAAAACTGTAGAGCAGATCAACGAAACCAAGACTTGGTTTTTTGAAAAAATAAACAAAATTGACAAACCGCTAGCCAGGCTTCTCAAAAAGAAAAGGGAGATGACCCAAATAGATAAAATCATGAATGAAAATGGAATTATTACAACCAATCCCTCAGAGATACAAACAATTATCAGGGAATACTATGAAAAATTATATGCCAACAAATTGGACAACCTGGAAGAAATGGACAAATTCCTGAACACCCACACTCTTCCAAAACTCAATCAGGAGGAAATAGAAAGCTTGAACAGACCCATAACCAGCGAAGAAATTGAATCGGTTATCAAAAATCTCCCAACAAATAAGAGTCCAGGACCAGATGGCTTCCCAGGGGAGTTCTACCAGACGTTTAAAGCAGAGATAATACCTATCCTTCTCAAGCTATTCCAAGAAATAGAAAGGGAAGGAAAACTTCCAGACTCATTCTATGAAGCCAGTATTACTTTGATTCCTAAACCAGACAGAGACCCAGTAAAAAAAGAGAACTACAGGCCAATATCCCTGATGAATATGGATGCAAAAATTCTCAATAAGATACTAGCAAATCGAATTCAACAGCATATAAAAAGAATTATTCACCATGATCAAGTGGGATTCATTCCTGGGATGCAGGGCTGGTTCAACATTCGCAAATCAATCAACGTGATACATCACATTAAAAAAAAAAAGAGAAGAACCATATGATCCTGTCAATCGATGCAGAAAAGGCCTTTGACAAAATCCAGCACCCTTTCTTAATAAAAACCCTTGAGAAAGTCGGGATAGAAGGAACATACTTAAAGATCATAAAAGCCATTTATGAAAAGCCCACAGCTAACATCATCCTCAACGGGGAAAAACTGAGAGCTTTTTCCCTGAGATCAGGAACACGACAGGGATGCCCACTCTCACCTCTGTTGTTTAACATAGTGCTGGAAGTTCTAGCATCAGCAATCAGACAACAAAAGGAAATCAAAGGCATCCAAATTGGCAAAGATGAAGTCAAGCTTTCGCTTTTTGCAGATGACATGATATTATACATGGAAAATCCGATAGACTCCACCAAAAGTCTGCTAGAACTGATACATGAATTCAGCAAAGTTGCAGGATACAAAATCAATGTCCAGAAATCAGTTGCATTCTTATACACTAACAATGAAGCAACAGAAAGACAAATAAAGAAAATGATCCCATTCACAATTGCACCAAGAAGCATAAAATACCTAGGAATAAATCTAACCAAAGATGTAAAGGATCTGTATGCTGAAAACTATAGAAAGCTTATGAAGGTAATTGAAGAAGACTTAAAGAAATGGAAAGACATTCCCTGCTCATGGATTGGAAAAATAAATATTGTCAAAATGTCAATACTACCCAAAGCTATCTACACATTCAATGCAATCCCAATCAAAATTGCACCAGCATTCTTCTCGAAATTAGAACAAGCAATCCTAAAATTCATATGGAACCACAAAAGGCCCCGAATAGCCAAAGGAATTTTGAAGAAGAAGACCAAAGCAGGAGGCATCACAATCCCAGACTTTAGCCTCTACTACAAAGCTGTCATCATCAAGACAGCATGGTATTGGCACAAAAACAGACACACAGACCAATGGAATAGAATAGAAACCCCAGAACTAGACCCACAAACGTATGGCCAACTCATCTTTGACAAAGCAGGAAAGAACATCCAATGGAAAAAAGACAGCCTCTTTAACAATGGTGCTGGGAGAACTGGACAGCAACATGCAGAAGGTTGAAACTAGACCACTTTCTCACACCATTTACAAAAATAAACTCAAAATGGATAAAGGACCTAAATGTGAGACAGGAAACCATCAGAACCTTAGAGGAGAAAGCAGGAAAGGACCTCTCTGACCTCAGCCGTAGCAATCTCTTACTCGACACATCCCCAAAGGCAAGGGAATTAAAAGCAAAAGTGAATTACTGGGACCTTATGAAGATAAAAAGCTTCTGCACAGCAAAGGAAACAACCAACAAAACTAAAAGGCAACCAACGGAATGGGAAAAGATATTTGCAAATGACATATCGGACAAAGGGCTAGTATCTAAAATCTATACAGAGCTCACCAAACTCCACACCCGAAAAACAAATAACCCAGTGAAGAAATGGGCAGAAAACATGAATAGACACTTCTCTAAAGAAGACATCCAGATGGCCAACAGGCACATGAAAAGATGTTCAGCGTCGCTCCTTATCAGGGAAATACAAATCAAAACCACACTCAGGTATCACCTCACGCCAGTCAGAGTGGCCAAAATGAACAAATCAGGAGACTATAGATGCTGGAGAGGATGTGGAGAAACGGGAACCCTCTTGCACTGTTGGTGGGAATGCAAATTGGTGCAGCCGCTCTGGAAAGCAGTGTGGAGGTTCCTCAGAAAATTAAAAATAGACCTACCCTATGACCCAGCAATAGCACTGCTAGGAATTTATCCAAGGGATACAGGAGTACTGATGCATAGGGGCACTTGTACCCCAATGTTCATAGCAGCACTCTCAACAATAGCCAAATTATGGAAAGAGCCTAAATGTCCATCAACTGATGAATGGATAAAGAAATTGTGGTTTATATACACAATGGAATACTATGTGGCAATGAGAAAAAATGAAATATGGCCTTTTGTAGCAACGTGGATGGAACTGGAGAGTGTAATGCTAAGTGAAATAAGCCATACAGAGAAAGACAGATACCATATGGTTTCACTCTTATGTGGATCCTGAGAAACTTAACAGGAACCCATGGGGGAGGGGAAGGAAAAAAAAAAAAAAAAGAGGTTAGAGTGGGAGAGAGCCAAAGCATAAGAGACTGTTAAAAACTGAGAACAAACTGAGGGTTGATGGGGGGTGGGAGGGAGGGGAGGGTGGGTGATGGGTATTGAGGAGGGCACCTTTTGGGATGAGCACTGGGTGTTGTATGGAAACCAATCTGTCAATAAATTTCATAAAAAAAAAAAAAAAGAAAAAAAAAAGAAAAGACTGTAAGAATTGGCATATATAACAATTCTTTTTTTTCTGAGGGATAACTTGAAAAAAATAGTCTCACATATGTATTTTCTAACCTAGTATTCTGTGTGTGTGTGTGTGTGTGTGTGTGTGTGCGCGTGTGTGTGTGCGCACATGTACACACACACACACACAGAGGCTGAAAAAAAAAAAAAAACTGAGAACAAACTGAGGGTTGATGGGGGGTGGGAGGGAGGGGAGGGTGGGTGATGGGTATTGAGGAGGGCACCTTTTGGGATGAGCACTGGGTGTTGTATGGAAACCAATTTGTCAATAAATTTCATATATATAAAAAAAAAAAAACAGTGCCAAGGATATATCATCTATAGATATGGTAAATAGAAATGTATATGTCAGTGCATATGTCAATTCTTTAACAATAATACATGCTATTTTCTTGATGTTTGAAGTGTACAATAGACTTAAGTGACACAAAATTATACGATCGCATATTAAAGGTACAGAGCGATCATATTTAATGAAAGGATAGGGAAGACTTTCCTAATGGGCATATTAAGATAAGCTTTGAATGAAATGAAGCATTTACCTATCAAAACACTAGAAAGAACACTGATAAGGAAACAGCAGGGACAAAGGCAGGAATACTTCTGGCATGGCAGAATAGCAGCAATGGTAGAATACCACTTTGCTTCAAGCTTTTTCTTAATTTGTTTTTATAAAATGATTTAACTGCACATTAAAAATTATCATGTAATTTCACAAATAACTAAGTAAGTAAATACAAAGTGGGCCAACAATCTAGATATGATTTGACTCATCTATTCAATAAATTAGATAAAGCAGTAATATAAAACTCATATCCAAGGTATCATAATTTGCATTGTTTTGGTAGCTGTGAGATTTAGTTTTAAGGAACATATGCTTTAAAAGGTAATTTTGAATGGGGCGCCTGAGTGGCTCAGTCGGTTGAGCCTCCGACTCTTGATTTCGGCTAAAGTCATGATCCCAGGGTCGTGGGATTAAGCCTCACATCCGGCTCTGTGCTGAGCATTGGGCCTGCTTGGGATTCTTTCTCTCTCCCTCTGCTCCTCTCCCCTAATCACTCACTCTCCCTCAAATAAAAAAATAACAATAAAATAAAATGAGTGCATATTTAACAAAGAGAACTGTTTTAAAAAAAAGAATTTTGAGAAATAAAAAAATGTTGGTGTGGATATCAATATTTAAGGAACATGGGTTTAAACATTCATTATAGAACTGATTATTAGATACCCACTTTGTTTCCATGCTACCCATTTTCCTTGTATTTTTTTTATTATTTTCACTTTTTTTTTTACTTTATATTACCAGTAGTGATTTATCATCTCATTTATTCAAGGTTACTAGTAACTATTATTTTAAAACGAAATAGGAAAGTGTTGAGGTTGTTTGTTTTTAATAAGAAACATTTCTATTCATCCAGTTTGAGAAAATCATAGTTATGTGTAAAATAATGATTTGTTGCTAAATTATTTTAAAAATATCATTTCATGCTTAGAAATAATAGCTTTCATTAGCATATACTTTATGCTGCAGCACATAACTTCAATATTCCAGACAAATTATATGTTGACAAAATTGGCTGAGTTTCCTATTTGAAAAAATGAGCCACAGTATGTTGCTTTCAAAAGTCATTACCTTTTAGATGGGCTCCTTCCTTCCTTAAATGCATCGACAATAATCTCAGGGCACAATATATGGTAAAGTACATGGGTAAGCATTAGCTTTCTATTCAGAAAAAAAACAAACCTACATTTCCCAGAGATCCATATCATGGATAGCTTATGTGGGCCCACCAGACAGAAATAAAATGATGGAAAATAAATGGAAAGAAATAACTATAGAACCAACACCTTGTTTTTACTCTTAACTTTAAGCAAGGTCACGATGGGTTATGGGACTCGTGACTCTCCTTAGGGACATGATTGTGGCACATTTCTCACATCAGAAATCAAATAAAAATGCCCAGAGCTGTCTTAGCAAAGAAAAGTCAGTTGTGATTATGAGACTACAGATAATGTATTTAAAAACTGGGGGATGGAAACTAAGGAACTGATTACAGGACTGCATGAAGGTAATTAAATCTAAGACACTTTTAACTTTTTCCAGATACACATGTGTGTGCGTATGCATGCATGCATGTATGTATGTAAAACTAAACTACACTCTTTTTCTGAATGATTGCTTCTCCAACTTTCTTCCCAGGTACACTACTACAATCCCCTCCACACCACTTTCCAATTTATCAGCTTAATTCAGAGAACTCCAGGAAAATCTGCAGATTTCAAGGAGGAAAGAAAGGAAAGGAAGGTGTTAATTTTACTCTTACTTTGCCTCAGCATCTACTGATTGCTTTTCTAAGGAAGCTATTCCAAATGATGTTGGTATAAGGTAAATGTCCTTGCAAGTATAAAACAAACAAATCTACAGCTTTGTTCAGGTTTCATAAGGTCTGCTTGCCATATTAGAACGCCCGGTGTTCTCAGAATGTCAGATCAGCTACACTTTACTTCAGCCAAGTGCATTTATGCTCCTACGTTCTGGCATCCCGCCACAATCGAGTTGCTTTTCATTCATCAAACACTGCAGCAGAACACTCTAACTAGGCAACTGCTCCTCATTTCTGCCCAAATCTCTTTATCATGGAATTGGGTTCCCTTCAAAAAGTTTATCGTGTTGAAAAGGGCCTGCAATGCAAAAACAATGCCATTTATCAGCTTAGGCAAGGAGACTGCGAGAAAATGATAAATTTTCCATCCTTGGCTATAGTTTATCACCAGTTTATTTTAACTTCCCCTTGTACTTGCTGGATACATTTGTATGACAGGTAAACTTTAAGTGCCTCATGCTCCTTTTCACTGATGAATGTGCTTAATAATGCAGATGTGCATTTATAAAGTTGACTCCTACCACGGAGTATACAAGAAAGGCAAACTGTAAGAATTATACAATGTTTTAAGAATATATGATCTTAAGGATTATTCAGTCCAACCTTCTAATATGTAAATAACATCACTGAGTCACTGATGGTCAAGTAAGCAATATAAGATCACGAAGCCAGTTTATGACAGAGCCAGGAACTCAACCTGGAAAAAATTGCTTCCTATTATCTCACATGAATAAATTGATATACTTTGATAATTACTTCATTAAAAGATACTTGTTGAGGGGTGCCTGGGTGGCTCAGTCAGTTAAGCATCCGACTTCAGCTCAGGTCATGATCTCATGGTTCATGAGTTTGAGCCCTACATCAGGCTCCACACTTAGTGTGGAGCCTGCTTGGGATTCTCTCTCTCTCTTCCTCTCTCTGCTCTTCCCCCACTTGTGCTCACTAGCTCTCTCTCAAAGTAAATAAACTTGAAAAAAAAAAGATACTTGTTGGATCTTTATGTGGTATGAGATCCTGGTTAGACAACAAATGAAATATATATAATATATTCATGTCCTACTGGGATTTTTAGTGAGTAGTAGATATGCTACGTAACGACAAAAAAAATTGTGATAAGTACTTTCAGAAGTACAATGAGAAATAATAGGCAACTTAAACTCAGTTGGAAAGTGTGGATAAATCAGCACTGATGGCTGGTGGTCAAGGACAAAGTCTTTGCAGATGTGATATCTGACATGAGACCTAAATGATGTTTTTTGAAATAAAAGTTTTAACTTCTGTGTTCTTGACCATCTCACACTTCTGTGTTCTTGTTCTTGCCTAATCTCACTTTCTCCCATGATAATACTTCACTCATGCTTCAATTAGCTGAACATTTTACAAAGCATTAAGATCCAGAATCTTATTTTCTGGCTGTGAATTCTCAGGGCTTCAGCTAACTTATAGTGTCCTTTCTCCAATAATTCTTGGACACCTCTGGGACCTCCCCCAAAGTCAAAATTCATATAGCCATTGCTTGCTAAATATATCCATTTCAATATCTAATAGGTATCTCAACATTTACATATGAGTCAGATTCTAGAATATAGGGAGAAGACAAGGTATTTCTAAAGAAGTGGAATAACAGGAAAGAAATTCCATAGCAGCTACCGGAACTTACTAAGAAGTTATAGAACTGGTACCTATTGGCATCATGTGATCAGTGGTACAAAATGGCCGAGAAACAGCCCAATATCCACACTGAATTTCACTCATGACAGAAGAGTAGTATAACATCATTTAGGACAGGCAAGACTAGTTAATACATAAAAATTAGAAAAAAACTAGCGAAAATCTAAACTTAAATTTTTAGAGGATAATAGAAAATGCCAGGCTGAGATACAAGAAAAGGAAGGAATAAGAAAAGAGCATAAAAGAATGAAGGTGTTTTCAAAAGGTGTAAGATACATGTAATTGGAATACCAGAAGGAGAAGAAACTAAGAAATATTTATAATGACTTACTTTCCAAAATTCTTGACAGATGCCAAACCATGTTTACAAGAAGCTCAAAGAACATAAAATAGGATAAATTTAAAAACACCAAGCAAGCTACAACTGTAAGTATTATATTCACATTTGTACTAAAGCTTCTGACATTTTTTAAATGTTTGCTGAAAACCCTTAAGCTGTGTCCCCCCTCTTCACATTGGTTCTCAGGTCCAGGCAAGATGAGAAAGCCGTTTTCCCTCCTTTGGTGCCAAAGGGAGATTCAACCATGTAAACCTCTTCCCATTAGCCACAACTCCTGCTCATTAACTGCTATAAAAATTCCAAAACAATCTCCTTTGTCTGATTCCTCAAGCCATTTTTGGACTAGGTAGAAGGGCGACTGCTTTCCACAAGAACTCGTTATGTGAATAACAAATCTTTTTATACTTTCTTGGTGCGTGTATATGTGGCATCACCAGTTCTGATAGTTGAACCAAATTCTAAGTGTGGATCCTCCCCATCATTGCAGGGTGGCCCACACAAAACTATAGAAGCAAAGACAGAAAATCTTGAAAGAAACCAGGCATAGATGGGAAAAGAATAAAACCAGATTACATGGAACCCAGATTAGAATTACGATGACCTTCCTGTCAGAAACCACGTAAAAACGCAGTGAGTGCAGTTTAATATTAAAATGTTGAAAGAAAAACAAATGCCAACCTATAACCCTACATCTAGTGAAATTATCTTTAAAAGAAAAATAAAACTTACTTTCATGAAGAAACTGAGCAGTCATCACCAGCTGATTTTCCCTTGAAGGAAAGGTGATAAATTCTTCAAGAAGGAAAATTACATGGATCAGGAACTTGAATCTGCTTAAAGAAAATAAGAGAAACAATAAGTGGAGAGAAAATATTTCCAATTGATCTAGGTTGATGTAGGTTGAGCATCTAACTCTTGATTTCAGCTCAGGTCATGATCTCAGGATCATGATCATGCTCATCACAGATCTTCCTTAAAATTCTTTCTCTATCCCTCTGCTCCTCTCCCCTGCTCACACACTCTGTCTAAAAATAATAATAATAATAATAATAATAATAATAATAATAATAAAATATATACTTTATATATTATATAAATATACTATATATACTATATATTTATAAAATATATAAAATATATACTATATGATATTATACACATTATATGTAAAATATATACTATATACATTATATATAGTATATATAAGATAAATAATATATATTATTATATATAAAATATATAATATAATAGGTTATTTAAGGTAATAATGGTAAAATGAGTTAGGTCATTATAGTATCTGAAGGTATGGAAGTGCTTAAGGAATATACGTAGGATATACAAAAATACAATCATAGGAAAATACAATCAAAGGAACACAGATGCCAATTCAAAGAACTTCCAATGTCCAAAGCTGGAACACCCTAAGCAACAACAACAACAACAACAACAACAACAAAAGCAGGTAGTATTGGATTATAACCCAAAGTATAAAATAAATAACCATGAGTCCATACTATTGTAAATAAATGATTGAATACATAAATAATGTGGGAGAACAGAAATTCTCCTGAGGAAAAATTTCCAAATAATTTATGTAGATATTTTGCCTTCAAGCAGGTAGAGCACACATTCTTATTCTTTAAGAGTGAGCTATGTGTAGTGACCTCCTTTCCAAAAGTACAATATACAAAGGAGAGGTAAAGAGTAAAGTTACACTCAAGAAACCTGGAAAACCTCATTCAGCTTATGAAGGTGATACATCATGTTGATAATATATATCCTTGATATAAGGTGATGAAAATTACACTTTAGTAGTGGGAGCTAAGATGGCAGCATATTAGGAAGACTCTAGGGTCCTCTTGTCCCTCCAACACAACTAGATAACTAGCAAATCATTCTGAATACCCAAAAAATCAACCTGAGGATTGACACAACAAACTCTACAACCAGAGGGAAAGACATGGCCATGTCGAGGAAGGTAGAAAGTAATGACATGGTGTGGAGGAGAAACAGATCACAGGTACTGACTGTGGAGGAGAGGGAACCCTACCTGTGTAGCAAGGCCAGAGAGAGAAGAACACACAGGGGAACACATAAGGACAACATTTTCCCAAAGCCACTGGCTGGGGAAACAACAGGGGTTGATTTTTGTGTTTTTGCAATCAGCTGGGCTTTAAAGACTGCAGTTTAAAGGTCGGTGGGGATGGCTGGGATAGAGCCTTGAGGGCGCAACCCTAACTCCTGAACAGAAGTCAGGCAAACAATCCCTGGACAGACAGTGTGGAAACAGCAACCTGAAAAATGCCTGGGACATGCCAGGGAGGAGATTATTTGCTCTTCTCAGAGTGCTTCCCTGAGAACAACAAGCATGGAGACCCCTCTCCAGGGACAGTGGAGTTTGCTGGCATCATTTCCCTCCCCCAACCGTCTGCATAAACACAGAAGCACTTGTGATAACACTACAGCACTGAAACTAGATGTCTAACCTGTTCGTACCAGGTCCCACACCCCTGTGTTCTGGCGGTATTGCCCTTCTCTGTCAAGTTTGCCTCAGTTCCAGTGTGGTGGGCCCCTTCCCCAGAAGACCAGCAGAAACCCCTGCCCACACCACATCTCCCTCACCAGAGAGTTCTGAAAGGCTTCAGCTTTAGGAGAAGTAGTATCAGGTCTCATTTAATAAGCACTAAAGCATACCTAGTTAAAACTCACCACACTCTGGCCAAGGTCCAAACACTGTGCACAGCAGGAAACCTCTGCAGAGCACTGGCCTGAAGGATACAGTAGCCAAAACACAGCAGCACAGTGCATACACCACACACAAGAGACACTCCCTGAAGCATCGGGCCCTGGACACTGTGCGGCCTGTTCTTCATAAAGTCATTACTCTGACAGGCAGAGAACGTAACAGGGTTTCCAAATACAGGGAAGAAGACAGAGACCTAGACAAAATGCCAGGATGGAGGAATTCATCCCAGATGAAACCACAAGAAAAGGTCACAGCCAGAGGTCTAAGCAAAACAGACATAACTAATATGTCTGATGGAGAATCTAAAGCAATAATCATAAGGTGCACTGATACCAAAATGAGATAAAGACACTACAAAAAAAAAAAAAAGAAAGAAAAGAAAATTACAGGCTAATATCCTTGATGAACATGGATGCAAAAATTCTCCACAAAATGCAAGCAAATCAAATCCAACAGTACAGAATTATTTACCACAATCAAGTGGGATTGAGTGCTGGGTTGCAAGGGCAGTTTAGTACTCAGAAGTTAATCAATGTGATATACCACATTAATAAGAGAAAGGATTGAAACCCCATGATCCTTTCAATAGATACAGAAAAAGCATGTGAGAAAGTACAACATCCATTCATGATATAAACCCTCAACAAAGTAGGTTTAGAGGGAATGTACCTTAACATAATCAAGGTCATATATGAAAAACTCAGCTAAAATCATCCTCTATGGGGAAAACTGAGCACTGTTCTTCTATGGTCAGGAACAAGACAGGGATGTCTACGCTCACCACTGTTACTTATAGTATTGGAAGATGTAGCCACATCAATAAGACAGCACAAAGAAATAAAAGGTATCCCAACTGGCAAGGAAGAAGTTAAACTTTCACTATTTGCAGATGACATGATACTCTATACAGAAAGTGGTGAAAGTGTTACACCAAAAACACTGAAAACTGATAAACAAATTGAGTTTTATATTCTGCAACTTCACTGAATGCACAGAAATCTGTACCATTTCTATACACCAATCATGAAGCAGGAGGAAGAGGAATTAAGAGAATAATTCCATTTACAACTGCACCAAAACTAAAATGCTTAGGACTGAACCTAACCAAAGAGGTCAAAGACCTATACTCTGAAAACCATAAAACATTGATGAAAGACATGGAAGAAGACACAAAGAAATGGAAAAGCATTCCATGCTCATGGGTTGGAAGAACAAACATTGTTAAAACATCTATACTACCCAAAGCAATCTACACATTCAATGCAATCTCTATCAAAATACCACCAGCATTTTTCCTAGAGCTAGAACAATCAATCCTAAAACTTGTATGGAACCACAAAAGACCCCAAAGAGCCAAAGCAATCCTGAAAAAGAAAATGCAAAGCCGGAGGCATAACAATTTTGGACTTGAAGTTTTATTACAAAGCTGTAGTGATCAAGACAGTAGGGTACTGGCACAAAATCAGACATATAGATCATTAGAAAATCCAGAAATGAACCCACAACTGTTTGATCAACTAATCTTAACAAAGCAGAGAAGAATATGCAATGGAAAAAAGACAGTTTCTTCAACAAATGGTGTTGGGAAAACTGGACAGGAACATGCCAAAGAATAATAGTGGACCACTTTCTCATACCACACATAAAAATAAGTTAAAAATCAATTAGAGCTAAATGTGCATTAGGAAACCATTAAAATCCTAGAGTAGAACACAGGCAGTAATCTCGTTGACACTGGCTGTACCAACTTCTTACTTGATATGTCTCCTGAGGCAGGGAAACAAAAGCAAAAATAAACTATTGGGACTTCATTGAATAAAAAGCTTCTCTACAGTGGAGGAATCATCGAAACCAAAAAGCAACGTTCAGAATAGGAGAAGATATTTGCAAATAGCCTGCCTGATGAAGGGTTAGTATCCAAAATATATAAAGAATTTATAAAATTCAACACCCCAAAAACAAGTAATCCTTTTAAAAATGGGCAGAAGATGCAAACGTTTTTCCAAAGAAAGCATCCAGAAGGCCAATAGACACATGAGAAGATGCTCAACATCACTCAGCATCAGAGAAAAAGAAATCAAAACTACAATGAGATATTACTCACACCAGTCAGAATGGCTAAAATGAACAAGACAGGAAACAACAGCTATTAAAAAGGATGCACAGAAAAGGGAACCCGTTTGAAGTGCTGGTGGGAATGCCACCTGGTGCAGCCACTCGGGAAAACAGTGTGGAGGTTCCTCAAAAAAGGTTGAAAATTCTAGTTATCGCACTACTGGGTATTTAGCCAAAGAATACAAAAACACTAACTGGAAAGAATACATCCACCCTGACGTTTAACATTTATGGAAATTAACGGAAAGAGCCCAAATGTCCCCTGACTGATAAGTGGATAAAGAGGAGGTGGTATTATATACAATGGATTATTTATTACTCAGCCATAAAAGAATGAAATCTTGCCATTTGCAATGATGTAATGGAGCCAGAGAGTATCACGCTAAGTGAAATCAGTCACAGAAACACAAATATCATATGATTTCACTCATATGTGGAATTGAAGAAACAAACAAATGAACATGGGGGGGGGGAGAAAGAGAGGAAAACCAAGAAACAGACTCTTGCCTATAGAGAACAAACTGATGGTTACTAAAGGGGAGCTTCATGGGAGAGGGAAGGGTTAAATAGATGATGAGGATTAAGAAAGGCACTTGTGATGAGCACCAGGTGTTGTATGTAAGTGTTGAATCTCTAAATTCTACACCTGAAATATTTTAACTTTATTTTTTATTTTTTAAAATTTACATCCAAATTAGTTAGCATATGGTGAAGCAATGATTTTAGGAGTAGATTCCTTAATGTCCCTTACCCATTTAGCCCATCCCTCCCTCCCACAACCCCCCCACTGGAAATTAATATTACACTGTGTGTTAACTAACTTGGATTTACATAAACACTTGGAAAAATATTACAATTTTAATGTCAAATTAAAAAAAAAAAGAAAAAAAATGGTACTTCATCTCTGTGGTCCTCCTTTCCCAAACTCATAAACACCATCTAATTATGGAGAAAAACATCAGTAAGACAAATCTCAGTTGAGAGACATTCTAAAAATACCTAATATGCTTCAAAACTGTCAAAGTCATCAAATACAACAGTTGAGTCTGAGAAATTGTTGCAGCTATGAGAAGCTTAAGAAGACATGACAATTAAATGTAAAACAAGGCATCCTGAACAGGATCCTTTCACAAATAAAGGTGATTAGGTAAAAACTAAGGAACTCTGAATAAAGTATGTTCTTTCATTAATAATATTGTATCAATATTGGTTACATTAACAGTAACAAATATACTACATTAATGCAAGATGTTAATAAAAATGGAAACTATGGTAGGGAGGAGATATGAAACTGTACTAGCTTCACAATTTTTCTGTTTATAGAAAACTGCTCTCATAAATTATGTAAAAATTTGAGTTTTCTTAATAAAAGAATGGGTAAATATATTGTGGCAAATCTCACAAAGGAATATTCCATAAAGCAGAGGAAAAATAATGAATCAGAGCTTCTTTCAACAAAATATGTGAAATCGACTCACAAAAAAAAATGATAAAAGACAACTTTTTACAAAGTGTAGAAATAATTAAAAGCCAAATATATAGCTTAGACATATGTAAAAACATAACAATTTTCAAGACAATGGTATTCCCAACTTTGGGACAGCGTTCATCTCAGATATAAGGATGCAAGCTGGTTATGTAAGAGGAGGGAAATACTTGCATGTATGTGATTTTCAGTTTTTTTACACTTGAACTGGTTTATATTTGTGGATGTGTATCACTTAATAAGCAAACACATTTTTATTAAAATAAATATAAAGGTCTATACATAGACCAATACTGATAGCAGGTAACAAACAAGAATTGTCATTAATCAATTCTGTGCACCTGAGTTCAACAGCAGCAATTAGTCACATGTAAATGAATGTTTAAAATATTTATGTCATATGCATACTTTAGTTTACCTTTAAATTGTTATAGCAATACTGATTCCAGTACATTTCTAATGTTATCATTATGCTTATTTTCATAGTTTTCATGTGTTGTGCCAGACCAAAACAGCCAAGAATATCAAAGGAAAAACGGCTTGCAACTTAACATTTTATATAACTACATAAATTGTTAGAAAATGTTAAATGTTAATGGTATAGTCCAAATCCAGACAATATTTAGGCTTATAAATGAGCCAGTATTTGAATGCATACAGAAACCCACTCTGTTAATGAGAAAATATAGTAACATCATATGACAAGATAACTTACAAAAAGTAACGTTGTTACTAGGAAGCTTCCAGAAGTTCTGTAAGTTCAAGCTACTCCATCAGAACCAAGTACATTTCAGGAGTGGTTCTTGATGAAACATCAGTGACACTCTCACTAGGCATAGTCTCTAACTGGGACACTTTAGCCCCCCAAAACCAGATGTCCCCGAAAGCTGGATTCCCAGGAGGACTCAGTGAAGTTCTTTCTTTATCCCCTACAACCAGCTTCTATACTGCAGTTCTGGGTGAGTTCATTTGGTTGGTGGAACTTAGTTTGCCTGTATGGGCTCAAATGCACTGACGCTCGGAAAGAGTTTCTAGCTTCCATTTACGGAGTACACGAACATTCACATGATAAAAAATTCCTCTGAACAGTTTTTAAAAGAGCCTTGCGAAACAACAAAGGTACACACTCGTTAGAATGTCTCAGGCAAAATTTACTTTGTTTGCAATTATTTATCTAAATACTGGCAACTCATAGTTAAAGACAGCTAAACTGTGCTACTTGTATATTTCAATTAACCTGGATGATATCAAGTTATTAATAAATAAATTCAATGGAATAGGACCAGAATCCATTCTTATTTCATGCCATTAGACACTATATCATATGTTAAGAGATTTATCCTAATGATACCACCTCTGAATGAAATACCATCTTAATGAGGAAGCATGATTTATAATGAGCTTATACAATTCAGTTCATAATTGATTCCTGACAATAAGTCAAAGTTCAATGAAAGCTCAAAACAATTATGGTTCTCATAATAGAGTTCTCTACAGAATTGTTGCCTCTAAAGCTTCATTGCTTTTAGAATTTTGCCTGATAACCCTTGCAACTGATCAAGTAATTAAATGGTATGAATCACTTTACATAAAAAGCTAGTGTGTAAGTGTATCTAAGAATGGAGAAAAAGGCTATTCTCTTTTAAAAACAAGACAAAAAGCACTGTTGGCTTATTGCAGAGAATGCCAGGACACTGAAGTTCACATTAGGATATGTGTTTTGAATAAAACCGAAATCTAAGACCATTATATTGTAGTTTGGGTCTTTTGGCAGGAAAAGAGCAAAAAATAAAAAGGGGGGGGTACATAAGCAGTTGTATGGCTGAAGTGGCACACTGCTTAAATGGTTACCTGAGATAACCCCAAAAGCAAACCTGAGATCTCCTGGGAATTTAAGTCTAGAGGAAGAGATGGGAAGCAATGTTACTGGTGTGTGTTCCTTGCTATTATTGCTTTTGTTGACAAGATATTTATAAAAATAAACTGGTTATTAGCAAGAAGAAATAGAGAAAAATAGAAAGGTTCTAGAAATCTGGGAGCTTGGCAGTCGGAAAAACCAGCTGCCTCTAAATTCCAATGAACAATTTAACAGTCTGAAAAAGATTTTAAGTTACAAAAACCAAACCAGAGTTTTCACTGAACAAAAATTCTTTACATAGTTTAAATTACAATTTTTAAATCTAATGCTTTAAGATTAATCTTAAGATAAATATCATTGAGAAGGAGGAGGAAGAGTGGAGTGGGGAGAAGAAGGAAAGGTGGGGCAGAGAAAGGGAAAGAAGCATGTTGTGTAAAAGTAAATCAAAAATTTGTAAGAAAAACTTTGGATTTACTAACATAGCACATGGGACTAACCAAAATTCAATAAATAAGAAGCCTAATAATATTTTAAGAGAATTATATTCCCAAATAAATCATAAAAGTGGATAAAGAATTATATGCTGATAATTTCAACTTCACTGACATTAAAAACATCATCTCTTTTAAAAAACACTGTTAAGAAATGAAAATTCAAGCCTCAATTGGGAGAAAATATTTGTGATTCATATGTCTGATGAAGGAATGATAGTCATAATATAAAAAATTCAAAACTCAGTAAAAGATAAACTCATGCCCTAAAGGACATGAGACTTGAACAAAAACTTCACAAAAGATGATAGTCAAATAGAGAAAAGAAAACAGAGATGCTCAACATAATTAGTTTCCTAAGTTTAAACCACAATGGAATTCATTTTATTAGAAAACTTCAAATTAAAAAGACTGATCAATTATTGCTGAGGTTGAGCGGTAACTAGGAGCTTACTTGGTTCTGAAGGAAATTCAAAATGGTAGAAACTTCGAAAAACTATTGAAACTATTGTGGGGTTTTTTTTGATAAAATGAAATACACACTTAACATATGACCAAGCACTTCAAATCTTAAACATTTCTTCCTATGAAAATGTGTATTTATACAAAGACCTGTACAAAGACCTAGGAGTTTTACTCATTGTAGTCAAATTGGAAGCAATCCATAGTTCCATAAATCAATTTTGGTCTATTCATACTATTCCACAATTTCTGTAAACCAATCTTGGTCTATCCATACCACTCAGAAACAAAAAGAAACAAACTACTGACACAAGTACTGATACATGGATAAATCACATGGTCACATAGATACAACATTTGATAAAAACCATCCCAAATCTTTAAAATTACTCAGGATGGAAGCATGCTACAATTACTTAGTAGCCATGAAGCAAGGCAAATGTCTAACAGTCTCTTCAAACAAGGAAAAGGGGGATGATGGAAGAAGAGAATACAATCAGGGGCCAAGAAAAAAGAGTAACTCCCAGAGACCAGAATCAGTCTACTCATGGAAGTTCTGTACCACCAAGGTAGGAGCCTTCACTTCCCAATAATTTTGGTTAAGTAATTCTTCTGGGTCTTCCATTCTTCCATTTTTGAAATGTTACACAATCTGTTTACTGTGTGTGTGTGTGTTGTGTGTGTGTGTGTGTGTGTGTGTGTGTATAAAGGGTTGGGGTCTGATAGAGGTAAGTTATTATTATTAGTTCATAAATGTGAGAACTATCCCTAATATAGATGAGAACACAATAGCCAGAGCTTTTAGCCTTTGAGCAGAATCCAAGAACTGGATGAGCCTATGGTATGCCTCTTTTGATGAAGAAGAGAATGTACTTTGTGAAGAAGAAAACAAGTAAGTACTGAAAGAAGGGTAATCTGTGGCAAATAAATAAATAAATAAATAAATAAATAAATAAATAAATAGCGTTCCTCATCCTCTGCCTATCTTTTTCTTTCATTGGCATGGAGGTAAAATATATTTCTCAGTCTACCATTATTAAGTGAAGCCCCAACACTGGGCTCTAGCCAATGGAATGTTGGCAGAAGTGATAGATGCACATCTCAGGCCAACTTGAAAATGACTCATGCAATCTTCTATGAATTTTCTTAACTCCTATCTGTTAATTTAATGTCAACCCCAAGGGGACCTTGAGAGTCACTTTTTTTTTAACATTTATTTTTGAGAGAGAGAGAGAGAGAGAGAGAGAAAGAGGAAGCGTGAGTGGGGGAGGGGCAGAGAGAGAAGGAGACAGAGAATCCGAAGCAGGCTCCAGGCTCTGAGCAAGCTATGAGCACAGAGCCTGACACGGGGCTCGAACCCATGAACTGTGAGATAATGACCAGAGCTGAAGTCGGAGGCTCAGCAAACTGAGCCACCCAGGTGCCCCATGAGTCACTTATTGAAGGAAGTACCACAAAGTTGAAAAGTAAATAACCTTGACTGTATGCAGCAGAGCTCTCCCAACAATCTGCATTGGACCATGATATGGGTGAAAAATAATTTTTTATTTTGTTAGTCAGTGAAAAATTTTCTTTAGTGCAGCACTTAGTATTATTCATTCTGATAATTTCAGTGTTAAATCATAATTATACCAGAAAAGTTTATAAAAAGTATAAAATATTGTGATATTTGAAATCTACCATTCAAAATCCTTGAAAAGCTATGAGGGCAAATATTATATGTATGTATATCTTTCAAGTAAATTGCATTATGTGAAAGAATTTCCTGGAACTACTCAAAAAAGCAGCTGAAGTATATTTAACCTTGAATTGTAAAGCTGAGAAAGAGAAATATCATTGAAAATCTGAGTTACTGCAATAGCATTCAGGAAATTCATCCTCTAAAACATTGGTCTTAGACTTTTTCCTTATTATCACTCTATTAGCAAACTCAGGTCTTCACATTGAAGAGGAGCTCTAATTTTATTTTTTTCAAGATTTTGAAGCAAAAAACATTTTAGAGTATGATTAAATCATAGCATGCTGAGTTCCTCTTCTGATTTTTGTTTTTCATGTTTTTAAATTAACATTTTCAGCATTTGGTTATTTTATTGCCTAAATGTTTTCTAAAACCACAAGACCATTCCTAACATCAAATTTCCAGAGGCAAAAGCTAGATGAAAGAGCCTTTTCAAGGATGTAAGGCCCACAGAAAAGAAACTCTGCCTTGACACACTTGAGGTAGGTTTAAAAATAATTCACCATAGAAAGTTTGTTTTAAAGTAATGTACTCTTCACCAAGCATAATTATCCAGTCTAATCATGAAGACCGAGTGCTTCAACTGTACTCCAAAAGTTAAAATAAAGCAGCATTATCAATTTATTACAAGTCAAAAATAACCATCTTAAGAATGACAATGAAGTAGACAGACTATATAACATAGCCGTCTATTAGAGAATCCAGCTCTGACAGAGTATTTCACTCTGGGTCTTGAGAAAACATGGGTAGGTTTTCCTTAGGGAAACAGATTCACTCAAGGGATGAGCGGTATCTAAGGATCCAATAACTCAGTTAAATAAGGCATAAATATGAATTATTTATGAGCTTGGGCTACTATAGTTCCAGTCACATAGGTTCATTCAAGGGTAGCATTCACCCATTCTGTTGAGTCCTGAAAAGCAGAAATACAATAGCAGAGAGCTTACGCTGTAAGCAAAATTTTTATCAGTAAGGAATCAGTCACTCAGTGAATAGAAACATGGACCCTGGTGAACAACTGTGTTTATAAGGCAGCTGGATTTACAAGCTCTTGAACCTCCTATGTAATTTTGACCAAATTATTAAGCATCTGTATCAACATTCTATCTCCCAGTAAGGAATAATGGTAGTATTCACCTCATCAGAATTTTGTGAAATTAAATGAGTTAATACATGTACATGTTTAATAAAATGACTTCTATTAGATCATATGCTCAACAAAATATAATTTACATATTTACTTGTCTCTTATTTGATGAATACTTATTAAGCACCTATATTTTCAAGTACTGGTCTACATGGTGGAGATGTAACAGTGAAGATCCACCCACAAATTTATGTTCTCATTCATATCATATTGTACTGGGAGATAAACAATAAGTAAAATATGTACCATGTGAGACCATGATAAATGCTATAGGGTAAAATAAGGAACTAAAATTAGGAAATGATGGAAGAAATCAGAATTTTTAAAAAGGCAGGAGTGTATATTAGTTAGCTCAGGCTGCTCTAACATAATACCATAGACTAGGTAGCTTGAACAACAGAAAGTGATTTTCTCACACTGTGAAGCTCAAAGTCCAGGTTCAGGATGCTACAATGGTTAGGTTTGGGAGAGGGCTCTCTTTCTGGCTTGTAGGTGTCTGCCTTCTTGTGTCTTCACATGGTGAAGAGCACTTTCTGGTGTCACTACCTCTACTTATTAAGGGCAACACTTCTATCAGATTGGGGCTCCACCTTTATGATCTCATTTAGCTTCAATCACCTATTTAAAGACCCTATCTTCTACACAGTCACATAAGGATTAGCATTGCAATATATTCAAAGGGACACAATTCAGCCAAAAGCAGACAGCCAGGAAGTCCTTATGGAAAAGATAGTATTGAAGGGAATATCTGGAAGTATGTAGTAGAATGACCAAGGGATTATGTGGGGAAGAATAATTCAAGGAAGAATAAAACGCAAGAACAAAGATCCTGAGTGGGGAAACATGCTGAGCAGGTACCTGTAACAAATGAGGGGAAGAACAGCCAGAAATGAGATAAAAGGTAAGCAGAAGGTCAGATTAGATTCAGCTGTTGCACCATCATAAATATATTAATTCTTAATTATGAGATAGGAAGCCATAGTAGCAAGTAAGTGACTAAATTTTAGTAAGTCATTCCAATTACTATATAGAAAATATGCTAAGGGGGGAGATGGGAAGTATGCAGACCAGGTAGAAAGCTATTAAAATAATCCAGACATTACAGGTGCTTGGGACAAAGTTGAAGCAGTACAGAAAGTGAGTAACAGAAAAAAATCAAATTTGTTTTTAATTTTTTTTATTTATTTTTGAGAGAGAGGGAGACAGAGCATGACAAGGGGGAGGGGCAGAGAGAGAGAGGGAGACACAGAACCTGAGGCAGGCCCAGGCTCCAAGCTGTCAGCACAGAGCCCAACGCGGGGCTCGAACCCATGAACTGTGAGATCATGACCCAAGCTGAAGCCAGACGCTTAACCAACTGAGCCACCCAGGCACCCACAAAAAATAAGACTTTTAAGGAATGCAAACAGTGGTGCAGCCACTGTGGAAAACAGTTTGGAAGTTCAGCATTATTTACAATGGCCTAACTGTGGAAGCAACCCAAGTGCTCATTGATAAATGTAGTTGAATGGCTAAAAGAGATGAAGTATGTATATTTGTGTGTACATATACACTATGGAATATTATTCAGTCATGAAAATGAAATCTGGCCATTTACAACAATATGAGTAGATCTAGAGAGTATAAGGTAAGTGAAATAAATCAGACAGAGAAAGACAAATACCATATGATCTCACTCACACAGTAAGTTTAAGAAACAAAACAAGTGAACAGGAAAAAGGAGACAAACCAGAAAATAGATTGTTAACTATAGAGAACAAAGTAATGGTTACTGGGGGTGGGGGATGGGTGAAATAGGTGAAGGAGATTAAGAGTATACTTATGACAAGCTCCAAGTAATGTATAGAATTGGTGAATCACTATATTGCACACCTAGAACTAATATAACATTGTTATGTTAATTATACTGGCATTAAAATTTTTGAAAATCATTTTTTTAAATAAATATGTAAAGATCTTTTGGTACAGGAGATATAGGCTGTGAGAAAATAAGGAAAGTCAAGGATGGCTCCAAAAAATATTTAAGCAACAGGAAAGGTAGTCATTTAATATTCAGGGCAATATTGTAAAGAAATAAGTTGGAAATAAAAATCAGACTCACAGTTGGATATGTTAAGTTTGAGATGCCCATTAGGAACCTAACAGGTGATTTTGAACAAGCAATTGTATACAAAGCTCAGGGGGAGAAGTCTGGCTATTTTCAGCATATAGATTCATCATCAGCATGATACTAGATGAGTTCATCAAGAGAGTAAATTTAGATAGAAAAATAAATCTAGACCCAAGCACTCACATTATGACATTGTAACTTTAGGAAGTGAGAGGAGGAGGTGTCAGCAAAGGAGACTGAGGGAGACAGGAAAGAGACAGAGCACAGTGTTTTGGAAGTCAATTTGAAAAGGAGGGGTTAGGGGTTCTCAAAAGGAGGGAGTGAGCACTTGCACGAATTACGACCAGGAGATGAAGTCAGAAGAATTGAGAAATTGCCAATGTATTTTGCAACCCAGAGGTCACTGTGTACACTGACAAAATTGTTCCAGGAGAGTGGTGGGATCAAACTGATGTGACTGGTTTCAGTACAGAAAAGATGCAAAAAAAAAAAAAAAAAAAGTACAAAAACAGCAACCATCAAGCATATACCAATATGTCAAAGAATTCAGTTATAAAGTGGGGGTGGGAGGGTAGAGAAAGATAGGCAGTAGTTCCAGGGGTAAGTGAAGCTAGGTGGGAACTTTTTTACTCATAAAGTGGGAAAAATAAATTATGTTTACATACTGATAGGAATATCCAACTATATTGAAAGTATAATGCTAAGTGAAGTCTTTTCTTTCATTACCACAGTGAGAAATATGCTGACAAGGCCCCCCAACCAAATTATTCTCCCCCAACTATGCAAAGAAGGGAAATTAAATAAGTCAGAAATACACACATTACGTGAGAAACAAGTTTATTTACACGAAGTTCAAGAACCAAATCATGAGCTCTACAGTGGCTTCTTCCATAAACAGCCAGTGGATTTCACACCACTTGGTTTCTCAAATGTCGTATCAAGGGTATTGCCTGATAGGCCTCTCCCTAGGAAGAAAGGTTCTTGATTTTTAGATATGATTTCCTGAAATTCCAAACTATGTGATCAATCCCATATATTCCAAGAAGAGAAGATCCTCATCTCCATAATAATGGTTTAGAATGTCAGGAAGGGATGCCACTTCAGCAATCAACTGGGAATTTACAATATGGGTATTAATTGTTGATACGATCACCTAAGTCACCTGGAGTTTTCAAGAAAATAAAACTAATACTTGTATAATTAACTTACAGTGGGGCAGGAAGTAGTGGTTGCAGAAACATTTGCAGCAGCAACACTAAATTTCTCCTACTTATACTCAACACTTTAGAGCTAAACATACTGATATAGGAGGCAGGAGGAGATTAAGTGACACACAAAAAAGATACAGCGAAGATGTAAAATAAGAAATGGAAAATTAGATATTAAATATAAGAAAAGAATTGGGGCACCTGGGTGGCCCAGTTGGTTAAGGGTCCAACTTTGGCTCAGGTCATGATCTCACGCTTTGTGAGTCTGCTCGGACAGCGTGGATCCTGCTTGTGATTCTCAATCTCTGTCCTCCTCCACTTGCACTCTCTTCCCCTCTCTCAAAATGAATAAATAAACTTTTAAAAAAATGTGTTAAAAAACGAGAAAAAAGAAAGGTAGGAAATTTAATTTTAAAATGAAAATGAATTTAAAACAAAAAACTAATATAAAACATATGTAACTTAATTTTTTTTTTAATGTTTATTTATTTTTTTTTTAATTTTTTTTTTTTCAACGTTTATTTATTTTTGGGACAGAGAGAGACAGAGCATGAACGGGGGAGGGGCAGAGAGAGAGGGAGACACAGAATCGGAAACAGGCTCCAGGCTCTGAGCCATCAGCCCAGAGCCCGACGCGGGGCTCGAACTCACGGACCGCGAGATCGTGACCTGGCTGAAGTCGGACGCTTAACCGACTGCGCCACCCAGGCGCCCCTAATGTTTATTTATTTTTGAGAGAGACAGAGACAGAATGCAAGTGGGTTAGGGGCAGAGAGAGTGGGAGACACAGTATCCAAAGCAGGCTCCAGGCTCTGTGCTGACAGCTCAGAGCCCAACTCGGGGCTCAAACTCATGAGCTGTTAGATCATGATCTGAGCCGAAGTTGGATGCTCAACCGACTGAGCCACCCAGGTGTCCCTATGTAGCTTGATATTTTAAAAATTTATTAAACATATAGAATAGGAGTGCCTGGGTGGCTCAGTCAGTTAAACATCTGACTTCGCTTCAGGTCATGATCTCACGGCTAGTGAGTTCGAGCTCCACATTGGGCTCTATGCTGACAGCTCAGAGCCTGGAGCCTGCTTCAGATTCTGTGTCTCCCTCTGTCCACCCCTCCTCTGCTTGTGCTCTCTCTCAAAAATAAATAAACATTAAAAAAAATTTAAAAAAGTGTAAGCGATGAGAAAATATGTTAAAAACAGGAAAATAAAGGATGGGATATAGCTATACAAGAATGGTGCTAAAATTCATGAAAATTTCCACTATAAAAATAAAAGAAATTGTAGATTGAAAATAAGAATGACTGAAAGATATGTCAATGCTTTGTAAAATAGATTAAAAATGACTAAAAGCAGAAAGTATGCAGGATTAGAGAAAGAGATGTATACCAAATACACTAACAAAACAAGAAGGCAATTAATACAAAAAAAATCAAAGTAAAAAATATTTAAATTTTGTAAATGTATTCCAACATATTCCTTTGCTTATTAACATGTGGTCTGTTATGAATCACATTTTCCTAGATTACAACAAAGATGCCTATTGTCTCTTACCTCCAAACTCCCTTTTAAAGAGTCCACCTAATGAGACCAGGGTCCCAAAGGGTGATCTCTCTTTTGATTAACTCCCAATCAACGGATTAATGATTTTAATTATATCCAAAAAAGTCCTTGTTCTTTGGCATGTAATATAATCTGACCATGGAAGTGAAATCCATCATATTCATGTAAATCACATCAACACTAAAGAAAAAAGGATTATACAGGGCCTGTATATTATGCAGCAAAAATCTTAGGGGTCATTTAAAATTCTGCCTGGCATGGGGCTCCTGGGTGGCTCAGTCAGTTAAGTGCCTGGCTCTTGATTTTGGCTCAGGTCATGATCTCAAGGTGCATGAGATCAAACCCACATTGGACTCTGTGCTGACAGCATGGAGTCTGTTTGGGATTCTCTCCCCCACATCTCTCTCTACCCCTTCCCACCCTCTTTCTCTCTCAGAATAAACTTAAAAAAAAACAAATCTTCCTAACATGCTACTCTTTCCCTTTACAAAAACCTTAGTGAATATTGAGAACATTGTTTTGTGCTTTCACATATGACTGCAACTCTGAGAAGAAATGCAGAATGAGTCTGAATAGTGTTCTTAATGAAACGAAAAATAGATGAGTAAGAATTAGGTCTTTCACATGAACCTTTTAAAACTACTTTGAGTAGTAAAATGAAATGCTCCTGCTCTCCTCTCTCTCTTAGACACGCACATATAGATGTTTTCAAAGTAAACTTGGGATGGGCTCTCCAACAATAAAGATTATTGAAAAGACATATAAGGAAAATGTCTAATTTATCTAGTTCATTATCAGTATAAATTTAGACTGTTTAAAAATAAGTATATTAATATATATTATATAATCGGTTAAGCATATAATTAGTGCAGATTATTGACAAAAATTTCAATAGAAGTAATTCATAACTTCTTGGTTTTTAATAGATGGCTATATATAAATATAAAATTACATAATAAATTACATTGTAAATACACTCTCTTATTTATAATGTCTATATAACAAATTATTATTTTTGGTACTGGTATTCTGCTAGATGTTTAAATTCTAAGCTCAGTTAATAAAAATACAGAAGAAAGGCTTTGAATCATTTCAGAGTATATTCAAAGCTGTATGACTTCTGTAAAGAACAGAGGTGAGGACCTGTATCATACTTCTTATTTTCTTAGTCTAGCAAGTATACGTGATTCTGTAAGCATAGACAACATGCTCCATTGATGGAAATTAAAGTGGGTACCTGTCTTGCACAAGCTTAGCATTAATTTGCAATCCAGTTTACCACTGCCCTTAAAAATTGCAGTGTAAGATGTTCTTAGTAGTGTCAATAGTGACAACTTGTTATGAGGCCCTGTGAAATTCATATTATATTTTTTGACCCAGCTAAAATCACAGCATGCTGAAAATCTCACAGAATTTACAGTGGTTTGGTAGTCTTTGAGCTTGCATATAAAACTAAATTCTTTCAGTATTTGTTTTCTTAGATTTTGCCAACTACACATTTTTAAAGATAAAATTTATAATTGCCAAAGTATTAAAAATAGTAAGATATTTTTACTGACTTTATGTTCTGATGAGTAAATTATTTAATGTTTTATATCTAGATTTTAATTACCACATAAGTAAATTGACAAAATTTTAGTCCCTGCTATAAAAGATATATGAAATTTTAATGTAACAAAATATTAACACTTAAAGACATCCAAACTGAATCTGGTTTCTAAGAGCAACAAGGAATAAATTTAAACAGGATATAGATTCATTATAAAATATTTTAGCTAATATTTGTTTAGCACCTAAAGAGTAATTGGCTTTGTGGTACTTTACATTTGATATTTCATTTCTACTTCAAAACCACCCTATGATGTAGGTATTCTTTAGATTTAGAAATAACTACAGGAGACAAGTACTTACATCAAGGAGGTAGCAAGTGATAATTATGAGATTTCACCCTATTTATCTTTGATTCTAAAGCCTGAACCAGGAACCATAAAGTAATATTATTACAAATTCTTTAAAGTATTTTTTGGTATCATAGAATATTAGAATTTTCAAAAAATCTAAAATCTCTAAATAACCTGTTTAGAGGTGCTTTATGTGAATCTAATTCAATCACTTAGAACTTCTGTTTTATGTTTAAACCACATTTTGGGGGAAATTCAGTGCTTTATCATATATGTATGTATATGTATATGAGGTATACATTTATGTGTGTATTCAGTGCTTTATCATATATGTATGTATATGTATGAGGTATATATTTATGTCTATATGTATATATACATATAGATGTATACATAGATATGCAAAGATAAGTGTGTGTGTGTGTATATATATATATGTATATATATGTGTATATATATATATATATATATATATATATATATATATATATATCTTATGGGTTCTTCCTGGTTATCGTCTAGTATATATTATGGCTATGACAACTCTTAGACAGCAAGACAAGAGGAGGATGTATCTTCACATTGATCACTGGAGTTGATTCACCTGATCTAACAGGGTATATAAGCGTCTCATTTTTCTATACTCCATGGAGGTACTTCCTCAACTAAAGTGCTTTCTTGAGAAGTATTACCTTCCAGTGAAGAGGAGAATATCCTTCAATCGAGGACATTTTATTGCATTATCAATGCCTTGTTTCTATTTACATTCTCCCCAGTCTCAAAGATATAAATACATAGGTCTTTAAATAACAAATGGGAATCTATGCTTATCCTAGATATCATGCTCAGTCATCCATCCACACTAAACTTGAGCTATGAGCTGCACTGACACAGCTGCTCAGTCTCCTGGCTTGGCATGTTTTCTTCCCTTGCCTTTGAGGCTACTACATTCTTTTCAGAGTTAAGACTGTTTTCTTCTCCCTGTCCACTCTTAAACATTTTATTTGCTATTTCCCCTCCATAAAATTTTGACTGCTTCAAGGCTCAGCCTTTGTACCTTTTCTCTTCACTAGTTATAGTCACTTTCTAATTCATTCAGTCTCATTAAATTCCCTAAATATTGGGGCACTGGGTGGCTCAGTCGGTTGGGCGGCCGACTTCGGCTCAGGTCATGATCTCTCAGTCCGTGAGTTCGAGCCCCGTGTCGGGCTCTGTGCTGACTGCTCAGAGCCTGGAGCCTGTTTCAGTTTCTGTGTCTCCCTCTCTCTCTGACCCTCCCCTGTTCATGCTCTGTCTCTCTCTGTCTCAAAAATAAATAAACGTTAAAAAAAAAAAAATTTAAATTCCCTAAATATGATGATGAATTAAACTTGTATGTCTAATCTGGACTCCTACGAAACACAGACTCATATTCCAGTACCTACATTACCACTCAGATGTATACTTTCATGTCAAATTTAAAACTGTCACAAGGAGGGGCTCCTGGGTGGCTTAGTCAGTTAAGCATCCGACTTCGGCTCAGGTCATGATCTCGCGGTTTGTGAGTTGTAGCCATGCATTGGGCTCTGTGCTGACAGCTTAGAGCCTGGAGCCTGCTTTGGATTCTGTGTCCCCTCCTCTCTCTGCCCCTCCCACGCTCATGCTCTGTCTCTCTCTGTCTCTCAATAATAAATAACCGTTAAAAAAAATAAAATTGTCACAAGGAGATGAGGGAAGTAAAAAACAGGTTTTTGTTTTTGTTACAATTATTCCCATCACTACTAGTGGAAATTCTTCCAGTTGTTCATGATGAAAATCTTGGGTTCATCTTTGTTATTCATTTTTCTTTCAAACCTTTTATCAATCTATTGGGTAATCCTGTTAGCTCTATCTTCAGAATGTATCCAAAATCAGAACAGTTCTCATTTCATCTACTGCTATCTCTGTGCTCCTAGTTACCAGCATAGATCACTTGAGCTGTTAAAATAGTCACCTCCTGATCTTCCTACATTTACTTTTACAACCTTTATTCTCTTTCCTATTCAGTTGCTAGAGTTGTGAAAATACAAGTTAGATTGTGTTACTCCTCTATTCAGAAGTTTTCTCTGGCTTCACAGTTCATAAATGGTAAAAGAAAAATTTAATAGCCTAATTACCTTAACAATTTTTTATATCCTTTTCCCCTATGACCTCATCTCCTTCTACTGAACTCCTTTCCCTCTAGGTTGTAGCCATGCTGGCTGGCTTCCATGCCCTTCCTCAAATATGCCAAGCACACCCCTGCCTCAGGACCCTGTCACTTGTTTTTCCTTTGAAAATACTGAAATACTTACTCTCTCATCTTGCTCCCCCTTACTTCAAGTCTGTGCTGATCTCTTCCTTATGAAATCTTCCCAGGCCACTCTTTAATAAATAGCTATCCTAAAATAATAATCTCTTTTATCTCTCTTTGATTTTTCTTAACTCATATCACTAATGTAGTATTTTTTTTTTTTGCTCATTTATCTTGTTTATTCTGTCTCCATCTACTAGAAAGTACTCTCCATTGGCACAAACATGCTTATCTCCTTTATACTGTTCAATCACAACTGAAATATTCATTAGAGTATAATACTTAACATATTTGTTGAAAGAAACCAAAAGGTAACAATGGAAAGAAAAACATTTTTGATATGTTTATTCATTCAACAAGTATGTATTGAACCCCTACACTGTGATATATTCATTGGAAAGCTAAAGTAGTGTAGGAGCTGACAAAGCCCAAGCTCTTCATGGGGTTACAATTTAGTCAGAGAAAAGGTCAAAAAGGCAACAAGTAAATTTTTTCTTAAATCTGTTCAAATGGTACTAATTACTATGAAAAAGATTACACAGAATTCTGTGTTAGAATGAGGTTTGGCTATCAGAAGCTGTGTTAGATAGCCTCTTCACTACTTCAAGAAATGTATTTAAACGGAGACTTAAAGGATATAAATGAGGCAGCCGAGGCAAGGTGTGTAAATGTCATTATTTACCAAGGATAACGAAGAACAAACTAGAACCACAGGGCAGGGCAGCATAGATCTAGGAACCAAAGGGACTGAGTGTAAAAAGACCTTCAGAACCAAGGGAAAAGCAGAAAGGGTTTAGGGAAGAAAGTGATAAATTTGGATATTTTAAAAGTTCATTCAGTGTGTCTCATGGAAAATGAATTGTAGAACAGAAGTGGTAGCCGGAAGGTGACTAGGAGGCAATGCTCTTATTTAAGGCTATGGATGCCAGTTTTGAAGACTAAGGTGGTGGTAGTGGAAACTAAGAAAAGCATATACATTTGAGATACATTTTAGAAGTAGAGTCTACAGTACTTGCTGATGGATTGTATGGGAATAAAGGAAAGAGGCAGATAAATAATAAATGTTCAATTTTTAGGCTGGAGCAACTCTGAATTTTAGTATCCCCTTTAGGGAAAAATTCAAGAATTATGTTTAGTATACATCATGTTTGAAATGTCTATTAAACATCCTAGTGGAGATGTAAGTGGGCAATTGTAGGCATCTGGAACTAAGATGAATGCAAAACTGTACCTGCTGTAAATATTTGCTACTCCATCCCCACTGACTAGATCAATGCCTTGCACATAGCTGAAGATCAATAAATATGTTGAATGAAAGACTGTTCCTCACTCCTCCAAATATGCATGTGGAAAATCTTATCTTTGTTTACAATTCCTAATATTTAGACCGTTAGCGTTTTTTTTTTCTTACTGTTAATAATAGGATTAAAATCTAAATCATTTGTTCTCAAATTATTTTCTAGAGTAACAAAACTATTTCTCTAAGCATAGTGAAATTATGCTAATGTATGTCTAAACTACTTTTTTCAAACAGACCATTTGTAAACTCCAAAACTATGTTAATTAACGCATGTTCTAAATCTTTAATAATCAAATATCTTGTTGGAAACTCTTCATTTGGGACAAATATTTATGTTTTTCTCTGAGGTTTTTTTTTGGGGGGGGAGATTTTGCTAGAGGTTTTACTCTTTTAAATATGATAAAAGCTTAGTATAAATGACAACAACACAACACAAAACTTCTATTTTGCTTCAGGGTCTAAAATCCAATTATATTTGATTGTGAGCGTTGGAATAAACTAAAAAAAAAAAAAACAAAAGTAGAAAACACCAATACATCTTGTAAGTGAAACAATTTCCCTAGAGACAAGAATAACACGTATCTTCCAACCTCATCTATCTTAGCATTCAGAGTACTGTGTACAAGATTTTAAATAAAGCCAATATGCTCATCTTTCTTTTTTCCCATGTGTTACTAAACCTTAAAGGACTTCATTAAATGTTCTTAAATGTATAAAATGACTTCCTGCCCCCTCTTCAGATTAGGCACTTAATCAAAATTGTCGAATAACAAATAATTTCTCTGTCAAGGTGTTATTTATTAGCTTCTGCTTTAGTGGGCCGTATACTTTTAGATGTGCACCTGCTTTGATAGGGGTTTGTCTAACTGCCACAAGCAATATCATACAATCCCATGATTAGAATGTCAAAGTGGGACAAAAATCAAAGGAAACTGGAGAAAGACAACAGATATTATGAATACATACACACACATTGGTTATAAATGTGTTTTTCATTCATACTGTTAGAAATAAAATACTATTGTATTGAAATATTTTAAGACTCTTCTAGACATTGCCATATTTAGAACTTTTAATAGGCTAATTAAGTGGGAGAGGTAGGCTTATCTTATGCACTTTTACCCGATTTTGACGAAATAGATCAATCTGATATTATATTACACATACAAACCACCATTCTTTTGTTGTTAAAGGACTGAAGTCCATACATTTAGTTTTTTTAATAAAAAAAATTTTAAATATAATTTATTGTCAAGTTAGCTAACATACAGTGTATACAGTGTGCTCGTGGCTTTGGGGATAGACTCCCGTGATTCATTGCTTACATACAACACCCAGCGCTCATCCCTACAAGTGCCCTCCTCAGTACCCATCATCCATTTTCCCCTCTCCTCTAGCCCACATTCCATCAACCCTCAGTTTGTTCTCTGTACTTAAGAGTCTCTTATGGACAAACCACCATTCTAATTTATGAGAAACAATATATTCCTGAAATGTTAAAAAAAAAAGCAAAATTAAAGGAAAAAAAACACATGGATGGATATATTAGAATGGTAAATGAAATTTAAAACCTCAAACTGCATAATAAATTATGTTTGTTTTGTTATATCAAAAAACAACTATCTTTTCTTTGCAGTAAATATTGAAGTTTCAAAATCATCTCTAGTGCGTACTGCTTCTCTCTCTAGCCTCCTCTGTCTCTACACCCAGGTGCACAGGGTCCTTGCCCTCATAGAATGCCTTCCTTTTTTTCCCTATTTCAATCTTTCCTATCCTTAGGATAAGCAGAAGTTCACTTTACTCTGTAATGCCTTTACATTTCTTACTGACTTTCATTTCCTCAATCCTATAGTACATTATTTTCTTCATGTATTTTTCGTAAAAAAATCCTGGAAGAAGAAGGAACATAAAGATTATTTAACTCATACATCAAGTGCTATGTATATTCATTGTCCTCTGTAACATTACTAATATACATTCTACATGGATAATCATATGAACTTTCATTCACATAATTCACGAGGCATCTCCTTTAACACAGTTTAAATGCTTCTCCCCCCTTGTGTGGATTTAAACTCTGCTCTCTAGTTGCTAAATTCTTACCTCATCATTCACATAACAAGTATGTGAAACTTGTTTATCAATTTCTAGATGGAAGGAACACAGTGATTTTACTTGAAAAATGCCTGTGCAAAATGGAATAGATATTTGTTGACCTGTGTTTCAAAGCACAGGTTCTAATTTTCTACCCAAAGCTACAGGTGATGTCTGACTAGCATGTATGGTAACATATGTAGCACTTGCTTTGTGACGAACACCATACATTTATTTATCTGGACAACAATTTCGCTAGACATTTTGGCAGGCCCACGACACCACCATTAAATTGTATTGAGCCTCAAAATCTCCCTCACGTTTTGTGATAGGTATGTAGCTTTGCATTTCTCAATTTGAGTTGTTTTAGCATAGAGTTACTATTTCTTCTTTACATAGTGCCTGATATACTGTGGAACCTCCATACTTTTACAGAATGACCTTAGAATCAAAGAATTTTTTTAATCTTAGAAATAAATGAAAATTCTTTAGAGATATAACCTATGAAAAGAAAGCATCCAGCCTGTTCTGACTTTGGACTTTCTCATAACTTCTTTTCATTTACCATACCCTAAACCTCATTTAAAAATAAAAACTAAAATACAGAAAAATAAATAAAAGTAATCTTGCATGCACTCAGTAAAAGGATATATAAAACATTTCCAACAACAACAACAACAAAACAAAGTCTCAGCCTCAGAGAAATATCACCAGAGCCTGAGAGAGCTGACAAGTATAAAAAAATTAAAAACTCGTTTCTCACTTAAGAACTTACAAAAGTGGCCCTCAGTTGAAGATCTAGGTTAATAACCCGTAAAGAGGAATCTCAGAGAAAGCTGAGGAACATAAAATTTCCACAAACTTTCGGTCATACAAACCAGTTGGTCATCAATGTCAGATCTTTGTCAAGCTTCAAAAACATCTCTCTTATGCTATTTACAAAACTACATGAAATCCTTAAAAGTTCTTAATGCCTTAACTAGTACTTCCCCAACTGATATATTTTGGTTTTTTGTTGTGAAGCCTAAGAGCTGTGTGTTATGAATTTTCATTTCAATACAGATCAAGAAGTACTGTAATTGCCAATCAGAGATCATCTCAGACGTTAACTTCATCTTCTGAAGTGTTTGTCAACTCTCCAAACAATTGATTAGTACTTCAACTTTTTTAGGTCAATGCTTTAGAAAAAAAGAATTATTAACCAAGTTAGCAACTTACTGGTAGGGAGCTCTTACTAGAATAATACACGTATGCTAAATCTCACAATTTGGGAATAGCAATTCAGTTACACAAGCACCTAACTCCATTATCATCCTGTATTTATCCCAAAGAGAGCATGAAATACTATCAAATACCTTGCCAAAATCTGGATCAGTGTACCCATGTAATTCCCTGATTTACTAGTATCATAACTATATTCAGAAAGTCAACAACATCATAAGAAATTTTCACTCAAATTTCCTTTTCTGTTGGGGACTACAGCCAAACCCTAACTTCTTTGGGGGGTGGGGTGGGAGGAATGAGATATTAATAGCATAATAGAACTAAATGTAAAAAGATGGAAAAACATTCACACATATCTTGCTCTTTGGTCCTTGGAGAATGGGTACCTTAGCCTTAAGAGTGTATCACTAAATAATCCAGATCAAAGATTGAGATGATGTGAGGGATTATTCTATTTTAGCTTGATGAAAAGTATTGCCAGGTGTTTCACTATATAAGATACCAATGCCTCGAGGCATTGGTATCCAAACCCACCTGAAATGTTCGAGTACCTGTGGGTGTGGGAAATCTGGATTTACATTAGATCAACTTTTCTTTTTTTATGGCTACACTCCTGAGATTTATCAAGTAAACATCAAGAGAGTATCACAGGGAGATGCATGTTGAATTTGGGAGCAAAATCATTCCTACATAGTTCTTTTTTCATTTATTCAAAAGTTCATTTAATCATATGCTTAAAAACTATATAAAACTCTTTATATATTGTTGTTCAGATGAAATATTTATGGTGAGAGTTTGAAGGTTATGGTATCTTAATTTTATTCCATGATGCTTTCAGTTATGATACATTACTATTAAAGACTTGGTTCCCTACTGAATTAAGTCCATTTATAGGGCTTGATCTGGTCATCTTATTTTTCACTCTTTGTGACCTCATGAAAGAAGTGTCTTCTGTTTCTGAAAATAATTAAAATTACATATAATCTATCACACTAGAACAGGTTCTTTGCAGTTATTTTCTTAGGACAACTGGTTACTAAATATAATTTTCTTAGAATTTTTTTCAATCTTAGCAAAGTGTGAAGTACAAGACAGTTGTTAACTTTTTCCAGGAATAAGAAGCCAGGCAATAAACAAGCAGCTCTGAGGAAAAATTAACTCATTCAAATCAATGCTCATTTGTGAAGCTTTTGTTCCCAAGTCAGAACTTAGGAATGGAGAGGAAGTAAATCTCCCTCCTCACAGTATTTATTCTTGAGAGTGATCTGTGGACAGAGAAACTTTGGATTGTTGTCTTTCAACTTTCTTTTGAAAAGATTACTCAAATTATTTGCTATTAAGAGTAATTTAGTAGTGGGTTAGTGGCCTATTCTCAATAAGCTACTGAAATCTAATTTCTAGTCCTAAAAGGTTTAAAGAGATAAGAAAATATCAATTACCAAATTAGAAGTTTTTGAAATATATAGGGTGCCTGGGTGGTTCAGTCAGTTAAGCATGTGACTCTTGGTTTCGGCTCAGTTCATGATCTCATGGTCATGGGATCAAGCACCATGTAGGGCTCTGGGCTGGCAGCATGGAGGCTGCTTCGGATTCTCTCTACCTTTCTCTCTGCCCCTCCCCTGCCCACAGTCTTTCTCTTTCTCTCTCAAAATAAATAAATGAAGATTTTTTTAAAAGTAAGTTTTTGAAATACCTACTTCTAATTTACTATGACTTAATTGATAGTAATCTGAAAACATGGGGTTGTATAATGGATGTTAACTTGAAATATAATGAGCAAATTTTAGAAGATGAATAGAGAACAGCAAACTGCTATGAATAAGTCAGTTAAGGTCAATTCCAAATATCACTTTTAAAGATCTTAGAGTTTATGTCAAGCTTTATTTTTCCATAGTGTGTGTGTGTGTGTGTGTGTGTGTGTGTGTGTGTGTGTGTGAAGATCAGTAAGTCACTGGTAGTGATTTAAATTGTGTGTGGGTGTTTTAAATATATAAAATACTTCAAACCTAGCCATTGGCTTATATATTCAATTACTCAGAATTATGTGTAAAATTTCATCTCTATCACAAGAATATATTTGGATTAATAAAGTAAACTAGAATTTTATAAAATAATACTGAAATGGTTTTATTAAGTATTATAAACATTCTCATATAAATCACTGTATTCTGGATTGAAAAGTCTATGTCAGTTTCTGGAGCTAGCATGTTTGTTTGTTTTTTTACCTTTTTGGTTGGGCCAGTGAGATTAAAGGAATTAAACAAATGCTTAAAATATTCTTCTAGGGGTGTCTGGGTGTATCAGTCAGGTGAGTGTCCAATGTTGGCTCAGGTCATGATCTGTTTGTTGGTTTGACCCCTGTATTGGGCTCTGTGCTGACAATGCAGAGCCTGCTTGAGATTCTCTGTCTCCCCCCGCCCCCTCTCTGCCTCTCCCCCGCTAACACTCTTTCTCAAAAATACACATAAAAAATTAAAAAAAATACATATATATTCTTCTAGTTTGAGTGTTTCAGCTACAGTTTAAGTTAGGACTAGATTTCACTGCAGTCTCATACTTGCCATTAAGGGTAAAAAAGAAAATATTCTCAGACACAAAATAGGAAATCTTGTTTCAATAGTCCTGCTTTGTTATCAAATTTATATTCTATCTCAGGACACAGATATTCATTTAAAAATTACACACAAGGGGCGCCTGGGTGGCGCAGTCGGTTAAGCGTCCGACTTCAGCCAGGTCACGATCTCGCGGTCCGTGAGTTCGAGCCCCGCGTCGGGCTCTGGGCTGATGGCTCGGAGCCTGGAGCCTGTTTCCGATTCTGTGTCTCCCTCTCTCTCTGCCCCTCCCCTGTTCATGCTCTGTCTCTCTCTGTCCCAAAAATAAATAAACATTGAAAAAAAAAAATTAAAAAAAAAAAAAAATTACACACAAAATGATGAGGGTGACCAGAAAATGCTAGAATTTGACTACGTAAAAAAAGCCTGTTTGTTCGGTTGTTTTAAGCCCTTTGTGTCAGGGTGTGGAAGGGGAACAAGCAAATCCAACAGCAAGGCAGAGTGCAACAGAAAGGAGAAACTATCATGGGTTCTGAATCTGGAGATTACAGGGATCGGTGATAAATAAGCAGTTGTTAGGAAGGTCTAAAAACAATTAACTAGGATTCACAACAGGCAAAATATCAGAGCCAAAAAATAGGAAACCTAGGTGTAGCCAAATATAAAGAAACAGACTCACATTAGGCTTCAGAAATGTCTATTCTGAAAAATCTAGGACTGAGCATAGAAAAATTTGAAAAATCACATTTACTCTCTCACATCATTTATTAAAGTGTCTGTGTTTTTTATTTTTTTTAATGTTTATTTTTGAGAGAGAGAGACAGAGAGAGAAAGTGTAAGTCAAGGAGGGGAAGACAGAAAGGGAGACACAGAATCCAAAGCAGGCTCCAGGCTCTGGGCTGTCAGCACAGAGCCCGATGCAGGCTCAAACTCACAAACCTTAAGATCATGACCTGAGCCAAAGTCAGACGCTCAACCGACTGAGTGACCCAGGAGCCCCTAAAGTGCCTGTTTTAAGATAGCTGTGTTCTAATAAACACTAGATGATGGGGAATAAAAAAACCAACAAAGCTTCGGACCTATAGGAACCTGTGCACTAAGGTAATAATCAGAAAAGGCATTCAGGCATCAAGGAATAAAACTGGAAGAGAAATGTGGGATAAATTCTGGCCCTTGGAATAAAGCAGAAGCCTCTATCTAGAAGAACTAAAGGGCAGAGCAAGTTAACACAGAACTATCCTGGATAGCCGACTGCAAAAACTCCCTTAAAAAATGATCCCTGGTAAAGTCAAGATTGTTTTCAAATCCAGTAATCAGATTGGGCTTGGAGGGTGTATATTAATCATGTGATCACAGCCTTCAGAAGAAAAGGTCTAGGGAGGCAGGAAACCAGATGGATTACGAAATTTAAAGTGGATTTTACTATCTATTTTCCTAGTGTACATTTTTGGCTTATTAGGAACTGAAATTCTTCATAGATTTTAACTATCTACAAATCTAACATACCTCTCTATCTTCCAGTTTTTTCATGTTAAACTATAGAGGAAGAGAAGTTGCTCTTAAAAGGATTTTCATCTTCGTTCATAGGGTGACTCTGAAATTCCCACATAATATAACTCCATCTATCCCCTTGTTTGGGTATTTCTGTACTTCAATGTGCAAACTGAATTGAACATGGAGGAGGAATAAAGAAAACAAAAATAAAAAAGGCATTGTAATGCCCATTTCATTTACAAATTTAAGTTGGAACTACAAGAATATTAATTATATTACCTGCTTGCTGCAAAAACACATCAATTAAATTTACTGCAATGGTTCTTGATTGATCTATTATCAGGGCATTCTGAAATAAATGAGGAAAAGTCAAAGACAGACATTTCCCCTAATATTTTGCATTTATCTAGAGGAGAATTTTGATACATTAATCTTTATCATAACAAAAGTTATAAATGCTATAATAGATGGGATTAAACAAATGCACAGTGGAAGAATCAGCAAACTTTATCCCATGTTGGTATCTTACTTATTGTAAAGAATAAGATTTCAATTATTTTAGATAGAGAAAAACTATGTAAAGAAAATAAGCACTGTCAGAAAACACAAGGCAGCCATTTAAATCAATCATAATTAGTCAGATTATCTGTGTTGGAGAGATCAATAAATAACAGGATTTGTAACTTTGGAAGTATTTAGAGACCTTATAGTTTGAATGTCCTGTTAATGTAAGAGAACTGGACAGAGGAAATACTTGAAAAGATAATAGCTGAAAAATGTTTTCAGAACTGCTGAAATACAATTCATAGACTCACAAAGCTCAAATGATCTCTAGGACAGGAAAATACCAACAAAAACTATGATAAAACCTTCTAGATTACTCACAGTGAAACTGTCCTACATCAAAAGAAAAAAATCTTAAAATCAAGTAGAGAAAAAACAGATTGTTCTTAAGAAGAGGGTCAATTAGTCTAGCAAAAAATTATCTCAATAATAAAAACAAGAAAGTAGAAGGATATGCTAAAAGAAAGTAACTAGGGATTGATGGTGCGGAAGATGGTGGCATAGGAGGATGCTGGGCTCACCTCGTCCTGCTGATCGCTTAGATTCCACCCACATCTGCCTAAATAACCCAGAAAACCACCAGAAGATTAGCAGAATGGACTCTCTGGAGCCAAGCATAGAGAAGAGGCCCACAGAAGCGGGTAGGAAAGGCGGAGAGGCGGTGGGTGCTACACAGACAGGCAGGAGGGAGCCAGGGCGGTAGAGGGGCAGCCCGCCCAGCCAGGCAGAGCCCCCAAAGTCTGGCTTGCAAAAGCGGAGGGGCTGGATGGAGTGTGTTCTGACAGCCAGTGGGACTTAACATCTGGAACGTTAAAAGTCAACAGCTCTGCTCTCGGAGAGCGGGGAGGGAGAGAGCATGCCAGGAGGGAGAGTTGTTGAGCCGCAGAAGGACAGACATCTGTAGGGAAACAAAGGCACTGGCAAATGCTATTTCCTTCTCCCATCCCCCCAGCCGAAATCCCAAAGGGAACCATTTCCTGTTACCGAACTTGTTTGCACTGCACAAACACCCAACACTGTGCTTCTGTGGATCCATCCCTCCAAGGGGCCTGCCTCCCTCCCAGTGCTGCAGGGCCCCTCCTGCAGGGGACCACTGACGACAAAGGTAGCTAAGCCTGCCCCTCCCACCTCTGTGCACCTTGCGGATCCACCTTGGCTAATACACCATTGGCCAGATCCCATGGAAGCAGCACCATAAGCCTAGCAGTGTGCAAACAGCCCAGACAGGGACCACACCACTCCACAGTGAGTCCTGTCCCTGGGAGATGGGAAGATAAGGTACACACCAGTCTGACTGTGGCCCCAGTGGTGGACGGGGGGCAGACATCGGGTCTGACTGCAGCCCTGCCCACCAGCACAAGTTATTCCAGACAGCACGGGGGAAGTGCCCTGCAGTTTGGAGCTACCACAGGGACTACCCAAAATGATGAAATAGAAGAATTCTCCTCAAAAGAAACTCCAGGAAGTAGCGACAGCTAATGAATTGATCAAAAACAATTTACGCAGTATAACGGAACAAGAATTTAGAATAATAGTCATAAAATTAATCGCTGGGCTTGAAAAAAGCATAGAGAACAGCAGAGAATCTATTGCTACAGAGATCAAGGGACTAAAAAAACAGTAATGAGGAATTTAAAATGCTATAAATGAGGTATAAAATAAAATGGAGGCAGCCATAGCACGGATTGAAGAGGCAGGGGAGAGAATAGGTGAATTAGAAGATAAAATTATGGAAAAAGAGGAAGCTGAGAAAAAGAGAGACAAAAAAATCCAGGAGTATGAGGGGAGAATTAGAGAACTAAGTGATGCAAACAAAAGGAAAAGCATCTGTATCATAGCAATTCCAGAAGAAGAGAGAGAAAAAGGGGCTGAAGGTATACTTGAACAAATCATAGCTGAGAACTTCCCTGATCTGGGGAAGGAAACAGGCATTGAAATCCAAGAGGCACAGAGAACTTCCTTTAGACGTAATTTGAATCTATCTTCTGCAAGACATATCAGAGTGAAACTGGCAAAATACAAGGATAAAGAGAATTCTGAAAGCAGCTAGGGAGAAACAGGCCCTAACTTACAAAGGTAGACAAATAAGGGTAGTGGCAGACCTATCTACTGAAACTTGGCAGGCCAGAAAGGAATGGCAGGCAATCTTCAATGTGATAAACAGAAAAAAATATGCAGCCAAGAATCCTTTATCCAGCAAGTCTGTCATTCAGAATAGCAGGAGAGATAAAGGTTTTCCCAAACAAACAAAAACTGAAGGAATTCATCACCAATAAACCACCCCTACAAGAAATCCTAATGGGGACACTGTGAGTGAAATGTTGCAAGGACCACAAAGTACATCACTACAAGCATGAAAACTACAGACAACACAATGACTCTAAACCCATATCTTTCAATAATAACACTGAATGTAAATGGACTAAATGCTCCAACCAAAAGACACAGGGTATGAGAATGGATAAAAAAAAATACAAGACCCATCTATTTGCTGTTCTCAAGAGACTCATTTTAGACCTGAGGACACCTGCAGATTGAAAGTGAGGGAATAGAGAACCATCTATCATGCTAATGATTGTCAAAAGAAAGCTGGAGTAACTATGCTTATATCAGACAAACTAGACTTTAAATTAAAGGTTGTAACAAGAGATGAAAAAGGCATTATATAATAATTACAGGGTCTATCCATCAGGAAGAGCTAAAATTTATAAATGTCTATGCCCCGAATACGGTGGCCCCCAAATATATAAAGAATTAATCACAATCATAAGCAACCTTATTGATAAGAATGTGTAATTGAAGGGACTTTAATACTCCACCTACAACAATGGATAGATCATCTAGACACAGGATCAATAAAGAAACAAGGGCCCTGAATGATACATTGGATCAGATGGACTTGACAGATATATTTAGAACTCTGCATCCCAAAGCAACAGAATATACTTTCTTCTCCAGTGAACATTGAATATTCTCCAAGATAGATGACATACTGGGTCACAAAACAGCCCTTCATAAGTATAAAAGAATTGAGATCATACCATGCACACTTTCAGAACACAATGCTATGAAACTTAAAATCAACCACAGGAAAAAGTCTGGAAAACCTCCTAAAGCATGGAGGTATAGAACACCCTACTAAAGAATGAATGGGTCAACCAGGCAATTAGAGAAGAAATTAAAAAAATATATGGAAACAAATGAAAATGAAAATATAACAATCCAAGGGCTTTGGGATGCAGCGAAGGCAGTCCTGAGAGGAAAATACAGGGCAATCCAGTACTATTTCAAGAAACAAGAAAAATCCCAAATACAAAATCTAACAGCCCAGCTAAAGGGCATAGAAGCAGAATAGCAAAGGCACCCCAAACCCAGCAGAAGAAGAGAAATAATAAAGATCAGAGCAGAAATAAACAATATAGAATCTAAAAAACTATAGATTTCAGATCAACGAAACCAAGAGTTGTTTTTTTGAAAAATAAACAAAATTGATAAACCTCTAGCCAGGTTTCTCAAAAAGAAAAGAGAGATGACCCAAATAGATAAAATCATGAATGAAAATGGAATTATTAACCAATCCTTCAGAAATACAAGCAATTATCAGGGAATACTATGAAAAATTATATGCCAACAAACTGGACAACCTGGAAGAAATGGAAAAATTCCTAAGCACCCACACACTTCCACAACTCAAACAGGAATAAATAGAAAACTTGAACAGACCCGTAACGAGCAAAGAAATTGAATCAGTAATCAAAAATCTCCCAACAAATAAGAGTCCAGGACCAGATGGCTTGTCTGGGGAATTCTACCAGACATTTAAAGCAGAGATAATACCTATCCTTCTCAAGCTATTCCAAAAAATAGAAAGGGAAGGAAAACTTCCAGACTCATTCTATGAAGCCAGCATTACTTTGATTCCTAAACGAGACAGAGACCCAGCAAAAAAAGAGAACTACAGGCCAATATTCCTGATGACTATGGATGCAAAAATTCTCAATAAGATACTAGCAAATGGAATTCAACAGCATATAGAAAGAATTATTCACCATGATCAAGTGGGATTCATTCCTGGGCTTCAGGGCTGGTTCAACATTCACAAATCAATCAATATGATACATCACATTAATAAAAGAAAAGATAAGGAGCATACGATCCTGTCAATCGATGCAGAAAAAGCATTTGACAAAATTCAGCATCCTTTATGATAAAAACCCTTGAGAAAGTCGGGATAGAAGGAACATATTTAAACATCATAAAAGCCATTAATGAAAAGCCCACAGCTAATATCATCCTCAATTGGGGAAAACTGAAAGCTTTCCGCCTGAGATCAGGAACACGACAGTATGTCTACTCTCACCGCTGTTGTTTAACATAGTGTTGGAAGTTCTAGAATCAGCAATCAGACAACAAAAGGAAATCAAACGCATCATCAAAATTGGCAAAGATGAAGTCAAGCTTTCACTTTTTGCAGATGACATGATATTATACATGGAAAACCCGATAGACTCCACCAAAGGTCTGCTAGAACTGATACATGATTTCAGCAGTCACAGGATACAAAATCAATGTACAGAAATCAGCTGCGTTCTTATACACTAATAATGAAGCAACAGAAAGACAAAGAAACTGATCCCATTCACAATTGCACCAAGAATCATAAAATACCTTCCTAACCAAAGATGAAAAAGATCTGTATGCTGAAAACTATAGAAAGCTTATGATGGAAATTGAAGATACAAAGAAATGGAAGAACAGTCCATGCTCATGTATTGGAAGAATAAATATTGTTAAAATGTCAATACTACCCAAAGCAATCTACACATTCAATGCAATCCCAATCAAAATTGCACCAGCAATCTTCTCGAAGCTAGAACAAGCAATCCTAAAATTCGTATGGAACCACAAAAGGCCCCGAATAGCCAAAGGAATTTTGAAGAAAATGACTAAAGCAGGAGGCATCACAATCCAGTCTTTGGCCTCTACTACAAAGTTGTAATCATCAAGACAGCATGGTATTGGAACAAAAACAGACACATAGACCAATGGAATAGAATAGAGACTCCAGAATTGGACCCACAAAAGTATGGCCAACTAATCTTGACAAAGCAGGAAAAAATATCCAGTGGAAAAAAGACAGTCTCTTTAACAAATGGTGCTGGGAGAACTGGACAGCAACATGTAGAAGAATGAAACTAGACCACTTTCTCACACCATTCACAAAAATTAACTCAAAATGGATGAAGAACCTGAATGTGAGACAGGAAGCCATCAAAACCCTAAAGGAGAAAGCAGGAAAAAACCTCTCTGACCTCAGCCGCAGCAATTTCTTACTTGACACATCCCCAAAGGCAAGGGAATTAAAAGCAAAAATGAACTATTGGGACCTCGTGAAGATAAGACGCTTCTGTACTGCCAAGGAAACAATCAACAAAACTAAAAGGCAACAGATGGAATGGGAAAAGATATTTGCAAATGACATATCGGACAAAGGGCTAGTATCCAAAATCTATAAAGAGCTCACCAAACTCCACACCCAAAAAACAAATAATCCAGTTTAGAAATGGGCAGAAGACATGAATAGACACTTCTCTAAAGAACACATCCAGATGGCCAACAGGCACATGAAATGATGCTCAATGTCACTCCTCATCAGGGAAATACAAATCAAAACCACACTCAGATATCACCTCACGCCAGTCAGAGTGGCTAAAAGGAACAAATCAGGAGACTCTAGATGCTGGCGAGGATGTGGAGAAATGGGAATCCTCTTGCACTGTTGGTGGGAATGCAAATTGGTGCAGCCTCTCTGGAAAACAGTGTGGAGGTTCCTCAAAAAATTAAAAGTAGATCAACCCTATGACCCAGCAATAGCACTGCTAGGAATTTACCTAAGGGATACAGGAGTACCGATGCATAGGGGCACTTGTACCCCAATGTTTATAGCAGCACTTTCAACAATAGCCAAATTATGGAAAGAGCCTAAATGTCCATCAACTGATGAATGGATAAAGAAATTGTGGTTTATATACACAATGTAGTACTATTTGGCAATGAGAAAGAATGAAATCTGGCCATTTGTAGCAACATGGATGGAACTGGAGAGTGGTACTCTAAGTAAGTCAGGCAGAGAAAGACAGATACCATATGTTTTCACTCTTATGTGGATCCTGAGAAACTTAACAGAAGACCATGGGGGAGGGAAAGGAAAAAAAAATGTCAGAGAGGGTGGAAGCCAAACCACAAGAGACTCTTAAAACTGACAATAAACTGAGGGTTGATGGGGGGATGGGAGGGATGGGAAAGTGGGTGATGGGCATTGAGGAGGGCACCTGTTGTAAGGAGCACTGGGTGTTGTATGGAAACCAATTTGACAATAAATTTCTTAGAATGAAAGGGAAGGGAAGGGAAGGGAAGGGAAGGGAAGGGAAGGGGAGGGGAGGGGAGGGGAGGGGAGGGGAGGGGAGGGGAGGGGAGGGGAGGGGAGGGGAGGGGAGGGGAGGGGAGGGGAGGGAAGAAGAAAAAAAACAACAGAACCAGGAACCTAGAATCCTATTACTTTTGCAAGTGTCTTTTAAGGCACCATTATGAAGAAATGAACAGAAAGCAATTTCATCACCAGATTATGCCAAAAGAAAATTAAAAAGCATATATTTTAAGTTTAAAGGAATTGATCCAATATGGTAAACTAATATAAAAGGTAAGATTAAAGAATTTAGAAGGCAGTAAACATGAAATAAACAGACATGGATCATAAAGTGTAATAATGTCTATTGATGTGAAAATTAGATACAATTAGAATATATGACAACAACAATATAATTTTAAACAGTAGATGGAGTTTTTAAAAGTGAATGCATACTCTTGTGAGGATGTAAATACTAACTTTGGACTCTGGTAAATTATTTATACTTATTTTGGTGACTTAGGAAGAGAAAACATATAACTCATCAGTTGATATCCTATTCCCCCAGAAATCAACATCTCTCTTCATACTGGTGGTTTCTTATTTAAATTTCCACCTGAGTTTTTCTCTGGCTAAAGAAAACAACTAATCAACCATAAATGGGACAGTCAATAAATAAACCAGTTTTCTTGCCATGTGAGTGGTAAAACTCATTTTTTTACAGATTTGCAAGAGGCCCTCACCAAAACTAAGCTCCAGTTGCTCTCAGGATTATGATGCTCAGTAGTAACTCATCTATGTTGACTTTCTTCTTTTCCTGTCTCATTTCTCCACTCTCTACTACCTTTCCTATACAACCTCCCTTATAAACTACTAATTCATCTTATTCTCAGAAATGATTCTGAAAGAACACAACTTATAACAAATTCAATCAAGTAAAGGAAAAATAGAGCAAGAAATACTCAAACATGAAATGGTGGTAGGGTAATAGTAAGAAAAGGAACATAAACCTGTTACAAAGAAAAAAATAATGTATTGTTATATTTTATTCAAATATACTGTTTAAACATATTTGATTGAAATTGACTGAATATTCCAATCTAAAAAAATGTTACCAGGCCAGTACACAAAATGATCAGTAGGTATATAGAAAATTTAAAGTACACTATTAATCAATATGTGCTAATTAACATTTATGGAAAACTATGTCCCCAAACAGATGATGGACCATATGTTGAACCTTAAATGAGCCTTGATCAATTTCAAAATATGTAAATACTCTATTATATTCTGAGACACAAATATAATCATTTAGAAATTAATAAAAATGAGATTCTAGGAAAATCTCAACTATTTGGAATGAAAAAAAAAAAAAAACATGCTTACATAACCAAAGAGGAGATGGTGGTAGGAATTAGAATATATTTTGAACAGAATAATAATGAAAATATAACACATTAGGTACTTTAGATGCTTCCATAATGAAAGATTTAAAAGAATGAAAACAAATAACTAATTTAAGAAGCTAAGGGAAAAAGAGATAACACAATTGAAGCAATGGGGTAATAAAAGGGGAGAATTAAATACTAAAAATAAATCCATAAAGAAATGTTAGAAGTCAAAAGTTGGTTTAAATTGATAAATGCACAGCAAACAAGAGTGACAGAACACAAATTGCAAATATCAGGAATGGCTATTACTACAATTATAAAAACATTGAAAGTATAACAAAAAAAAATATTAAGAACAACTTCATGGCAATAATATTGACGATTTAGATAAATGAGATAAACCCTTTAAATAATGTAGTTTACCAAATATGACCTGGAAGTAAATAGAAAATGCAAATAGCACTCTTTTAATTTCTAATTACAAACATTTCCAAAAAGAAGACTCAAAGTTCAAATGGCTTCACTGGTGAATTCTATCAAATAGGTAGTTAAGAAATAGCACCAATGTTAAAAAATTCCCACAGAGGAATTCCTGTAAGAGGAAACACTTTCCAATTCATTTTAAGAGAACCAAAAAGCCGATAAAAATACTACCAAGTAAATTATAAACCAATATAGCTCTTCAAATTAGAAATAAAAATCCTCCCACATGGGCAAAACAAATCCAGTAATGTAGTAAAAGTATAAAATGCATAATGAAGTATGACTAATTTCAAGAACAGTTAGTGTGACAAGCATCAGTGTAATTTAGCAATACTGAATAAAAGAAAAATGATAATTTTAATAAATTCAGAAAAAAAGGATACAATTCAGGAACTGTAACCATTTATGATAAAAATAAATTTCTGTGCAAGTTAAAAATGAAAGAAGTTTGTTCATGCCCCATAGGAAGAAGAGGAAGTCCTCTCTTAGCATTTGCATCCATCATAATGGAAATCTTAGGAAATGTAATAAGGCAAGCAAATAAAACCAAAAGTAAAATATTAGAAAGGATGCAAACCTGTGATTCATAGCAGACATGACTAAAGAGAAAATCCTAATAAGCCCTAATAAATTTAGAAAAGTTTACAGGATACAAGTTCAATACACACTTCAATAATATATATACTTGAGCACTAAAACTTAAGATAAAACCACTGTTTAAATAGGGTCAATAATAAAATATGGAAAGATAAATTTAACCAAAGATGTTTAAGGCTTCTAAACTAGTAACCATAATAGTTTGCTGAGAAAAACAAAAACAAAAACAAAAACAAAATAAGACAAATAAGAGATATTTTTAGCTCATGGACAAGTGACTCATTTTTTTGAAATATACTTATTTTGAGAGAGACTGAGAGAGAATGACCACAGGAGGGGCAGAAACAGGGAGACAGAGAATCCCAAGCAGGCTCTGTAGCTGTTTGCACAGAGCCGAACACAGGGCTTGAACTCACTGACGGAACTGTGAGATCATGACCTGAGCTGAAGCCAAGAGTCGGAAGTGACTCAGCCACCCAGGTGCCTCAACTCAATATTGTTAAGATGTAAATTCTCCCAAAGACTGATGTATATATTTTAATTCCTTTTAAAAATGCCAGAAGTTTTTAGCTGATCAGCTGATTCTGAAACTTACATTTTAAGGACAAAGAATAGCCAAACAATCTTTAAAAAGAACAAATTTGGAGACTTTACTCATCTTGATTTTAAAACTTACTCTCAAGCTGCAGTAGTGATGAGAGTGGATCTGAAGAAAAAATGTCAAGTCTATAAAAGAGATTATACACTGCAGAACAGTGCCTTTTTGACAAAGGCACCAAGACTATTTATTGGTACATATAACATTTTTTTTTTGCTTTTCAGTATATGGTAGTAATTAAACAGGACAAATACAAGGGAAAAAAATCCTTGGCCTCATACTATACACAATTATTAATTTATGATAAAATCATGGGCCTCTGTAGAAAAACACAAAATGTGTAAAGATTATATTTTTTGTTTTGGAGAATGCAAAATTTTAAGATAGAAAAATAATCATCAGTGAAAAATCAGATGGTTTTCAATGTACCAAAATTAAACACTTCTGCTTATCTAAACACCATAAGGAAAATGAAAAAAAAATCAAGACTTAGAAAAAATATTATTTCTACATATTGATGTAACATCTCTACCTATCATATATCCTATCTATAGTCTGACAACGGCTTATATATGGAACACATAAAATCCTACATATCAGTAACAATCTAATAAATTGGATGACAAATTTAAAATGTTCTTAACATCAACAACAAGGTATATAAATTGCTAAGAAGTTCATGAAAGGTGCTATCATTGATAATTGGGGAAATGAGAATCAAAATCAAAGCTGGGTAGCATTTCACATTGCTATCAAAGATAAAATGACTGTCAACAAAAAAAAAATCATAATTACTTTAGCAGTTTCTTATATAGGAAATATGTAACATCCTATGACCTACCAATTCCACATCTAGGTATTTACTCAATAAAAATGTAACATTTATTGATAAAAGTAATTATACAGTAATATTTATAACAACATAAATCCTAATAGGCCAAAACTAGAAAAAACTCAAATACCTATAAAAGGAGAACTCACATACAAATTGTGGTTTATCCATGTGGAATACAACTCAGTAAAAATAAAAAAGAACTATGGCGTATGCCACAATTATGAATGAATCTCAAAAATAATAAGTGTAAGAAGCCAGATATAAAAAGTATATATTATACAATTCCATGAGTTCAATAACAGGATAAACTAATCTATGGTTACGGAAATCAGAAAGGTGATTTAGAACACTATTTGAAGAGATAAATGCTGTATCTTGATCCAGGTAATTATTACATTGATGTATGCATTTGCCAGTACTTACTGAATTGTACCTTGATATCAGAATATTTTACTCAATGAAATTTTATCTCAATTTAAAATATTTTGTCAAGGTATTTGATTCGGCAATATTACCTATTAGTAAATTTGATTAAAGAATGTATTTCCCACACCCGTGATGACATAATTTGCCAGCATTAATTTTATGATACTACTCTAGTTATTTTACAACCTTTGAGGAGATATAAAAGGTACCTTCCCTGAAAAAAAAAATGCATTGATACTACAAAATATTACTCAGAAATAGGCAGGGTTTGGTAGCATATCCTTTCATTGTCACACTGAGTCATTGTTCAGTGAGTTCACACAAGAGTTAACTTTAGTACAAGATAACTATGTTTGTGCTATTCACTCTTAAGAGTATGGAATCTGTTGGAGAAGGTAATTGAGAGGATGAGAACTGCTATTTGACCCTCAAGCTGGACCCAGGCAGTCAGAGGCTCCTCACTCCTTGTCCCGTCCTTGAAAGATACATCCCACCCACTCTTCCCAGTGGGAGCTGTTTTCAAAAATGCAGCCTTGGTGGGGGGTGCCTGTCTGGCTCAGTGGATGGAACATGTGACACTTGATCTCAGGGTCATGAGTTCTAGCTTCACGTTGGCCTACTTAAAAAAAAAAAAAAAAAAAAAAAAGAATGCAGCCTTAAGAGTTAAGATGTTGCTGAGACCATCTGGGCTGTAGAGGTGACTAAACTCCATGAAGGCCTCTATGTAAACTTTTAGGATTCTGGTAGGTAGGTGTGTCAATGTAGTCAACTTGTAGCTGCCCATGACAAACCTCTTATCTAAGTCCCCCTATTAAACTTGCTACCAATCCCGTCTGGAGTGATAGCGATCTTTCTTTAGTCTCCCCCTGCTCTGTGCAAATGGGAGCCAGCTTTGTATTTCACCTAGGAGCTCCTAAGGTTGTGAGCCAACAGAATGTACAAAGTTACATCTTAACATGTAGATTTCTCTACCACTACAATTATAATGTCCTTTAGAATACTAATCCACTTTTATCTCTAATTCAACAAACATTTTAAAATTTATTTCCTGGTGAACTATACATATCCTGTTACACAAAAATATCTTGAAATAAGCTTTATCAATTAGGCTTTGAATGAACGTTACCCTAATGACTAAATTCTTTCAATTTTGCTAATTCTATATAAACATGAAAGTCATGTTTTTAACTTTTTGAAAATTATGTTTCAATAATGCTCATATAGAAATAGTTTTAATGTATTACTTTATTCTAAATTTGAGGAATTTATTCTACTAAATTTTCTGTAAAATGTACACACCAAGATGTACTTTCCATTTAAGGAGTAAAATAATCTCCATGATTTTTTTTTAATTTTTCAATGTGATGCTCTTTTACTCCCTGAACTTTGCTTATGAAGTCTTTTTTCAGTGCCCTCAAAAACAAATTAAAATAGGACTTCTTTAGATGGCAACATAGCAAACCAATAATATTTTAGTTAAAGTATCAAAATAAATTTATGAATGAGTATAACCTAGAACTCAGGTGGGCAAATGTGGGAAGAGAGGATACAGAGCCTAGAAATAACAGGTGAGAGTTTTACCTTGAAGTATGGTTTCTTCTCATGATGTTAAAACCTCAGGAAGGTTAAACCCACTAAATACTTAAAATCATTGGAATTACGAAGAAACTAGTAAAAGGGCTGTATATCAAGATCAAATTCATGTAGACAAATGTAACTGCCACTCGTAGTCAAGAACGTGGGTTCAGAGAAACAGAAGGTAGCATGCACAAATTCACTGAAAAGATTTTTGTTCCTTTTCCTGGAAATACTTATAAAATTTTGGCTCCAGATGTTGTTTAGATGAAGAAAGTCAATTTGTATGTTGGGGAAAATAAGACTGTTTACATATCAGTAACAAACTATTTGAAAATTCAATATTAGACTTACCAATTGCTAGAGAATCTTAGGCCATTTCTACAACTTGGAAGTCAGCCAGCTGCTGTGTTGTTTTTCTCAGATCCATCTCTCTTATCTTTCCTTCTCCATTTCTCCTTATCTTACTGTATTCTCCATTTTAGTGACAAGTGCCAGCACACACACCCACTCCCCCTTTTCCTCCCTACTCTCTTCCTCTGAATGCCTCTCAGCCTCTTAGACTATAAGATAGTACACTCTGGGAAAAATAAAATGCACCTTGTGTTGTAGTTCTTTGAAAGGATTAACTTGCATTCGTAGAGGGAAGCTGGTTCTGAATTTCCAGTTATATTCATCTATGAGCTGGTCTCTGCCCTCCTAACCAACACCCTCCCTTCAATTTCTGTTCTAATTATAAGTCCCTTGAAGGCAACAACAATGTTTTCTTCAACAAAGACATGACGAGCTAGTTCACTTAACGGCTTGCCACCAGTCATCATTTTTCAGATGAACATACGGGGACTTAGAGGGATGAGTTTTCTTAATATTAGCTTCTAAACATATTGTTGAGCTTGTATTTGAACTAGGGCAATGTGACTCCAGAATTGTTGTGTTCTTTTTTTTTTTTTTTTTTTAATTTTTTTTTTTCAACGTTTTTATTTATTTTTGGGACAGAGAGAGACAGAGCATGAACGGGGGAGGGGCAGAGAGAGAGGGAGACACAGAATCCGAAACAGGCTCCAGGCTCCGAGCCATCAGCCCAGAGCCTGACGCGGGGCTCGAACTCACAGACCGTGAGATCGTGACCTGGCTGAAGTCGGACGCTTAACCGACTGCGCCACCCAGGCGCCCCTGGAATTGTTGTGTTCTCTATACATTTTGCCTCTGACAACTATTGAATGAAAAACACTTTTCCATTCCAATACATATATTTTCCCTTTTCGCTCAACCCATCTGAATCTTATGTCTGGAAGTCTTCATTCTTGATTATATTCCTCTAACTCATTATGATTTCCTCTTTCTGATTTTCCATACTGCTTTTACACACACTTGTGATATTTTATTGCCATCTGTATTATATTTTATCTCTACTGATTAATACAATGCTAAAACTTATGTTTATTTGGTACTTAGCACATTTTCTAACATCCATATACATTACTATATTGATATTCCAACTAAATTATAGTACTGAAAATATATATATATTATTATGTTATATCCTGTAGCATGAAGCAGGTTTAAGATACACAGAAATTACTAAGTATTTTTACAGCAAAACCATCAAAATTACTTCAAATAATGATTTATTTGAATTATGTATGATATTAAATATGTAAATCTTTTATTTCCAACTTTGCATAAACAACCAATATTTAATTGGGCATTCTGCCAACACTTACTACTTTAGAATTTATGATAGTAATAAATCTAAGAGCAAAGTATTTTTTGGTTACAAGAGTGAACAGATCAACTCATGCTATTTTTCTTCATTCCATCTATGTGCTTTGCTGTATAAGCAAAAAACATCCTATTTGGATGTCAGAGAGAGAACATGAATAAAAAGCCATTAGCTATAGCTGTTCCAAATGTATAATAGGCTGGGATTATGAAACCAACAAAACATCTGTTTTTCCTGTGAGGTTCTGACAACTTAAACTCTAGTTGTGGTGGACTGCTATTAGATACCATTAAAGCAGGCACTGAATGCACATGCCATCTGTCATTATGAAGCTGCATTAACTCATCATTTAATTGTGTGCCCTTTTCAAATTGTGTCCTTTAATGTTAACTTCACAAAATTGTACTAACAGCTTTTTTAAAAAAACTATATATCCTCTATGTAACAATGAGAAGTATTCATTGAGGCAAAAAGTCTTTTCTGTATGTGGAATAAACGTAGCTTCGGCTCCAGTGACTCATTATTTCCCTTTGTTTTTTCCCTACCCTCACTGAAAGAGATAAATATTTATCTGCTCTAGGAATCTAATCACAATTATTCACATGCTCATCCCTAGAGAATTCCTAGAGAAGCAGTGTGTTTGCCTCACAATCTACCCATTTCCTCTTTGATCATATCATCCGTACAGTAACTTTTTCCTTTCTTCTTACACTACTTAACTTAGCATTACACATCCCATTTACTTATGATAGTTACAAAACCATTCCTTTTAGAGTTTATGAACTTCATGTTTTGTCTCTGTATGAAAACTTATGCTACTTGAAGTCAGTTGCAATCTTTCCAAGACTCATAGTATCTTGTTCTAAGTATGTAGTGAATAATGGAGAGTGATTTATAGGTGAAATCCAGTTAATCCTAGGTAACTATAATAAATTATATAAAATAAGTTATTTGACTAGATGTAAGCATCTTGAAATCAATAAATGAACATAAAGACTAAGAGTATAGCAATTTACAAGAACACAGGTGTTCTCAATATAATTTCACAGAATGCACCTTCTGAATTATTTTTGTAAATAAACTCTGTTCTGCCTAACAATACTGTCAGATTCCAGATTTATTATGATGATGCCTGAAAGTGCTCTAGAAAAGGAAAAAATGGCAATAAAAGACAAAATGGGTATCTGCTGATTTTTGCATCTTAAATTTATTGAAAGCGTCACTGTTTTCAGGATGTATAGAATTAATATCCATATTTAAGTCACTGTTTCTTGCTATGCTGTGTACTAAAAATAGTGGGAGGTAAATTTATGTTGTTTTCATAGCATGCCAGATACAAATGTTTATAGCATTTTATTCATAAAATTATGTACCTGTCATATAAATTTAACAGAGAAAATGTTGAAACATTTGACCGACCTGATAAGCTAGTGATTTTCCATGACTTAACTTTTGTCACCTTCTGAGCTAAATAATGGTATTGTAGCTCCTCCTCATTGTACTACGTCATTTTCAGTGGACAGTTAATATAAATATATCATGTTCTGTTATTTTTGAAGCTATTAAACTAATATTTAAAATTGTACATTTTAACTATTTTCTATTAAAACAGTTTTCTGCTTTCTAATATTTCTATTAGTGACAACTGTTTTAACTGATTAATCAAATCAATGTATTAAACATCAATCAGTAACTAGAAGGTCAAAATAATGTGTTGTCTGAATATGTGAAAATAGAGTCTATTAAAATGAGCATGTGTCTTCTCTTCCTAATCCTCTGCTATTAAAATTGTTATATTAAAAAAAATTGTTATATTATTAACTTGTTTGAAAACATCTGTATCAAGAGTTATAATGACATTCAACTTGTTATCACAAGTAGTGAACCTTAAACCAAGGCATTTATTTGATCATTACTGGATACTTTAAAAATTAATGGCATATACTTAATATCAACTGTTACTGAATTTTTTCATGCTTTCCAGATTTTAACATTAATAAATACAATATTCAATTTATTTAGTTCTAAGACCCCTGGAAGTCTCTCTTGTTTCCAAAATTGAAACCGCATTAATATGATAAAAAAGAACATAATGCAGTGCTATGGATAGTATCTCTCATTTATACTAATAACTCCTTACAAAAATTAGTTTTGAAAACTTGGAATTAGATATGATTTCATATTTTACTGATTTCTTTACAACTCCTTTCTTGTATATAAGCTTGATTTACTCCTCATCCATTTCATTTTTATTAGTTAAAATTAAATATTTATTATTTCCAGACTAACATATTTCCATTCTCTTTCACCTGTGGTTTTGAATAAAAACAAGGCAAACCCCCCTCCCTAAGCACACACACTAAGCCAAAGACCAACACCATGTATGTACCAAACAGAAGATAACATTCTATTACAACTTAAAGATTATACTGCTATTTCCAACATGAAACAAATTCAGAAAGATGTTCTTTGAAAACATTGCACTTTTATAAAAAAATTACTCTCATGATAAAATTACTTATCACCTTATCATTACTTAACGCCTCTCATCACCATATAATTTAGCTATGCTGTATTACTTAACATATGAAAAAAGTTAAAGACTATTTAGTGAATTGAAAAATCACCATCTATTAAAACAGATGTGTTTTACCTTGTTATGCATATCACTAAGTTTAAGAACAATTTCTACAAACTCATTTATTAAAACTTTATTTTTGTTTCAAGGATTCACATGTTTTTCATTTTGAGACTATATTTTTGTGTGTGCATACTTTTCTTTATTAACATTTTCCCTTATATTACAAATAAATAATTTGGGCTTTAAAAACCCTTATATAATAAAAGAAATATTTATTCAAAGTGTAAATTTTTTAAGTTTATTGAAAACTATAATTTCATGTAATCTGTTAACATTTGGGGACTTTGAGTTTATAGCTAATATGTAATTATAATAATGTAATGTGGGAAGAGTTTACAAAAGCTTTATAAATAGAAATAACTTTCATGATATTTTGTGTTTTTATATAGGAAAAGACTCTCAGAAAAATGCAAACTTATTATTTGCCTAACACCTCTACTGAATCAAATACATCAGACAGGAAATTTGGAAACAACTGGATACACTCTTATGCGCATTCAGTTAGCTAAAAAGGAAAATATAGCAAATTATTTGTTACATGCCACTCAAAATAGTTTCAATATGTTATACCTAATCCTAACAAAAATATTTATCCTTACAGAATCATAAAATATGATTTTCATCTTTCTAAAGAAAAATTTAGTTGCCATAACTATTGATTTAAAAAATTTTTTTTTGTTTAATGTTTATTTATTTCTGAGACAGAGCATGAGTGGGGGAGGGGCAGAGAGAGAGGGAGACACAGAATCTGAAGCAGGCTCCAGGCTCTGAGCTGTCAGCACAGAGCCCGACGTGGGGCTTGAACTCACCAACCGTGAGATCATGACCTGAGCTGAAGTCGGTTGCTCAACTGACTGAGCCACCCAGGTGCGCCAAAATATATTTTGTAAATATTTAATAATAGTAACCAGAGATAAGAACTGAAGTGGAGTCAGAAATTTTATTTCTTCCTTCCTATAATGCAAGTTTAGATTAAATCTACTTTTTCAATTCAAATATAGAAATATCACTAGCGAAAAATTAATCCATATATTTAAAAATTAAGGGGAAAATTTTACAATCAGGTTCATTTATTTGAAACTGAATTACAATTTAGATAAACTTCAGCTCAACACCTAAACTTAAAAGGAAAAATGGGTTTAAATCTGATCTCACACAGGAAAACTTATTTGTGAAACATCAATGTCATACCTAAGATATTTCTATTGTCGGATATTCATTATTAAAAATTCATACCAAAAAATTCATTTCTCTGTAATTATTTTTATCCTAGCAACTGTAGGATAATACCATTAGTAGAATTTACCCTATGGGCATTTGGGAGAATGTCAAGTGACTATGCTGAAGTGTTGCCTACTTGTTCACTAATTTGATGAAGAACAAGCTCAGAATATAGATCTTATTTTTTATTTCCCAATAACCATCTTCATCAGCATGTTAAGAGTAAAATATTTACTTTTGTGTGGTTCACCAGATAAATAAATTAGGCCCTTTGCCACCTCTATACAGATTTGCGAACTTTCTGAAATGTGACAATTTAAAAGATCCAAAATTAAAAGAAAAGTTTATGGTAGCTTCAGGCAAAATAAAAATTGACATCTTTTAAAATATTCTAACAAGTAATAATTTTAGAAATATATGTATCTTAAATTTGGTTGTCAGATTTCAGTGTGAGCTCTCTATGGTTTTCTTTGCCATTGTTTTTATACCAGATCATATAGAGAGTATGTAGAATATAGGTAACTTTCAAAATCAAGCCTATAGTGCTGTTTAGTTTTCATTAGCCACATGGTGTTCTTAGATGAGACCCATCTGGGGGACATGTGCTATTCATTCTTAAGGCACACATATTAATACGGACTTTAATAAGAGCAAAAGTGAAAAGTTTGCTAACATTTATCTAGCATCTATCAATTGACATATAATGTACAATATACCCTACTTCATGTATTCTACACAGTAAATAATGAAGAATATATACTTTTATTGGGGATACAGTTTTAACCATAAAACAATATAATTAGATAGTAACCAAACTAGAATTCACACTCAGGAAGTATCAGCTTACTAGTGATGTGTAATCGTATTTCTACAATCTTAGCATCTTAATGCAACACATTTATTATGTCCTAGTTGTTCTGGGGCGGGAATCAGCACAGTTTAGCTGTGATCTCTTTCTTGGTACTGATAGCTCTGAGTCTCTGAATCAAAGTCAAAATTAACAACAGGGCCCCATTTCCCCTAGACTCAAGTAGATAAAGGACAAGCTAAGAAAGGAGATCAGTTCCACTCTTGGTTAGAAACAAGGGAGCTTTAATGGAAAGAATGATGTGAAAGAGTATCTCTAAAATCTTAAACTCATAAACATGAATTCCCAAGGGTTAAAAGGAAGTCTCTGATACTGCTTTAAATGTTTGTATTGCCAAAATTTGGCAAATATTTACTCAGTAGTAACAGAGCTTTTGTGATGCAAAAGTGTTGATTCTAGGAAAATGGACCCTAGATCTCTCAAAGGATCTGAAATTAAACTATACAAAAAGATCCCCTCTAATAGGAACATACAATAATATAAACATACTACATTAATATATGCTTCAAAATCACTTGAATGTATAAGGCTTTTAGGATTTAATGTAAGTTTTAAGTTGTTACTAAATCAGAATCAACGTATATGCCAATAAGTGGATTCCAGTTTAAGGACATACCCTTTGACAGTTGTTACTTTATTACTAAAAACAACATCATAATATCCAAAAGTTCCCCCATCCAAGAAGCAAACTTAACATGGAAATAAAATTCAAAGCACTACTAATTATACTTTAGTAAGGAATATATTTAATACAGTAGGATATTCTCTGAACATTTATGCATCTAACATGTAATTTAACAAGTAGAACATTCATAACATTTATATCTGCCAATGTGCTATCTATGTACTTCTTTGCTACCTGATTCCTTCCTCTGAGGTTGCCACTTGCCTGACTTTCGTGTTTATCATTCTCTCACCTTTGGGAAGTAGTTTTATTATTTGTACCCACTGTTTAAAACTGTATACTATTGGGGCCCCTGGGTGGCTCAGTCAGTTAAGCGTCTGACTTCAGTTCAGGTAATGATCTCACGGTTCATGAGTTCAAGCCCTGCGTCGGGTTCTGTGCTGACAGCTCAGAGCCTGGAGCCTGCTTCAGATTCTGTGTCTCCCTCTCTCTCTGTCCCTCCCTTGCTCGTGCTGTCTCTCTGTCTCCCTCTCCTTCTCTTTATCTCTCTCTCAAAAGTAAATAAAAAACCAAAAAAAATTAAACTGTATATTATTAAAATAGTATTATAATGTATGTAATTTTAAGGAACTTGTATTTTACATTTAATATTCTGCTTGAGATTCATTCATACAACATATAATGGATAATTCATTTTTGCTGCTATAAGATATTCCTTTCTAGGGGCGCCTGGGTGGCGCAGTCGGCTAAGCGTCCGACTTCAGCCAGGTCATGATCTCGCGGTCCGTGAGTTCGAGCCCCGCGTCAGGCTCTGGGCTGATGGCTCAGAGCCTGGAGCCTGTTTCCGATTCTGTGTCTCCCTCTCTCTCTGCCCCTCCCCCGTTCATGCTCTGTCTCTCTCTGTCCCAAAAATAAAAATAAAAAACGTTGAAAAAAAAAAAATAAAATAAAAAAATAAAAAAAAAGATATTCCTTTCTATGACTATACCAAAATAGTCTCCTGTTGATGGGTATCTGTTTCCAGTCTATTTACTGTAACAAAAACGTTGGAAATATTTTTACGACATTTACAATCAAAGCTTTGCCTACTGTAATGTGATTATATTGCTTGGTATTAGGATATACACACAGTTCTATAGATAGTCCAAAATTTTCAAAATTGATTACGTAAAATACACTCCAACAAAGTATAAGAGTTTCCTTTGATCCATATTCTTGCCAACAATTGGTAATGTAAAAATTATGTTTGTGAAATTGTGGTTACACAGTTATTTTGATGTGTCTTATGGAGGCCTAATTTTTCATATGTCTTTTATGTGATACATTTATGATCATGAGGAATTTTGTCACCTCTCTCATTCGATATTTCTCATTTTTGATGTGTATTTTTTGGTATAGTTTCATTCACCAGCTCTATAAACAACAAAAGTATTCTTTACAATTTTGGTTTCTATTTTCTTTTTATTTTGGTGTCTTGATAAAAAAATGCTCAAAAATTTAATATTTGAATCTAATTTTCTTTTTGTGTATTATTGGTATTTTTTTCTGCTTTATTTAATAGAGTCAACTCTAATTCATTTAGATATTCTCCTTTATCATCTAATAATTTTAAAAAATTGTATTTTCCATTTAAGCATTTAATTAGTAGAGAATTTTGCATACAGAATGAGAATGTTTTTATTGTATTTTTATATGTATAAGCATGCCGTTTTTAAATATCTATTTCAAAACATTTCAGAGTAGTCATTTTGTTCCCTAACAATGCCACAATTGCCATATAGGGTCTATGGAGATGTAGATTTATAGAATTTCTAATTTATTCCATTTATCAATATACTCATGTACTAATATCACCAATTTCTATAATTTTATAATAAGAATATCTGGTTATATAATTGCTCCGTCTCTTATTTTCTGATAAGTGACTCTGGTCTTCTTGTTCCTTGCTTTTCCATGTTAAAATCAGATAAATTCATTGAAAAGGACTTTAAGGACAGCTAGACAATGTTGCATTGAAAAGATGTGTCCTTAGATTTTGATTACAATAGTAAAAGCATAATTTAGGTAGAACTAATAACTTCATGACACTGACTCTCTTATATGGTATACTGCCATATAATGAAGCCTCAAATGTTTTAAGTTTCATAAATATCTCTACAAATATCTCAAATACGTTAAAATAGGTCTATTTTAAAGCATTTTATGACTATTTCTTATGAGAAAACAATTAAATATGGAAAGAATAGTCCTTTCAATAAACTGGACTGGGAAGATTGGTTATCTATATGCAAAAGAATGAACTGAACTCTATTTCACATCATATAAAAAAATTAACTCAAAAATCACTAATCTAAATTTAAGTGCTAAAAGTACAAAACTCTAAAAAAACTAAGTGTAGATCATTATTTTCTTGGATTAGGCAACAGTTCCTTAGACATTATACAAAAAATCACAAGCAACAAAAATAAAATATTAAAATTAAAATTTGTTTATTAAAAGAAACCATGAAGATAGTGAAAAGATAATTCATACAATGGGAGAAAACTTTTACAAATCATTTATCTAATAAATGATGTATATAGAATATAAAAATAACTATTTACTAGAAAGCTACATTCAAAAGAATGAAACTGGACCATTTTCTTGAATCACATACAAAAATGAACTCAAAATAGAGTAAAGGCTTAAATGTAAGACCAGAGGTCTTAGAACTCCTAGAAGACAACATAGGCTATAATCTTGGTGATATCAGTCTTAGCAATATTTTTTGGATCTGTTTCTCAAGCAAGGATAACAAAAGCAAAAATGGAATTACATCAAATTAAAGTCTTTTGTACTGCAAAGGAACCCAATAAAAAAAAATAAAATTAAAAAAAAATTAAAAAAATAAAAAAAAAAAGCAATCTACTGAATGGAAGAAAATATTTTAAATGATGTATCTAGTAAGGAGTTTACATACAAAATATATAAAGACTCTTACAACTCTACATCAACTTCCCCCACAAAAAAAAAAAAAAAAATCCCTTTAGAAAATGGACAGAGGATGGGCACCTGGGTGGCTCTGTCATAATCTCACAGTTCAGTTCATGGGTTGGAGCCCTGCAATGGGCTCTGTGCTGACAGCTCAGAGCCTGGAGCCTGCTTCTATTCTGTGTCTCCCTCTCTCTCTGCCTCTCCCCTGCTCATGCTTTGTCTTCCTCTGTCTCTCAAAAATAAATAAATGTTAAAAAAAATTTTAATTAAAAAAAAGACAGAGGACCTGAATAGACATTTTCCAAAGATGACATACAAATGACCAATGAGTACATGAAAAAATGCTCATCAATAACCATCAAAGAAATACAGATCAAAACCACAATGAGATATGACCTCACACCTCTACAATGGCTGTTATCAAAAAGACAAGAAACAGCAGAAAAGTGTTGCTGAGGATACGGAGAAAGGGGAATCCTGGTGCACTGTTGGTAGCATTGTAAATTGGTGAAGCCACTATGGAAAACAGTATGAAGTTTCCTTTAAACATTAAAAATAAAACTACCATTTGATCAAGCAATTTTGGTAGCAGGTATTTACTGAAGAAAATGAAAACACTAATTTCAAAAGACATATACACCATTATGTTTATCATAGCACTATTTACAATAGCCAAGATATGGAAGTAACCTAAATGTCCACCAATAGGTGAGTGTGGATAGAAAACTCAGCTATGAAAAAAATCCAATATTTTCATTGGGACAACATGGTTAGACCTAGAGGATATTATCCTTAGTGAAATAAATTAGACAAAGACACTTATGATTTCACTTATATGTGGAATCTTTTTTTTTAAGTTTATTTATTTTTGAAAGAGAAAGAGAGAGAGATAGAGAGGTAATGTGAGCTAGGGAGGGGCAGAGAGAGAAGGAAACACAGAATCCAAAGCAGGTTACAGGCTCCAAGCTGTTAGCACAGAGCCCAACGTGGGGCTTGAACTCATGAACCACAAGATCATGACCTGAGCTGAAGTCAGACACTCAACCAACTGAGCCACTCAGGAGCCCCTATATGTGAAATCTTAAAAGCAAAATAAGTGAACAGAAATAGACTCAGATTCATAGAACAAACTGATTATGTCAAATACTGATGGGATGAACAAAATAGGTAAAGGGGATGAAGAGGTACAATTTTCTAGTTATAAAATAAATAAAACATGGGGATGCAACACATAGGGAATACAGACAATAATATTACAAAATTTCTGTAAGGTGACAGATGGTAACTAGACTTATTGCAATTATTTTGTGATATATATAAATATTGAATCACCATGTTGTACACCTAAAACTAATTAATACTGTATGTCAATTATACTTCAAGAGAAAAGAACTATTACAACTTAAAAAATTAAAATGGTCAAAGGATCTGAGTAGGCATTTATACAAAGATATACAAACAATAATATGCACATGAGGAGTTCAGTAAGTTTGATAGAGTTCGTGAGTTTCTCAAATAATTGAACATAGAGTCAACCAAATGACACAGCAATTCCACTCATAGGTATAAACCCAAGAGATATGAGAACATCCACACAAAAATTTGTACCCAAAATTTTTTGAGAAGAGAGAGAGGGAGAGAGAAAGAGAGGCATGAGTGTGATCGGGGCAAAGGGGCAGTGGGGAGGACAGAGAAGGAGAGAGGCACAGAGAGAGAGAGAGACAGAGAGACAGAGAGAGACAGAGAATATTAAAAGCAAGCTCCATGCTCAACACAGAGCAATCCCACAACCCTGGGATCATGACTTGAGCTGAAATCAAGAGTCAGACACTCAACTGATAGAGCCACCCAGGTGCCCTGTACACAAATTTTTATAGCAACATTATTCATAATAACCAAACTGAAGAAACAAACCAAATGTCTGTCAACTTATGCATGGGTAAATATGTGGCTTAACTATATAATAAATTATCATGCAACAATAAAAAAAGAAAAATGAAGTACTGATACATGTTATAATATGAATAAACCTTGAAACCATTATGCTAACTGAAAGAAGCCATTTAAATTGTGCCCTTTAACTAGTATCCAAAGTCTATAAAGAGCTCACCAAACTCCACACCCAAAAAACAAATAATCCAGTGAAGAAATGGGCAGAAAACATGAATAGACACTTCTCTAAAGAAGACATCCCGATGGCCAACAGGCACATGAAATGATGCTCAACGTCACTCCTCATCAGGGAAATACAAATCAAAACCACACTCAGATATCACCTCACGCCAGTCAGAGTGGCCAAAATGAACAAATCAGGAGACTACAGATGCTGGCGAGGATGTGGAGAAACGGGAACCCTCTTGCACTGTTGGTAGGAATGCAAACTGGTGCAGCCACTCTGGAAAACAGTGTGGAGGTTCCTCAAAAAATTAAAAATAGACCTACCCTATGACCCAGCAGTAGCACTGCTAGGAATTTACCCAAGGGATACAGGAGTACTGATGCATAGGGGCACTTGTACCCCAATGTTTACAGCAGCACTCTCAACAATAGCCAAATTGTGGAAAAAGCCTAAATGTCCATCAACTGACGAATGGATAAAGAAATTGTGGTTTATATACACAATGGAGTACTACGTGGCAATGAGAAAGAATGAAATATGGCCCTTTGTAGCAACGTGGATGGAACTGGAGAGTGTGATGCTAAGTGAAATAAGCCATACAGAGACAGACAGATACCATATGGTTTCACTCTTATGTGGATCCTGAGAAACTTAACAGAAACCCATGGGGGAGGGAAAGGAAAAAAAAAAAAAAAAAGAGGTTAGAGTGGGAGAGAGCCAAAGCATAAGAGACTCTTAAAAACTGAGAACAAACTGAGGGTTGGTGGGGGGTGGGAGAGAGGGGAGGGTAGGTGATGGGCATTGAAGAGGGCATCTTTTGGAATGAGCACTGGGTGTTGTATGGAAACCAATTTGACAATAAATTTCATATATTAAAAAAATAAAAAATAAAAAATAAAAAATTGTGCCCTTACATGATCTTTCAATTATATTTCAATCTAAAAATATATACATTCATAAATTATTTGTATTATTTTAAATGCTTTGTTTTGAATTATGAATGTACTTCTGCTTGTTTATAAAATACATGCATACTTTGTATATTTATTATATCCAGATTGCACCATGATTTGAATTTACATTGCAAGGATATACTTAGTACACTACATTTAGATGAAGGGATATTTTTTCTATTGTAAAACCTATTTCTTCATTTATATCCTGTCTGTAGCACAATTTTGATCCATCTGAGAAAAAATTTAAGTTCAAAATACTCAGAGCAAAATTTCCACTTCTATATAGACCATGATGAGGAAGAAGCCCGTGAGAACCCCAGTTCCTGTTCTAATAACATTACCCTGCCATTATATGCCTCAAGATCCGCAAAACAAATCTCATGGTTGTCCATAACCCTGTTAATGGTGATCACTCCAAAAGTCTGCTAACCCTGTGGCCATCCTTTATCTCCAGCAGTCCATTCCAATGGAATCTCACATTCCTAATTATCTCTTTTTTCCATTAGCTTCCAAGTCCTGAAATTTACTCATGATTATCAGCAAAATGTGATAATCTCTGTTCTGAACCTTCCCTTTATGTTTTTGGTCTAACTCTAATAAAGTTCTCCCTTGATCTTTACTGTTTTCTTCTACGTTTCTCATAGTAGTATATGTAGAGATGGGCAGTGTCCCTCTATATTACTTACAGTCACTTATAGATCCACACATCACCTCTTTCAAGTAGCTTGGAAATTTTATCTCCAGGGTCACTGCCATGGAGATAATTGTCATTAATTGTCATTAATATGACTCATACCTTGGTTTTTGGTCACTGAAATATTCTGTACTTGATCCTTCCAATACTCTGGCCTCTCAAACTTTTGAAATCTATTCCGCCAATAAATTTGTCATTCTCTCTGCCTCTCTTCACACTTCTGGCATTCAATAGGTCTTACTATAAATACAAACCTTCACTTAACCCAGCTACACGTATTTCATACTAAACAACATCTCCCATCCTTCATGCTCTAATACTCCATCAACCCTTCTCCCTTGACATAACCTCCAATCAATTTAACCTTTCTCCTTCACCATTCTCTTTTTATTTCTCTGTGGTCAATTGTCCTTTTGTCCATATCCTAACTCTTTGACCCTCTTTCTTCATTTACTTCCTTTAACTTAAATACATTTAACACTTTAATTTTTTTTAAGCCTATCTAAGATGTGCAGGTATCAAATAATTCCAGAGCAGCTTTAGAAATTTATTTAATGTCTCCCCCATCTGACTATAACATTCTCAAAGATAAGGGGATATTGTAAGTCACTTCCTTACCCAGAACTTGACTTTTATTAAACAGCTTAGGTTTGGGTCTACTGAATTTCAGGTAAGTCTTGTACTGTCTAGATTTCCATTCATTATGTATTGATAACCTTTCATTGAACAAGGCCCTCTCAAGGCACTGGGAATACAACAAACAAAAACATTAAGTTTAAATGTCTTTTGAAGTTTAAACCCTGCCACAAAAATAAAAAAAAAATAGTATGATAATTTAAAATGGTAATAAATACCACAAAGAAAAAAATCAAGGTGATGTGAATATGAAGCGGTTGGGAACTGTAGCAGACAGAGTCACGGAAAACTTCTCTGAACAGACTAGATTTTCTATTGTGAAAATAGAAAATCTTTTGGCATTAGTGATTCCAAAGATATGAAGATGCTAGACATATAGGTTTTGTCAGCAATGCTCATGGGTAAGAGAGCAACCATAGTTGAAGTACTGACATCGGAGAATAATCTACATACTTATGTATCAGAAAGAAGACCAGACTGAAATAAGATAAAACCAGGAAAGAATGACAATGGTCATGAGCCTGTCTTGTTATTGTTAGTATATGACAAAGTCAGAGGAGAAAATATTTCTCAAGATATACAGATGTGATTTTCTTTCCATTCAAATGAGACTGGTCTTTCTATTCAAGCCTGTCCTAAAATTGTTTCCATTGAAAAAACTAATAGAGTATCTGGTTCCTTTCACTGTAAGCAATTTAACAAGCTCTTTGCCTGTTTTTCAAGTTCCTATATGAACTTTTCTTATTCTCCTGAGCTCATATATGGAATCTCCCAGATATTGACAACATTCATTCAACATTTTCTTTCGATTAAAATTTATCTTAACACTTCTAATTGAGTTCTAACACTTCAAATATTCAATCTTGCTAACAAGCTTTATCTTTTATTACTTTTTATTACTTTTTCCTAGGAAATGCCATATCACTCACATTATTTCATGGCACTTTATTTTAAAGTACTGGCTGAAATATGATAAAACTATCATATCTCTCTTGTAAATCCAGGTATTTTGAGTCTTTTTTTCTCATTGAAAGTGATCTTTGTCCTTGATTATACAGGTAAGCTATCATAATATAAAAATAAATTTCAGCAATACAGAGAAATATGAGAAAATAAACATCATCACAAATCACATTAGTGTAGTAACATGATTCTCAGTGCCATGTGCTATGTGTATTTATAAAATGAGAAAATCCTTTGTATGACGTTCTTTTATTCAATGTATATAACAGGCATCTTTAAAATCATTAAATATAGAGTACCATAATAATTTTAACAGCTGTATAATAGTTCCTTAAATTTATGATTGACTTAAGCAGCTCTCTATGTGTATTTAGATTTCCAAATTATCTATAATACAAATAAATTCTAATTGTAATGATCAAACTCCATGTGTATAATATTGCACATATCATTATGGTAGGTTCCCAGATGTTGTTTGGGTTAGTCAAAAGTAACTACTCATACTTAGGGTACACATTTACTTACAATGACCACTAGGATACTTGGATTAATTCTCACACCCAGCAATAACTAGAACATATTTGCACTCTTTTTAAAGGTTAGCTTATTTAACCTCTTAAGTACTTGTATTATTGGTCAATTTAAAACAAATTATGTATTAATTTTGTCAAGCATGCTTTTAATTGCCAGTAAAATTGAAAAGTTTTCCATATATTTATTTTTTTTCATATGAATGCTTAAAAATCTTTAACTTTTTCAGTGTTAGTATTTTTATACATTGTTTTAGGTTGGCATGATGCTCTTTGTCATATGAAATTCAAATATTTTGTTAGTATTTAGTGTGTCTAAATTTTCACAATTTCATAATCTGTTATACAATCTATTTGTGTTAATCAAAATTTTTATCACATAGAACTTTGAAATTTAAATGTAATAAAAGTGATTTGTCTAATAAATTTTTATGTTTTGCATTACATGTTAAAATGGACTGACTTCCTTGGATCAAAAAAGATACATGTATAACTAGGAGTTAGGGGACTATGGATAATGTTCAGAAAATATGAGCCTTTATTTTCATTAAATAAAGTTGTGTTCTTTGTTTCAAGGTGTCTTAGTTTATTTTGGTTGTGAGGAAGACCGGAGGATGCTTGTAAATATACTTTTACAAAATCATCATCTTAATAGTAATTATGTGTAGGATGATATTCACAATATTTAATAAGCACTAACCAGTTGAAATGATACTGGGTGGCCTAGGAGAATCCTGGAAGACCACTGGTGGGAAAGGTCTCAATTTTTAAATTTTTAATGATTTTTTATGGAGATATAATTGACATATAGCATTGTATCAGGGAAGGTTTTTGTTTGATGGTAAAGAGGTCCTGAGGGGCTCATAGGAGAAACTACATGACTAGGATGGTCTGAGGTGAGGACAGGGAAGCTCTAGGGGACCAGGATGAAAGGGATTCAGGGAAAGTATTTCAATGTTTACCAAGCATGTAAATATCAAACATACTGAAACAGGTAAACAACATGTTTGTTCCTTCTCAATTTCAGAGTTTCATGGGGATATAAAGCAAAAATACTGAATTTATTTCAACTCAGATATTCAATCAAGTATCTATTTCATTCAAGTATTCTTGTTTCCTTATAAGGAATGACCACCTGATTTGTCTAACTTATTTTAATGTTTATTTACTTTTGAGAGAGAGACAGAGACAGAGCACGAGTGGGGGAGGGTAAGAGAGAGAGGGAGACACAGAATCAGAAGCAGGCTCCAGACTGTCAGCACAGAACCCGACCCGGGGCTCAAACTCACGAACCGTGAGATCATGAACTGAGCCAAAGTCAGACACTTAACTGACTGAGCCACTCAGTCATCCCTTGTCTAGTTTATTTTTATGGATACTAATTAATTAGTTAAAAGTGTGAACTTACCATTTATAATAGTGAAGAAAGTTAACAAACTTTTGTTGTTCTTGTGTGTAAATATGAGTAACTTTTTATTAAAAACAAAACAAAACAAAACACTATTATCCCTAGTAAGCAAACCACTGAATTTGGGAAGAGAACAAGTGATTTTTTTTAAGTTCACAGCAACAAAAGATTGAGACACATAAGCCACAGTAGCCTATTTTATTATGTGAATCAACCAATAATAAATTAACAACTCTATTTTATGTGCTTATGTGCTTAAGAGAATAAATTAATTGTCACTAATGGCATCTAACAGGTATCTATTTTATGACCAGGTGCATATTATCTTTGCCTCAACAATAAACCCAAATATAGATAACTGTTCTCTTCCAAACAGATTATTTCTAATTGGGGAGGAAACAAAGTTCACATTCTCAAAGTAGAAATTTTGTCTAAATTACTTAGAGAAAAAAAAATGTTATAACATCTAAAAGAACTAAAAAAAGCAATAAATTCTCTTTTAAAAAATTACAGTTTTTCCCTTTTAATAAAAATTTGATCTTCAAAATAACCCTGAGGTAAGTAGAGCAGTTTTATGTTTTTTTTTTTTTTAAGGTTTGCTTATTTTTGAGAATCCGAGTGCAAGTGGGAGAGGGGCAGACAGAGAGGGAGACACAGAATACAACAGGCTCCAGGCTCTGAGCCATCAGTACAGAGCCCAACCCGGGGCTTGAACTCATGAACCACGAGATCGTGACCTGAGCCCAAGTTGGACACTTAACCGACTGAACCACCTAGGCTCTCCAGTATCATCTGTTTTTAAGTCAAAGCATCTCCTATGGTCAGTCCTGGCAAATGGTAGACAAAGAGCTGAAACAATGTAATCTAACTTCTTTCCCTGTTTTATGTTAAATTATTTTTATTTTAAGATATGCCTTATCTATAGTAAAAATGAAAATCAGCTAAATTTTTAATGAAATTTCTTAATATATAATTCTGACATTTTCCTTGGTGCTTCACGTAATATGGAATTGAATCCAAATCAGCAACATGAAGACTATGGGTTCAAGTAAAGCCAAATAATCTTTGTAAATATCACTTTACAAATTTATAAAACAGGGATTATTACTTCACAATGTCACTAAGTGGTTATTAAATTGTACAGGTTATTAAATGTGTCTTTACTAATACGTAGTGAAAATGAATGTAACTACAAAAAAAATGGTTCTAAGTAAGAATAACTTTCAAAACTATTATGTAACTCCAGGGATCCGTTGATCACAGGGTTAAAATATTCTTTCATCTGGCATGTACTTGTAACATTTGTCAGATATAACACCTGTTCGAATTGCTATTACACAGATACCACTTGAGATTCAGGATTTGAAATTGCCAGGTCAGTTTTTCAACCTCTAAATCCTAAACTTTGATGGCCACTTTTCTTCAGGAAAAATTACATAGGTTTATTGAATGAGAGGCAGCCTGTAAATGAGCCAGGCATATTTCATGCAACTTCCTTTGATTTGATTTTACTTGTCAACTTTTCCATTCTTATCCTTCTTGCATTCCTATTAATAGTACAGGCCAGTGAGTTCTACTTTTTTAAAATCGTTGAGATCAACTTTTTAAATAGCAAAAAGAATTTTCATTAAGAAAATAAAAGAAATGAATATATTTAAAGCCTCCAAAAAATATCACTAATCACTACTTTTTAAAAAACAAAGCATTTCATTGGTCTTAAAATTTATGTCCTGATGTCCTACCTATGATTAAAATGATAATTACCTATACTGTTTATGTATTTGTCTTTAGCACAATATTAACTAAAATAAACTTTGCCTGCATTCATGTGCTATTTCTATGAATGATCTCATTCAGCTGGCAATCAACCAACATGGAATTAGGTGGAGTTTGATGTCTATGACCTCTATTGCCTGTAAGCCTGTCTAACCCAGTCTGCATGTGAGATGAGATGTACTCGATAGACAGTCTAACTACTAGAAACTGGAACAAGGCATCTCCTCCAAAAAAAAGGGAAAATTTTAAACAGAAAACAGCTAGAGTGACAGCACAATAAAACAAAGTGTCATTTGGCTGCCATCCACTAAACACTAAGCAAAATCCATTAAGGGAGTGAGTAAATGGATCATTCCTCATTCAGCTGGCTCAGACTGGTAACAACTCTAGCTATTTGCCTATGTTTTCTAAGGATTCATTTCCACTCCTCTGTTATCTGTTTTGTTTCAGAGTGGCCGGTATCCCAAAACTACATTTCCAAAGCTATCTTGCCAGCTGCCTTCTGGTTGTTTGTGAATGGGATGCCCTGGTGGAAAAGAGGGCAGAAAGAGGTAGGTAGCTCTTTTTCTGCTCCTGTTGGCTGCTCATCTAGTTGAACACAGGCTTTTAGAATGATGGGAGTTTCTGTGTCCCCCCCTCCTCCACCACCACCACCCCCACCCCCCCGCTTCCCTATTTTACTCATTAAACCTCTTTCCTGGTCTTTTGGCCTCCATTTCTGCTGAGAAGCCATCCTTTGTGCTTATCACTGTCCCGCGTGTAATGTGCCTATTTCTCTAGCAACTTTTAATATTTTCTTGTTCTCACCAGTTTAGACATGCCATGTTTAGGTGTAGTTTTCTTTGAATTTACCCTGCTTTAGGTTCACAGATTTTCTTGGATAAGCAAGTTGAGATTTTCATACATTGTCCAAAATTCTCAGCTGTGTAGCACTTCTGATATTTTTCTCTGCCCTACTCACAGTCTCCTCTCCTGGGACTCCAGTTACATGCTTATTAGACTAACTGGCATTGTCCTACAGGTGTCAGATGGTTTTTTTTTTTTTTTTTTTTTTCTATTTGTGATTTAGTTTGGATCATATCTATTGACCTGTTGTCAATTCTATTCAGCCTTTTGTGTAGCTCGGGAAGTCTTCATTTCTGATATTGTGTCTTTCACTTTTAGCATTCCTTTTTTATGATTTCAATCTCACTCTGACAAAATTTCCTACATGCTAATCGCTGTCCACCTTTTCAACTAGGATCAGAATTTCAGATTTCTGTCTTGAAACAGCATCTTAACCTTTTGTACCTTTTATTGGTCCCTTGATAAACTTATTGTTTCTTATCTTTCCAAAGAGTCACATTTTCTTGATTCTCCATATATCCTCTATTTAAAATTTTGTACCAGACATAATAAAGTCTGACCAATGTTTGGAAAACTTGCCATATGGTCTTTATCACTACTACTCAATAGTTATTTTACCACAAAAGCAGCCAGACAGTATGCAAATAAGAGTGGCTAAACTATAATACATATTTATAGACACTGAAGTGAGAGCCTTACATAATTTGTCTCGCAAAATTTTTAAGTATGTAATTATGTAAAAACAATTCTTACCCAATAGGTAATATTAAAATTTTGCCCCTAAGCCACGGTTTGTTGATCTCTGATATAGATTAATAGAAATATTTTTCCTGTTCAAAAAGGCATGCTCTTTCTTTCCTCAGATCAAATATACATTGGATTGATTCAGCTTGTGTGGGAGCTTAATCAATCCAATGTATATTTGAACTGGATCTTGGCTTTCTTGCAACTTTTGTAAGTTTACAAGTGAACTAAAGTTTCAAATATTTTGAAGGTGGAGTCAGGATTGATCCTTAAGAAATATAGAATTTTAATATCTATAAGACTTCAGAAATTCCATATGGTTTTCAGACTACCTGTAACTTTCCAACCTAGGAGATATTCTCTCTTCTTTATAGTTTGCCTGCAGGGTTTTTGCAGGCAAGTTCTCCTTGTGCTTCATTTTCCTATAACATAATCTAATATATATATATATATAATATATATATATATATATATATATATATATATATATATATATTAGTTGATCCAGCATTTCTTATATAGAGTGGGAACAATGACATTTTGCAACTTAACATCTTAATAAGAAATCCATATTTAATGGTTTTCATCCATGGAGTATAAGAATCAGACCTTTATTTTTAGTTAGTACAAGTGTAAGGAAAGAAGCAGCACTGTATTTAACAGAGGGCATTAAGATATGGTCCAAGGTTGTGGCAAGAGGATTGAAGTATATAGATCAAAGATATATTTATGATTCCTTTTTTCCTATTACCTAATACATCATGTTTTCAACAAAATTTATAAAGCATGTTAGAAACAAACAAAAAAACAAAACACCACAATCTTATGAGACAAAGCATCAAAACCAGGTTCACCTTTGACAGACATGTTTTGATATTATCTGATAGGGAATTTTACACAATTGTGGTTAAAATGTTAAAGGCTAGTCTAATGGGAAAAAAAATTAGATTTCATGCAAGAATAAATGTAAGCAAAAAGATGAAAACAAAAAAATCAGAAGTATCAAATATCAAAACACTAACAAAAATGAAAAATGCCTTTGGTTGGGCCTATTAGTGTACACATGGCCAAGCTTACAGACATGCCAATAGAAATTTCCAAGATTGAAATGCAAAGGGAAAAAATAAAACAGAATATCAAGAACTATGAGACAAAAGGTGTAACATATCCATAATGTAAATATCAGATAAAGAAAAATATTTGATGTAACAATGGCCAAGAATAATAATGAAAACCAACCACAGACCTAGAAATCTCAGGACACAACAAGTAGATAAATGCCAAGCAAGCAAACAAACAAACAAAAAAAAAAAAACCAGGCACATACATTTAAACTGCAGAAAAATAACGTGAAAGAAAATCTTGAATGAAGCCAGGGGGATGAGAAACATTATTTTTAGAGAAATAAAGATACGAATTACATCACACTTCTCATCAGAGACCATGCAAGCAGCAAGAGTAGACTAAAATACTTAACATGTTGAATGAAAAAAATCTCATCAACCTAGAATTCTGTATCAAGCAAAATTAATCTTCAAAAACAAAGGAAAAACACAGAATTTCTCAAACAAAAACTCTGAAAATTTGTTGCCAGTAGCTCTGCCTTGCAAGAAATGTTAAAACAATTTCTGCAGAAAGAAGGAAGTTCTTTTATATGAAACTCTGGAAAAGGCAAAATTTTAGGGATAAAGAACCAATCAGTGGTTTCCAGTAGCCAAGGAGGTAAGGAGGGGACTGAGTACAAAGGGGCCATAGGAAACTTTTGGGAGAGATGGAAATACTCTGTAAGCAGACTGTTGTGGTAGTTACAGAACTATATGCATTTATCAAAATGTGTGTGATGTATACATGAAAAGGTTGAATGCATCACATCTCTAAATATTATCTCAGACTTTGTTTTAACATGGTTAAGTCTGATATGAGGCTTGAGTTTTCTAGTACCTTGAGATAACTAATTATCTAAATATTAGGTAATAGAAAAAGAAACTCCAAAATAAAAATAAGAAAGTCTAAACTGGTATCCCAATGTATACATATTTATGGTTAATTCTTGTTCATGGATAACTCTTGTCTATCCAAGAATTAAATATAGTTAAAATTTTTCAGAAACTTAGATGTTTTAACATTTAAGGATCAGATTATACACATGTTAAAACTTATTTGTAAAATTGATTTTTATACCCGTTTTAAGCTTTTTTGAACATATTTATAATCAAATAGTGTATCATACCACAATTTTTCCCCTTAAAGTCAGTAAGTTATATATGCTTTAACACATCGCAAGTATTTTTTTTTTCTGATTCTCTAGGCTTAGGTTGAATCAGGCCTTAAAAGACCAGTATTCTTGTTTTTAAGCATATTGATTAAACTGAAATGGTTATAGCAATGGGACTATGGAGAATTTATTGTTTACTTCAAAATATTAAATATATGGTCTAACATCTTAAGCCATTGATTCCAAATAGCTCAATAAATGGATGACATTATAATAAACACTAAAAGGAAGACAGTATCAGTTATGTTTTTCTCTTGAATATCAAGTGTTTATGCTATGGATTATTGAAGGTTTAATTTTGCTTCTAAACACCTTCTACTTGATCACCAACATTATAATTTAAAATTGTTTCATAAGGTTTGTTAGTAGTTATTCAGAAAAACCCCAAGGCAAGTCAAACTTACTATTCCATTTTATGGATTAGGAAATTTACCAAAAGCAGGAAAGTGGCTTGCCTTAAGCTGAATATTGATTCAATGGTAGAATAAACCACTAAACTCAAGCCCTCAGGCATTGCTTATTTCATTATGCAACAAAATCTCTTTGCTTATATTTTGCATGGAATAAATTTAAGTAATGTGTACTGCTAGGTATGAATTAGTTTAAGGAAATATTCATTGTCAGAATGAACACTAATCTGTTTTTTTTTAAAAATGAGTAAATCTCCATATTAAAACAGTTTATCAAGAAATAGGTTCTTATAGAGCTTGATAAATTTGAGTTTCTACCTTATTTTGTAAGAGAAAGAGAAGTGTGCTACTCCCAAAGACCAAAAGCACTAGTGAAAAAGCACTACCCAGACTGCAATCCCAAGAGAATCTTGTTACAAAGTTAACCTAATTTAAGAATTACTAACTGGATTTTGTGGTAGATAAAAGTAATATTTAGAATTCTAGGGAGAGATATAATTAACACACCTGTAAGTGTCATAAACATTGTGAAAAAAAATTTAAATCCATTTTTAAGCAAATATTTAAGTGAATGGAAAATCGGTAAAATTACATAAAAGAAAATCAGATGCTAGTACATAAAGCTTACTTTTGTCCATGTACTGTTAAATGTCTATAAAGTTAAAGACTGACACATAATTATGTGCTCTGTGGCCCAAACCAAGCCTCAATCTGTAACTTTTGCAGGCCCTCAAAATTCTTTAGCAATCTGGGTTCTTGTCTTTAGTATCTTCCTTGTTGATTCTCCATATAATCTCTTTAAAAAACTTTCAATCATTTCTTAAGCCACACTCCCTCTTTCACATCACACTAGAAAAAAAGAATATCCACTGGGATCTTAGTTCTCCAACCCAGAAAACCTAAGTGTTATCCATCACAGTGTATAGTTGTCTTTTGTTCTCCTGTTTTAATGTCAGTGCTACAAATGTTTATCCACCTAAGGCTTAATTCTTCCAGTGCTTTCCATAGCCTCTGTTACATCGCCATTAAGAGTAAAATTCTTCAGTATTACATGTTCTATGTAAACACAATTTCCTTTCATGGTTAGAAACAAAAACAAAATATTCTACCACTCTGAATATTCAGTATATCATCATTATCCCTCTTTCCTTTCCATAAACTTCTGGTAAGAATAGGCTGTTGAAAGTGAGAGTTTTTGACTGCAAGCAACAGAGATAAATTTCTACTATTTTATGCAAAACTGAGAACTCCTTGAAAGAAATAGGGAGCTTTCAGAATTGAGAAAAGAGGAGGCCCTGTAAAATAAGTAGCACACAGACCCAACATTAGAGTTGATTCTTTACAACTTGGCTTATATTTCCTGTGTGGCTTGAATTTTCCTCCTTTGAGATAAGCACTTGATGGCTTTTGTTTTCCAAAAACAGATCACTTTTATCAAAATTGAAAATTCAATCTAAGATGCACACATTTATATAATGTATTATAACATAAATAAAATAAACATAATTTATATTTTAATACAGAAGAAAACAGTGTTATAGCTTCTTTATCTGGACTCTAAATCAACTATGCAAGCCACTATTTGCATTAAGGTAAAGAACTCCCTGTGTATTTTAAGTTGCTTTCTTCAGGGTTCCTCTTCAACTGTGAAAAAGCTTGCCTTTGGTTACTTCAAAACAATATGTTGTACATGGGGGAACATGTATGGGTAAGACTTTGCAAAATATTGACATCATCCAACTGTATCCAACCAATCACACATGATCTAAAAACCTTAAAGGAACACATTTCTTTAGAACAGCCTATGTTGTCTTATCTCTCCCATTTGTTTGTAATCCTCACACAAGCAAAAAATGAGTCTCTTACTTTCTAGTATTTATTAAGCTTACACAGTGCCTGTACCACTCTGAGATATTGAATTTAATACTATATGAATCAAGTGAATAAATAAAGCTTACTTCTGTTTCAAGTAATGATTTTCCTCTTTCTAGTTGTACTTTGCACAAATGAATGTCCCCATAATTTTTAGCCCAACTTTCTCAGTAATCCCTTAGATTCCAGTCTAGTTCTTTTAGAACGATATTCCCTTTAGCTGTCATCACTCTTTTAAAACTGCAAATCAGACAGTTAAATTTGTTTAAAACTTCTTAGAGGCTCCCTGTTTACCTGCTGGGTGAAAAAGAGGTTTTCTTACAACAAGGATGCCCATCTTCTGCATAGTATTTATTTCATGAAACTCAATCACATGCCACTGTTTTACAGTGAACCCTCTACTAAAAGTACACTGAGATTAGATTTGCATAAACACCCTGCCATCCTCCTCTTATCTCCTAGACTCCATCCCTACTTAGCCTTCTAAGGTCTTGAAGAAGCCTTCCTTGACCATGCCTGTCCCAATTGTCCCTCAATTGCCTCAGAATTTCTGTGCATATACCCATTCGCATGATTCATATTTTGTTTTATAGATAGCATTTACCTATTTGGGAGTCTGCCATCAGACTGCAGAATGAGTCTTATTTTGTGCTTTCATATGCAAATCAATGACATTCACAGAGACAGTGAACTGTATTTCCCACTTTACATGAATTCAGAATATACTTTATTTAGGGGGTCCTGATGCTAAATCTATAAGTTGTTCTTCTTTCAAATTCTAAGTTCATATTTTCAATTGTCTTAAAGGAATGTTTATCAGTAATTCTCACCATCAGTGTACCAAAAGGATCTTAAACACATGCAGGTCCAGAATTTAACTCATCTACATTTACTCTTCACTGTCAAATGAACCCCTCCTCCTGCCATCCCTCTTTTTCAATGGCAACATTATTCTCTAAGGCATCCAGATGGAAACCTTGGAGAATACTTGTGTTAGTTGTTTCTGATTAGGCCACATCCTAACTAGAATTACTTGATGGTGAAATACACATTAAACAACTCTAGTCAAGAGGAAAACAAAGTATAGATAAATATTTGATATTGCATACTGGGCAAGAAAGCATCCCTGCAGTTAAAAATCCTTATAGAAAATGAGATGCAGTGTGGCATACAAAAGGAAATGTAAGATGAGCATCTTGAATTTTACTTAAGTTTGTGTCCATTTTCCCAAGGATGGCCATCAGAGGGAAAACCAAGAGAATGGCCAGTTTATCTTTTCTGTCAGCTGCAGGCCAAATGGAGAGCACGCCATGAATGGGCATTATCTCTCAATGAAGCAATGTCACCCTCTAGTGATATGCAGCTAAAAGATGTTCTTCAAGATCCTTTTACAATATAGGTCAATATAAAAGTGTCAGGAGAGAAAGTGCCTATCCCACACAAATACAATATTTCTAAGATTTTAATTTCCTTTTAATCTACTGATCTGAACAGACAAACTTAAGGTCAACCTGTACACAGATTCTCTTAAAGAGGCTATTAGGTCATTCGAGTAGTCATGATCCACCCAAGACAAAAGATTAACTTCATAACAACTACCAGTGTTTATTTTTATTTCTGGAAGCAAGGAAAATGGCTATTCTGTTTTAATTTTCATAAGTCTCTAAAATAGAAAAGGATATTAATGAACCTTACAGACATACTGCAACTTAGACCAAAAAAGAAAATATCTTCAATTCTCTGCCAGATTATCTAACATTCAATGAAATGTATATAATGAATTCTAACTAAAAAGGATGACCTAGATTTAAACACAAACTCTTTCCCATTATATCTGCCAATGTTTTTTTTTTGTTCTTTTTTTTAGTTTAATGTTTGTTTATTTTTGAGAGAAAGACAGAGCATGAGCGGGGGAGGGGCAGAGAGAGAGGGAGACACAGAATCTGAAGCAGGTTCCAGGCTCTGAGTTGTCAGCACAGCGCCTGACACGGGGCTCAAACCCATGAACTGCAAAGTCATGACCTGAGCTGAAGTCAGACCTACTGGGCCACCCAGGGACCCCTGTCAATGGTTTTAATATTAAAAATAATAATAATAATAATAATTGCTCCTTTACATTCTGATTCAATTCATGCATAGTTAAATGGTTTCCAATTAGATGCCAGACAAGAGTGGAAATTAACTTCAGCAGATGTAAATATATAAAAATGGAATAGAACAGTGTCTGGCACATGATACTACATCATTACTAGATTGGATTGTCTATAGGTACCACCTATTAAGTACCATATTAGTAGAGATTTTGCTTTTTCAAAGTTCTAAAGGTCTGTAAGGAATATACAGTAAAACCTTAATTTGGGAGCATAATTCGTTCTGGAAACATGTTTGTAATCCAAAGCACTTGTATATCAAAGTGAATTTCAAGAACCAATGGCTCAATTGTGATCATGTGACATCCAGCATCATGTACAACTTGTATTGAAAGACATCATTCATTTGTCAAGTTAAAATTTATTAGAAATGTTTGGCCATCTTTCAGAACACTTGAAGAACAAGTTACTCGCAATCCAAGGTTTTACTATACTACAATGGTTTATCAGTCAGAATGGACCGGGTTAAACTATAATGATAAATAACTCTGGGCTTACACTCACAAAGCATTACATTATACTATTACATGTCCAACCCATGGAACTCTGCTCTATGTTGTTTTCAAATCCTGTGCCCAGGAGTGAATAATTGTAAATACAATCTCTAATAGTTCTAATCATGAAAATTTAAAAATTCAAAAATTCACATATTTACTAAAATAAGACAAAAATGGGGGAAAGGAACATATATGGTTATGGATCAGCCTCAATACTAGGTACTTGAAATTTAGACCTCACACTGGAGTAGCTAATATTTATCTCTATTTTATAGATGAGGAAATCAAAGTCAAATATTATAAACAGTGTTTATAACCTTAAATAGTATAAGATATTTAAATTTATTTAAACATAAGTGGCAAAATGACACCAACTACAGATTGGTGGCTTTTTAAATCTGCTTTTAAAAATTATAAATATACACAGATTTGTGTTTATATACACTGGTATCCTAAGGTTCAATAAACATGGTACTTATGGATTTCAATGAGATATTTTACATTTTAAAAAAATCTAGTTAGATACTACTCTTTCTCTCCTGCCCCACTGCCTACTCCTTTTTTCCCTCCTCATAACCATGTCTGTTGAACTGAATCAAAAGATTAGCAAAAACAAAGAATCTCAGGCTATAAGCTAACATGCAGCAGAGAAGACAGCTTGAGAAACTATTAAACACAACAATAGTTTAGAGTTTCAGGGCACAGAGCTACTCTAAAAAGGGAGCAAAGACTCCAGGAATGGAATGCACAAAATTTCAACTATACTGGCATGCAGATTTTAGCAATGCGGAATACTCAGCATCAGCCACACAACAATCCCTTAGGAAAAGATTTGAATAGTTATTTCTCTGCAAATTAACTTTACATTTGGGGTTAGGTAAAATTTTCCAGCAAAGGTAAATGGGATCTGCAAAAACATAAAAACAAGATGATTCTGCCCTGAATTCTCACACCTTCTGGTCGTCAAACATTGTCTTTAGTTGTTTTTTCCCCCCACAATTCTAAATGTATATTTCAAACAAAATTAATTTGTCTTGTTAGATTTTTATACATTCTATGTAGATTACCAAAGACAATGCAATTTGTGTAATAAGGAAACTATCATTCATAGTAACAATGCTAGAAAAATCAAGATCAATGTTGAGAACTTAAGTTTATCTGATGCCCACAGTTCACTTTTCCAATATATCCAGTGAATCTTTTGTTGGTTAAAAAAATCAAAGCTTAAACAGCTGATCATTCTCTAAAGTTAGATATTTGCTTAGGTTTTACTAAACTTCAAAGATGAATACCAATAATGACAAAATACATGACTGTAATTACTCTTCTAATCAATGTCAATTTCAAAGCTACCCATTTGGTATGACATTTCTGAAAATACTCATGAAGTTTTATTGTATAATTCTTGATATTGTATATTATATATTGCTCTCTACCATGTAAGTATATGCGGTATACAGAATCATGATTTTGATATAATTTCAACACCAAGGAATCAAAATTTATCTATTGATTGCTTGGTTTTACACAAGTGTTGTTTTGGTTTTTTCTTCCATATTCCAATAAAGTTTTATTTCCTTAGAAGAGTAACTTGTATGCATTTGTTTGTTCTCGTTCTTTTTGTTGTTACTTCTATACCAAGGTTTCTCTTCATAAAATGAAAGTGATTCTTCTATAGAACTTAGTAAAGAATTTTATTCTATAAACATAGGGGGATATTTTTGCTGTCAATTCCATGGACTTTGAGTAGTACATATGCTTTCATGCCATAAATCCTAAGACTAAATTGCAGTTTCCTCCCGAGTGAGATGAAATGGATTTGAATTGGACACCGGAAAAGTCAACTACTGTGCTATTTGTTACAGTTGGCCAACTTTGTTCAATTGAAGCACAGGAATGTCCTGAAAACCAGGCTGTTTCCATAAGGTCATTATAAAGCTAACTTTTGGAAATGCCAGTGGAAAATTTCAAAGAATCTCCTATGATGCATGGATGTTTCATTCCAACTATGGTAGCAATCTTCTATATATCCACAGCTAAGCACAGCAACTTTTGACATCTGAGGAATTTTCAAGACTTAGACATAAGTTACACTGGCTATAAATTTTGGACTTTCTTTTCATTCTATTGATTATTGTCAAATATAGAGAGAACTTTATTTTTAAAAACATTATAAAGCAGGAGATTTGCCCTCAAATAAGTTTGTGTTTAAAAATTCTTGGAAAGTTTTCATTGTGGCACCAGAAAAACAAACATTTTCTCCATACTCTGATGTGTAATCTGTCTCAAAGACTAAAGTGATTAAAATTTAGGTTCACAATATAAACAGAGTTTAGAAACTTACAGTAAAATTTGTAGGCCACAAATTTGGGCGTATCAACTTGTATCCATCATTTCTCTATAGAGACTTGAAAGTCTCTAACATTCACTTAAATGCTGTTTTATGGTTTTAATTATATTCCCAGCTAGACAACATGAAGACCTAACGCATGAACCAATAATCATATTTTTGAGAAACTCAACAGCTGAATATCTAAAAAAATCAATGGCTATAACTGAGTACTCTTTTACAAAGCTCTAACTTCAAAATTATAGGCAAAGTTGTTTAGATGTTGCATCTATTTTATGGCTGTTTTTTTGTAAATCCCTCCCAGCATATCTGTTTCCCTTTCCATTGCCTTTTAGGTCACTGTTTATAGTAACTAAGCAAGTAGAAAAAAATGGCAACTAGAACAGTGAGCAGATGGCTAACACAGTCCCCTCCATGCGACTCCTGCTAACATAGAAGTCTGCTCATGACTACGTGGTAAATAGTGTTTATCATAGGTGGGATCATTAGCCCTTTAGCCCCTTCATTAGCTCTTTGACCCCTACAGTTCAGCATTAATGAAACCATAACTTCCCATTCCTGAGGCCTCTGTACTATTCTTATAGTTCCCTAGTAATGGTATGTGTTGTTTACTGCAGCTATATTACAGAGCTCTGTACTGCATGCCCCTAGCATCAGCCACACACAGTTGTGGGTCTTTGACACACACTGGTAAAGTTCTGCAATGAACTGTGTTTATTAGAGCCCACCAGGAAGGCAAGCTTCTTAGTATAATTAGCTCCCCTGAGAACAATGGCTGTCTTCACAGCTGGAAAGCTAGAAGAAATTTATTCTCAAGTATGGGAAGAACTGAAAAGGTACCTGTAATTAAATTTCTTTCTCTTTTCCTCTTTCCTATTTGTAGTTTGGGTTTTGGTTTTTCACTTTTCATCTCCAACTTGATAAGCAAAATATAACAACCTAACCCGGTAATTACAAATACTATCTACTGAAGGTCATTTCATTAAGTGCTATAAGACTAAACTTGCTTTTATCTTTTGATGTAATTTCAGTAATATTATGCATAGATATATACACACAAGGCATGAAAAAAGCATTGCTGTTTGGAATCTTCACTATGTAGACAAAATACTTAAATAGATTAATTTTTATATAGGACATGTTTCTGGATTTTCCACTGAAGCATGGTCTTGATTTTGGTCTGAGGCCTTTCTCCTATTACTTCTCATTTCCCTTTGATATTTTCCTTTTCTTTCTCTGTCTATGGTCTTTCACTCTATCATTTCACTACAGCTTTCCTGTTGATAGCTGACAGTCTGTTGACTTTCGTTATGAATATACTAATTATTGTCTTAATGGTTCCCAACTTCTCTCAAGTGGTACTAAACTGTGTAAGAAATGCATAGCAGGTGCTGGCAACAGCATATTATCACAAATGTGAATAACTACAACTCCGTTGACTTGATGGCCTCAGATTACATTTCACATTCATACAGGAGTATGAGATAGGGTCTTATACTACATCTATTGTAATGTGCAAATATTTATCCAGTAAATGGCCATCTCTTGAGGCAGAACACTGGTTTATATATGGAACTGGGATTGTAATGAAGATCTAAGCAGTCTTTAGTTCATTTGTCTAGACTTGAGAAAAGCATGTTTTGAAGGTAACAGGGGAACAGAAATGCTAATAACTATGGTAATTAAAATTATCTTGCAGTTGGAGTTCTTTCATAAACATCTTACTGAGTCAACTATGAAAACAATAGAAGGCAGTCTGTTCAAATAGCTGACACTATAGCCTCAGAATCTCTGAATCTGGGATTTAAAAAAAATCTACAATAAAGTAAAGATTTTTTTCTCCCTAATTTTCCTGCTCTGAGGCTATATTTGCACAACACAATCAACCCTGCTGTTTCAATCAAGTCAGTGAGGGGAAAAAAAAAGTCAAGAGAACCAGATGTTTGGCATTTTGTATATGAAACAGCTGGTTGATTGTCTGAACTTTTCATTTTTGAACTAATCTTGCTGTCATAATATAGAAACATCCTGAAAACGAATTTCTTTGCTTGTGAAATGTAAATAGCTCCCTTTAGAGGCCTGGTATGGGGTTAGGTACCTTAGAATTAATAGGAAATGGTTTAGATTGGGTAAAATTCCACTTACAGATAGCAAGGAAGAAAACACAAATGACATTCAAGGAAAATTAAGTTTTAATAGTCCTGCTATAAATTTTATCTTAAATTCTCTTCAGCTGCACAATGTCTTACCGCAAAAAAGAATTAACTACTATTTTTTTTTTATTTTTAAAAGATTATGAAAGATCTTTCCAGTTATGGAATTATTTGAATCTTTGTCATATTAACATTTGGGTCTAATTGTAAAATACTTATCCCTTTTACTATTACAATTTTGTATTTAAGTAGGATTTTATAATATCTCAAGTAAAATGATTTTTTAAAAGCATTGTTCATTTAGCCCCTTAAATAAAGCAATTTCAACATCACAGAAGTTTTATGTTAGCAAATTACAATACTATAAACAAGTATGTGCATGGCAAAGACACAATCAAGTTAAATAAATGTTATCACTAGTTTTTCTAACAGACTTTTTTGGTCTATAAACACACAATGCATTCTAATTTAAGAGTCTTCGCTCTAATTTTAAGTCTTATATTTACCTATCCAGTATGTACCTGTACCAAATGAACTAGTGAAATAGTTATCTTGACATTTCTAACTTTTTTTTCTGGCTACAGATTTATTCAACACAAAACAATCTCCAAATTTACTGAGGTGGCTGACCGCACACACGACCAAATCTTCCTCTAAACTTGAATTCAGTTGCTGACCCAGCCAAGGCCGCATCTTTCTTGTAGGCACCAGGGGGCACAGCACTTCCTCTGTAGGTGTCTCTGTCAGCTTCCCCTCATGTGAGTCTTACAGGTAAGCTCTCCCTCCAGACCTTTGAGCCATGGCTTGCCAGTCTCAGGACAGCTATGGCACAGAGTGGCAGGCTCCATCTCAGGGGACAGATGGAGGTAATCATGGCGACACTGGATACTCTCACTGGGAAGCTATCAGTAGTAATGTCTCCAGGCAAACTGTTCCTTTACATAGCCTCGCTATTTGAGACACTGTAAAGCCTTCATAACGTAAAGATTTGGCACATTCTGGTCTCCCAGCTCAAGGTATTTAGGCATGTGAGCATCCTTTCTGGCCACCATCACTCTCTCCTTGAAAAGGAGTTCGTAAATGGCAATTCAGTTCTTCCTGGGCATCCACATCTCAGCAGCTGCTATGTCCAGAGCCGGGGCCAAAAAGCTTATCTGGATACTTCAATGCAATATTTTGCCTCCACTGTTTAATGATACATCAGTAAAATATTGAAAAATGGTTATACAAAAGGTATTGGGCCAGGCACTTTTAGAATAAAAAAGTGTGTGCATAACACCTGTTTAAGTAATAACAGTATAAGACATTAAATAAATATAATTTGCTATGCAAATAACAAATGCCTGTAAATTTTAGGAGTTAATTATTTCATGCTAGAGGCTACTAAGAAAGTGCATACTGAATACACTAGTTATTAACAGTAAGTATAATTTGGAAAAGTGGCAATGATATGACATGCCAGGTAGATAGAACATAGGCACACTGGAGAGAGACAGCATGATCACAAGTGACCACTAGATCTGTTTGTAGCACCCACAGCACCAGTAAAAAAGAGCAAAGGCTACTGATAAGTTGTAGCATAGAATGTATTCAGTAGGCAGATGGAATTCAGTGCAATATGTACTTTGTATGATAGAGAATATGTTACAAGTCTTAATGTAAAACTCAGTCTTCCCTTGCTGGCTATTTGTTATAGCTTGAATTATGCACAATCCCCCGCCAAAAAAAACAAACAAAAGTTATGTTGAAGTCCTAACCCTGAACAGCAGAGACCATAACTTATTTGAAAATGGGGTCACTGTAGATGTAATCAATTAAATTAGAATGAGATCATTCTAGAATAGGGTTGGCCCTAATCCAATATGACTAGTGTTCTTATAAGAAGATGGTCATGTGAAAAAAGACACCTAGGAAGAATGTCATGTAGAAATAAAAACAGATTGGAATTATACAGCTGAACGCAAAGAATTTCTGGCAACCATTAAAAGCTAGGAAGAGGCAATGAAGAATTGTCCTGCCGGTTTCATGGGAGGTTAGATCTGCCAACACCTGATCTCAGGCTTCTGCACCCCAGAAGATAATGAATTCTTGTTGTGTGAAGCCTCTTGGTTTGCAATTTGTTATGGCAGGCCTGGCAAACTAATACAATGACTATACAATACCATCCGATGGGCCAAAGTTTGGCAATGCATATCCTTTGCATATGGCTGCAGGAGCTATAAGAAATTACAATTATTTTTTCTTTAAAGAAAATCAAAACAAAAAAACCATTGGGGCACCTGCCTGGCTCAGTCAGTAGAGCATGTGACTTGATCTTGGGGTCATGAGCTTAGGCCCCACATTGGGTGTGGAGCCTACTTTAAAAGAATCAAAACAGAAGTAATTTTTCTCGTTGGTTTCACTTAGTGCTCAATTCTACTTTGGGAAGTCAATAGATGTAACTTGAGAAATTATCAAAATGTTACATCATCATTCAAAAGATACTGGTCAACTATAAACAAATAACACGTATGCATTATACTATCTAAAGTACCAATATCTAGGGGTGCCTAGGTGGCTCAGTTGGTTAAGCGTCCAACTTCAGCTCAGGTCGTGATCTCCTAGTTCATGAGTTCAGGCCCTGCATTGGGTTCTGTGCTGACAGCTCAGGGCCTGAAGCCTGCTTCAGATACTGTGTCTCCCCCTCTCTCTGCCCCTTCCCTGCACATACTGTCTCTAACTCAAAAATAAATAAACATTGGGGCGCCTGGGTGGCGCAGTCGGTTAAGCGTCCGACTTCAGCCAGGTCACGATCTCGCGGTCCGTGAGTTCGAGCCCCGCGTCAGGCTCTGGGCTGATGGCTCGGAGCCTGGAGCCTGTTTCCGATTCTGTGTCTCCCTCTCTCTCTGCCCCTCCCCCGTTCATGCTCTGTCTCTCTCTGTCCCAAAATAAATAATAAAAAACGTTGAAAAAAAAAAAAAAAGTGAATAAAAATTAAAAAAAAAAAAATAAATAAATAAATAAATAAATAAACATTAAAAATTAAAAAGATAAAAATAAAGTACCAATATCTAAATATAAATGTATGTTTAGAAAACATGGATAAAGATAAATTGATATCTGAATTTAGGCTTTTTACGACACTGTGACAGAACAACCAAGAAAATACTGAAGTTGATTTATGGAGGCTGATTTTAACATTTTTATTAATAAGCAAAGATATATCTGTCCAGATATAAATACTTAGTTTAATTGTCACCCCCACAAAAAATATAGTGGGACCATGAAACACACATTAATAAAAAAGTCTGTAACAGTGGGTTAGAAAAGAAGTCTTGGGACAAACAGTATACAGACTTGTAAAATTAAGCACTACTTTTTTTAAATTACTCATCTTAAATAGAGAAAGAACTGGGTAAAAAGAAAATATTGGCATTGGTGATACATGTTTATGACAAATCAAAGCTGCACATTATCTCCAAAATTCTGTGTTAGTAAATATAAATTTAAAGTGATTTTTATGTAACATAAACATTCATTTCTATAAAGTGTATAAATGACATGGAATAATAAAGACCTTAACAAAATCTTAATTATAATAAAATTAAAAGTTTTGAAAGCAATTTCAGAATGAAAGTAATAAGTTATGGTATATACAACATATTTTTTAATGCAGCAGAATATTACTCAGCCTTATGGAAGAACAAAATCTTGCCATTTTTGACAACATGGATGGACCTCAAGGACATTATGCTAAGTGAAATAATTTAAAGAAATTTTGTATGATCCCTCTTATGTGTGTAGTCTAAAACAAAACAAAAAATGAGTAATCTAACTTTATCCCTAAAGAAACTAGAAAAAGAACAAATGAAGTCCAAAGTTAGTAGAACAAAGGAAATTAAGATCAGAATAGAAATGGACACTAAAAAAGAAACAAAACAGATCAATGAAACAAAGTGCTGATTCTTAGAAAAGATAAAATTAATAAACCCTTAGCCATATTGATTAAGAAAAAAGGGGACTAAAAATCAGAAATGAAAGAATTAACAACTGATGCCAAAGAAATATGAATTATGAGACTATGAAAAATTATATGCCAGTATTAGACAACCTAGAATAAATGGATAAATTCCTAAAAACATAATCTTCCAAGATGAAAAAGAAATTTAAAAATGTGATCAGACTAATTACTAGTAAGCAAGTTGAATCAATAATCAAAATTCCCAACAAAACTCCAAGACCAGATGGCTTCACAAGTGAATTCTACCAAAAAATTAAAGAGTTAATATCTATCCTTTTCAAACTATACCAAAAATACAAGGGGAAAGAAAATGTCCAGAGTCAGCTAGAAGGTCAGCATGACCCTGGTATCAAAACCAGACACAGACACTACAGAAAAAGAGACCTACAGGCCAATATCCTTGATAAACCTAGATGCAAAAATCCTCAACAAAATATTAGCACACCACACTCAATGATACATTAAAAAAAATCATATACCACGTTCAAGTGGGATTTGATCCTGGGATACAAAGATAGTTTAATATCTACAAAATCAATGTTAAACACTATATTAACAAAATGAATTATAAAAACCATATGATAATCTCAACAGATGCACAAAAGCATTTGATAAAATTCAACATCCTTTCATGATAAAAACTCCTGAGAAACTGGGTTTAGAGGGAATGCAGCTCAACATAATAAAAGCCATATATGACCACCAAAAGCTAATATTATACTCAGTGGTGAAAAACAGATCTTTTCTTCTAAGATCTGAACCAACAGAAGGATGTCCACTCTCCTCATTTTTATTCAATATAGTCCTGAAGTCCTAGCTGCAGCAATCAGACAAGAAATAAAAACCATCCAAATTGGTGTGGAAGAAGTAAAACTGTCACTATTCACAGATGACATGATACTATAGAAAATCCTTGAGACTCTAAAAAAATCCATTAGAATAAATGAATTCAGTAAAGTTTCAGAATACAAGACTAATACACAGAAATTTATTGCATTTCAATAAATGAATAATGAAGTAGCAAAAAACTCTAAGAAAACAATCCCTTTAAAATAGCATATAAATAATACCTACGAATAAATTTAACCAAGGAGGTGAAAGGCCTGTACTTTTAAAACTGTAAATTACTGATGAAAAGAACTGATGATGACACAATTGGAAAGATATACCATGATCACAAATTGATCATAAACCATACATACCATAGTATGGTTAAAATGTCCATACTACCCAAAGTAATCTACAGAGTCAATGTAATCCCTACCCAAATATCAACAGCATTTTTCACAGAACTACAAAAAAAATAAACCAAAAATGTATTGAGCCACATAAGATCCCTAATAGTCAAAACGATCTTAAGAAAAACAAAGCTGGAGGTATTACAATCTCAGATTTCAATCTATACTACAAAGATGCAGTAATCAAAACGGTATAGCACTGCCACAAAAATAGATACATTGATCAACGGAACAGAACAGACAGCCCAGAAATGAGCCCACATTTACATGGTCAGTTAATCTACAATAAAGGAGAAGAGAATATACAAGGGAGGGAAAGCTGGTCTCTTCAATAAATGGTTTAAGAAAACTGAACAACTATCTGCAAAATAAATAAATAGGAAAGAATCTAGATTATTTTCTTGGTGGATTCAAAATGGATTAAAGGCCTAAATGTAACCTGAAACCATAAAAATCATAGGCAGCAATCTTTTGGACACTGCATCAATCTTAGCAACATTTTTCTAGATATATCTCCTCAGACAAGGACAAAAACAAAAATAAACTATTGGGACTACATCAAAATAAAAAGCTTGTATACAGCAAAGGAAACCATCAATAAAATGAAAAAACAACCTACTGAGAGAAGACATTTGCAAATGATATATCTATTAAAGGGTTAATACCCAAAGTATATAACTCCACACCAAAAAAATCTAATTAATAAATGGACAGAAGACATTTTTGCTTTGCAAAAAACATAGATGGCCAATACATGAAAAGATGCTTAACACCACTAATCATCAGGGAAATGGAAATCAAAATCACAATGAGATATGATTCAATGGCTAGTATCAAAAAGACAAGAAATAATAAATGTTGGCAAGGATGTGGAGAAAAGAGAACCCTTGTGCACTGTTGGTGGGAATGTTAATCATGTACCACTATGAAAAACAGTGTTAAGTTTCCTCAAAAATTGATAATAGAAATATCTTAAAATCCAGTAATTCTACTGCTTCTTATTTACCCAAAGAAAATGCAATCACTAATTTAAAGAAACAGGCACCCCTATATTTATTTCAACATTATTTATAACAGTCAAGATATGATAGTAACCTAAGTGTTCATTGGTGGATGAAAATGTGGTACACAAACACAATGGAATATTACTCAGCCATTAAGAATTAGATCTGGCCAAACCATAAGAGACTCTTAAATACAGAGAACAAACTGAGGGTTGATGGAGGGGGCGGGGGGGGGGGACATACAGGGGAGAGGGGAAAATGGGTGATGGGCATTGGAGGGCACTTGTTGGGATGAGCATTGGGTGTTGTATGTAAGCAATGAATTATGGAAATCTACCTGTAAATCCAAGAGTGCAGTGTATACGCTGTACGTTAGCTAATTTGACAATATATTTTAAGAAAAGAATTAGAACTTGCCATTTGTGACAACATATATGGACCTAGAGGGTATAATGCTGAGTGAAATAAGTCAGACAAATTCCACATGATTTCACTTATATGCGGAATCTAAAAACAAACACTCATAGATACAGGGAAAACTGGTGGTTACCAGAGGAGAGGAGATGGCAGGGAGTGGGCAAAATAGGTGAAGGGCAGTAAGAGATATTAAACCTATAATATAAATAAGCCACAGGGATGAAAAGTACAGCATGAAGGATCTAGCCAACAATATTGCAATAACTTTGGTGACAGATGGTAATCACTCTTATTATGATGAGCACTGCATAATGTATAGAATTTTTGAATCACTATGTTGTACACGTTAAAGTAATATAAAGTTTATGTCAACTATGCTCCAGTAAACAAAAATAAAAGGATAGGCATCAGAAAAAAACAAAACAAAAATAACAAGTTCATAGATACAGAGAATAGATTGGTGGTTAACAGAGGTAGAGAGGTGGAGGGTGGGAAAAGTGAGGGAAGAAGGTCAAAAGGTTTTAAGAGAAATCAGTTCATTTAAGTAATTAAAAATGAACAAAGCTACAAAGGGAAAAATGAAAATATGTCCAGGAAGGTATAAAGAGCAGGTGCCGCTTTTCTATTTTGTTTGCTTTTCTGTACTGGATAGGTTCTGGCATTATCTTCCATTATTCCACCAGCAGTTGGATGGCTATTTTACACATTGTTATTTTTTGAGAGTAGATACTAGAGGGGTAAAATATATTACATATAAATAACTTTATTGCACAGAAATATGGATACCATATTGGATATGGATACTAAATATGGATACCGTGGATTTTTTTCTGTGAAGAAATTAAATATTATTCCTTTATTACATAATAGAAGATACTGTTACACAAATAAGTAAGTACTGCTTTTAATTTTAAGGAGATCAAAATCTGATGAGGGAAAACTACCTACCTTTTCCTCTTGCTATGTCTCCCAACCTTCCCACCAGGGAATTCTGTTGCTAATCTGTGTGATTTATATGGGCATCTGTGCCCTGTATTCATGTGCATACTTTATTATTTCATTTGTTAACATGATATCCTTAGGGTTTCAGATATACTTTATTAGAAAGAAGTCATTATTGGCAAAGCATTATTTTAAATAAACATCAAAATAGTTGTGTGTATATTTACAATCAAAATCACTGAGCTAGAGGTATGAATTGAACTGATGTTCAGGTTGGGTATCATTTGCTTAGGTACTATACCTCCCACTTGATACAATCAAGTTTTCTAATTACATGAAATTATTTAGGGTACTGTCATTCCTAGAAGGTATGGAATGACATGATCTCTATTAATTGCTACTGATTTCCTTCTCTGGGTAACTCTAGGATGGAAGTAAAGGAAGCAGTGTCTATAATCATTTGATAAATGACTTCTGTTTTTAAGGATATCTCTGCACAACACTGAAGATCCTGTAAGAGACTGTTATGGTACATTGTTCCCTTGCTATCATTCAACAGCCTAAAATTTCAACAGCCTAAAATTAGAGTATTAAGAGAGATCCTAGGATGCAAAATACATTTTTTAGCCACTGAATTATATGCCACATCACTTGTCTGCTTAATGAGAAACAGGTGGCTCATTTTCAATTGCTACCATTTATTCCTTTGACATAAACTTGTTTTCCTTACTTTCATGGTTCTTTAATTTGCTTGTTATATTATTACTCTCTGAAGGTAAAACTAGAAATTTCAAGAATGGTTGGTATGAATTGCCTTGTACATCTGTAACAGTGTTCTCAATGCCACAGAAAGTTTCATAAGGAAAAACAGAAATGAGTAGGAAAACTGGAAAAATGAATTTCTAAGATACTAAGGTGAAACTTAAGCAGGGGAAACTAATTTCACATACTTATTTTAATCTAAAAAGTAGAAAAATAATTCAGAACTAATTCTTGACTCAATTTATCACAAATTGATATGCTATCATGCTAAATATTTTACAAGCACATCTAGGAAATTAAAATATGCATGCCACAAAAAAATAAACTAAAATTTTAAAATACGTACCTTAACATTATTAATTAATCACTATCAATTTCGGGGTAGAATTTATTTTAATGTATGGAATATGCCATAAATCAACCATGAAGTCCTTCAAAAAGAATAAGCAAAATGAAGCATATTAATTGCAGAAGTTGTTTGGGTGATAATAATGTAACATGCAAATGAAGTTAAGGCCAAAAGTCACATTATAAGCAAATGAATTGCTTAACCTGAAACAATAGCTTTTACCTTCTTTGAGAACAGGCTGTATCTTACATATTTCTGCATTATAAATGTCTTTCATTTATCTGGGCAAACTGTTATCGACTCCTTCCTGTTTTAGGTATACAGGAATAAAAACAAATCAGTACCCGCCAAAGGTCTCACTTATTCAACAAAAGAGATTCACATTCATTTTTTAAAATATTTATTGTTAATTATGATGACCTTCATTTCATTAAAAAGGCCTTAAAAGGTTATAGACTAAATTTTACCTACTGCAAGAAAGTTTATAGTTATTGCAAATTTTTCATAATTGCTTCAAAAATAATTTTGAGCAAAGATCAACTTTTGAGCAAGTTTTACTTTGTTTTTATTTAATTCTACTTTTTCTTAATCTTTGTCATCTTAAACTAGTTATACAATTTTAGGTCTCAGTTTGTCTTCCAAAAATGAGGGTAATAACAACGATCTGAAGGGTTGTGAGATACATCTAGGTAAAATCCAGGAGAATTGCATCTTACATAGAGGTTAGGTTCTAATGTCAGTCCTTATGAAAAAAAAAAATCTAATAAAAACTACCTTTAGGAATAAAACCCTTAAATTCCTCATAAGAATATATACGGTGTTGGGTATATAATCCTTGTACAGGAATACAATACTCATCTGTACTCTTTTGTTTTTTAATTCTTTTAATGTTTACTTATTTTTGAGAGAGAAGGAGACAGAGGAGGAATTGTGGGAGGGGTAGAGAGAGAGGGAGATACAGAATCTGAAGCAGGCTCCAGGCTCTGAGCTGTCCGCACAGAGCCCAATGTAGGACTCAAACCTGTGAATCTTGAGATCATGAGCTGAACCGAAGTCAGATGCTTAACTGACTAAGCCACCCAGGCACCACCCCATCTGTAGCCTTTTAGATCAAAATGTGTTTCAGAATTCAGAATAATGTGTATTTTAGAAAGCTAGTAGATGCATGTACCTTTTGAATTAATACTTTAAGTTGATCTATCCCAGCACCTTGTGATCAGGCACAATATTTCTGCAATGTAATTGCGTACTGGAGTCATGTACATATTTGTGGGAAAGCTATCAAGGTAAAGGGAAGATCCAGTGTAAAGACATGGAACAGGGGACATTTTAGTGTTCAAGGAAAACTCAGAGGCAAGGTGTGCCTGTATCCATGTGATCAAGTAGGAGAGTGAGAGGAGAGGTGGTCATGAAGCTGACAGTGTGCCTGAACTGGATGGCCATGTCAGTCATTGATCCAACTGTACCTGTGTGATACGGAATCACTGTGAGATATGAGTATGGATATGACACCTGACATATTTAACAACTTTGGCTTCTATACAGAGATTGACTAGCATATGGGGGGGGGCAATAGAAAAAGCAGGGAGATCATTGAGGAAGCCTTCACAAAAATTAAGGTGAGAATTAGGATTGCTCAGATTATGTCAGTGACCATGGAGTTTTGGAGAAGAAAAAATTTAAGGTAAAATTGATAGAATTGGCTGACATATTAGATGTGGACAATGGTAGGGGTGGGATAGAAGGGAAGAGGGGAAAGAGGGAAGAGTTTCAAAGGATTTTTACTTGAATAACTCAAAGCATAAGAATTTCATTTGTCAATATGGGAATAATATAAGAGCAGTTGATTTTTAATATATAAAAAAAGTCAAGACTGGTTTTGGCCATGTGTTAGGTAGATATATAAGGAATGATGTCAAATAGGCTGCTGAGTGTAAGGATCGAGATAGAGTCCTAGACTAGAGATATACATTTGGGAGTCTTCAGTGAGCTGAAAGAATATAAGATCACAAGATTGATGATGTTATAGAGAAAAATGGATGATGACATAGAACAGAGAAGGGGAATAGGTCTGAACACTCAATCTAGGTCTATCTTTGAGAGTATCAGAAAACAACCAAGAGGACTAAGAATAAGGTAGAAAACAAGATAGAGGAATGCCCCATGACCTAGTGAAGAAAGTGTTTCAAGAAAGGGGGAGTGAAAATAATTGTATGAGAAATCAAGGAGAATGAGGAGCAGGAGTGATCATTTTATAAATCAACATAGAAGGAACTAGTGGCCACCATGAAAGTAATTTCATCGTTCAGTGGTAGATGTGAAAATATGAGTTCAAGGACTATAACAATATAAGAACTGGAGAATACAAATAGACAAAACTTTAAAGATGATTGATTATATCACAATAATGGAATGGTAGTTGAAGCAAAACATAGGTTCAAGAGAGAATTGTTTTCTTCCTTTATAAAGAAGCTGAAACAGTATACCAGGAAGTATGATCATGATGGACTTGATTCAGCAGAGAAGGCAACTTATAGGACAAAGATGGGAGAATTGCTAGATCAATTTCCATGAGATAGGTGGGAGGGCATTGGATCTAGCACACAGGTAAAGGAACTGACCTTGTTTAGAATATAAACATCTCATCTTATGGTAACAGAGGGGAGGCATGCAGGTTGGCAGAAGATGTTAAGATGCAAATTTATGGAATATGACTGAAACAATTTTCCCAGTGTATTAATAAAGAAGGTGGTTAACTCAAGATTGGGGAGTGGATTTTCAAGACTGGTAGAGAGAGGAGAAGGTAGGAGTAATCTGGCAGAGTGGGGAGGTGAACAGCCTAGGGATGTGTGATGAAACTGAGGCTAGACATAATTAAAATGAGAATTGTGGGCACCCTAATGTACTTCTCCAGTAAAGTTAATGTACTTCCCCAGTAAGTTTAAGTGCCCAGGATGATACAGAGAGCAGACAGAGACGTGGATTTAACAAGAATTTAATTTTAACAGGTAAAAAAAGTGACAGAGACAAAGGGTTGAGTGTATATAAAACAATGACAGTGTGGTGGGCTTTTGACCAAACATAGATGAATATTTTAAAAGGTAAAGAAGAACCATGTAAAAGTGATATATTTGATGTATTGTACATAGCAAAGTGGAGAGAAAATTATGGAGTCATTGCACTAGCAGGAATGTCCTAAAAGACATGAAATTTTAGGAAGCAAATGCTTAGAAATTAATTTATGAACAAAAGCTATGATTGAAAATAAAAATGTCCAGGCTATGCTTTGCATAGACTGCTGGATTAAAATGTATGAAAACAGGTATTTTGAGGAGAGGAAGTAAAGCAAGTCAAGCAGTCATTCATCTAAGAATTTCACACCTAGACATAGAATTTCTAATACCCTCTTTCCATGTAACAAAATTTTTAATCATAGCCATAAAAAACATACAAATAAGGAATAGGCAAAAAAATTAAATCACAGTCACTGAAATTTTTCTTTAACTGCATTTTCATTTACCACTCCTTACTGCTTTAACACTGGTATCATGCACTACCAAGGAGAACAGAAATAATCCCAACAATTACAAACCATTGTGAACTTTTACAATGAGTACATACAGCCAAGTCTAAATGTGTGAGGGCCAACTATATAGAAATGAGAGTTCCCCTAATTAGCTCCCATATGAATTAAAGTATTTACTAAAGAAGTGAACAAAACTAATTTGAAGCTAAATATAGAGTATGTTTTGAAACTAATCATAACTATAATTGACTAGAATGTAGCCCACTGGGGTGACTGGGTGGCTCAGTTGGTTAAGTGTCCAATTCTTGATTTCAGCTCAGGTCATAATCTCACAGTTCGTGTGTTCAAGCCCCACAAAGAGCTCTGTGCTACAGTGTGGAGCCTGATTGGGATTCTCTCTCTCTCTTCCCCTCTCTCTCTCTGACGCTCTCCCACTTGTGCTCTCTCAAAATAGAAATAAACTTAAAAGGATGTAGCCTATTAAAAGATTTTTTGAAAGGGTAGTATATTCTTACTGACATTGTCTAGAAATGCTGTCACATGGTAATAACATGCAGACCAAGTTTACTCAGTGTTATTTTTAAATCCTCCACTGAAAATTTGCTCCTTATTATCTGTACCTGGGGGGTAGAATGCACTCATCACTCTACTCTTAATCTGACCAGGAAATTAGAAGTATCCTGAATATATTGAAATCATTCATAAAGAAGATCATTACTATTGGAGAAAACAACAATAAACTGGGTTTAAAATGCAAGATAGAAGGGGAGTTTAAGAGGCCATAGAGATATCTGTGACAATGATAAATGTCAACTCATGAGCTTCTATGCTGTACATTTTAAGAGAGAAAGAATGGTCATATCTGGGTATGGCGATGAAAAACAAGATAGACTATTCTGTTCTAAGCCAATGGCCTGTCGACTATTGCGTAACATAGGAGATATAGCCCTCTTGAGAGGGCTACAGAGAAGGCAGTATTATCACAAGAGGGCCAGCATCTGGCCTTCCAGATGTACAAGATGGTGTTCACCTGTATTTTTTTCTCTAGGTAATATAGAAAAAGTGAAATATATCATAAAATAGGAAGGAAGTCTCTGACTTCACACTATTACCCCAACTTACACACATGCAATTTTTAAACACCACTACCTCAAATGAGATGTGACATTGTGCATGTGAAGGTGTGTTGGGGAGGGCAGTTGATTTCTAACATTCATATAGGAGTCACAATGTACTAGTTACTTTCCATCTCCATGATGTGACACATATCTATTTCCACTTTACTCAAGAAACAACATACAACTCAAACCTTGTATTTTTCTTCCTCAAAAATCACACTACACCAGCACCTCTGTTAGATGCAAAATGTTATATGATCCAAAGTCCAGAGAAAACATTGCTTTCTTTGCTGGCATTCTTGGTCCAGTCACTTCCTAGGACAAAGTTCTATACTTCTTTACTGTCAGATGTACCCAAAAATATCCAAGGAGAGATGACAAGACGCTCCCTTCGGAATATCAGTTAAATTTGACTGGATGATGGCTCAAAATTTTGACAGTTTACCATATTCAATGTTCTATGCTAAGTGCTTTGAATTAATGATATGTGGTCTTCCTTAGAATAATCCTTTGAGGAAGACATAAGCAGATCAATTTGCAGATAAGGAAAATAAACTCTGGAAATGTCAAGTAAACTGCCCAAGTTCACAGGGCTTGATGAACTGCAGAGCAGCATTCAAATTTACATTATTTTTTATTACATGAAAAATACAACTATGTACCAGCTTTCAAAATAAAATTTTTTAATGTTTATTTTTGTTTGAGAGAGAGAGACCGCGTGCACGCGCAAGAGTGGGGTAGGGGCAGAGAGAGGGAGACCCCAAATCCAAAGCAGGTTCCAGTCTCTGATCACAGAGCCTGAAGGGGAACTCAAACTCACATATGGCAGGATCATGACCTGAGCTGAAGTGAGATGTTCAACCACCCAGGCACCCCTACACCAGCTTTCATAACTACTAAATATAAGACACAGAGTTTCGTGGCAGCAATACTTTAAGTATCTGCAGATTGCTCCATTCTACAAAAGCAAGACTTCAGAGAAAGTGGGTGGAGAGCAGGGTCACTCCAAAACCCTACCCGAATGAACACAATAATGGAAACATCAATAAAGACATAACCAAGGTTCTTTTTTAGAGGTCATATATCAAAATATTAACAAAATTTTTTCTTAATATTCTGTAACTCCAAGGTCGCTTGAAAAAAAATACCATTTTCCCACTCCATATGTATTTTTTTAATTTTTTTAATCTTTATTTATTTTTGAGAGAGAGAGAGAGAGAGAGAGAGAGAGGCAGAGAGAGAGGGAGACACAGAATCTGAAGCAGGATCCAGGCTCTGAGCTGTCAGCACAGAGCCCTATGCGGGGCTCCAACTCATGAACTGCGAGATCATGACCTGAGCTGAAGGACGTTTAATCAACTGAGCCACCTAGGTGCCCCATTTTCCCACTCCATATTTAAAACACTGTGGCACAGGGTCCCTGGGTGATTCAGGCAGTTAAGTGTCTGACTTCAGCTGGGGTCATGATCTCACAGTTTGGGATTTTGAGCCCCAAATAGGGCTCTGTACTGACAGCTCAGAGCCTGGAGCCTGCTTCGGATTCTGTGTCTCCCTCTCTGTTCCTCCCCTGCTCCCACTCCGTCTCTCTCTCTGTGTCTCTCTCACTCTCAAAAATAAAGACAAAAACAATTATAAATAAATAAATAAATAAACAAACAAACAAACAAACAAACAAACACTGTGCCTGTCATATCATTCTTCCTGAAGACGTAGGTTTTAGGAAGTACTGGCCTGAACAAAACTGTCCCTCCTCCTTACTCTTCAACTAGGAATGGCCAATGAGTCACATTTAGATAAAATATAACATTATTAAGAAAAATAAAGTCTGTGCTGAATAAAAACTATTCCAAATCACATCAGTGCAACAAAGTCATTCAAGAGGCTAAAACTCAGTTCTTTTCCCTGGAGGTATTAAGAGAATTTATTTTTACCGTACTTCTCTTTATTAATTTAACTGCAATACAGTTGATAGATTTCTGTGTTTTAGATGTATGTCTTTGTATGCCTATGTCTTCCATAACATACTACAATGTATAGGGTATAGACCTTTTAAAATTCTACATTTATTAAGTAAAGACCTAATAATAGTTGTTTAATACATAGTTGCTTAATGATATTCTAAAACTTTTGCCCGTTGTTGTATGTTTACATAGAATTATTGTGAATCCTATTTACATGTGATGACACACATATACATATAGAATGTACGTTAAAGGGGGTAATATATAATCTCTTTGTTCCAGATTCACTTTTTCTAATAACCCAGAAGCTAGGCACTTTTCTGGGATCAAGAGTTACAGCAGTGATTAAAACAGATAATGGACCTCCCTCATTGATTGTCCAGACAGTGTGGGGACAACACAAATAGAAAGGAAAGAGGGTGACTGGCAGGGGTGAGGAGATCTCTTCCATTTTAACTTGGTTACCATGGAAGTCTTATGAGTGAAGGTAGAGACCTCCAAACTGAGAGAATTGCAAGGACAGTTTACGTGCAGCAAAGCAGAGCCACTGGAGATAATGAATCAGGGTTTAGTAGGAACTGAAAACTTGACCCCCTTTTTTTTTCCCCAAAAAAGTGAAGAATGTCAAAATAGAATTAGCTACCAAAAAAAATGAGTTTTTGAAAAATCAATTACAAATTTTACATTAACTGAAAAATAGCACAACAATTACAAATCTAAGAAAATTCTAATATCTTTTATTAATCAACTGATACCCCTTTTCATTATTTTTTTCTATATTTTTCAGTTATATACTGTTAAATAGGTCCTATATGGCAATGATTATCTAAGAGTGGAAGATAATTTTTTCTAGTATACTTGATCAATTTTTTTCCTGAGAGATTAGAAAACCATCTTTTACTTTTAAAATAGGTATTCAAAACATCATCCAATTTTTTTAGTATTACTGTTAAACTTTTGAGAACTTCTATAAATCTTTTTATGTGTAAGTTATAAAATCTCAGGGCATTTTAATTTTTCTTGTAAAGTAATTGTAAAAATTATTTGAACTGGCAACAATCCATGTCATTGATGTGGATTCACTATAGTGCTGCATTAACAGTCATGTTATCTTTGTTAATATCAGTATTTTGTGTTAAATCAGCATGAAATTAAATTTTTCCACCTTCTATTCAAACTATTATCTCCTCTTCATTAAGTGGATTATCAAACAACTTAAGATTCTATTCATCACTTCAAAATGTATTTTTCAATGAATTACTGCTTTGATGGGATGTGATTTTTATTTCATTTTGCTTCTTGATATCAAAATAATTTCAATTTATTTCCTTACTCATTCTTTTCACTTCCCTTTAGTGACTGTAAATCTTTATCTCTTCTCTGAGTTCCTCCATAATAATTTTTTAATATGAGAGTACTGCACATATATGTTAAATCAAGAGTCTAATTTCTTATTTGTTTTGGTGAAATGTTTCAAAACCTCATTCAATTGCATTTAAAGCATTATCAACTTTAATGTTTTTTTTCAATTTGTGTTTGAATTTATAAAATATCACTGCCTTAATCTTGTAAGGCTTGGATGGCATGATAATCAAATCTGTGGAATGTGGCTATAGGGAAACTGAGTAGGTGTTTAGAGGTACATATATTTTTCATAGTCACTTCAATGTGTGTTTGTGTATATACGAACTGTATATACTGTATATTTATACAGTATATATACAAACTGTATATAAAAATTTTTAAATTTTTTTCTAATGTTTATTTTTGAGAAGGAGAGAGAGACAGAGAGAGAAAGCGTGTGAGTGGAAGAGGGGCAAATAGAGAGGGAGACACAAAAGCTGAAGCAGGTTCCAGGCTCCAGGCTATTAGCACTGAGCCTGACGCAAGGCTTGAACTCACAAACTGTGAGATCATGACCTGAGCCAAACTCAGATGCTTAACCAACTGAGCCACTCAGGCACCCAACACACACTGTATAGTCAACTTACTGTTAGCTGTTTGGTGCAGGAATACATTTCCAAGAATTTTCTTATTAGAGACTGCATTGACATAGCTGGCACTTCTTAAAAATGTTTACTTATTTTGAGAAGGGGGGGGTGGGGAGAGGGAGAATGGGGCAAAGAGAGAGAGGGAGACTCCCATGCAGGCTCCACTCTGTCAGCATGAAGCCTGACACAGGGCTCAATCTCATGAACCGTGAGCTCATGACCTGAGCTGAAATCAAGAGTCAGATGCTTGACCAACTGAGCCACTCAAGCATCCCCATGGCTGGTAATTTTAATGACTGTAAAGAAAAAGGTTTCATATGAATATGTTCTGATACCTCACCACTGTCACTTGGCAGGAGCAGATATGTAAAAAGGTAAGCTGGCATGGAAAAAAGACAATGACTTGTGGTTGAATTATCTTCTTTTTAATCAGATGGGCATACTGTCAGGGCCCTACCCAGGGCCTTAAAACGTGGCTGTACAATTGAGGAGCAAGTGAAGAACTCTGAAGTTTCAGTTTTATTGGCTGTGCAGAAAATCCAACACTTGAGGCCACTGAAACTAGAGCAGAGAGAAAATGTGGAGATGGATTTGGAGGGACAGCCAGAGGAGAAGGATCTTGTGCAAGCTGAGGATTTGGAGATTGATGCTAAGGCAGCTACTAGGGGACTCATAAGGGATGTAATATTATTCATTAACAGAATTGCTTTGGCCGCTGACTTTGGGGGGAAGGGAGGACTCTTGAAGCCCAGTTAGAAAGATATTTTAGTAATTCAGGTGTAAGATGATGGCGACTAAAGTATTACTAGTCATAGAGAGGTAAAAAAGAAAAAAAAAAGGGAAAAAATGCTTAGATTGGAGCAATATTTTGAAGGTAAAGTTGAAAGGGCTTGATGGATTTGATGAATGGTGTCAAGGAAAGAAACTATAATGATACTAACATCTTTGATCTTAGAGAATAGATGTGCTATTTCCCAGACTGCTGAGAAGGAAAAAAAGGTTTTGGCCAAGCACATTTTGGGATGCCTATTGGACATAGAAGTGTAAGGGGGTTTGAGTAGATAATTACCTGAGTCTGGAATTTGGTGTAGAATTAGGATTAAATAGGTTTAGATGGCATCAGCTTTGGGACTTGATGATGTCCCTAAAGAATGAGTATGGACAGAGAAAAATCTGAGAATTGATCCTACGCACATCATTAAGCAGAAATCAGGAAATGGGAGAAATAAAAGGCAGGCAGGGGATCCAGAAGCCAAGAGAAGAAAAGGTTTCCAGAGTGTATTTAACAATACATGTCTGACTTCACTGGCATGGCACTTGTGCTGTCACACAGGGCCCTCTGCTTTTATTACTTCCCTGCATTAGTCAAGTACTAATGCTGAAAATGACAGATGTTGGTCACAGGGTGTAATTCTTCAGTTACCAGATGAACAAGTTTTGGGGACCCAATATACAGCATGGTGACTATAGTTAATAAAACTATATATTTATATATTTGAAATCTGCCAAGAGTAGATCTTAGGTGTTCTCATCACATATGCAAAAAAATGTAACTATGTCAGGTAATATATTAATGATTGTAGTAATCATTTCACAATCTATATGCAGACTGTCTCTGAGGATGAGTACTTGAGTAAAAGTAATGTACAATGAGAGGAGACAAATACAAGGAAACTAGAGGAATTAGAAGTTTCTAACATCTACAGCTATTGTAAATATTCGACACAGACCAATTTCTAATCAAATTAACATAAAGTCTCACACTAAAGGTATATACCTCAGCCTCCACTACACAATACAACATTCTTGGTTTTCATCAAAAAATTACAATAAAAAACACACTCTAAGTAGACAAAGTAAGTATCTGAACGAGATTCACACATGACATGATTTTGGTATTATCAGATACAAAATCTTAAATAACTACCATTAATATTTTAAGGTGCTAAATAGAAAAAGACTATATACAGGACAGAAGGTTAATATAAGTAGAGATGGAAATTCTAAGAATAGGAAATGCTGGCAATAAACAGTCAGAAATGCATGCCTTTGATACTAATTCAGACTGGAAACAGGTGAGGAAAGATCACTGCTCTTGAAGATAGGTTTATTGAAACTTCCTAACATGAAGTGTAAAGAGAAAAAAAAAAAAGAACATCTAAGAACTATGTGACAGTCTATAAAGATAAGTGTAATTGGAACACCAGGAGAATAAAGAAAATGAAACAGAAGTATTTGAAACACAAGGGCTGAACCTCTTTCACATTAGTGACAGACAAAAGGTCACAGATCCTGAGGATCCCACCTTAGAAAAAAAATGATAGCAAGAAAAAAAGAACTACACTCAGGCATATTATATTTAAGCTACAGGAAGCAAAAGGCAAAAGCAAAGAGAAAATCTTGCAAAAGGCCAGGAGTGATGAGAAACAACTTACCTGTAAAGGAACAAGATTAAGAATGACACTACACTTTTTGTCAGAAGCCAGAAAAGTAAAAAGTACAGTAAATATTTAGAGTGTTGGGGAAAAAAAAATCAACCTAGAATTTTATAGCCAGTGAAATTATCAAGGAAAATGAGACTTTCATCTTCAGCAGACCTATACCCTCCAAAATAGGTCAAAAAAAGTTCTTCAGAGAGAAGAACCTTCTATAAGTCAAAAATTGCTCTACGTAAAGAAGAATACTGAAGTAATAAATGAAGGTAAAATGAACTATTTTCTTTCTTGATTTAGAATAGTTTAAAGTATTAGTAGCAATGTATTGGATTATAGAATTTGGATAGGAAAAATTAATGACATCATTTTCATAAAGAATTGTAGCGATGAACTAAGATCACTCTAACTACCTGCATTACACATGAAGCCACATAGTGTTAATTTAAGTTAAAAATTCCAGTTAAAAAAATTCCAGTTAAAAAACTGGAAACTCTAGGGCAACTACTACAAGACATTTTAAAAAGAGGATTAGAGGACATAAAATGGAATTAAAAAAAATTTATGTTTATTCATTTTTGAAAGAGAGAAACAGAGAACAAGCAGGAGTGGGGTGGAGAGAGAGGGGGACACAGAATCTGACTCAGGCTCCAGGCTCTGAGCTGTCAGCACAGAGCCCGACATGGGGCTCGAACTCACAAACTGTGAGATCATGACCTGAGCCGAAGCCAGATGCTCAAACGACTGAGCTACCCAGGTACCCCTGGAATTTTTTAACATTTTCAATTATAGAACAGAATGCAGAGAAAAGAGGAATAAATACAAATGCAACTAAAAACAGTTACAAATATGGTAGATACCAATCCAATTATATCAATAATATTAAATGTAAATTAGTTAAATCACCAATGAAAGACAGATGGTCAGAGTGAAGTAAAAATAGGACCCAACTATGTACTGTCAAGAAGAAAAATATATTTTAAATATAAAGACTCTGATATAATAAAACCAAAGTACATGCCATCCTAACACACACACACACGCATGCACACACAAAGAGCTGGAATAACTAATTTCATACAAAACACTTCAGAACAAGAAAAATTATTAGGAACAAAGAGGAACACTACATGATAGAGAAGTAAATTCTCCAAACCAGAACATTAGAAATATCTTAAGTTAAAAATACAACATATAATATTTTCAGGATACAGTGAAAATAGTACTTAAAGGGAAACTTATAGTATTGAATTCATGTTAGAACAAAAGAAAAATCAGTCATCTAAGCCTGAAATTTAAGCAAGTAGAGAAGGACAGTTTAAAACTAAAGCAAGTAGGAGAAAATAAAGTCAAAATGAAAATGGAATAATGGCATCAAAATATGGTTCTCTGAAAAGATCAGTTATAAACCTCTATCAGATATAGGAAAAAGTGACGACCCATATTACCAGTATCAGAAATGAAAGAAGCATCACAACTAATCCTTTGTTTATTAAAAGGATAAAGGAATACTATAAAAACTATGCTCACTAATTTGATAATTTAAACGAAATAAAAATTCCTTAAAAGATACAATGCACAAATTATATACAAAAAGATACAGATAATCTATAATGCCCCATAATTAAAGAAATCAAATAATAACATTCCAAAAAAGATAGTACCAGGACCAAATATATTCACTGATGAATTCTAGCAAACATTTCAACAGTAAAAATAACAAATTCTCCACAATCTTTTCCAGAAATTGAAGCAGAGGGAAAACCTGGATGCCAGCAATACCCTAAATACAATAAATACATTAGAAACACAACTACAGACCAATATTTCTCATGAACTTATGCAAGATTCCTTAACAGAACATTAGCAAATCAAATGCAGTGGTGTTTAAATTATATTTATTCCATGTACACAAGGCCGTGTTCAACATTTTTAGATTATTGATGTAATCTACTACATCAATAAAGATGTTAAGTTATATAATGAAGCAAGTAGAGCAGAACAGCTTAAGACTAAGGTAAGTAGAAGAAAATAAATTAACAGAAAGCCAAAATGATAATAGAATAATAGCATCAAAATATAGTTTGACAAAATTCACAAATTCATTATAAAAACTGAGCAAACTACAAGTGTATAGGAACAACCACAATATGATAAGGAAGAAACCTACAGCTACCAACAGACTTAATAAGAGATGTAATGTTTTTAAATGTAATGTGAGAACATTCATGAGATCTTGGAACAGAAAAGAGAATATTACATAAAAGTTAAAGAGGTCTAAGCATAACTTAATAACATAGCAATTTTAATGATTAATTTTAATTTTGACAAATGCATCATAATACTGTAAGATATTAAAAAGCAAAACTACGCTATGGGACATATGAAATTCTGTACTATCTTTGCACTTTTTCTGTATATCTAAAACTGTTCTAAAATTAAAAGCTTATTTTAAAAATACATTATGTTCTTATTCAATTTACTGTTTAAGAAAATTTTTTTTCAAATAAAAAGTATTTTCTAAACTTCATACTATTTTAAACACAAAAATCTATCTGGTCAGTGTATGTGTTTTGTATTTATTAAGCTACACATTGAAAGAGATTCATGTATTTAAGAACTATAGATTTATTTAATAAGAAAACTAGGTTAGATATCAACTGAAAAATGAGATGTTTACAGTCTGTTATACAATTCATTTGTGAGTTTGTTGAGATGAACATTTTCTCACATAAACATTGTGAGTGTTCATATTAAAACTGAATTGATAAAAATGATTAAATCTATAATATGGTTGAAATACATATGGGTAAAAAATTTTTAACAATGCTGTTCAATATTTACTCCATGATTGTTGGCTTTAAAAATTATTTTGAATGTAGCTACTCTAGAATTTCAAAAAAGGTTTAAGAGAAGAAAACAGATAAAAGTCCTTGCAGAAATTCTGAAGGAGTATCTTGTGAAACTAAGGGTTCTACAACTGAAATCCTTACAGAATGGTCACTTTGTCATATCTAAATGAAATTTCAACACAGGACTTTGGAAAATATATTTGTGAGACTAGAAATACCTTTACACAACAGGAGCCATTATTTATTTCATAGTAAATAAAGGGGCAAAGAATTGTTTAAAATGTGTATTTACTATACATATTTAAACACTGCAAGCACTATAAGGATTGCATATGGAAGATTAACCTGACAGCAATAAAAGAAGTTTGTGAAGAAAAGTCATTGGATCTAATAAGCTGTACTAAATACCACATAAAATTTCCCGGTATATCTTAGTAATTTCCCAAATCAGCCTTATTAAGCATATCAAATTGTTGAAGACACTGGAAAACTGAATTATTTCTATAAGCAGATTAAGTCAATAGACACACACACACAAACACACACACACACACACACACTGATTTTACAGTCTGACAAACTTAGGTTGCCATCTTAAGGAAAAAATAAATTATAGCTGTAAAATCTGTGCAACAAATATGTCAGTCAGGGGTACCTGGGTGTCTCAGTCAGTTGAGTGTCTGACTTCAGCTCAGGTCACAATTTCACAGTTTGTTAGTTTGAGCCCCCCATTGGGCTTGCTGCTATCAGCGTAGAGCCTATTTCGGATCCTGTCTCCCTCTTTCTCTGTCCCACCCCTGCTCACCATCTCTCTCAAAAATGAATAAACACTTATAAATTATATATATATATATAATTAAAATAAACATAAAAATATATTTATATATAAGTAAAACATATATATAAATACATATATTATAAACATAATATTTATAAAATATATAATATATATACACATGATATAAATATAAACATTAATAAAATATATAAAAATAAAATATAAACATACATATATACATATATGTATATATACATAAATATATAAATATAAATACATATACAGATATACATATATAAATAAATGTATAAATATACATATATAAATATATACATAAATATAAATACATATATAAATATACATATATATTTATATATATATAAAAAAGATTCCACCCTGGACAATAAGATTATTAAAAATTAGGCAGCTCACAAAATCTTCAGGGAAATTAGAAAAACTGGCTAGAAGCCATGTACCTAAAAACAATTTGCAACCACACTCAGATCTGTATCATTAAGAGAAATCATCATGGGCACTAGTGAACATAGGATTAGACTCCAATGACTCCATGCCTTCTACTCTTTAAGAGATCCCCACATCCATGCTCCCAAGATTTCATGCTCTTCATCTTCTTCAAATGCCCCTCTAAATGAAGTTTCACATGGTGTATCTGCTTAGAGAAGCATAGAATGCTGGTTGTATCTAGTGGCAAGAGAGGTTCAACTAATGAATTCTGGCTTCTATGTTGGGAGGCAAACCTCAAAGTAAGGATTTACTAAAAACTTAGAATCATACTGTTCAAGAGATTTTAGACAACCATCAATATGGCCAATGTCTATTATATGTTTTAGATAGCTTATTTCATGTACATTGACTTCATTCGGTAATGCTGTTTTACATAAAAGTAGCTTCTGTAAACTTCTTAACACCATGACTACAGTATATTAAATAGTCAAAACATGGATATTATTGGTTTGTAAAAACTTTTATAGAAGTTTTAAACATTTATTATAGTCAAGCTAGTCCTGCTACCTCTATCAACAAAATTATTATAGCCACTTATCCTAATATTAATAAAAACATAAATTATAAAACTGATTTATCATATTACAATTATAATTGTATATCTCATGAGGCTTACTAATAGGGATAAAAATTAGTGGTCAAGGAGAACCTGGGTGGCTCAGTCAGTTAAACATCCAACTTTGACTCAGGTCATGATCTCATGGTTCATGGGGTTAAGACCTGTGTTGGGCTCTGTGCTGACAATTGGAGCCTGGAGCCTGCTTCAGATTCTGCACCTCCCTCTTTCTCTGCCCCTCCCCTGTGCTTGCTCTCTCTCTCTCTCAAAAATAAACAAACATTAGAAAAAGAAAATTACTGGTCAAAAAAAAAAAAGCACTATCACATTCAAATGACTCCTTCATAACATTAAAATCTATTAGTAGCATTTTTGGTTTTTGCAACAATTTCTCTGGGATTGGATTTTGTGAATCCTGTCATGAAAGATAGAGTACACATATCAATATATCAACAGTCCAGCTTTTGTAGAGAAGGCTAACAGGTCTCAAGTAGTGGTCACTTGCTAAAGTAATCATTTGGAGGTCTACTGGGAACTTAGTTTTCCTTAAATCCTTCTGCCATAATTTATGGAATTTCCCATTAACTTATGGCTTCTCATTTCCTCAGATTTCTATAATCTAACAAACTTTTAAAACTTGAAATAGAAAGTAATGGAAACCAGGTTTTTATTATTTAAATTTATTATTTGCTTTCTTATCTCTAATGTACATTTTACAGACTTAAAAGAAAATCTTCGGAACTGTCAGTGACTATTTAAAATAAGTAGCTTCCAAAATAAATGACTTGTCAGTTTGTATTAGAATTGCTTGCCTGATTAAAAAAAGGAGACCGTAATTAAGTGTTTGCCTGTTAATCTAACTGTTATTTAGAAGTCATTAATGAAAATGGTTTATGGGTTCAAGAAGTCTTCCATATTTAAATTAATTCTGTTGCTAAAAGCTAGACTAGATTTGCACAATATTCAAAACACTCTGGAAAGTAAATGAACCAACAGGCATTGAATGAAGAGCGTATCTTTCAAAGAAAAAGTTTGTATTTGCTGCTTTTTAATGCAATTCTGTCTAAACATTGGTGTTATTTTTACAATTGAAATGAGAGGTCTTAAAAAAGTAAAAGAAATAAATTGAGAAAAAGTAATAACACTCTTCCTTTTATCTTATCCCTAAGTGTGCCTTTGAATTCTCTAATTGCAATAGATCTTACTTATACTTTAGCTAGAGAGAAGAACTTAAAAATCCTGCAATTATTATTGTATTTTATCTGTGAAAGACAAGATCACTGAAGATAAATACACAAACTGTTAAATTAAGACACTTGTGGATACAAATGGTCTTAAACATGTTCATCTCAATCTTTAATAATTATGTTTTAAAAAATAAGAATACTCCCTCCAGGACATTAAAATCTAAGAGGGTATGAAATGGTGAGGATTCAAGGAAGAGTCATTACCTCAGATGCAACTTAGGATAGCTTTTTCTGACCTTAATCAGTATTCATTCCACCACCATTATGCCTAGTAAGTAGCTTCATTTTCAATGTATATTGTATGCAGTTTGTCATTGTGTTATGTTTAATAATTTACATCCTAGATGGGAAGATGAATATTACAGTACATGAGGTCCTGGAATTCACATTTTTTACCCAGCCCTAATCCTATATTTAGTATTATATTTAGCTTTAGTCAATGAGTTTTTTGTTGGCTGTATAGATTTGATGTTTGAATTGATGGAAAATTTTACTTAAAATTAGAAGCATAAGGTCAAGATTAATATTAAATTTATTGAAATGGAGGGCTTAATTGGTTGTCAACGACTGGTATTTTTTGAAAGAGAGAGAGAAGAGGAAGAAGAGAATAACCTTAAGAAAAGATTATTATCCATCTATTAATCTATAAAATGGATTTAATAATGTCTAGATCAATAGGATTTTATGAAGTTTAAATTCAATCATAGTAAAGTACTAGGCTCATATAGAACACAAAGAGTTTTACCTTGAGGATAGTAAGATACTCATTGATCTTATAAGGAGAGGTCACTGGACTCAAACTAAGTCAACTAACATTACCTTTTTTAGCAAAAGATTGCCATTCTGGTTGATAAACCATTTCACATGCCATAGTATATTATCTTGTCAAGGTGCTCTATGATATACAATAATGATTAATTTTCTGCATCATTTCAGATACACTACAAGTTGGAAAGAGATGGCATTCTCTCTCTCTCAGAAAGCAACAGATATTACAGAGTAAGATTGTAGACATTTCTCAATTTTTAAAAAAATGAGTGGAAGTTAGTCACAGATTGCAGAAGTAGATGCATTATCTCAACACAGTTGCTTTCAGTCTTACAAAGTTTCAGGAAGAACTTTGTTTACAAATAATATTTCTACCCAAGACAATATTACAATCATTGGGACTTCCTAGTTTCTGAACCAAAATCCGTGTCAGAGTAATACATGTTCCAGGGAAAAGTCAAATAATGTATCACCAACATTGTTATCTGCCTAGAGAAAACTAGTAGGTACCATTATCACTTCGCTGGAAGTGAAGCCTGGAATAAAGTCTAGAGAATAAGGATTAACATCATCTGATGACCACTTCCACTCTTTGTAAATCTTGTAATATTCAATGAGAATGAAAGAATATCAAACACCTTGCTTCTATGTGACATTTTCTCTTTTAGCAATTGGCTTTTTATGTGAACTCTTTTGGAATGGGTTTAACAGACATTTGACTGAGTGTATTCTTTGTATAATGAATTGTGCTAGAACTACATACACTCATGGGCAATGTAGAGACTCCAAGTTTGAGAAGCTTACATTTTGGAATTCATAAAATTAAAAAACAATGGTAAAACATTGTGATGGAGTAGTTTACAGATGAATTTTAAGAGACCCCAAGGAAGAAACATCCAATCATCTGAGAGATAAGCAAAGACTCACCAGAAGTGAGATAGAAGACAAGTTGACCAAGTGGACAAAATTCTTTTGCAGACAAAATTCTAGGGTTAACATTGCAATACTACATGGATGTAAGAAAGCATGATAGTTCATAGAAGTGAAAAAAAACAAAGGAAAAGAAGGGGAAAAAAGTTAAAAAAGGGGGGCTCCCAAATGACACAGAAAGAGTTGCTACTTAAAAACAATTACCTTGTTTCTATGCTTCACATTATTTAATCATTTAATACATCTCCCTAATGGGTAGGTGCAATCATTATAATACCACCTTATACCCATTTTACTGCCACACATCTGAAACACACGAAGATTAAACAGTTTGTCTATATTACACAGCTAAGTAGTGAATGAGTCTTCATTTAGATACTAGAAAATTTAAAACAAAAATCTGCTCAGTCACTACTCTATATGGCTTTTTAGTTTAAAATGGAGCATGCCAAAAGATGGGAAGAGTGAATGAAGAAATACAATTTAGATACTGAAAATTTCATGACCCATGCTAAAATAATTTGGATTTAATTCCAAGAACAGTACAGACTCAAGCCATTGTAAACTCAGGAATTCAATGCTTATTGAGTTAAGCAAACACCTTTCAATTTGTAGTCTGGAGAGTAGATTGCAGGAAGGCTATACTGGAAAGCAAGGACATAAAAAGTTGCTAATGAAATTTAGGCAAAATAGTTATAGATACTACAAAGAATAGAGAGCTGTGGAACAAGCCAGGTGATATTTAGAAGACAGAATCTATATAATTACTTTAAAGATATATTGGAATAAAATAGGTAAGAATTATTTTTTTAATTGTTTTAATGTTTATTTTCGAGAGAGACAAGTATAAGTGGGGGAGGGGCAGAGAGAGACACAGAATCTGAAGCAGTCTCCAGGCTGTCAGCACAGAGCACTACACAGGGCTCAAACTCATGAACCGTGAGATCATGACCTGAGCAGAAGTTGGACACTTAACCAACTGACTGAGCGACTGAACCAACTGACTGAGCCACCAAGGCACTCCAAAATTACTCTCTGAAAACTTAATAAAAGGATAATAGTTTTATTTACTAGGATGATAGAAATGAGTTCACCCATTGACCTATTACACTGAAGGTGTCTGAAATTATAAAGTGTAAATACATATGTGCACCTGGTTATATGGGATATGAAGCCAATAAATGTTCTCTGGGGTGAATAGGTACCAAATGGTTCATTCATTTGTTCACGAAGTACTTCCAGAGCACTTATTCTACACCACAACTATTATCCTAGCAATGCAAGTACAGTACTGAATATGATAGATAAGGTCTTGCCTGCCACAGAGAACTAAAGATGAATAGTAATTAAACAAGTGAGCAAGGTAATTACAGATAATGGTTAGTGCTATTGAGAATATACAAGGCTTTATTTAGAGTAACTCAGAGCAGCTCCCTTCAGATTTCATAATCATGGAAGCCACCTCTGTGAAGGAGTCTTTGGAGAAAAGATTCGCATGATTAGGAGGGATAACAGGGTAATTGAGGAGTATGGGTGTTCAATGAAGTTAGAGAACTAGATTCAGGTCTCAGCCTTGTAAAATAGTGGCTTTGTGAACTTTCCGAATTAAGCCATCTTAGCCTGAGTCTCCTCAGTTTCATGTAAGTCATTTAACACAGTTTTAATAAGAAAAATATTCAAACAATATCCCTGACAATACAACAGTAATTCTATTATTATTATTTTACCCAGCTCATCAAGGCAGGAAAACATCTGTAAGTTTTCTCAGCCACTACTTACAAGTAGGTATTTGCATCCAGTGTCCTCTCTATGTAGCTCCTTTACAAATGTGCAGTGGTATTTAAAAAAAATGGCTTAGAGTATAGAATTTACAGATAGAAACTATCAGGCTCACCTTTAAAACACAGGGAGGATATAAAAGATTTGGGATTGAGAGTCCTTTTGTATATAAACTGGAATCCCTCATCATACATAAATCTACCTGTTACCGTATTTTGTTAAATAATCCTGAGTAAACATTTTAATGTGTTTTCTAATGACTTCGATGGCAATTAGATTTGTTATTCATTGTTTCTAAAGACCTTTGTGGTCCAGGAGAATATGAATTGCTTCCTTATTCAGCAGGTTGATAATGACTTCATTTCTTTTAAAGTATTTCATTTTAAAAATTATTTACTGCTCTCTGCTTATAAACAAAAGTATAAGCTTGGCTTTTATCCAAAGGAAGGAGTACAAGGATCTTTGATTCTCAAGATATATCCATGTTTCAAATAGCAGGGGGAAAAATGGAAGATGTTTTTTTTCTAAGACAAACATACTTAAGTTTAATATCTTCTATATTTGGGCATATAGGTGCATGTGAGTAGTATGTTTGTGTATAATCTCCGTTTAAAATAGGCTTTCCAGGGGCACCTGGGTGGCTCAGTCAGTTAAGCGTATGACTTTGTCTCAGGTCATGATCTCACAGGTCAGGAGTTCGAGCCCTGCATCAGGCTCTGTGCTGACAGCTCAGAGCCTAGAGCCTGCTTCTGATTCTGTGTCTCCCTCTCTCTCTGCCCCTGCCCTGCTCACATTCTGTCTCTCAAAAAGTAAATAAACATTAAAATATTTAAAAAAATACATTTTCTATTTCTGACAGGTGAACTATACAAAACCAAAAGGTGAAGTCATTTGAATGGCTTCCTCAAAAATAAAATCTCAATTCACTGAAGTTGCAAAGTAAGGAAAACTTTTCCCTGGTTTCACTAAGGAGGCCTAATCACCCTATTTTAAGGCTCTAAGAGAACCATTTATGGCTACCATCCATAGGCTTTTCTATTTTTAGATTCAAACTTTCAGTGATAGGACTTATAACTTCACCATTACACTATATTTACTATGAGTGCCATGAAGTCAGAAGACCTGGCAAGTAGGGGTCCTTTCAGTAAACATCTAGTGAATGAATTCCTACCACGGTACCTACTAGTTTCTTTCTCCCTCCAGCCCCAACTTCCATTTCTATTCACTGTTGTACTCTTCATCAATAAAGATGGTTCTCCTATTTATTGTTCAGCAGAAGATCCACAATCATAGTCAAATTTTAACCTCAAAGATATTAACAGTGTCTTCAAAAATCATTTTGGCATATAGTATGCATTTAAAATGCCATTTTTCTTCTCTTCCTCCCACAGCTTCTGCTTGACTTGTCTAAAGCAGACTGATTCAAAATTATAATTAAAAATAAGTTATGCAACACCCACAGATGCAACTTTCTTAAACTAGAAACTCATTTGACCTAGTTCAAGAGCAACAGTGGGCAGTAGCCTGAAACTGAGTCTATGAACTACTTGCCACATAGAACTAGACTAATGTACCTTAGTTTACTTACCCTCCAGTCACAATTTTAAATGTTGCTACTACTGATAACATTGTTCAGTTTCTTTCTGGTCATTAGATGCAGCATATAATAGTCAAAGCATGTACTCTGGGGCCAGAGTCCTGGGTTTATGTAATGGCTCAGCCACTTAGCAGTTGTGAGACCTGGGGCAAAAAATCTTGTGTATGTGTCTTCATTGCATTATCTATATAATGGGAATGGCAATAAATATGGCTTCTCCTATTTTAGTTTTAACTTTTAAATCTAATACTTAGAAGAGTGACTAGCACAGAGTACCTTATAAGTGTGAGTTATGATCCATCTCCAACTGGCTGTTTTCTTATTTAGCAGAAATTTATAGATCCCCCTACAAAGCAGTTTTATCACAATGTTTTCAGTTTCTTAAATATATTTATAAGTCAACTTATCTTGAAAATACAGTTCATTTCAGAACCACTTGTTTTTATTTGCTCAAAATGTTGTCTACTTTCTACATACATTATTAAATAAATTTGAAATTAAATAATTTTTAGATACATTATTCATTTTGGTATTTCCTTTCATGTTGAAAACTTTAACCTCAAGGAAAAAAAAATTTAATTCATCTCTGACTTCAATGTGAATTTGGGCCAGGAGATAATTAAGTTAGGAGCATGGTCCAGGATGACTATTTGAACTTTCATTTTTTAATTACTTCTCAAATTAAAATCTAAGGTACCTAAAAGAAAACTATGATAAACACAGCCCTCTGATAAGATGTTTAATCATGAGTTATTAAATAGTTATGGTTGTAACATCTTATTTTTCCACATCCTAGCCTGTCTCTAATAAAATCAGTTATTTTGTTGATATCTTGTAAGATTGAATTTCTACCCAGAATGCAGGAATATCTATATTTCATGAATAATTTGACAAGAAACTTTACATAATATTGTAGGTCAACCTGGCAGGATAAATATGTATAGAGAAGACTTACTTGGGTGTGTTTTTAGCATTTCTATAAGGACTTCCAATCTCCCTCCAGGGCAGACATTGCACCTGCTATGTGCATAAGGCTATTTTATTCAGTCCCTGGATTTACTATGTAGTGTCACTTATAAATAGCATTGGAAGTTTTATTTTATATTCTCTTTCATCTGTGTGAAAGTTTATTTCAGGAAACATCAAATGCAAACATTTGTCTTTGGTGAATTCTATATTACATTTCAAAAGTCCATATTACCCTCAAATTTTGAGAATTAAAGTCAGTATTTTCATACTTAATAGTTAACTATTTAAGTCCTATATACTTTACCAAAAACTGTCCTATTCTGTCTGTAAAATCTGCTCTTTGTACTCAAGGCTTTGGAGAAGGGAATGTAAAATGGTGATGAAGCAGATGCCTGACAGGGAGTTCAATTAAATTTTAAGCATCCCAGACACTTTCCACTAACATTCAATCTACTATTTTACTTTAAATATAAAATACGAATACTAAAATGATCTATTTCTTTTTTGTTTAATGTTTGTTTATCTTTGAGAAAGCAAGAGAGAGAGAGAGAGAGAGAGAGAGAGAGAGAGAGAGAGAGGTGCAGTGAGAGGGAGAGAGAGAATCCCAAGCAGGCTCTGTGCTGTCAATATGGAGCTGTACACAGAGCTCTATCTCATGAACCATGAGATCATAACCTGAGCTGAAATCAAAAGTCAGATGCTTAACCAAGTAAGCCACGCAGGTGCCCCACTATTTCTTAAATGTTAAAATACAAATATAATTTAAAATTGGTGAGCATTAAAAAATAGTTTTTGTTAGTCCAAACTAAACTTGTAATCTAATTTAAAATACTGGTAGATTCCACTTAAATTATGTCTCAGAGGTATGAATATTGGATTTTAAGGTAGATTTTCATGTAAAACACAAATATGACCTCATAAGCTGTTAAAAATTCTTCAATTTCCCCTTTTGCAAAATCTACTATACTAATAACCTGTGTAAGTTAAAAAGTAGTCTAATTTATATTATTTTTTCAAAATATGGTACAATATCAAAACTTAGTGATAAACAAGTAGCAGAGTTTTCCTGTGAAAAGCCCTGATTAACTTTGTGAGAGATTTAATAAATTTATTTCATAAGTTCAACTCATTTTAACTTTCTTAAAAAAACATTTAACTTAAGCTGTGTGATAGTTTCTAGAGAGAAGGAGTCTTTGCCCTGAGATAGAGCATTCAAAGGATGTCACTTTTAGGGAAACTGCAATTGTTCCAATTATATAACAGACTAACTATGTAAAAGTTACTTTTGGAATACTCAAAGTATCATCTCACATGCATTTAAAAATAATCAAATTATCCAATCACGCAGAGCCATAGCTTCTCTTCCATAATATTTATTCAAGAGAACCAAATCCTCAAACAGGAATTAGACGGGTGATAAAACTAGCCTAATCTATATTCTGTAGAGTACTTTTTAAATTCATTTCGTATTATATACAATTTATGTCTATTTTTCTATTAATATTATGCATAATGTGTCAAAGATCTATGTAATATGTGGTAATGTATTTTTAAAAATATAAACAAAATCTTTTTTAAAGTAAAATATGAGACATTAAGTTTTCACAGTATGTCAGAGATAGCGTTCCACTTGAAATGTAGAGCAGATGAAGTCTTATTTTTCACTCACCTCCAAGCAAAGCTCTCAACTTTGCATTTTCATTTATGTGCAAAGTAGAGGCATTCAAAATTCACCTTAAAGTGGTACAACAACATGAAGACTGGGAGACTGAAAAGGTCAATGCTCCCATTAAGGCAACACCGTGAGAAGTGCACCTCAACTTGTGTAGAGAAACTGTCATTTGAGAAAATGAACTAACATGGACTAAGTATTTTAAAATCTACCTATATTTCATAATATTTGCTTTGGCTTAATTGTGGGAAATTTTTCACAAAAAAACTCCAATGGTTCCATTGTGCAAATAATTAAGCATAATAACTGATCATTTATTTATCAAGGTCCATCAGTTTTATTTGGTACTCATCTTGGGAATCCTGGTTTGTAAGGTAAGTTAGCATATTGTACGTACTTCAGGGCATAATTAGCATTTTGGAACACTTTCACATGGAGACTAGCTTTCATTCTTCTTTCAAATATAGTTTTATTATTCTAATTTGGTTTGTTCATTGGTAAGTCCTTGGATTTTTTTTTCTCTTAGAATTTAAAGCTGTCTTATTATCCTATAAATATTTCCTGGTTAAATTGAATTTTCAAATGTTCACCTCTAATACCAACAGGAACAACCTTTCACTTTCATGTTTTAAATCCAAAATTGTCATAGCTTCAATAGTGGCATTTCACATGAGTTTTAACAGCCATAAGATATATGACTAGTTTATTTTATTTGCAAGGTTATTTCTCTTCACTGATATTGTAATAAATTTGGGAACTTATTTGTAGAAGGAACTATTTGTAGTTTTCTTACAATATTATATTCTACAGAAGTAAAAATAAAGGACTTTTGTTTGTGGAACATACTAGATGCCAAGTATAGTGGTAGAAAGCCCAGACTCTAGAGCCAGAGACCCTGTGCTCTACCACTTATTAGTTGGGAGAATGCACTTGGCCTCTGAGTACTTCACCTCAGATTCCTCATCTGTAAAATGGCCATAGGCTTTCACATAGGTATATACGATATTATCTACCTTACACGGTTAAGAACTAATAAAGTAAAAATAGCATCGGACACATAGTAACGGCTACATACTGATGTTAAGTGAATCAAAATGTTAGTCTCCAAAAATATGGAATTTTCTATGAACTATAAACACCTGCAGGTACTTGTATTAAACATTGTGCCTCAAAAGCCTATTACTATGCTAGGCATAGTTTGATTTTTATTGTTAATTTATGTAAGAAAAAACCGTTCATATTTTGGTGGAATTAGACCTGGTTTCTATAAAAGAGGCGTGAGATAGTTTAGAGAAGTTTTCTTAAACGTCTCCCCATTTCCCCACCCGTTAGTCTCTGGCAACCACCATTCTGTTTCTATTTTTTAAGATTCCATACAAAAGTGACACCTTAACATTATTTCTTTTTCTGACTTGTTTCACTTAGTTGAATGCCCTCAAGATGCACTCATGTTGTCACAAATAGATTTCCTCTGATGACTAAATATGTGTGTGTGTGTGTGTGTGTATAATATAATTTCATTTTCTTCATCTATCAGTTGACATTTAGGTGGTTTCCAGATCTTGTCTATTGCAAATAATGTTTCATGAACACAGAGTGCAGATATCTGATAGTATTTTCATTTCTTTCAGATATACACTCACAAATACGTTTCCTGGATCGCACAGTAGTTAATTTTTTTTTTAACTTTATTTGGGGGGGGGGGGGCAGGGAAGAGAGAAAGAAAGAGAGAGAGAGAGGGAGAGGAAGAGAGAAAGAATCCCAAGCAGGATCCATACTGTGAGCATGGAGCTGGACACGGGGTTCCAACCCATGACCTGGAGATCATAACCTGAGCTGAAATCAAGAGTTGGATGCTTAACTAACTGAGCCACTCAGGTGCCATAGTAGTTAATTTTTTGAGGACCCTCTGTACTATTTTTATAATAGCTAAACAAATTTCCATTCCCATCAACAGTCCACAAGTTTCCATTTCTTCAATGACATTTCATTGTGGTTTTGATATGCATTTCCCTGATGACTAGTGATGCTGAGCAGTTTTTCATGTACCGGTTTGCCATTTGGATGTCTTTGGGAAAATGTCTATTTGATTCTTCTGTCAATATTTTGGATTGTTTTTGCTATTGAGTTGTAAATGTTCCTTATATATTTTAGATATTAACCCATTATAAGATACATGGTTGGCAAGTATTTTCTCCCATTCCAGATTTCCTCTTCATTTTGATGATTGTTTGCTTCCAAAACACTTTAGTCTGATGTAGTCCCACATGTTGATTTTTGCTTTTGGTGCTGTACTTTTAGTATTCTATTTAAAAAATTATTGTCAAATGTTGAAGAGCTTTCCCCCTACATTTTGTTCTAGGAGTTTTACAGTTTGGGGGCTTGCATTTAATTATTTAATCCGTTTTGAGTTAATCTGTGAGTTCAATTTTTTACACTTTTTTATATATTTTTTTACAGTTTTCCCAATGCCCTTCATTTCTCTACTGAGTATTCTTGGCTGTCCTTTCCTCATTGAGTATCTTTGGCTCCCCTGTTACATATTAGTTGACCGTATAAGCATCAATTTATTTCTAGGCTCTCAATTCTTCCATTATCCTATATGCCTGTTTTTATGCCAATACATTACTGTGGTGCCCAGTTGTAAAATCTCCTCTTTTGAAACTTCTATCATGATTTTTTCAAACACTTCTATATCTGCATTACAGAATGACCATTCTCTGCATTTACTGAAATAACACTTTCACACATTGAGCATGTAGCTCTCTTAACAAATTTCTTAACATATGTTTTAAACACTTCTCAAAATCCATTTCAAAATGGCCATCACATCCATTCCCTAAAGTAGCAATGTTTATTTTTTTTTAATTAGGAAAACTGTATTTTGGATTTTTTAATACCTAAATTTTATTATTTTTTATGTTTTTATTATTCAAATAATTTCAAGAATTTGGAGAATGATACATTTTCTCATCTACTTACATTGCAGGTTTTACAAGAACCAATATCGGTTCCTACAATGATTTTTTTAAACAGTGTTACTAAACCAATTAACTCATCTATAGTCCTTCTTTCTCTCTTTTTCCCTTCCCAGAGATATCATTCCAAGGTTGGTGAGTATCCTGCTCAGTGGCATTAATTTTAGGTTTCTAAAAAAACAAACCTCATAATGGCATTTGTTATTTTACTTTTTTCATTGAGATACTGACATAACATTGTCTGAGTACAACATATTGAGCTGATGCATTTATACTGCAATATGATTACCACCACAGCATTAGCATTCTTGCTGGAGAGAAAGAGACAAGGATTTTATGGAGTTATGGAGAGAGTTCAGATGAAATTAAGTTTGCTTTGGGGATAATTGGTCATAAATGGTTCTAGGAAAAGGGAGGAATTATTCAAGTATTAGCAGTTGCTGGCTGCACATTTTATTAAAAGGAATTAGAAGGAAGAGTTAGGACTTAAAGCCATGTGCAAGAGAACAGGAAGAGCAGTGGGTGGCAAGCAATCCAAGACCCACAGCAGAAAATTTTCCATTTCTCAAGTGTCTCTTACACATGTTATAGGGATATGTACTGCATAAAGACTATGAGTGCCAGAAGTAGTCTACCTGCATATTATTTCAGCCTTTTCATTAAATCAGACTGTAGTTTTACAGTTTAAAAACAAACTAAATTCTTTTTTCAAACTTTTGGGAAAAAAAAAATTATGATTCTTTAGAAAAGAGTGCTTTTTATACTAATTTCCACATTTTCTATAGGAAGGTTAAGACTTCTTCTTTTTCTCCAAGAGAAAAGACTAATACTTAGACCACTTCTTTCTTACTTGTTCTTGTTCATTGATGAGAATGATTTATTTAATTGGTGATATAGAAAAAAATACTTAACAAGTATAGCCAAGCCCTGTGTTGACATTCATTCTTACACAGAAGAGATGGACCAAATAAACTGTATGTCCACTCTAGTCTTATGCACTTGGTAAGCTTCCCATACCATGTTCTATTCTATAACGGAAGCAGCCTGAAATTGTGTCAAGTGTAGGAGGCATAATTTTGGTTTTGGGTCCAAACTGTATTCTTCAGCTTAGTTTTACTAACTACAAAGCAGATATTTTGGTCTCTATTTCACACCTGTGTCTAATTCTAAGTTGTTTCAGAACCCATAAGGGAAGGTATATGATTAGTTGACTGCCTGCTCATTTATCATTTTTTTAAACACAGAATTCATTTTTAATGAACCATATTAGAGGCTACTGTTCCATGGAAAACACATTAAGAATGATTTAGTAATCTGGAGGAATATTACACAGATCAGTGGCTTTCAAAATATTTCATGGAATTTTGGTTGCCAAGAGAAGTCTGGAAATGTACTAGACTAGGCAATATGCATCGAAATCTTTGATTAGTGACAAGCAGCTTAAAGTAATAACATGCACATGAGCATTGGAGAATGCAGAGTGGATTCAAATTGTGTCTCCTACATTTATTAGCTGGGAAGCTGTACCTTTTAGGTAAGTCATCTATAAAATTCAACACATTTCATAAAGCGCTACAATAGTACATACAGAAGTCACTATAATACTTGAACATGAATAACGTGTGCAAACAATGCTTGACAGAGTTGGAGCTGAATAAGTAGTTCTTATGCCATTGTTTTAATAACAGTAGGTAATAATAGTCTGGTGAGTTCCATTGGTTATTTTTTAAACACATGTTATACAATAGTTCACTGATGATTTTTAGAACAACAATTGTGGCAGGACATAATGAATATGTTAAGAACAAATCTTAAAATGTAATCATCAGCTAGAAAAAGTTCCCCCCACCAAAAAAAAAAAAAAAAAACCCACAAACATAAAATAAAAAAAAAAAACTAGACAAAACACACAGAAACTTATAAAACAACTTAGTCCTCAAAATGTAGCAGTAAATGTAAAATCACTTAACTGTCTAGTTAAATATAAACATGATATGAGTAAATGACACCCATATAACCACTCTATGTTACATGAGATTACCTTAATGTAAGTAGTCTTCAAATATAGTTAAGCAAATGTCCTGAAGTTCTCTGCACTACCCAGATCACATCTGGGTATAAAATTAAAAAATAATAACTCTAAAAGATGGACAAATATACAAAACTATTCAGAGAATTAGAAAGAAACCAACACATTGGGGCGCGTGAGTGGCTCAGTCGATTAAGTGTCCAGCTTTGGCTCAGGTCATGATCTTGTGGTTAGTGAGTTCAAGTCCTGTGTCAGGCTCTGTGTTGACAGCTCAGAGCCTGGAGCTTGCTTCAAGTTCTGTGTCTCCCTCTCTCTCTGTCCCTCCCTCACTTGTGCTGTCTCTGTCTCTCAAAAATAAATAAAAACACTTAAAAAAAAAAAAAAAAAGAAGAAGAAAGAAAGAAACCAACACCGGGCTGTAATCCTTGATAGTAAGAAAGCACAAAACGTGAGAGACCCATTTCACTGTCTTTATTCCTGACTGCATTTTTCAAAATGCTTCCCCAAGATTTAGAAATAAACAGATAACATCACTATCACATGGTTAAAGAAACAGAGACTAACAAAAAAGATGGGATTTGATGGCAGTTACAAGAGAATGGAGCCACAGAATAGAAACTCAAGTGCGTGAGCAGAGATTTCAGAGGCTACCCAAGAATAAGAGAAGTTATAGTTCAAGTCTAGCCAGAGTGAAAACTTTGTAGTGGAAATACCGTTCAGTTGAGATCCCAGAAAGGCAAAATCCTAGGAATAGGAATTATGTCAGAATGAAGGTCATGCTCTAAGAGTAAGGAAAAAACTGAAAAAGACCACCCTTAACACCACTTAGTAGCAAATATTAACAGGAATAAGGTTATCTGTAGTAACTGAACTGCCTAACAAAGTCTCACACTCTCCTAGAGCACCAAAAGAAGGTACAAGTAAAAATCTACTATGAGAGGAATAAAAAAAATAAAAATGATTGGTTAATCAAACAAAAATAAGGAACAATAAAGAATAAGCAGAAAGGACCACTAGAAAAAAAGCAAGATGGCAGCCCTACTTTCAGCATTACATTAAGTGTAAAATCAGTTAAATGCTTTGATTAAAAGACAAAGCTTATCAGGGGAACCTGGATGTCTCAGTGGGTTAAGCGTCCAACTTCATGATCTCAAGTTTCATGGGTTTAAGTCCTGCATCAGGCTCTATGCTACCTGCTTTGGTTTCTGTGTCACCCTCTCTGACCATCCCCTGCTCACCTGCTCTCTCTTTCTCTCTCTCAAGAACAAACAAACATTAAACAAATTACAAAAAAAAAAAAAAAAAAAAAAAAGCTTATCAGATTAAAGTTATAAAAACCCAAATATGCTGTTTGAACATACAATCTGCTGATTAGCTATACTTTATATCCCTATAATTCAATCCACTGCTGGACATAGAATAAAAAATGAAACCAAAGACTTAAATTCAAAGACTTATACACATATGTTTATCAGTATAAGTTTTGAGGTTTTTTTTTTAAACTCAAATACAGTAGGATGTGTACATCAATTGTAATGCATTTATCTAAGGGAATAGTACGTATCAGTAAGAAAGCAAAGTACAATATATACAACAACATGGACACAGCTCAGAGACAGCATGTTGAGAGAAAAACAGACACAAAAGAGTATATGTTGTATGATTATATTTGCATGGAGACAAAAACCAGTTACAACTCATCTATAGTAACAGAGTCTGAGGAATGGCTATACCTTGGAGTGTAGATAGTTTTCATATCTAGACCTAGTGATAGTGACAGGAGACAGGCAGATATAAAACTTATGAAGCAGGTCGGTTAAGAATTATGCACTTCAGTTTAAGTCATACCTAAATAAAAATAAAGGTCAATGATTGTGCTGAGCTACATAAGAAGCAGGCTTAACTGCTCTCTTTCAAAGGCCTGTGTGCAAGGTTGACTCTTGGGTGGCATCCTGGAAATTAGATTTCAGCATGCTGTCATGCTGAACTTATAAGAACGTCACGCCAAATTATAAGAGTGGCTTATTATGGTTGGAAGATGTCAGTGGAGTAGGAAAACCCTAGGCTCACCTCATTCTATAAATACAACTAGACAACTACCAAATCATCCTAAATACCCCAGAAATTGACCTGAATAGTAGCAGAAGAAACTCCACAGCTGAAGGTAGATAAGAGGCCACACTGAACAAGGTAGGAAGTACAGAGATGAGGTTTAGAAGAGAAAAGGACCATCGTGGCCACTGAGGTGGGAAGGGAGCCGAAGTCATGGAGAAGGGCAAGAGACAGATCAGCACATAGAGGAGTGCACAGGGAAAATGAATTCTCCTAACAAGTAGCTTGGAAAGCAAAAGAGGCCAAATTTTGTTAGTTCTTGCAACCAGTGGGGTTTAAAACCTGAAGCTTTAAAGGGCAGCAGGCATGGTTGGGATAGAACCTGGAGGGCACTGTACTGCTTTTGGAGAGAAGGCAGGCAAACAACCAGGGACATCTGTGTGGAAACAGCAACCTGAAGAGTGCCTGAGGCAGATAGTGGGGAGGTTATTTGCTCATTTCAAAGACTGTCCTAGAAAGGTGGCATTCGTGAAGCCTCCTTCATGAATGTACCCCCTCTGGGAACAAAGGAATTGACATATGCCATTGCCCTCCCCTGCCCCTCAGCATAAGTACAGAGTGGCAGGGAAGGGTGCAGCGCCAACACTGGCTACCTAATCTGCTTACACCAAACCCCATCCCCCATGCTCCAGCGGAATTGCTCTTCCTTGTCACATTTGCCTCAGTCCCACACTCCTGCTCATACTGCATCTCCCAACATGGAGTTTTGTGAGGCCTCAGGGCAGCAGCAGAAACAAGTCTCATTTAAAAGCAGACCAGAAGATACCTAGTTAAAATGTACCTCATTCAGACCAGGGACCAAACACTGCCCACAACAGGTAAAGAGCCTCTGCAGATGACTGGCATGAAGGATTAAACAGCCAGGACCCAATATGAGAGCACACTCTGCACACATTCAAGACACTCCGAACTGCCAGGCTCTGGGGAAGTGGAGACACTACATGTCAGGGACCTCTTCTTCATGAGGTCATTACCCTCAAGAACAGAAAATTCAACTGACTTGCTTAACACACAATAACAGGGACAGAGGAACAAAATGGGAAGAGAATTCTGACCCAAATGAAAGAACAGCACAAGGCCACAGCCAGAGATCTAAGTGAAACAGACATAAGTAACATGCCTGATGGAGTATTTAAAGCAATGACAATAAGAATATCCCCTGGACTTGAGAAAAGAATGGAAGACATGAGTGAGACCCTTAACAGACATAAGAAATAACATAGCTTGGCACAAAAACAGACACTCCGATCAATGGAACAGAATAGAGAACCCAGAAATGGACCCACAAACATATGGCCAACTCATCTTTGACAAAGCAGGAAAGAATATCCAGTGGAATAAAGACAGTCTCTTCAGCAAGTGGTGCTGGGAAAACTGGACAGCGACATGCAGAAGAATGAACCTGGACCACTTTCTTACACCATACACAAAAATAAACTCAAAATGGATGAAAGACCTCAATGTAAGACAGTTAGCCATCAGAATCCTCGAGGAGAAAGCAGGCAAAAACCTCTTTGATCTTGGCTGCAGAAACTTCTTACTCAACACGTCTCTGGAGGCAAGGGAAACAAAAGCAAAAATGAACTACTGGGACCTCATCAAAATAAAAAGCTTCTGCTCAGCGAAAAAAAACAATCAGCAAAACTAAAAGGCAACCGACAGTATGGGAGAAGATATTTGCAAATGACATATGAGGCAAAGGATTAGTATCCAAAATCTATAAAGAACTTATCAAACTCAACACCCAAAAAAAACAAATAATCCAGTGAATGGGCAAAAGCCATGAATAGACACTTCTCCAAAGAAGACATCCAGATGGCCAACCAACACATGAAAAAATGCTCCACATCACTCAACATCAGGGAAATACAAATCAAAACCACAATGAGATACCACCTTACACCTGTCAGAATGGCTAACGTTAAGAACTCAGGCAACAACAGATGTTGGTGACGATGTGGAGAAAGAGGATCTCTTTTGCACTGCTGGTGGGAATGCAAACTGGTGCAGCCACTCTGGAAAACAGTATGGAGATTCCTCAAAAACTAAAAATAGAACTACCCTATGACCCAGCAATTGCACTACTAGGTATTTATCCAAGGGATACAGGTATGCTGTTTCGAAGGGACACACGCACCCCAATTTTATAGCAGCACTATCAACAATAGTCAAAGTATGGAAGGAGCCCAAATGTCCATCGATGGACAAATGGATAAAGACGTCCTATGTATATACAATAGAGTATTACTTGGCAATCAAAAAGAATGAAATCTTGCCATTTGCAACTACGTGGATAGAACTAGAGGGTATCATGCTAAGTGAAATTAGAGAAAGACAAATATCACATGACTCCACTCATATGAAGACTTTAAGACACAGAACAGATGAACATAAGGGAAGGGAAGAAAAAAATAACATAAACAGGGAGGGGGACAAAACATAAGAGAATTAAATATGGAAAACAAACAGAGGGTTACTGAAAGGGTTGTGGGAGGGGGGATGGGCTAAATGAGTAAGGAGCATTAAGGAATCTACTCCTGAAATTGCTGTTGCACTATATGCTAACTAATTTGGATGTGAACTAAAATAAATAGAATAGAATAGGATAGAAACAACACAGCAGAGGATAAAAAAACTCAATAAACAAAATGAGGAACATGTATGATGGAATGAACAGCAGGGTGGAAGAATCAGAGGAATGAATTAGTGACCTAGAAGACAGAGTAATGAAAATTCATCAAGCTGAACAAAAGACAAGAAACAATTATGCAAAATGAGAAGACTCAGGGAACTCAGTGACTCCATAAAACATAGTAACATTCATATTACGAGAATCCCAGAAGGAGGAAAGAGAAAAAGGCGCCACAAATTTTGAAGAAATAATAGCTGAACACTTCCCTAATCTGCGGAAGAAAACAGATATCCAGATCCAGGAGGCACAGAGAATCCCCAACAAAATCAGCAAAAGCAGATCCATACCAAGGCATATTGCAATTAAGTTGACAAAATATAGTGATAAAAAAAATTTTAAGCAGCAAGACAAAAGATGGCAGTAACATACAAGGGAATCCCATAAGACTATCAGGATTTTTCAGCAGAAACTTTCCAAGTTAAAAGGGAGTAGTGTGATACATTCAAAGTACTGAATGGGAAAAATATGCAGCCAAGACTATTCTATCCAGCACACCTACCATTCAGAAAAAGAGAGGAGTTTCCCTGAAAAATAAAAACTAAAGGAGTTTGTGATCATTAAACCAGCCCTGTAAGAAATATACAAGGGGACAGAGTGGAAAGAGGGAGCCAAAAGTGACAGTATGAAGGGAGGAAACATAAAAACAGTAAAAATATTATTTCTGTAAAAAAAACTCGCTAAATAAAATAATATAAAATATGACAACATATACCTAAAATATGGGGAAGAGAAAAGAATGGGTTCAAACTTAAAAGACCAACAACTTAATATAGACTGCTCTAAGCAGAAGAGGTTATATGCAAACAATGGTAATCATATATCAAAAACTACTAATAAATATGCACAGAATTACAAGAAAGAAATCCAAATATATCACTAAAGAAAATCAGCAAACCATGAGAGAGAGAAAGATAAAGATCAGAAAAAGTTTTTTGAAACAACTACAAAATAATAAAATTACAATAAATATCAATAATGACTTTGAATTTAAATGAACTAAACATTCCAATCAAAAGACACAGGGTGACAGGATGGATAAAAAAACAAGACCCATCTATATGCTACTTACAAGAGCCTCATTTTAGACCTAAAGACACTTGCTGATTGAAAGTGAGGGAATTAAGAACTATTAATCAGGTAAATGGATGCCAAAAGAAAGCCAGAGTAGTAATAGTTATACTGGACAAAGTAGACTTTAAAACAAAGACTGTAACAAGAGATAAAAGAAGGGCACTGCACTATCATAATAAAGTAGACAATCCAACAAGAAGATGTAACAATTAAAAATATTTATGCACCATCATGAGAGCACCCAAATATATAAAATAGTAACAAACATAAGGAAACTAATCAGTAATGATACAATAACAGTAGGGAATTTTAACACTCCACTTACATCAATGGACAGCTCATCTAAACATAAAATAAACAAGGAAACAGTGACTTTGAATGACACACTGGAATAGATAGATCTAACAGATATATTCAGAACATTCCATCCCCAAACAGCAAAATACATACTCTTTTCAAATGCACATGGAACAATCTCCAGAATAGATCACATATTAGGCCACAAAACAAGCTTCAACAAAGTCAAGAAGATGGAAGTAATACCTTGTAGCTTTTCTGACCACAATGCCGTGAAACTAAGTCAACCATAAGAAAGAATCTGGGAAAACCACAAATGCATAGAGGTTAAATAATATGCTACTAAGCAATGAATGGGCCAACTAGAAAACCAAAGAAGAAATTAAAAAAAGTACACAGAAACAAATGAAAATGAAAACAAAATGGTCTAAAACCTTTGGAATGCAATATAAGTGGTTCTAAGTGGGAAGGTTATAGAAATACATGCCTACATCAAAACACAAGAAAAATTTCAAAAATCTCAAATAACCTAACCTTACACATAAAGGAGCTGGAAAAAGAACAAACAAAACCAGAGCAGAAATAAATAATGATACAAAAACTAAAAAAAATAAATAAATAAAAATAATAAAATAACAGATCAGTGAAATCAGGAGCAGTTTCTTTGAAAAGAGCAACAAAATTGATAAACCTCTAGCCAGACTCAATAAAAGAGAAAGGGCTCAAATAAAATCATAAACAAGGAGAAATAACAACCAACATCACAGAAAAGCAATTATGAGAATATTATGAAAAGCTAAACAAATTGGACAACTTAGAAGAAATGGATAGATTCCTTGAAATATACAACATACCAAAACTGAAACAGTAATACAAAGTTTGAACAGACCAATAGCTAGTAAAAAAATTGAATCAATCAAAAAACTCCCAACAAACAAAAGTCCAGGACCAGATGGCTTCACAGGCAAACGCTACCAAATATTTAAAGAGTTAATACTGGTTCTTTTCAAATTATTCCAAAAAAAGAAAAAAAAAAAAAAAACGGAAAACTTCCAAATTCATTCTAGGAGGCCAGCATTACCCTGATAACAAATCTAGACAAAGACACCACAGAAAAAAAGAGAACTACAGGCCAATATTCCTGATGAACATGGATGCAAAAATCCTCTACAAAATACTAACAAACTGAATCCAACAGCACATTAAATAAATCATTCACCACGATCAAATGGGATTTATTCCTGGGTTGCAAGCATGGTTCAATATTTGCAAATCAATGTGATATATCACATCAATTAGAGAAAGCGTAAGAAACACATGATCCTTTCAATACAGAAAATGCATTTGACAAAGTACAGCATCCATTCATGATAAAAAACCCTCAACAAAGTAGGTTTAAAGGGAACATACCTCAACATAATAAAGTCCATATGTGAAAAATCCACACAGTAACATCATCCTCAATGCAGAAAAACAGAGCCTTTCCCCTAAGGTCAGGAAGAAGAGAAGGTTGTCTACTCTTGCCACTTTTATTCAACATAGTACTGGAAGTCCTAGCCTATTTTTGGACAACAAAAATAAAAGACATCCAAATCAGTAAGGAAGAAATAAAACTTTCACTATTTGCAGATGACATGATACTCTATATAGAAAACCTGAAAGACACCAAAATGCCAGAACTGATAAATTCAGTAAAGTTACAGTATACAAAAATCAATGTATGAAAATCTGTTGCATTTCAATGTACCAATAATTAAGCAGCAGACAGAGAAATTAAGAAAACACTCCCATTCACAATTGGACCAAAAAAACCTGGGAATAAACCTAACCAAAGAAGTGAAAGACCTGTACTCTGAAAACTATAAAACACTGAAGAAAGACATTGAAGCTGACACAAAGAAACAGAAAGACATTCCATGTTCATGGATGGGAAGAATATTGTGAAAATGTCCATACTACCCAAAGCAATTTATGCACTTAATGCAATCCCTATCAAAACACCACCAGCATTTTTTTTTTTACAGAACTAGAACACAATTCTAAATTTGTATGGAACCACAAAAGACCTCAATAGCCAAAGTGACCTTGAAAAAGAAAAGCTAAGCTGGATGCATCACAATTCCAGACTTCAAATTATATTACAAAGCTGTAGTGATCAGGACAGTATGATACTGGCAGAAAAATAGACACACAGATTGATAGAACAGAATAGAAAATTCAGAAATGAACCCAAAACTATATGGTCAACTAATCTTTGACAAAACAGAAAAGGATACTCAATGGAAAAATGACAAATGGTGTTGGGAAAACTGGACAACATGCAAAAGAATGAACTGTACCACTTTCTTATATCATACAGAAAAACAAATTCAAAAACCATTAATCCTAGAGAAGAACACAGGCAGTAACCTCTTTGACACTGGCCATAGCAACTTTTTTTCTAGATATGTCTCCAGAGGTGAAAGAAACAAAGCAAAAATAAATTATTGGGACTTCATCAAAATAAAAAAACTTCTGCATAGCAAAGGAAATAGTCAACAAAACTAAGACAACCTACAGAACAGGAGAACATATTTGCAAATGATATATCTGACAAAGTGTATCCAAAATATATAAAGAACTTCTAAAACCCGACACCCAAAAAACAAATTACCCAATTAAAAAATGGTCATAAGACATGAATAGACATATTTCCAAAGATGACATTTACATGGCCAACAAACACATAAAAAGATGCTTAACATCATTCATCATCAGAGAGCTACAAATCAAACCTATAAAGAGATAATGCCTCAAACTTGTCAGAATGGCTAAAATCAACAACACAAGAAACAACAGGTCTTGGCAATGGTGTGGAGAAAAAGGAACACCCCTGCACTGGTGATGGGAATGCAAACTGGTACAGCCACTCAGAAACAGTATCGAGGTCCCTCAAAAAGTTAAAAATAGAACTACCATTAAGTACACTACTGCACTACCCAAAGAATACAAAAACACTAATTCAAATGGATACATGCACCCCAGTGTCTGTAACAGCATTCTCCTCAATATACAAACTATGGAAACAGCCCATGTATCCATCGGTTGATGAATGGATAAAAAAGATGAGGTGTGTGTATGATATATATGTTATATATCACACACACACACACACACACACACAATGAAATCTTATTCAGCTATAAAAAAGAATGAAATCTTGTCTTTTGCAATGATGTGGATGAAACTACAGAGTATAATGCTAAGTGAAATAAATCAGAGAAAGATAAGCACCATATGATTTCAGTCATACGTGGAACTTAAGAAACAAATGAGCAAAGGGAAAAAGAGAAACACACTCTATTATAGAGAACCGACAGTTACCAGAGGGGAAGGGTGTGGAGGAATGAGTGAAATAGAGGATTAAGGAGTGCGCTTGTGAGGAGCACTGGGTGATGTACAGAATTATTGAATCACTATATTGTACACCTGAAACTAATATAACATTGCATGTTGACTAACTTGAATTAAAGAAAAACTTAAAAAAAGTGGCTTAGTGTGCTTAGACTGTTTTTATAAGCAATGTGGTTTATGTTGAACACCTGCTCTCCTTCTGGGAGTCTGGAATTTTTCTGTGTGCCAAACAGAAGCTGCCTATGTGACCAGCTCCCAATAAACACCATGAGTGTTGAGTGTGTAATGAGCTTCCCTGATAGGCAATATTTCCCAGTAATATTTTATACCATGAACATAATTATATGTTGAGTTTCAAGTCCTAGCAAAATGACTGAATCTGGGTGTGTTTGGAGACTGTTGGCATTAGGATAGAGACAGGAAACTAGGTTTTTTTGTTTTTGTTGGATGCAGATGAATTTTAATATTTCTCTTCCTACTTGAATTTCACTCCCCTCCTTTGGAAAGTAAGAACCTGAGTTCAATCAGAGGATGCCCCATATGTAAGGCATTCCAGGATGGGGTCCAGCAGCCTTAGCTGGGTTAGGAGGACCCATGCAAGAGCACAGCCCAACACATGGTTTTCAACTTGAAAGAAGTATGAGGATATCCAAATAGTGGCCTCCCAATGTATGGAAAGATTCTACACAGTGGAGGGGTAGGGGTCTGTGTTCATGGCAGTGGTGATAGATTTGCTCATCACATCACTAGTACATGAAGGATAAAGGGATATAGATTTGTCACTACCAGATACATTATAGCTGCTAAGGAAGTAGACCTTAAAAAGTTCTCAGCACACACAAAATGTGTAACAATGTACGGTGATGGAAGTTAACTTATTGTTGTAATCATTTTGCAATACATATTGTAAATGTCATGTTCACAAATGTCATGTACACAAATATAGTGTTATAGGTCAATTATATCTCAATTTTTAAAAATTAAGTAAAAATAAGATTATAAATATGGACTAGGGAAGAATACTGTATGTTACTCCACTGGGATTGGAGAGGACAGTGTGAATTATCTTCAATATAAATACATATAGAAATATAGCTACATACACACACTTCTCCTAGGTGTGTCTACTGATTCGGCGAAAGAACAATGACAGACCAATGGTATCAAACACATTTAGCTCCCGGACATGGGTTTCTATGAACAATTCTCTACTGAAAGGAACCAGACCTCCTTGGAGAAATGGCTGAATCCAGGGTTCAGGCAGAAAAAGTAAAACATGACGTTAGAAAATTATTTGTTGCTGGAAAGAAAAAGTCTTTTTATATAGGAATATGTTAAAAGAAAATATAAACAGTTTGAAGGGGCTTCCACTGGTCTAACTGGAAATAATTAGAGCATAAAAACAGTTAACAGACTTTATTCCATGGTGTGTGTGGGGGGGGGGGTGAGAACTAGAAGCCCCTATGGACTTAAAAAAATGTGAATACAACTGAAAGTGTGATAAGGAATATCCAAGCTCTTTTTTTTTTTTTTTTTTTGACAGGGGTGGGCACAAGTGATCAAGGGAGGGAGAGAGAATCCCACGAAGGAGAGAGACAGAGAGAGCGAGATGGAAAGAGAGGAGGGACTCAAAGTCTGACATGGGACTTAAGCTCAGGAACCATGAGATCGTGACCTGAACCGAAATCAGATGCTTAGCCTATTGAGCCACCCAGGCACCCAGGAATATCCAAGCTCTTAAGACACCTAGCCATAAATTGTTACTTTCATGAGGGTGGGGAAGTGACTTTAAAATGGAGGTGTCTGACACACAACAGCCTAATCCAGTGATCAAAATTAACACCGCCAGTGACGAGATACAATGAAAGCAGGTACCAACTGACAGAATAAAAAAAAATAAATAAATAATTTTTATTCCTGCCAAAGATACAGAATCTAAATCTAATCATAAGGATATATTAAATAAATCCAAACTGAGTGACACTTTAAGGGTAACTGCAAATGAAAAATAAAATGTCTTCATGTTGAAAATAGACTCCCCCCCATCCCCTTAGAGCATTTACTTTAGAAAACTTGTATTAAGTTTTGTCCCCTCTTTGAGATATATGTAAATCTTTTTAAAAGCTAAATAAGCTCTTTCCAGCTTTAGAGACTCGAACATCTCAAGGACCTGGGAAGTATTTCTTTGAAATGTAATCAAGGAAAAAAAAAAAAAATCCAAGAGAGCATCCTCATCTCTCAGTTTCTGTGGGAGGATAACAGCTTAACTTTGGTGGGCAGGCATCTCACTCCAAGTTGTAAAACCACCCCTTGTCATAAGGACATAAGAAGCTGATATTTTTTTTTCTTTTAGATAAAGCCAATTAGCAAACACAGATGGTCACCCAACTACCAAGTAAATTTGGGATGAACTATGTGTGAAAAATAGTGCTGTCAAGTCCTCTTGAGGACTAGTTGTTTATCTTGAGAACACAGATGTGATGGGTTGTATCTGCTTAGCTATATAAAATACATATATTTGTCTTCATAATCTCCTAGTGGATTGCCTGGGATGCACCTCACAATCTATATTAATGTATACTCAATAATACAACTGTTTTCTTTCTTTTACACCTTTGTGGAGAGGTTTTCTGTGTCAAGAGACTGTTTTTAATTTTATTTCCCCAACAAATGTGAAATGAACAAAGGATAAATGGCAGTTGACCAGCTGAAGGTCTATGGCCAAACCTAGGCAGGTGAAGAACCTCAGTTCCAGTTTCCCTTATAGCTCTCTACTCTTGGAATAGAAATGAGAAAAAGACACCCTCTTCAAATTCAGTATTTTACTATTGAATAAGCAGAGATAATACGGCCTCTAAAGTTCTGTCAGGATCACTGTATGATTAGAAAATAAGGTAAACCAGTTATGTTGCCGGCAGGTCTTTCTCTTAATGGGTTAATGTTTCTGTCCTATTTGGAATGGGTAAATGAGAATCCAGTCTTGTGATGACCCAGGGATGGTTCTTCTGATGTGGATACATCAACATATTTGCTGAGGTTTTTATACAGGCTCATTCCAACCAGACAAACTACTGGTATTTAGGAGATAAATATCATTCTAAGGGAAAAGTTATAAGCCAAAAAAAAAAAAAAAAAGAATGAAAACCATGGAAAGGGAATTGAGAAAATGAAGGGTACATTCCCTTTCCTAAAACCCTTTTCCACCTTTCTGCCTTGCCTTCTCCCTCTGCTTCCCCTGCAACTGTTTATCCCATCCTGTTTCAGACTATCTGACAGCAAGAGGGAGGCAATGAACTTTTAGATGAGTGGTTTCCTTCATTGAGCAGATTTCTCTGAAAAGGATGAGGCACAGCTTGAGTTAGTGATAATTTCCTGCTCTAAAGACACAGGTTTGTATACCTCCTGGCCTAACTCTGAGTCCACTTACTGTCTCAGTCCAGATTTCACCCCCAAGAGTGAATTGGCCAATAGGGATTGGCCATACTACATAGCTAGGAAAGCAGAAGTGATAAAGAGACCTGATCCGGGAACAATTGAGAACTTGGATAAAAGACTGTGCCCTGGAAAAAGGCAAACAAGGTGTTAAGCTCATGAATGTCAACATGGGAAGGGAAACCAAAGTGCTACATAATTTACAGGTTTCATGTTTTCATGCAAGAAAAGCCAAACAGCCTTCCTATTTGGAACACCAACATAGTTGAGGCAACTGAGATCCCAGGGAATCACATGCATTTGTCACCAGCTGATTACTCGTTTTAAGTTTTCTTTACTTTGTTCCTCCAGAAGTTTGAAGTACTTCATTGTGTTTTTAGTTTTTAGCCCCGAACATGGGGATGTGCACTGGCTACCTTGTAGAATTTTCCAATTGCAGACTTTGTTCCTCTTATCCACCAGGTACATCAGAATCCAGAAGATCCCCATAGAAAGGACTACAGTGGCCAAGGAAGTAGCTATCTACTTCCTCTCACTCCCCACATATACTACTTTGGAAGATCAAAGTGCATTAAAGACCCATCAAAAGAGAACCAAATTTGAGGCCTTTTCAATAATGGTGATCTGGGAGAAGTCACCAACAGGTGAATCCCCTGTTGATTTCCATGAGCATTTTCTTAAGACTTTCTCAAAATTCCCTGGCATGGGCCCAGAAGTATATCAAAATCACACTCTATTCTTATCAAACTTTTCCTGGGCTCTCTTGTTGATTATCCAAACCCAAGTTAAGGAAAGGGTGATAAAATAGTCTCAAATGATAGGAAGGTCTACTCAGGTTGGGAACAATCTAGAGAAAGATAAGGAAGAAAAAAATTCCAAACTTCTGTGTTAGGTGCTTAGTCAGAACACTTTATTTAAAGAGAGTAACACCTGCTTTGGACAACCTGTGAAGAGAACACAAGAAGGAAGAAAACGATGACATTATTGCAAGAAGCCAGGAGGGATTGTAAAAAGACAGAGGAATGCAAGAATTATAGGAGAAAAAGAATCACAACAGCCCAGAAGGCTAGGTAGGGTATAATGGCTAACTGGCTTTAAAACGGACAAATTTAGGGAGTCTCAGAGGTTGGAACTAAGGACATTGGTGCTCCTTATTTTGTGGTTTCCTCTGGAATTTCTCAATTTCCATTTGGTGATAGATCAATACAAATTTACAGTGTTTGGGGTCATCCTTCTACTTCCTTTTCCTCCAGGACCCCAAACGGTCCTCTGAGGGACATACTTTCTTACTTTCTCCTCATTCTTTTGTAAACACACCGAGGGAAAGACCTGTAGTGCAACTTAAAAGCTACCATATTCTCTCCTCTGCCTCTTCCATCCGAGCTATAGCAGCACTCTCAACAATAGCCAAATTATGGAAAGAGCCTAAATGTCCATCAACTGAGGAATGGATAAAGAAATTGTGGTATATATACACAATGGAGTACTATGTGGCAATGAGAAAAAATGAAATATGGCCCTTTGTAGCAACGTGGATGGAACTGGAGAGTGTAATGCTAAGTGAAATAAGCCATACAGAGAAAGACAGATACCATATGGTTTCACTCTTATGTGGATCCTGAGAAACTTAACAGGAACCCATGGGGGAGGGGAAGGAAAAAAAAAAAAAAAGAGGTTAGAGTGGGAGAGCGCCAAAGCATAAGAGACTGTTAAAAACTGAGAACAAACTGAGGGTTGATGGGGGGTGGGAGGGAGGGGAGGGTGGGTGATGGGTATTGAGGAGGGCACCTTTTGGGATGAGCACTGGGTGTTGTATGGAAACCAATTTGTCAATAAATTTCATAAAAAAAAAATAAAACTAAAAAAAAAAAAATAAAAAAAAAAAATAAAAGCTACCATATTTGGCAAACCAAAAAAAAAAAAAAACAAAAAACTATATTATATATATATATATATATATATATACACACACACACACACACATATATATATATATTTGTGGATTTCCTTGGAAAAATGGGGACCTAATTCAGTTAGTATTTGCTTTCTGGAAAAAAAAGTATGGCAGCATGTGCATTTTCATACCATTCTAGAAAAGCACCCCTAACTGAAACAGATTGGTGCATTGCTCTGGGCTCTTGGAAACAATAATATTGGTTTAATATACAAGAAGACATTCTATGTCTTGTGTTACACCAGTATCACCATTTTCGCCTGGAATTAAGTCTGTACAAGGAGACAGGTTAACAGCAGCCACCAGAGCTGCAAATTTTGGCGACAGGCTTAAAAATGATTATATATATATGTTTGGTATGCCATGCAATGGAACAATTTCTTTTTTATTTTTTTTTTATTTTTTTTTCAACGTTTATTTATTTTTGGGACAGAGAGAGACAGAGCATGAACGGGGGAGGGGCAGAGAGAGAGGGAGACACAGAATCGGAAACAGGCTCCAGGCTCTGAGCCATCAGCCCAGAGCCTGACGCGGGGCTCGAACTCCCGGACCGCGAGATCGTGACCTGGCTGAAGTCGGACGCTTAACCGACTGCGCCACCCAGGCGCCCCAACAATTTCTTTTTTAAATACAGAATTTTTTATTTCAATAGTAACCAAAATATCTAATGGAAAAATATCTGATTCATCAGAGGCCTTAAAACTGCCCGCCCATATAGGAATATTTTATTGACAGAGCTCCAAAATCCCTCAAAACATGGCAGAACCCAAAATTAGAAGCTCTACTTTTAATACAATGATAGCTCTCAAATTGCAAAAACATGCTTCACAAGAAAATAGACAAATGGATTATAAAATAAGTAATTCCCATGTTCTAATCAAATTTCTTTTAGCCTAACAAAAGAATTCCTATACCATGGTCCTTATTTCTTTGGCTAGCATTGTCATCCCATTAACAAAATTATTTAATAAAAGAGGGATTTTAAAGACACTACACCTGCCAAGGAGATAAAATTGTTCAAAACATTAAAAAGATGCGCTATATTTCAGTAGAAATATGTACAGGCCACTCCTGAGGTAAGCACAGGAAATCCTCTTTGGCCAACTTTACCAGGAACCTGGTGGCAGCTGGGGATCATAACAATAATGCTTGTAAAGTTAAGTGATTTGGGCTAGTCACTGTGTGTTTCATGCCTGGGTTACCTGAAAACTTCCCTTCAAGAACAATAAAAGAAATGTTCAGGCAATGGTAATGACACTCAATAAACACAATGCCCACTTTGGGGATACCACAGCACACTGACCAGCACAGATAAAGCTCTATCTCTGCTGTTCAGGGAATATGCAAATGTTCACGAATTTCTATAAGCTGTCATATACCCTATCATCTTCAGTCCTCTGGACATGTATAGCAAATTAACCAAACTCTAAGAAAACCTCATTGACTACAATTCAGTAATCTACCAGGATAAAATAGCTTAGAAATTTACCACTAGTTTTGTTTAAAAATTACAATCATCTCTATGAGCAAGTTTTGAATCTTTCTTTGAACTTACATTTGACAAGCCTGTGAATTTGGGTCTGAAGCAACATCTTGGGACTAATTTAGCTGAATCCTCTCCTAATAATGGCCAATACTTTAAAAGAGTTTGGGGGCACCTGGGTGGCTCAGTCAGTTAAGCCTCCAACTCCTGGTTTCAGCTCAGGTCATGATCTTGCAGTTCGTGAGTTTGAGCCCCACATGGAGCTCTGCACAGACAGTGCAGAGCCTGCTTGGAATTCTCTCTCTCTCTCCCTCCCTCTCCCCCTCTCTCCCTCCCTCCCTCCCTCCCTTTCTGCCCCTCCCCTGATCATGCTCATCCTATCTCTCAAAAATAAATAAACTTAAAAAAAGTTTCTCTCTTCCTTAGAGACCCAAAGACAAAGTCAAAAAGGATCTGGAAAGACCCACTGGAAGAAGTCTTCTACCCCTACTGACCAGGATATTCCGTCTACATACATGTTCTGCAAGAAAGATGAGTCATCACTACACAGAGAGACCATTCAGGTACTGCTGACAATCCATATGGCTATCAAAGCAACAGACAAACATATAGCTGGATTTGTCCTTCCTGTGGGAAGCCAGCTCCTCAAGGACTGTGCTCCCCATAAAAAGCTTAAAACTTAAGTTTTCTACAATAACTGATGCCAGTGCTGAACTCCACTGAAAGGAGGTATTCTAGGAAACTTGTTACTTCCCTTACAGAAGATCTTGCTGTTGTATTCACAGTAGGGTTATTTCAACTATTTTAATAATCACATTGGTACTAGAATTGTACCCATAAATATTGAAACCAAAATATAAACAGATTCTGGACTTAAGTTCAACAATCTGACAATAAAATGGGACCATCATCACTAATAATTTTTTTATATTAACAAAGTCAAACTTTGTATAACTGCAACTGGTATGCCTCCAGGTACTCAAGCCCTAAATTTAACATAAAAGGTTTTTGTTAACTAGTTAGATTAAGAAAACGATATTGATAAGAGAAATATTTAAATAACAGACACAAAAATCTGGCATTTACATATAGATAAATGCACAAGATCAGTCTATTGGCACCCAATTAACTTTGGGATGAACATTTTTAGCATCCCAAAGGAAATCAACACATGAAGATTTAGTTGACTATTAGGATGAACCTAGACCTAAGGAAAAAATAGTATAAAGTCCACGGGGTGGATTTGTCCTCAAGACATTAGATCCATATACACTAAACACTGGAATTTCAATCTGTACCTTTCAAATTGGCACCTCACATTAGGACTTTGAGACTAGATGATGTCCAAGGATAGCTTTGCATTTCACATCTGGGAAAAGTTATTTGTGAAGTCAGAACAATTCTTGAAGAGCCTAAATTCCCATACAAATGTGATGATACTTGTGTCATGGACTAAAATTCAGGACAAATTTTTGGGCCTTACAAGAAAAGCTCTGCATTAAAATTTAGATTATCAGACACCAGAGTTAAACTACTTGGATTAAGTAAAACATAAGTAACTAACAATAATGCTTAGTAAATCATTGGAAAATGCAAGCAATAAAGACATCAATCAATTTGTAAAATTAATGAATCACTAAGCAAAGTTTGTGTGCATTGCTAATCAAGAATCTGATTTAACCATTCACAACCGGTATGATGTATTCAAGGTTCATTCCTCCAAGTCAAATAACACTGTCTAAAAATCTAGCAATTCTGTTATTTTGATCATTGTTTTGCTGTGTATTTTACTTTGGAATTGCAGGATATTTAGAAGGATGCAACTCACCCACAGAAAGATGAAAACAGGAATAAAGTTCATTGGAAGACTGTAGTATTACTATTTTATAACAACAAAAGGGGGATTGTAAGTCTAAGTACAAATCTAAAAGGAAAAAGAAAAGTCCCCATGTTGAAAATAAGATTTCTCTCACCTTCCTTTTCTGAGAGCAATTACTTGAGAAACTTAATTACACATCCTTTCTCTTTCAAAAGTAAGTCTTTTAAAAAGCTAAATAAGCCTGTTGTCAGCTTCATAGACCCAAGACTATCTTTCTCAAAAACCTCAAAAATCTTTCTCAAAAAATAATTCTTTGGAAGGTAATCAAGAAAGATAAAGGCCTTTCTTCTGGTCACTATGGGAAGGTGGCCTAACTTCTGGGCCAACTTTGTTTCCAATTGCAATACCAATACCGGTCTGCCAAAATGAGAACTCTATCTTCCTTTGGAAAAAATCTATTAGCCAACACAGATGGTCATCCCAACTACCAACTGAATTTGGGATGAACTATGTGTGACAAATGGTGCTGTCAAATTATCTTCCTTGAGGACTAGTGATAGTTTATTGAGAACATGTGTACAATAGGTTCTATCTACTATATTATGTCAAAGGGTGAGATTTATGATTTTGCAATCTTAGTGCATTGCCTGTGATTCTCATAGCATCCTTATTTAATGCATGTTCAATAATAAAACTCAAACCATTTCTTTCTCTTCTAGATTTATAGAGAAGTTGGCTGGATTGGAAGAAAATTTTATTTTTATTTTTTTAGGTTTTATTTATTTATTTTGACATATAGAGAGAGCATGAGCAGGATAGGGACAGAGAGAGAGTCTCTCCAACAGGCTCTGCACTGTCAGTACAGAGCCCAATACAGGGCTCAAACTCATGAACCATGAGATCATGACCTGAGCCGAAATCAAGAGTCAGATGCTTAATGGACTGAGCCACCCACGTGTCCCTGAAAGTTTTATTTTTAATTTTATTTCCCCAACATACTCTGCTAAATAGCTGTCCTATAATCCTTGGAAGTGTCAAGGTCAAAGTAAAGGGTAAATAAATTATCTAAATCAAAGAAAACGAAAAAGACGACAATTAAATGCAATGTGATATTACAGACTAGATTCTTTTATTTTTTTAGACTGGATTCTTCCAAATGAAAGCAAATACTGGGAATTGTTAAAACTTCAATAGAGCCTAAACATTAAAGAATTGCTATTTTTTTATTCTGATAGTTATATTGAAAAGAGTGGATGAAATAGTATTTATGGTAAATCATTATTTCAAATGGTTTAAAAAGTTATTTGAACTGAACTTCTCTACGTCTGAAGTTGTTTCAAAGTTGAGGGGGTAAGGTACAAAGACAGAAAGAGACCCATGTACTCAAGATAAAATTTGCTAAAGTCTCTGCCGGTTGGTTTTTTAAGATAAGATACTTTTAAAGTCTCATTCTGTATTATTTTTCCCCTCTAGAGATAACTACTGTATTACGTATCATCCCTACAAGCTTATATAATATATGCTGTTGTTCCGTATTTTAAACTCCATAACTGGTAGCATACATGCATATCCTTTTGTAACTTGTTTTAGCTAATGTTATTTTGAGATTTATGTACTTCTGTACATCTTCCTAAATTTCATTTTTAACAGTAGGGTTGTATAAGCCCCATTTTATCTGTTTCCCTACTGAGAAACAGGTTGCTTTGATTTTTCCCACTATTATAAACATTGTCACAGCACTATATAAAATTTAAAAATATCTTCTCCTAGGGCGTGGCTTGCATATTCCTCTTATTAAAATATCCGACATACAGGTTTTAATTTTAATATTGGCACATTTGTCCATCCATTTTTAATGGTTTCTCCTTTTTAAAAACATCTTGTATGCTCATACATTTTTATAGGTACTTCAGAATAAAAGTGAAACGAAATTTGAGAAAAGCTTATCTTGAAGAATCCAAGTTAACTCACTAAAAGGCTAATGTGTGTGTGTGTATATATATATATATACACACATATATATATTTATATATACATATATACTTTTTAATCTAGATTGGCAGGCCCAAACTTCTCTATACCAGCACAGCATTAAATATTATACAAAGAGGTTTGAAATTATTCATTTTCTGTGTGCCTGAGAAAACACATTTAAATTAGTCAGAATTACATTATTTGTATTTCAGTTAATTATGTGGGAAAATGTTTGAGAATATTATCTCTATCTACTTCTAAAGATCATCTATTCATTTATCCATGCATCAATCCAAGCATTCATTCATTTATTCAACAAATATTTAGTCTGTTAATATTTTAGTGTCACATATCTATAACAGAGTACTAGAGCCAAAAGAAAATCTCTAGCCTCCTATTTTGCATTTTGGAAAGGCAAAATAAGCAATAAACAAATGAACCCATAATTATACAATAGTTGATGATGAAAATGCCATGGAGAATATTAAAGCAAAAGTAGAGCTGAGGAAGCAGCTACTTTCAGATAAGATTTTCTAATAGACCAATAAATAGAGACATGAAGGTAAAGAAAGGCATCATATATTTGAGAAAAGACCATTCCAGAAGAGGCCAGAGTAAGTACAAAGGCTCTGAATGCAGTATGCATGTGTATGTGCATGTTGGAGAGAGGTTCTTAATAGTTGCAAAGAAGTCAGCAAGGTTGGAGTGCAGTGGACATAAGTTGTCAGAGGAGATGAGACAAAAAGAGGAAGTAATGTGAAGCCAATTCATGGAGGGCAAGGAGGGTTATAATAAGAACTTTGGCTCTTACTCTAAGGGAGTTGGAAAGTTTGAGCAGAGAATTAACGTAAGCAGACTTACACACCGTTGGCTGCTGTGTTCAAAATAGATGGAGTGGGAGTGGGCAAAGAATAGCTTGAAAGATAAGCCAGGATGCTATTGCAATAAAAAAGAAGTCTTGCATTGGCATGTTAATAGCAGACATTGTAAGAGACTCTGTTCAAATTCTGCTTTAGATGTTTTGAATATAAAACTGACAGGGTTTAAGAAAAGCAAAATTAAAAATGACATAAAAGTTTTTGGCCCAAGCAAATGGAAAGGTGCAATTTGTTTTATGTGAGTCTGACTTGGTAATCCAGTCTTTTCTGTTAATTTAGATTGGTGTAGTAGTAAGTCTTATCTTTATGTGCACAAATATTAATGACGAAGACACTTTTTAGCAAGTTAAAGTGGGAGATGGAAAAATAAATTAAGTTGATGCCAGGATGGCTGCCTATTCACACTTGTTATAAAATGGTGAAACTTGAGGTTAATGACAGATAAGTCTTATGAATAGAGGATGAAGGAGAGATTTAGGATCTGGGAGGACCGGCTAAGTATATTAATAGGTCAAAGTCAGGAGAAGAGAGTGAAAACTTCCCTTTCCTATTTCTACTAGTACTAGTAAAAGACAGACCTTAAAAAGATAGTAGCAGGAGAAAAATTGTAGACATTTTTCCTGTTACTTGGAGGCCTTCTTATCCATACTACCTAAAAACCTATTATATTCACTTATAACTATAATTGAGGCTACTGATTACCGAAAGGCTATACAGAGAGCTACTGACCAGATGAACTAACTACCAAGTGCTACAAGTATTCAATAGTTACACGAGGGTAAAGAATTTGGACATTTAAGAATTTCAGCAGAAGCCTGGTAAATCATTATTGAAATGGGTTCTTAATTATCAGGGGCTAAGACATGTATTTTATGTATCACAAAATGTAGTGATTATTTGTGTAGACAACTATTTCCCATCTGGCTTTAAATATCTGTGAGCATATACTTCAAGATAGTATAATGGAAAATGTGCTATAGTAGGTAAAGTCATGGCTTTATCAAACCTATCCTGAGAGGGCCAACTGTCCTACCCTTTCCCTACTCACAAACAGAATACTGAATTCTATAGTGAGAATGTAGTTAGAATACAAGTTACTTTAATCTGGCTTTACAAATATTAGCAAGAAATACTAACTATAAGGTCACTGACAAAGAAATGGTAGGTGCCCTGATGGGAGTGGTCCCCAGTGTTGGTCTTAAGAAGCCAAGAACATAAGAGTAAGTAACTAATTTTTGTTTAAGTGGCTATTAAAAACAGTCTCAATGTACAGTAATTTATATGAAGGACAAATAAAAATAAGTTCTGAAAATGCCCTAAGATGAACTTGTTTAAATAAAGAGATGCTATGGTGGAAGGAAAAACAGTAAGGTGATGTTAAAAAAATGGAAGTGCCACATGTTGAACTTAGGAGACAAAACAGATGAACATATGGGAGGGGAGAAAAAAGAGACAGGCAAACAGACCAGAACAGATGCTTAAAGATAGAAAACAAATTGAGGGTTGATGGAGGGAGGAGGGTGGGGGATGGGCTAGATGGGTGATAGGTATTAAGGAGGACACTTGTTATCATGAACACCAGGTGTTGTATGTAAGTGATGAATCACTGAATTATACTTCTGAAACCAATACTGCACTGTCCGTTAACTAGAATTAAAATAAAAATTTGAAAAGAAAAAAAACTGGAAGTGTGACTGGAGCGATTTGGTGGTCAAGTAGTTTTTACCAGATTTTATAATTGGTACAGTTATTAGATATTATGTGTAACTAGATCATGTTGCTTTTGTGATTTTCATGTATATATTGAGTTCCTCTTGTTTTAATTGGCTATGATAAATGCAAACCTTCAGAATTTTCCCAGACCACCTTTTATTAAGCATTAAGCAAAACTAAAGTCCAGAAGCTACCAAGAGATATTATACTTATTAAACATTTGGTTGGGGTAGGAATTTTGATTCTCACTAACTTCCTTTTCAGTAGTCTGATATGGTCATGGTATAAAGAAGAATGTTCTTGGAGACCAATGGATTTCAACCATTTTTGCCTTGGTTTCCTTTGTTTTCTTAAAGTTGAGGACACCAAAGAACTTTTGCTTATGTGGATTTATTGATATATACCTTATTAGAAATTAAAACTGACTAATTAAAGAACACTTAAACTTTTAACTATCCCACTCTGGGGTTAAATATTTTTCAGTAGTGACATGAAGACAGTAAAGTAGGAAACACTGGATCTTCCTTCCCAACACACACATCAATTCACCAACATAACATGGGCAAATCTGTAATGGTGCTGGTAAGTCACTTTTAATTATAGTTAAGTTAAAACAGAAGTACTAGCAACTAAAAATATGTTAAAAGATACACAATACAAATAGATGTAAATTGTGACAATAACAGAGAGTGGAGGGAAGAAGTTCATTCAGTCATATAGAAAAACTCTACATTTTAAGTTATTATCAGTTTAAAATAGGTTTTAACTGTAAGATACTTTAATGTAAGCCTCAAGGTAACCGTATAAAAAAATTTTACAGAAGTTACAGAGAAAGGAATCAAAGTAGATGTATACATACACACACACACACACACACACACACACACACAGCAAGAGAAGATGACCAAAAGAACTATAAGACTTACAACAACAATAATTAAAAAGAATGGGAAGGCTTTGCTATTGCTTTTTTTTCCTATCAATTACTTGAGATTTAAGGGAATTGAATTCTCCAAAGACAGAGCCATTTAAAATTAAAAAAACAAAACAAAACAAGACCCAACTATATGTGGTTTACAAAAAACTCACTTTAGACTTAAGGGCACATACACACTAAGAGGAATGGAAAAACAATCTATATAAGAGGTAACCAAAAGAGAGGTGTGACTATACTTAAAAGACAACATACACTAAGAAAAATCTGTCACAAGAGACAAATAAGGGCATTATATTATGATAAGGTCTCAATCAGGAAGATACAAGGTTTATAATCACCACAACATATAAATATGTAAAGCAAACACTGACGGAACCAAAGAAAGCAATAGACCACAATATAATGGCTGGGAGACTTCCTACCTCACTTTCAATAGACCATTCGGACAGATCAATAAGGACATAGGACTTGACTAACACTACGGACCAAATGGACTTAACAGAATAGAACATTTCACCAAAAGAATACACTTTCTTGTCAAGCAAGTAGATCTTTCTCCAGCACAAATCATATTAAGTCACAAAACAAGATTTAAATTTGAGAAAATTGAAATCATACCAAGTATCTTTGATGACAATAGAATGAAAATATATATCAATAAAAGAAAACTGGAAGACTCACAAATAAATGGAAATTAAAACACGTTTTTGATCACTGGCTCAAGGAGGAAATCCAATAGGAACTTAAAAAAAAATCTCCAAATGAAAAAACACAATATACCATAAGTTTGTACCGGTTTTTCATCATCTTATAAGAAGGAATTTCAAAAGGATAAACACCTAGATTAAAAAAAGATTGAGCCACCCTACCATGTTCCACCCTCACTTACTTACATTGTCTTATTTAATCCCCCACAATAATATAAAGAAGCTATTTTCCTTATTCTACACAGGAGATGACTGAAACTCAGACAAATCATTTATTTTCACTCATCAGACAACATTAAATGTCAAGGCCCAAAAATCAAATGAGGGTGTATCTAACATTAAAGCCCCAGGATTCTTCAAGGATTGTAAATGGTGGTAATAAAAATAACTTACCTATAAAAAGATCTCAAACAACTTCACACATCACAAACTAGAAAAAGAAACAACTAAACACAAAGTTTGTAGAAGGAAGGAAAGATGAGAGTAGAAATGTAAAAGGATGGAAATGAAAAGGAGTTATGTTGAAAAGACATACTGACAACCCTTAGATGAAAGAAAAAAAAGCTTGAAATCGGAAATGAAAGATGTTACAGCTTATGCCACAGAAATAAAAATGATCATAAATTTACCATGAACAAATTCTATACCAACAAACTGGATAACCTAGAATAAATTAATAAATTCCTAGAAACATACAACTTGCAAAGAACAATTATGAAGAAATAAAGCCTAAACTGACCTGTAACTAGTATGGAGACTGAATCAGTTCTCAACACCGCCTCCCCGCCCCCACTCCAAAAAAAGCCCAGAAGCAGATGGTTTCACTAGTGAATTCTACCAAACATATAAATAAAAATTAACCCAAATTCTTAAATTCTTCTGAAAAACTGAAGAAGACAGAACACAGACTAATGGGAACAGAATAGAGCACCTAGAATTAAATCCCATGCCTATATATAGTCAACTGATCTTTGACAAGGGCTCTAAGAATACACAGTAGGGAATAACACTCTTCAGCAAATGGTGTTAGGAAAACTATTTTCACATTCAAAAGAATGAAATCAGACTATTATCTTCTACCATGCACAAAACTCAACTCAAAATTAATTAAAAACTTAAACACAAGATCTGAAACTGTAAAACTCCCAGAGAAACACACATTGGTCATATATTGGAAAATATTAGTTTACTCAGTTATGCACATTTTCCACATGTTGCCATATTTCCTTATTAAATATCAAACCACATTTAATTTTAATTTTTTTCATGTTTATTTTTGAGAGAGAGCACAAGCAGGAGAGAGGCAGAGAGAAATGGAGACACAGAATCTGAAGCAGGCTCCAGGATCCGAGCTGTCAGCACAGAGCCTGAGATCAGGCTTGAACTCATAAGCCGTGAGATCATGAACTGAAGTCAGATGCTTAACCTACTGAGCCACCCAGGTGCCCCTCAAACCGCATTTTAATATTACCACTTAATATCTTCAGTACAGATCTTCAGAAAACACCAAATGGAAAACAGTCTTACATGTGTTATAGCCTAGTTGAAAAACAATCAGTGGTACATTACTGGACTTGAGTTAGGACTGTCCTACCAACATGGATTATCATATAATATTCTGGTGACTAAGTTACCAATTATCCCTTGGGTGATGCCAGACAGACATCTAACTGGGGATGGGATAGTACAGCAAAGCTTACTAATAAAGAGTAAATAGTAATTTTAAGAATACACGAAGGGGAGAAGTCCACAGTACATATAAGGAAGCTGCTCTACTCCCTATGGGGGCATTTATAGTGTCCTTTTCACATGGACCACTATGTGTTCCAGCCATTAAAATTCTCCCCTAGCTAAGGCAAAGGTGTCACTCTGGTTTGCTGATGTTTGATTCTGGCTATTACAGGTCATTCTCCTTCAGAGGTACACAAAGTTAGGTACACTGTGAGAAGCATTATGGTACTCCCAGATGGAACTATATTTGATACCACTGGTAGTCTCATGTACCAACAGTCAGTAGACTCATGGACCATTCAATACTTCGAGGTTCGTATCCTTTTCCAATATTATGCATTTTTCATATTACATATTGCAAAAAATACTTAACTCAAAAAGGGACACTAGAGGGCGCTATCTTCCAGAAGACAAGCTGCAATTGAAAACCAGACTGGAGAGACAATACAACTCTAAATGAGGAGGGGAATTTAATAATGCTACTAACAGAGAACCCTATCTACCAGCAACGGTACAAGGAGGTAGCACCCTCACCCAGGAAGGGTTATTGGATATGCACCATTAAAAGGTGTTTGTAGGAAAGCAATGGTAACCTTAAATAATGGCAAAACATTATTGAACAGTACCACTTTTATTATCCTCTAATGAATCTAGTACCATATGCTTATGAAAATGGAGTTATCTTTCCTGTGTTGCAAATGGTCAGTATCAGACAGAAAAAGAAACACGACAACGTCATCCCTATGGGGAGGGGGCGGTAGGATAGATGGGTAGTGTTACATAATGGCACCTGGAAGCCAAATGTCTCTAAAAGTTATTCTATAATACCTGGGATACGATTATGTCTACAAAGCAGATCAAATTCAGAGTTTATTGAAAAATGGTCTCAAGCCACTACCTCAGTTACTGGGAATGTGGTACATGAGGAAAGAAAGAGTATGATTTTAGCCAAAGTATGTTATAACAAACATTAATCTTTCCACCACAGCTATTTGGTATAACAAAGGATTTACAGGTCTATTGACAGAATTAAAAGAAAACCAGGCTCATATAAATGATTATCTTCAAGAGGAGAAAACTTGGGATTTCGGTTTAAGCCCCAAATTGTTCGAATACATATGGAAACTGTGCTAAAAAGGAAGTAAATTTGACTTTAGAAAAATGATTGATTTAAATGCCTTCAGCACCATAGAGAAGTTCAAATGACTCTGGATCAAGGATATATTTAGAGTAATTGAGCTGGTAAACATTAAAATACCTATACCTGACTGAACAGTGGTTATGAGTCTGATATTAAGTAGAAAATATAAGTAAATAATAAACTTAATCCTGAGGATATTTTTCACACAAAAGATGACAGGTGAAGAAATAGCCAAAGAATACTGGGTTAAGGAAAGGAAATGGAAAATTACATGAATTTATATTTTCAGTAGTCAATAAAACTTAGTTTTTAAGAACTCCATTCTATTATCAATTTACTTTTTGACAATGAACAGGTGCCTGTATTTATATAATCTATTTTGTACCAAATATCACATTGAACTACTTAAATTTCACGGTATATAATCTTACAAAAACATGCAAAACTGACATATTTAGGTGGCAGATATCTTTAGCTCCTTTTCAAGATTTTTATAACATGAACCTGACTTTAAAAAATACCCCTACTTTTAGTCTACTCATGATGTTTAAAGCACTCAATCTTTTTTATGTTGAACTTGACCATTTCCGATGAAAATATGTCTTGCCAACAAAGCTAGTTCTCTACCAGTGTTAACCCATCAAAAATAACAAGAGCAAATTTAATTAGAAAGGCAAAATAAGTTAATTAAAATTACAAAGTAAATTTAGCAACGTAGCTCTTCAAATATCTGCTGCATTGGTGATTAAGCAATCATAAGCTAGGAATCTGTTTACAGTAATTTAATGGAATAGCGCTCCTTCCAGAACATGAAGGATTTTAATTTTTTAAATGCTGAATGCACATAATGCTCAATGGCAAGTGGATCTGATTTCTTAGGTATTTATATGAAGGCAAACTAAAATATTTAAGTTCATTTTACTGAGTATATTTTCCAAATGGAAATTACAGTTTGTTTATTTTAAAACATAAATACAAATTTCCACAGTCATTAGGAACACTTAATGTGGGCATTTTTCTTTCAAAATTTCAAATATGTTCTACTGCAAAAAGGTTTTGTCTATGGTTACTCACTTCCTTAAAAATTACAACACTTTGGGCCCTGGGTGGCTCAGTCAGTTAAGCGTCTGACTTTGGCTCAGGTCATGCTCTCACATCTCTGCACTCTCAGCGTGGAGCCTGCTTTGAACCCTCTGTCTCCCTCTTGCTGTCCTTCCCTCCCTCGCCTGCATATATTCTCTCTCTCTCTCTCTCTCTCTCTCAAAAATAAACATTTAAAAATGGAAGGGGCGTCTGGGTGGCTCAGGCGGTTAAGCATCTGACTTTGGCTCAGGTCATGATCTCACAGCTCGTGAGTTCGAGCCCCACATCGGGCTCTGTGCTGGCAGCTTGGAGCCTGGAGCCTGCTTTGGATTCTGTGTCTCCCTCTCTCTGCCCCTCCTCCACTCACACTGTCTCTCTCTCTCAAAAAATAATAAATATATAAAATAAAAATAAACATTAGAACTTCTGAGGGATTACTGTATTGGCTTGAAGTGGAACATACTTAGAGCCCATCAATTGTTAATTCTATGGTTTAGGACGAATTACTTGAATTTTCTGAGCATGAATTTGCTCAGTTAAAATAGGTAAAAAGTCAATAAGTAGGACATGTATGTTTAATTGTTGTTCTTAAGGATTAGATATGAGTATCAAATGCATAAAACATAATAGGAACTCAATCATCTCCTTTTAATTATTTTTAATGTTTATTTATTTTTAGAGAGAGACAGAGCGTGAGCAGGGGAGGGGCAGAGAGAGAGGTAGACACAGAATCCAAAGCAGGTTCCAGGCTCTGAGCTGTCAGCACAGAGCCCGACATGGGGTTCAAACCCAGGAACCAGGAGATCATGACCTGAGCTGAAGTCAGACACTTAACCAACGAGCCACCCAGGTGCCCCAGAACTTAATCATTTCTATCTTTCAGATTTGGTTTAATAGGCTATACAAAATTAAATGAATTTAGATATATGTGATTTTTTAAAACTTAACTAGCTCTCTTTTTATTAGAACCAGAGATTATAGCTGCCCAAATTATAAGTGAGAATAGTATGGTGCTTTAGAAAAAAGTTAAAATGTTAAAAGAACAAAGTAAAGCTCCTATATGGCCAAACTGACAAGCTAACTAACTCCCTTTTATGTATTTTAAAGTAACTTTTTTAATATCTCAGAGATTATGACCAAATTAATGGAAGACATTTGATAAAGTAAAGCAAAATCAAGGTTGGAGATCTTGAACTGAGATGAATAATTATTTGGATATATATTTAGTCCACATAATACGCTGCAAGCCAAACATCTACTTCTTCTTAGGGACAACATTTTGGGGGGATGCAGCAGTTTATTTCCATTGGATGGTGTGAGTGAGGCCCAAAGGTGAGCTAAATGTCAATATCTAACCAGAACTGGACAGAATAAACAGATCTTTGTGCCCCAACTAAACATAGTGACTACTGGCTCAAATAAGAAAATTTAAAAAAAAAATAGTATTCTGAATCTAACAACTTAATACTCTAAATGCTTTATAATGATAATAATAATAATTAAAAAAACGCATCAGATTAAGAATCTGGACAATGACTTGAATGAGAAAACACAATCGAAAAGATGCCAATACTTAGATAATTCACATGGAATTATCTGATAAAATTTAAAGCAATTAAGATATGATAAAGAATCAAAGGGGACTTTTAGAACTAAAGTAAAAATTAAAAAAAAAAAAAACTCATTGGATATTTGGAGATGACTGAGAAGAGAATTACTCAATTTCAAGACAAATTGACAGATATTACCCAATCTGAACAGAATAGAAAATTGAATAACAATGAATTCAGTCGTCTGTCACAACAAAAATGTAACTTTATGTATTCTAAGAGTCTCAGTAGGGGTGAAAAGTGCAAGAGTTAAAATATACAGATATATATTTGAAGAAATAGTGGCTAAAAAATGTTTTGATATTTCACTGTACTTCAGTCAGATCTCACCACCGAGGTAAAAAAAATACACAGAAATTCATATTTTTGAAAATTCCTTTGAGTCTGTAATTACTGAAAAGTTGATGTTTTAAACTCACAATTACAATGCTACAGTACACATGAATAGGCATGTGATTTTCTGAAAGAATGAACTCCCATGTAAATAGCACTACACTTTTGTGTATATTTAACATTTATAAATTTGTTAAACATGACAAGCAAAAAGGAGAAAATTTTTTAATACTAGGGTTCCCAAGATAATGGCCTATGTTAAAAAATGTCAATAGTAGTTTGTTAAAATGTTTTTGTTGCCTCCCCAGAGAATTAGAAGTGTCCAAACCCCAGTCGAATAAATTTCTTCTAGGAGTTCCTAATAACTTCCACTGGAAATAGTTTTTCCAAAAATAGTTTTGTAAATGCTGCCTTAATAAATGAAAGTTACTTTTAAATGAATATGAACAGAACTAAATCTGAAATGAAAAAATGGGTGGAGCTTACAAATAGAGAAGCAAAAATAACTAACACTCTTATTGGTGGCTAGGATGATTAACTATATTGAAATATTTTCATACACCAAAATAAATTCTGAAAAAATTAACATTTAAAACATAGTATAACCAAATATCATACTTCATTTGCATGACTTTAATGTTGTTAAGTACAAAACAAAAAGCTATCATAGAAATACAAAATACGATTTTATTTCAATGAGCAATAATTATGTCCCACAAGAAAAAAATATTTCATTTGGGTGATAATGGAAATACTGAAGGAAGTTAGCTCTAACCTAGGTGTGACTGCAAGAGGCAGGATCAGCTCAATCAAAAATGACAGGTGTTTACAAAACACTACCTGGGTGTCTCAGCTTCAACATAGAAGAAACCAACCTCATTTGAAAGGTATGGACTTCCAAAAGCAATTAAGGAGTCTCATGTGGTGCCACAAGGTTCATCTGGCTTTTATGCCTTCCTCAAAGAACGTTCAGGTCATCTCTATTGAGACAGTAATCCCATCTCTTTAGATGGCGCTTCTTAGTTTGAGACGTTTAGAAACAGAATGATGAAAACGTTTGGACTCAAAAATAATAATGCAGTGATTTAAAGTAAACTTTGCTTGTTTCCTGTTCTGTTTTTGCCCATTTTAAATGTTTTGTAACTGATAAAATATTTTTTTATGAGAAGAGTATATGAAAATGATATTGAAAATAAAAAATGAAGTTCATTCAATTTCATTATTTAAAGTTAGATGGAGACTGAAAACCTTTACTCCCAAATAGAAGTTAAGGTAAGGGGGGGAAAAAACTTTAATAGTCAAAAAGTCACTATGTATTGAAAATGTAATTTAGGAGGAAAATAAAGATTCTAAATGCATTCACCTAATATTAACTTCTCTCTATATAAATATGCAAATATACAGAATTATAGGTAGGGATAGAAGCAGTGTTAAAATTAAAAAACAAACAGAAGTTTATGATAAGATAAACATGATCTGGAGGCTTTAGGGCACACTTCACCCTGTAATGAAAGGTCACTCACTGTGAATGGATGATGGTAATGGCTGCACAATATATATATATATATATATATATATATATATATATATATATATATATATATCATTGAACTGTATATTTAAAAATGGTTATGTGTGTTTCACAATAAAATTTAAAACAACTGCTGCAAAACAAAAAGATCATTTGTTTCAATATTTGACATTTTTCACAAACAGAAACCCGAGATAATTTTAGCATGTATGAGATATTTGATAAAAATTCCCATGTATCAAGAATTGTAGTCAAGAAAGAGGAAAGAAGGAACAGATAGCAACCCATTGTATGAAGCTAAAATACTCTTATCTCTAAAACCAGACAATAATCATTCAAGGGGTGGGGGTGGGGTGGGGAGGCTGATCTCACATATCAAAGTAGATACAAAATTTCTTAAGATTTAGTAAGGTGAGTCCTTCTATACATTTAGTTTCTTTGAAGAATTCATGAATAATATTAGAAAATCTAAATTTACCACAAAACAGCTTAATGAAAAAAATCTTATGATCTCATTGCAGGAATATGGATTATAAAAATACTTCAGTAACAGAGGAGACTGTACAGTTTACATGGAAAAGTATGTTGTCAAAAATGTATTTAAAAAATTATTGTAGATGGGAGACACTGGAAGCATTCCCTTTACAATCAAGATGAAGTACAGAATGTCTACTGCTATCAATTTATGGAGAAACTTGCCAGAGAAATAAAAAACTTCTCTCCTAAAAATGTAACAGAACACTTGTCAATGTAAAGGTAGAAACAAATTTTTCACATGAGTACTTTAAATATAGTATTACCACTAGGAGGTCAAGTGACATAAGTAAAAAATAGAGTAATTTTATAAAGGTTGTTTTGTATGATTAATACTTTATTAACTTGTATACACTTGTGATAGTAATTCAGAAAGTTTAAGATGCATTAATAGCTAAAATAATGTACGAAAATAAATCTAAGGCAAAATAAATTAATTTTATGTTTAGTTGAAGAATTACAATCAAGACATATACAGACTCATGGGTAAAACTTGAAGTTAAAATTTTCATATCTCCCCAAAATATTTGAAATATAATTCCAATGTGTGAACGTGTTCATAGATGTGTATCAGTTGACAACCTAGTCCTAATGTTACTTGTACGTGAATGGACCAGAAATAAGAGCCAAGGCAATTCTGAATTACCCTACCTGAAATGAAGGCTAAAGCCCTAGTATTTAAAACAGTGAAGAAGTTGGTATAGGCATAAACAGACCAATGAATTAGAATAAGGAGCCAAGAAGATGTTCAGAACATACTTTGAATCTTGAGTTTCTTTTTAGATATTTGGGTAAAAACAAAAATGACACTCTAACAATTAGCTTAATGGTTTACATGGTTTGTCACATGAAAGAAATCAAATTGGATCCCTTTGTCATACAGTATTTGAGAATTTACTCCAGGATAAGCATGAAGACTTAAAACTTTGGTTAAAAATAAGAAATTTTGGGGGTACCTGGATGGCTCGGTCAGTTAAACATCCAATTCTTGATTTCAGCTCAGTTCACGATCTCATGGTTTGTGGGACTGAGCCCTTCATCAGGCTTTGCACTGACAGGGGGGAGCCTGCTTGGGATTCTCTCTCTCCCTCTCTCTGTCCTTTGCACACTCTCTCTCTCTAAAAACAAACATTAAAAAAAAAAAAAAAAAAAAAACAAGAAATTTTGTTCAAAAGCCATAAGGAATGAAAAGAACAAAAAACCAGCCACAAATTGAAATATATGCATAATATATGTAGATGTATACATGTATATTCATAGCTTACTTTGTTTATTAAGCAAACTAAAAAAAAAAAATCAAACCCATAGGGAAAAATTATGAATGAACAATAGATTAGCCATTTGATAGAACAAGCTAAATAGTTAAGCATATGAAAAAATTTTTAAATATATTGATTAGTCAAATGCAAATTGTAGTAGCATTTTACAGCCCCCAGATTGGCATAATTTAAAGGCTAACAATACACCCATACATCACCGGTATGGTGTGTAAATTTGAATAGCTACTTTAGTAAACAGTTTAATATACCCTGTGGCACAACAATTCTACTTTCAGATATATTCTACAGAAACTCCTGAATATGTGCACAAAGAGACACATTAAGAATGCTCACAGTAGCATTATTTACGTTAAAAAAAACCTAGAAACATGTAAAAATCCTTAAAAAACATTAACACTAGAATTGTCAAAATTATGATGCATCAGATTAGATGAAATAACATAATAAAAAATACTTCTTACAAATCCATTTGGGTAACTCTTACATAGAACATGGGGGATAGGAGGAATTTAGAGTAATATTTATGTAAATGGAAACAGTATATCAAAAAATGTACAACTAAACAATTGTATATACGTGCAAAAATAAGAAAAATGAATAAAATGTTAATTCAGGAAAATGTTAATTTCTAGGTGGAGAGGGCTAATGAGGATTTCAAATAGAATATTGGTAATGTACTATTCCTTAGTCAGGTGATGGGTAAACAGTGTTGTTTTCTCTCAAACTGTTTATAAATATTTGCATGTGATACTGTATCACTCTACTGTTGCTGTCAGAGCAAATTACTACAAACTTAATGGCTTACAGCAAAGCAAATTTATCTTGGAGTTCAGGAGGTCTAAATCCCAAAATCAGTATTACTGGGCTAAAAAAAAAAAAAAAAAAAAAAAAAATCCAGGTGTCAGCAGGGCTGCTTTCCTTTTTAGAAGCTCTAGGGAGAATCCATTTCCTTGACTTTTTCATCTTTAAGTGGCCCATATTCCTTGACTTGTATACTCTTCAACTTCAAAGCCAACATTGGAGTATCTTCTCTGACCTCTACTTCTACCTGTAGGGGCCAAGGACAGGCTGCCCTAAAACGCTGCCCTTTGGCACATTTTTTTTTAAAATAAGAACTTCGAATAATCAACTTCAATAGTTGATGAAAGGACACTCAGCCCCTCCTCCCCCCTCCCCCCCGGAAAGCAGGAAGCAAATATCTCATATGAAAAATACCCTCCCCTTCTAACTAGTAGAAAGACATCCTTATTCCCGGAGATAAAGACTTTAAAGCTGAGAAAGATGTAGAAACTGTTACTTTTTCTAATCTACTACCTCAGTCTAAATTCTGCTTACAATTCCCTACTAACTACGGCTCCCAAACACCTGTTTTCCTTATCCCGTCAATTCCTCCCTGCATTTGTCTTTGTCTGTAACATTTAAAAATTGCTTGCCTTAGGGGCGCCTGGGTGGCGCAGTCGGTTAAGCGTCCGACTTCAGCCAGGTCACGATCTCGCGGTCCGGGAGTTCGAGCCCCGCGTCGGGCTCTGGGCTGATGGCTCAGAGCCTGGAGCCTGTTTCCGATTCTGTGTCTCCCTCTCTCTCTGCCCCTCCCGTTCATGCTCTGTCTCTCTCTGTCCCAAAAATAAATAAACGTTGAAAAAAAAAATTTTTAAAAATCGCTTGCCTTGGTCTTTTCTTTAGGCCTCAATTTCATTATTGGGATCCATGCACATGTAATAAAATGTCAAGATTTTCGCCTGTTCATCTGGCTCATGTAAATTCAAGTCTTAGTCCAGCAAGAAGACCTTAAAGGGTAAAAGAATCTTTCCTTTCCTATAAATCCTTGCATCTTGTCTCTGCTTCCATCAGCATATTGCTTTCCCTGTGACCCTCCTGCTACCTCTTATAAGAGCCTGTTGTGATTATATTAGACCTGCCAGAATAATCCGCAGGACATTCTTCCACCCACTACCACCCTACCCCACCAAGAACCCTAATAAAATCACCACAAGTTCCCTTTACAATATGAAGTAATGTTAATATGTTCCAGGGGTGAGGATGCAGACATCTTTGACAGGGGATTACTATAGACACATGAGTTAAAACAAATAGTAAACATGGTTTTACAATGTATAATTTAATATATAAAAAGTAAAGTAGCGTACTTTCTCATATACTAAGAATGAAAGTCTGGAATTGCATATGCTTTCCGGAGTTTGTTTGCAATATACCTTTAACACTAACCATATCCTTTGGTCCAGTAATTCCCCTTCTAAGAAATAGAATATATATTTCAGGAAACTGCAGTGATTTCAAGTAAACTTTGCTTATCTGTTTTTTCCCATTTTAAATGTGTTGTAATTAATAATTTTTTTTTTATGAAAAGTATATATGAGGATGGAGCAGCAAGAAAGGACAGGAGGGGCAGGAGGTCACAGAAATTCAAACCTTCAGTTTGAACAATGAGGAAAATAGAAAACTAAATTGGAACAAAATGTAAAGACAAATGAACCCTATTTCACTTCGGACCCAGAAAGGAAAACTAAAAATCCCCTTTCCTAAGAACACACATCTTAAGCCAACAAAGTGTCAAGGGTAACACTGGGCAGGCAATTCAAAAGGCTACACGATTCAAAGATTTGCAGATGTGAAGTTTGAAGATAGCTTTTAGGTGGTGGTTGGCCATTCTTTGTAAGGTTTCTGGTTGATGTGTGGGATTGCATACCAACAGTTTAGCTTGAAGATTTTAGTTTATTAAATGTAATGGGTTAAGTATTTTGGGTTCTTAACTAACTTGGTTAGAGAGATTTTTCTTAACACTAAAAGATGGATTGTCCTGTAGAAGCACCTTTGCCTCTAAAGAACGAGTTTGACCAAGGTAGAGATATTTTAAAAAAAAGATATTTAGGATTAATAGGGTTAAAGAGAAACAATTTTTCAGATTTTGATCAGTTTATTGACAGGTATGGAAAAAAATTTTTTTGGCTCTAGCAGACTTGAGTTAACCTACAAGGAGTCTGAGCCTAACAAAATCCATTGCAGATGGATGAGGAATTCTGTTGATCCATATAAATTACCAACTATTTAAGAAAATGCATTAATTACCCTTACTTCTGCTTGCTTTTACTAAATTTGGTCCTCCTGTGGCATAATGTTTTTAATGTTAGCTAAAAAAAGATTCCAGCTGAAGTGTAATTTTTCAATCATCTCTGGAGTGGTTGAAATACTGAAAACTACTGTTAGTGATAAAACACCCACCTTTGGCCAGCTGCATATTTGCACACTGCCTGGAGGATTAAGAGTTTGAAGCTGAAGAAACAGCTTTTTTAGGTCTGATTGATTGTATCTCAGTCTATTTTAAATGGCAGTTTATACAATTTAAAAGAAAAAATACAGAATGACACACTCAACTCAGGTCATCGCACGGACAGAAAGAAATTTATATCATTTATTTAGGAAACACTAACTACTGACTAGCTAAGTTCATTATATTGCCCCACAGATTTGATATTATCAATACAGACTGAATCAAGCTAACCCAAAACGTTATTTTATCTTAAATGCTTCATGATTCAGTTTACAGAAAATATACACCTTGTTAAGCCAACATCCAGTGAGTGCTACATGCAGACCATTTCAACAGCCACATGTAGTGACGTGCTTATAAGTACATTTATGTATTCGTTCTTCCAGTATTCGAAAGGACAAACATAAATGTTAACTAGACAGTAGCTCTCCATCTTTTACATTTTGCTTCACCCAAATATTCTATCAAATAACCAAATTTCCAAATAAAATAAATATTTTGAATGATATTTCTTATCAGTCTGTAATATCTAACAGCAGTTTGAGAATCTAACTTTATGCTTTAATTGGCAAAGATCCTTTTTTTTGCAAAATGGAAATAATCAGTTGTAAAAATATAATTTATTCTTGATCTTGTTAGCAAAATGTAGCATGCATTTAATCTTTATTTTTGAGAGAGAGAGAGAGAGAGAGAGAGAGAGAAATGTGAGTGGGGGAGGGGCAGAGAGAAGAAGACAGATGATCCAACCAGGCTCTACACTCTTGGCACAGAGCACAACATGGGGCTTGAATCACAAACTGTGAGATCATGTCATTTGCATTATAGTTATTTCTATAGCTGTTTCCTTAGGATGCTTTCATAAAAACACATAATCCCAAACCACATATATCAACTTAAGTAATTTTAAGGTAAGTGTGTGTGTGTATGTGTGTGTGTGTGTGTGTGTGAGTGTGTGTTGTGTGCATGTAGCGGGGAGGACTTATATTGGTTTGATACACACAAATCAGTAGGTTGCTTTTAAAGGTGAAATTTTACAGGTGCCTGGATGGCTCAGTTGGTTAAGCATCTGACTTTTGATATCAGCTCGGGTCATGATACCAGTTTGTGAGATCAAGCTCTGTGTCAGGCTCTGTGCTCACAGTGCAGTGTCTGCTTAGGATTCTGTCTCTCCCTCTCTCTCTCTCTCTCTGTCCTTGCCTTACTCTCACTTTAAAAAAATAAATAAAACTTCTTTAAAAACAGGTGAAATTTTAGAGGCTTCATTACAATAAAAGAAGCAAATACCATTGTAAAGTAGTTATACCCATGAATAAATGAGAACCATGAAATTCATATTAAATATGTCCTAGATTTTATGATGTTTCCATGAGCTGAGTCTTCTATTTCGTAGTGTGCTAGGAAACACTTAAACTGGCACTCTGGCAGTGAGTGTATGAACAAATCTTGACTGTTTTCCAATTTCTATAGTGTAAATACCTCTACTTTGGTCAATTTTAAGCTACCAATCAATTTTAAATGGTCCTAAACAAACTTGAAATTTGAATAATAGGCTCTCCTAAACGTTGAAAAAAAAATTTTAAAAAGAAACGTTGAATAATAGGCTCTCCTGAGCCAGTGTGAGGCAACTCCAATACACCAACAAAAGACCACAGGTGTCTTTCTACTTACAGATTCCCTTCTCTCCTGGGTCCCACTCCAGGTGGTCTTTAATCTTTTTTATTTCCCTGTCTCCATTTGCACTGGCTCCTTCCCTTCAGTATAAACTCACTAATAGCTACTAAAATCTCTCACTCATTGCTAGTCTTGGCTCATTCCAATTAAAATAGTTCTAATATTGACATTTCCAATATCCATTCTCATACTAATTCCAAAATTCCATGAAAGGTTTGTTGTAATAATGTTATTTACACTGCTTTCAGGACATTAATATGCTATTGTTAAACCTGAAAGTTACTTTTCAGAGTCTATCCTAACTTATTTTATGAGGCTGGTCTGATCCTGATACTAAAACCAAGGGCAATGCACAAAACAAACACTATACAATGGTGATTTGACATCTGAAAAGTCAAAATAGACCGCAATTCTAACATACTACAGAAGAGCATTTGAGAAAATCCAACCCTCACTTATAATAACTCTCAGTAAGTTAGAGGATAATCACCTCAACTTGATCAAGAGCATCTACTAAAAACCCCTAAAACATAGCACTCAATAGAGAAAGATGGAAAGCTTCCCCTCTAAAATTGGAAACAAGGCAAAAATGTGCCCTGATCACTCTCCTTTCCCACAGCACTGGAAAGTCTAGGTACAACAGGAATACAACAGAGTGCTCAGGAAGAAACTCTTTGCAGTTGTCCATTAATTATCAATATAGACCATTCCAAGTAATTGACAAAAACAAAAAACCTCCTAGAATGAATTTATCAAAGTTGCAAAATAGAATACAAGCACACACAAACACAACTGCATTTTTATATGCTAACATAAAACAATGAGAAAAACAGAGTCTTTATGTTTGACGTAAATACTGACATACTTACAAGTTGAATTTCTTATCTGCATTTCAAAATAATTTGGTGAGGAAGGGATTGGAATATATACAGTTGAGCCCCCAGACCCCATGGTCAAAAATTCACATATAATTTGACTTCCCAAAATCTTTACGAATAACCTGTTGACCTGTTGCCTTACCGATAACAGAAACAATTAACATTTTGTATGTGCATTATATAGCATCTTCTTACAATAAAGTTAAAGAAAATATTAAGAAAATCATGAGAAAACACATTTACAGTACCGCAAAAATTCACACTTATAAGTGGACCCATGCAATTCAAACCCATATTGTTCAAGGGTAAACTTGGTCAAGTTTATAAAGCAAGATTGGTCATGGGTTCATGATAGTTGAAGCTGAAAATTGTTTATAGTTTTTAGTACTAACCTTGTTCGTTCCATGGCTCCCGGAGCTTCGTTCTCACACAACAGCAGCAGCACAAAGAAACTTATAAGAAGAGCAACACTGGGCCCAACCCACATACTTTGAATCAAGACTGCACGTGAGGCCCATTAGTCTGTGAACTTAACAGGCCCTTCAGGTGATTGTGATCCACGCTAATGTTTCCATTAAGGAGCTGGAATCCGTATAAAGAAACAAAATCCTAACAGAGAAAGCAATATGCAAGGTTTACATTTGAAAATCCATCAAAGTAGTCCCCAACTCCAGCAGACTAAAAAAAAATATTTGAGAAAATCCAACACCCACTCATGAGAAAAATGTTCAGAAAGTTTAGAAATAGAGAGGAATTGTTTCAACTTGATAAAGAACATCTACCCAAAACAAACAAAAACAGCCCGAAAGCTTACATATCACTTAATGGTGAAGAAGAGCATTCCAAGATTGGAAACAAGGCAAGATGTGTCCTCACCACTCATTGACCACAGCGCTGAAATGCTAGCTACAAGAACAGGCCAAAAAAAAAAAAAAAAAAAAAAAAGACAGAAGAGGCAAACTGAGTGCACAGGAAGATATAAAACTCCTTTTGTGGGTATCGATGATTATCTACACAAAACATCCCAAGTAACTGGCAAAAGAAAAAAAAAATGCCTCCTAGAATAAGTGAGCTTAGCAAATTGACAGAATACAACATGAACACACACAAAACAACTGCACTTCAACATACTGATATAGAAAAATGAAGAAAATAGGGTCCTTACATTTTAGAGATAAATATTGTTATATTTTGAAATAAAGTACGGTTTCTGATATTCCTTTCAAAATAATTTGGTGAGGAGGATGGGAGAGAGACATATAAAGCAACACTGGTAGTGGATTAATAACAGTTGAAGCTGAGAAATGTAAATAGTTTTTTATACTAACTTTGCTTGTTCCGTGGCTTTCACAGTGTGGTCCTTGCACCAACAGCAGCACCTGAGAGGAGAGCAAAAGCTCAGCCTCAACCCATATCCCTTGTCTCAAGACTACACGTGGGCCCATTAGTAAGTGACTCAATAAGCCCTTCAGGCGGTTCTGATCCACACTGTTTCCTACCCATTGCAGGTCAACTGCACTCACCTGAAAATTGGTTGTTTGTGTTTGCACACACATTACTTTTGTAAGTATTTTAAATTCAATACAAGACAATGGAGGGAAGTGAAAGAAAATACTAGATGTTTCACTACCAAATTAGAATAAAATGAGAGGACATGTAATCCTATTCTTATACAAACAATTCCGGAGGTTAGAAGAAGGAGATCTGTTCCCTAACTAGTTTATGAAGACAGAAAACAACCCAGGAATTGAACAAAAAGAAAAAGTATGAGAAAAGGAAATATGAAAGCCAATCTCACTCGTGAATACAAGATACAATAATTTTAAGCAGGAGTTAAGGAAACAGCCAGCAGTATATACAAAATGACAACAAACACCGTAACTAAATTGCATTTACTCTAGAAGAGCAAAGTTGGTTTAACACTAGCAAAACTAAAGGAGGAGCACAAGGGCAATTTGTGTATTCCTAACATGTTCTGTGTTTTGCTCCAGATGTTGGCTACAGGAGTTTGCCTGAGTTTTAAAAATGTATTAAGATGTATGCTTATGATCATTTTGCTTTTCTAATTGTAAAATAAACTTAAAGGCTTTGAAAAAAACCTTTAACTGCATTTATTCTCAAAAAATACTGTTCACTATCATGATTGATTAAAAAATAGGACGCATAAGAAATTCCATTACTGAAATATAATAACACTTGAGGGAAATATAACAATAAATCTGTAACCTCTCTTCCAGATAACCTTGAGATACTTCCATCTATTGAAAGTTGACTTTAAAAAGAACTTCAATGTTTCTAATACTACAATAAGCAAATGTTTAAGAGTCAACATAATGATTAAAATCAATTCAGCATTTTAAATATCATAAAGACTAGAACTTTTTTATTTTCTCAAAATACAAAATATTAACATAAGTGATTTGGCTTTTAAATGAAAATGAAATTACAAATATTGAGAATGAAATCAGTCTGTGTTTGATGTTATAAAACACCTCTGGTTCACAACCAGGGAAACTAACATATGAAGCTTGTCTGGCTGTGGGCAAGAAGAGTAGATCTCCACACATGCCTGCCAAAATCTTAAAAGCTTGTATAAAGGTCTTAACTGGTTTTAGTAATGTACACCATCCAGTAGGTCTCAATAGAACCTTACTCTCTTAAGGATTTGCCCTTGGAATGTCTCCTAGTGAGGGAAAGGTGAGTGGAATATAAATTCCAAGGACAGGGATAAGGATGAGGAGCCTCTGATTGCCCAACTCATGGTCAATCTGCCTTCATGTCTCCTCAATGACCTCCTCCAACAAACATAATAACATTTCATTCTACTTTTCAATATACCTTTGGTCCTTAAGTCAAGCATGACACAATGTCAATTAAAAATTGGTTTATCTAGACTGCTATATGCATACGATATTATATACAAACCTAATGGTAATCACAAATCAAAAACTGGCAAGCAAATAGATATGTTAAAAATAAAAAGAAAAGAATCCATGTATATCACTAAATAAAGCCAGCAAATCATGAGAGAAGATAGCAAGAGAGGAAAGGAACAGACAAGAACTACAAGAACAACCATAAACCAAGTAACAAAATGGCAGTAAGTACATACCTATCAGTACTTACAGTAAAACCTTGGTTTGCAAGCGTAATTCATTCCAGAAACATGATTGTAATCCAAAGCACTTGTATATCAAAGTGAATTTCCCCATAAAAAGTAATGGAAACTCAGATGATTCGTTCCACAATGACAAAATATTCATATAAAAATTATTACAATACTGTAATATAATACAATAAAGAAAATACAAAATACAAAGAAAAATAAACAAATTAACCTGCACTTACCTTTGAAAACCTTTGTGGCTGGTATGAGGGAGACAAAAGGGGGGAGGGTTATTTTGTACGATGAATTTCACCATCACTAACAGAATCACTGCTATCTATTGGCCAATGGAATCTTTTTCTTTTCATGCAACTTTAATAAGGAATCTATCCAATGACCTAGAATGAAGGAAAGCATTCCTAAGCTTACTGTTGTATGGAAAAGCAAAGGACTGTCCATAGGTGTTCTGAAGTGACAAAAAATACACTAGTGCAAGTTTTGGACATGTTCCAATGTTCTGAAAAATCATTGATTTCCTCGTAACGCCACAGCCTGAAACTGAGCATCCGAGCATGGGAGATGATCACCCACAATCCCACAACAAGCAAGACAGAGACAGAGAGACAGAGACAGAGAGAGAGAGAGAGAGAGAGAGAGAGAGAGAGAGGAAACATTGGCTCAGTTGTGATCATGGGACGTTCGGGGTTACGTACTACTCATAATGCAAGATATCACTCATTTATCAAGTTAAAATTTATTAGAAATGTTTGCCTCTCACAGAACACTCGCAGAACAAGTTACTTGCAATCCAAGGTTTTAATGTATTTTGAATGTAAATGGACTTAAAGGCTCAATCAAAAGACATAGGGTGATGGAATGGATAAAAAAGCAAAACCCATCTATATTGTATCTACAAGAGATTCATTTCAGACCTAAAGGTGCAGATTGAAAGCCAGGAGATGGAAGAGCATTTATTATGCAAATAGAGTGAAAATAAATGCTTTTCTTTTCAATACAATTGTACATTCTTGGAGCGTACCCTTTATGACTACATAATGTCCTTCTGTGTCTCTTACAGTTTTTGTTTTAATTTTTTTAAGTTTATTTATTTATTTTTAGAGAGACAGACAGAGTGTGAGCAGGGGAGGGGTAGAGAAAGAGGGAGAATCTCAAGCAGGCTCCGCGCTGTCAGCGCAGAGCCCATGCGGGGCTCAAACTCAAGAAACTGTGAGATCCTGACCTGAGCCAAAATCAAGACACTTAACCAACTGAGTCACCAAGGTGCCCCTGTTTTAATTTATTTTATCTGATATAAGTATTTCTACCAGGACCAGATGGATCTAACAGATATATTCAGAACATTCCATCCTAAAACAGCAGAACATACATTATTTTCAAGTGCACACAGATCATTCTTCAAAATAGATCACATATTAGGCCATAAAACAAGTCTCAACAAATTCAAAAAGACAGGTCATTCCATGCATCTTTTCCAACCACAACGCTATGAAACTAGAAATTAACCATAAGAAAAAATCTGGAAAGAACACAAATACCTGGAGGTTAAATATCATTCTACTAAACAATGAATGGGTCAACCAAGAAATCAAAGAGGAAATCAAAAAACATATGGAGACAAATGAAAATGAAAACACCATGGTCCAAAATCTTTGGGATACAGAAAAAGCTAAGAGGGAAGTTTATAAAAATACAAGCCTACCTCAAGAAGCAAGAAAATGTCAAACAAACAACCTAACCTTACACCTAAAGGAGCTAGAAAGAAACAAACAAAACCCAAAAGGCAGTAGAAGGAAGGAAATAGTAAAGATTTCAGCAGAAAGAAATGATTTAGAAACTAAAAAAACAAACAAACAATAACAATAGAACAGATCAATGAAACCAGGAACTAGTTATTTGAAAAGACAGCAAAATCAATAAACCTTTAGCCAGACTTGTCCAAAAAAATAAAGAGAACTCAAACAATATCAGAAATGAAAAAGGAGAAATAACAACAGATAACACAGAAATACAAAGGATTATAAGAGAATATTATGAAAAACCATATGCCAACAAATTAGACAACTTAGAAGAAATAGATAGATTCCTGGAAGCATATAAACTACCAAAACTGAATTGGGAAGAAATAAAAAAATTTAACAGACTGATTACCAGCAAAGAAATTGAATCAGTAATCAAAAAACCCCCAACAAACAAAATAGGACCAAATAGCTTCACAGTGAATTTTACCAAACATTTAAAGGAAGTTAATACCTTTTCTTCTCAAACTATTCCATAAAGTAGAAAAGGAAGGAAAACTCCAAATTCATTTTATGAAACCAGCATTTCCCTGATACCAAAACTAGATAAAGACACCACAAAAAAAAAAAAAAAAAAAAAAAAAAAAAAAACAAAGAAAGCTACAGGCCAGTATCTCTGATGAACATAGATGCAAAAATTCTCAACAAAATATTAGCAAACTAAATCCAGCAATGCATTAAAAAAAATCATTCACCACGATCAAGTGGGATTTATTCCCGGATGCAAGTGTGGTTCAATATTCACAAATCAATCAACATGATATGTCACATCAACAAGAAAAATGATAAAAACCATATGATCATTTCAATAGGTGCAGACAAAGCATTTACCAAAGCACATCACTTCAAGATAAAAACCACAAAAAGTAGGTTTAGAGGGAACATACATCAACAAAAAAAGGCCAAATATGAAAAACCCACAGCAAACATCCTACTCAGTGGTGAAACACAGAGCTTCTTCCCTAAGATCAGGAAGAAGACAAGGATATCCACTCTTAACCACTTTTACTCAACATAGTATTGGAAATCATAGCCACAGTAATCAGACAACAAAAAGAAATAAAGGGCATCCAAATCAGTAAGAAAAAAGTAAAACTCACTATTTGCAGAAGACATAATACTATATATAGAAAACCCTAAAGACTCCACCAAAAAACTACTAAAACTGATAAATGAATTCAATAAGGTTGCAGGATACAAAATCAATACACAGAACTCTATTGCATTTCTATACACAAATAATGAAGTAGCAGAAAGAGAAATTAAGAAAACAATCCCATCTACAATTGTACCACAGATAATAAAATATCAAGACATAAACTTAACAAAAGAGGTGAAAGACCTGTACTCTGAAAACTATAAAACATAGATAAAACAAACTGGAAACTACACAAATGGAAAGATATTCCATGCTCATAGACTGGAAGAAAAAAAATTTTTTAAGAACAAACATTGTTAAATGTCCATATTACCCAAAGCAATCTACACATTTAATGCAATCCAAAAGCATTTGTCACAGAACTAGAACAAATAATGTTAAAATTTGTATGGAACTGCAAAAGACCCCAATACCCAAAGCAATCTTGAAAAAGAAGAACAAAACTGGAAGTATCACAATCCCATAATCAAGATACTATAAAGTTGTAGTAATCAAAACAGTATTGGAATGGCACAAAAACAGATATGTAGATCAATGAAACAGAGTAGAGAGGCCAGAAATAAACCCAGGATTATATGCTCAATTAATATCTGTAAACAAGGAGGGAAAAATATACTATAGGAAAAAGTCTCTTCAACAAATGGTGTTGGGAAAAGTGGACATCTACATGCCAAAGAATACAACTGGACCACTTTCTCAGACCATACACAAAAATAAATTCAAAATGGATCAAGCACCTAAATGCGAGCCCCGAAACCATAAAAATCCTTGAAGAGATCACAGGTAGCAATTTCTTGGACATCAGCTGTACAAATGTTTTTCTCAATATGTCTCCTGAAAACAAAGGCAAAAAGAAACTATTGGGACTACTTCATCAAAATAAAAAGCTTCTGCACAGCAAAAGAAACAACCAACAAAACTAAAAACATAACCTACAGAATGTGAGAAGATATTTGCAAATGACATATCCAAAAAAGAGTTAATATCCAAAATACAGAAAGAACTTATAAAACTTAACATCAAAAACCAAATAACCCATTATTTGGATTATTTAAAAATAATATTTTTAAAAATATTTTTAAATATTTAAATAAATATTTAAAAACAAGCCGAAGACATGAACAGTTATTTCTCCAAAGAATTCATACAGATGACCAACAGACACATGAAAAGATTCTCAACATCACTCATCATCAGGGAAATGCAAATCAAAACCACAATGAAGTATCAGCTTGCACCTGTCAGAATGACTAAACTCAAAATCACAAAAATCAAGTGTTGGTGAGGATGTGGAGAAAAAGGAATCCTTGTTTACTATTGGTGGAAATGCAAACTAGTGCAGCTGCTCTGGAAAACAGTATGGAGGTTCATCAAAAAATTAAAAATAGAAGTACCATGGCATCCAATAATTCCACTACTGGGTACCCAAATAATAAGAAAACACTAATGAGAAAAGATATATTCACCCATATGTTTCTAGCAGCACTATTTTTTTTTTCAACGTTTATTTATTTTTGGGACAGAGAGAGACAGAGCACGAACGGGGGAGGGGCAGAGAGAGAGGGAGACACAGAACCGGAAACAGGCTCCAGGCTCTGAGCCATCAGCCCAGAGCCCGATGCGGGGCTCGAACTCACGGACCGCAAGATCGTGACCTGGCTGAAGTCGGACGCTTAACCGACTGCGCCACCCAGGCGCCCCTAGCAGCACTATTTATAATAGCCAAATTATGGAAGCAGCCCAAGTGCCCATTGATAGAAGAACAAACAAAAAGAAGTAGTGGTGTGTGTGTGTGTGTGTGTGTATGTATATTATATATTATATATATACACACACACATATATGATAGTCATATATATATATATAGTAATATACATATTACTGAACATACTGAATATCATTCAGCCATTAAAAAGAATGAAACCTTGCCATTTACTACAAAATGGATGGAACTAGAGAGTATAATGCTAAGTGAAATAAGTCAGTCAGAGAAAGACAAATACTGTATGGTTTCCCTTATATGTGGAATTTAAGAAACAAAACAAAGAAAGAAAGAGGCAAAACCACAAAAGAGACTTTTACTACAGAGAACAGATGGTTAAAAGAGGGGAGGTGGGTGGCAGGATGTGTGAAATAGGTGAAGGGGAAGAAGAGTACATTATCATGATGAGCACTCACTAATGTATAGAATTGTTGATCACTATATTGTATACCCTGAAATTAATATAACACTGTATGTTAACTATACTGGAATTAATATTTTTAAACATTAAAATTAAAAAATTCATTTAGCAATTAATTAGGATTTTCTTGTTCAAACATTTAATTATCACATCATTGTTATTAAATGAAAAATTTGAAGTTAATTTTTATGATTAATTTATATATTTATACAATCGAGTACATATAATTTAATCAAATAGTAACCTAAAATAAAAATATTTTTGTATTCAAAATACTATGTTTATATCTAAGAATAAATTATTTTTAATATCTTTAGAGGATTGGTGGATTACAAATCACTACAGAAGATGTTGAAATGCCAAAAGAAATTGGAAAATCCTGATATGGTCTACAGAAATATCAGCACCTCATAAATAGGAATCTTTGATATTTTTCAGAAAAATAGAATATTTATAATTGCTTATGTCTTTCATAAGAAGCCTTTTTATGTGAATATATTACAAACATTTCTTTGCTTACACTTATTAGTTTTTAAAAGAAGAAAATAAATTAATCCCGAAAGATACTCAATGTATATTTGACTTTTAGCATAATTTCATCAGCATATTACCCTTTTGATTCTATTTTGATAAGAAGTTTGTGTGATGAAACAATTTCAAAATTATAATGATAAAAATAACCATAATAGTGACTAGGAATAGTATAACACACCCCTTAGTAAATTGATTCATAATTTTTCCTTAACTAAATAAAATACAGCTATGTGTGTTGTCTTTACAAGGGAAAATAAGTACATCATCCAAAACTCCTTAATTTCAGCCTCTCACTAATTACACATCTGCTGCTTCTGCCCTTACATGTCTCATTATCCCAGTTTTCATTAGGTGACCTCTTGACACCAGTGACAATCCCACAAAACATAATGGTGGATGTTTATTAATTGGTCATGTACAAATAATCATTCGCTTAATTATAAAACTCAATGTGTGTATGTATGAATATGTGTTCACTTTTCTCCTATTGGATTCTTATTTATATTCTCACAAAAATGCAAAAATGATATGCAGGTGTGTGTTTTTAAAAGGTTTATTGCAATTGTTACAATGAAAATTCCATTTTTTTGTTTGCTTCCTCTTTTCCTTTTCATCTTTGTGTGAGAGAAGTAATCTGTCTGAAAGTTGGGTGACACATACATATTGGTGAATGTGCTTCTCAATATGAAGAAAACTTCCATTTCTATTGTCATGCCAAGAAAAAATACTTCAATTTTTCTTTATGCATGTATCAAATAAATGGACTACATGATCATATTTCAGACCCCCCACTTTCTATACTCCTGAAACCTACACCCACTGGTCATTTATGCATCATCAACAAAACAAGCATCCTAGAATATGCTTATATCTCCAAAAGGTGAACACAACTTGGTTGCCTTTGGGAATAGAGGCTGGAAAACTACGGGTTTTCCTTTTTTTTTTTTTTATCCTTAATACTTTGTGAATGTTTTCAGATATACACATGTGGTTTTTTTTCCCCAAAACTTAACCTTTGTATTTTCAAATGGAATTTTTTCACACCATTTTAATCAGAAAAACAGTTTAAATTAGAGTAAAAGGGATTATTTAGATGATTTTAATAAAAACTTCCTAAGTTATGGAAATTTACATGCATTAAAAAATCAAAGTTTTAACTTGATTTAGGGAAATCATAAAAAAAAAATTATCCCTTGTGTAGGAGAGCACACCATTGCTGTATTCTTTGCACTAGATAAACATACATTTCTAATGTTCCTAATTCAACTATTTATATGGCTACAAACATGCAGAGAAAAATGTTTTTAAAAAGACTATTTTGTTTTTTATTGGTTAAAAAATATTCACAGTGGCTTTTAAAAGCTTCTATTATTACTGTATCATGTTATCCTCTAAAGTTGAGCTATCAGTCCTCATTCTAAATCGTTGGTAACAAAGAAAGACTTTATGCAACTCCCATTTAAGGCAACACAAATAACTGAATGTACCCACAATGCAACTTCCAGACAGAAAATTGAGAGCCCTTTCTATAGACAAACCACAAGATTCCTGAAGAAAATTTACAGCAATATTTCTTCTACTTTATTTTTCAAGTTAATTTTATTAAATTTTATACTTTCAAGTTAATAGCTTATTCATTTATATGATTATTTATTCATTTATTAGAAGAATATAAATTGAGTACCAGTGATGTGCCAGAAATACTGCATGGTGCTGCATATGTAGTCAAATGAAGCTGGACGTCTGCCATCATAAAACTTGAAATTGTCACACAAAAATATATTGTATAAATAAACACTATAAAAAGTGAAAAGCTGTAGAAGAAGCAAACATGACTGCTAAGATAGAGGTGACAGGAGAGACTTTATTTGAGTGGTCTGGGAAGATGCCATTAAGAAAGTGATATGTATGCTAATTTGATGGATAAGAAACCAGTCCTGAGAAGAGCATGGGGCAAAAGATTACAGGTAGAGGAACAATTACGTGCAGTATGTTAGTATCTTGGACTATTGTAGAAATGTTAAGAAGCTGATAGTGAGTGAAGGGACACATGGTATAATATTAAATTAAAGAAGTAATCAAGGCCTGGCCATGCGGGGCTGAAGTTGTCAGGAATTTGGCATGGATTTAAAGTACGATGAGAAGGTTTACAATGAATGGTTTTCAGCAGTGGAGAAATATGATCTCTTTGTGTGTGTGTGTGTGTAAGGTGATAGACTTGAAATACAGTTATGAGACAGAATCCATAAAATTCTTAGAATAAAGAAGGAGTTATCAAAGACCACAAATTTTCTACCTTTCTATATGAACTAAAAGAAATCCTTTCAGATTGCACTTATCCTTATCGGTCACCCCTGAACCTTCCATAAAATAATGTTATATTTTAAGAAATGGTTATGTCATGTAATCTTAAATATGTATCATATCAGTGTAAGTCCACTTTTGCCATTATACAGTTTCACTGAAAGTTATGATGTTTAAAAATCTTTATAGAATTAACTTTCAGAAGAAATGCCACTATTACTAATGTTAAAAATATCCTAATCAGCAGGCTGCCTTCTATTCCATCGTTTTCTATTAGACATCATCTTAAATAGTAATTCTTTTCAGACTCTAAAATTCAAACCATGGATAAAGTTTTAATAGTAATTGAGTCAATGTAGCCATTTTAATTGATTACCATATATTACACATGTATATATAATTAAAATATAATTATATACTAACTCTACATTTATGATTTTCTTTTGTACCAATACAACACAGTAATTACTCACTTATCGATCATTATATATTAATAAATAAAAGGAATGGCTTTAGTCAAGAATTGGTTAGTAATCGATTTTTCATCTGATATTGATTTAATATATGGTCAAATGCCAGTGATGATTCCAATTTCTCATGCAGTTATTTTTTTAATGTTTATTTCTTTACTTGGGGGGGGGGGGCCAGAGAGAGAGGGAGAGAGAGAATCCCAAGGAGGCTCCATGCCCAGTGTGGAGCCAAACACAGGGCTCAGTCTCACAACTGTGAGATCATGACCTGAGCAGAAATCAAGAGTCAGACTCTTAACCAACTGAGCCAACCAGGTGCCCCTCATGCCGTTCTGCTTAATGGAAAATACAATTTTGGTATACCATAAAGGACCTATTAATACTTACAAAGTACTATTACCTATAACTATAATAACTACTTAATATTAAAATAAAAACTCATAAAAAATAATTTAATACATCCAAATAAAACTGAGTGCTGTTTTGAGAAACATGAAAAATGCAGTGTTCCTTCTAGTAAAGGCAGCACTACACTCTGGTGTCACCCTTGATGACATTCAAATAGGTCACTGACTTCAAAAATAAGAAGGACATAATTGTGACTTGTAGTTTAAGGGTCAGTGATAGAACACTTACCCAAATATTGGATACTAGTTTAAATATAAATGTAGACCTAGTTAGCCTAGGAAAGAAGAAATAAGCATGTTTAGTTCAAGCAAGTAAACTCATCTCAGCCCTGTTTTTCTTGAGGCTTTGATTAATAAATGATATCTTCAAGCATATAACAAAACCTAATGTGAATTTAGTGCAATCATAAATGGCAACAGGAAGGTAAGGAAGAGATTTTGAAAATACTCATCCATCTATCCTGAAACAATTAATCTTCAGAGGAAGTTATTAACATCAATCTCTTTAGCCGAATTCACCTGAGAATTAGATGCTAGTAAAACACATTCATTATCTAACATTTGAGTTTTTCATCTCCAGACTAAAAAATAAGCTAACAACACAAAAGCAATTAAAATATAGTTCTTGTTTAACAATTTCCTCTGTTAATTACCTTTACAAAGAATCAGTCTTTCAAACTGACATGCATCGTGTATAAATTAATCTTACAGGAACAGGAAAGTATACAAGCCTAGCAAGAGTTATTTTATTTTATTTTTCTCAAAAAGCACATCAGTCATAAATGAGAGCATTAGCCTCAAGACTAACATTTTTCTTGGGTCCTATTTAGAAGCCAGGAGACATGGATTTATTTTGTTTAAATATTAATTTTGTCATATTTTATAGACTTTTAGACAAATCCTCCTTCCAGACATAATTACCTCAATAAAATTAATATTTCAAAAAGCAAATGGGATATAAAATCTATTTGAATGTATGTTTACTGTTATTTTTATTTTATCTATTAAAAAATATATATCTTAATTGCCATCTGCATATGCATGAATTGATCTAAACACAAGACTCTACAGGGGAGACCTAACATTTTAGTTTTTAAAATTAATCAACTGTTATATTAGGTAAGATACAGTAACAAACAAGCTGCTATAACAGATTCTAATTATAAATCGCGCATGCATAACACAAGTATGTTTTTCCCACTCATAACATGTGCGTTCCTGATAAGTAGCATCACTTCCCCCAACTAGTGTTTCAGGAACCACAACCCCTCATCACTGTCATTCCAGGATGGATTTTTGAGTGCTGAGAAGCTGGACCAGAGTTTGGATTCAGTTCTTTGTCTAGTAACAATACAGAAGGGTAAAAAAAATGGACCGCACAGAAAGAAATATTAAAAAATACAATGGCTGAGAATTTTCCAAAATGGATGAAAAGCACCAATCTGTTTGGGCAGATGGAAAGGCTGAAATCCAATATGGTGAGACATCTAGAGTCAGGATGACTCTTGAGATTTGTACTGAATGAAGGAAATGATACTGGGCCTTTGTCCTTCAGAACTCATCATTCATTACTTAGCGCGCACCCTTGGGGAAGAGGTATGATCTTGGGTGAGGCATCTTCTTGTAGCCAAAAGCAATACCACAGAGAGATTTAAGCCATCTATAGCCCACCCTGTTGGTAGCTGTAGAAATGAGGGACATGGAATAGTATCCACCATAATTACATGCACTGGAATGTAAATACTCATGGGATATATGTGGAAGTCCTGAGATAACTGCTCAATAGCTGGAATTCCTTTGCCACACATTAACTCAGGCTAGTAACTGCTATGCTGCCCAACAGGTTTTCAAAAAAAAGGAAGAAAAGAAACGAGAAGAGAAGAGAAGAGAAGAGAAGAGAAAAGAAAAGAAAAGAAAAGAAAAGAAAAGAAAAGAAAAGAAAAGAAAAGAAAAGAAAAGAAAAGAAAGACAGGGGGAGGGGCACCCTGTGGCTCAGTCCGTTGAGCATCCAATTTCAGTAATGATCTCATGGTTCATGAGTCCAAGCCCCACCTCAGGCTCACTGTTTTCAGCACAAGCCTGCTTGGGATTCTCCCTCTCCCTCTCTCTCTGCCCCTCTCCTGCTTGTGCTCTCAAAAATAAAATAAACATTAAAAAAAAAAACAAAAAACTTGTTTTAATTTTCAAACATCACTAGCTGGGAACATACAAAAAGTTACTTTTCAGCCTCAGTGTATTGAATTGTAAAACATTAAAATATATGGTTATAACAATGTATGTAAAAAGTTCACTCATGTCCCTCCTTTTCCACCTTCCCCACTTGAGTGGGCTTGATTCTTGTTGCCCACTGAGCGTTTGTTGACCTGACCATTAAAGGACTTAACACTGTGAAGATCAGTGCTGTAAGGCCACCAGCAAAACGTGGCATCCATTTTCTAGTTACGGAATGGTGAAGAAAACAAAGAGTCAGTTGAGGGACAGTATTTCTCCCAATCATCTCCCACCGATATTTTATGTATAGAATTGTTGATTTACCTTCCACATCAAAACTAAGGGAACTGTTCCGGCTATCTCTTGCTAGGTCACAAACCATCTCTAACTCTGTAGCTGAAAATAATAATTTTTTGTTTGTCATGATTTTATATTTGGCTCCCCTCCCTGCTCCCGTTTGTTTTTTCTGGGCTCAATCACGAGCTGCATTCAGCTAAACGTTCTCCCAGGCTGGAGGTTCCCAACGGCTTTCATCGCGTGTCTAGCAGAGTAGCTTGATTCTTCCACGTGGCCTCTTCTCCTCCAATAAACAGATTGGCTCAGCTGCCTTACCCAGTGGGCCCAAATCAGAAGCTACAAGATCTCTGGAGACCTAGCCTAGCCCTGCGACTGGATTTGAGCAAGACAAAGCAGCAGAAGTGACAATGTACCGATTAGGGTGCGAGAGCAAGCGCGGCAAAAGGGCGAGAGGGGAAAGCAATTTTGTACGCTGTATTACCTCTTTAGTCATTGTTCTCTTTAAAATCTTTCCACTTACAGGGGTCGCCTGCGTGGCTCGTTGAGCTCCAACTTTGGTTCAGGTCATGCTCTCATGGTTGGTGGGTTGGAGCCCCACATGGGGCTCTACCCTGACAGCCCCTAGCCAGATTCAGACTCTCTGTTTGCCTCTCTCTTTGCCTCTCCCCCACTTGCATTTTTTTTCTCTCTCAAAAATAAACAAACATTAAAATAAATAAATAGGTAAACAAAGAAAATCTTTCCATTTCCAGGGTATGCACTAACTTCAGGAAATTTATTTCCCCTACCATTTGGAAACCCTTCCTTCCTTCTTCCCTGCCTCCCTTCCTTCCTCTTTGTCTTACACTTACTGAAATACAGGCTGGAAGGACTAATCACTTCAGCGGGCGGAGCGCAGGTCCCTTCGCAGCGAGTAAACAGGCGGCTGCACTAACCCCGGCAGCCTCCGCGGACTGCGCACCAGCGCAGAGCATTGTGGGAGGGACCGAGTGAGCTGCGCGCTGAGCTCCCGCTCTGCTGCGTGGTCCGGGCACAGAATGCCTTCTACCCCCGTGACTTTAGTACCCTTAGAATGAGTTCGTGGCTTTAGCAATTCCTGTGTTTCTAGCTCTCTGGAAGGCATATTCCAGGACAGGAAGACACGTAATTGAGTTTCTATTCGGAAATGAGGGGCTCCTCTCTGAGGAGGTGCGTTGTTGGGGTCAGGTATGGAATGAATGTGGTGGTCTCAAAAACTGTTCTTTGTTGGTTTCCAAAGTCCCCAGAATTGCAGTGACATTTGGCGAGCAAGAGCCTGCCTGGGTTAACCAAGCCTGAACGGGAATAACTAGTGAAGATGATTGCGTTTAAATGCTGCCCGCACACCATCCTTCGAGCCTGGGCTTTAATGAGACCCCAATCTCAAAGGTTGAGGGAAAGGCTGGCAAATGGCAGAAAATCTATTAGTTCTTCCTTAGGAAGCCAGGTGGCTGCAGGTTCGTATGCAGCTGTCATCAGTTTGTCATCCTGCTTCAAACTCCAGGGACACATAGGCAGGAGGTAACCGTACTATATTGATCTCAGAGGACTATGAAACATGGCATTTTGGTGAGCTTTCTCAGACCCCTGCAAGGGATTTGTTAGCTCTAGCATACAGGCCAGCTATCTATCTATCTATCTATCTATCTATGTATCTTCTATTTTAATTTTTTGTATGGCATTAGAAAATGGCAAAAAATACCCTTCTTGTTGTTTTTCCACATACTTCCTGTGTGTTGGGTTGGTAAAATAGAGCTTCCAAAATGGCAGCTGTAGAATGGCATGTGGCTCATAGATTTGTTTTATCTGGCTTGCAGAAGATTTAGCATTCCTGCTGGTGGTGATGGGGTGGGAGGTTAGTTCCCGGTTACTAAGTGGGAGATTTCACATAAAAATGATTTTTAACTTTTTCTGAAAAGTCAGTTTCCTTTTGGTGAGCCAGCTACAATGGGCAATGGCTGCCTTTCTTAGATGAAGCATTTGCTCACCAGTTCGTGGATACTTCTCTGCCTCGGATTTTAGGCTGCACTTGAGCTCACCTCTAGAGAGTTCAGAGGAGGAGCAAACAACTGCCGGGCCAGACACATGTGGGTAGCACTCAGAATGAGCATCTGTATCCGGCAGTAGTTACCCCAATAGTTACGTAGGGTCAGCATTCAGCTTCCCTACTCCTTCACTTGCAACAAAGTCTGCAGGTTAAGAAAGCACAGAACTCTTCCCCAAGAAGATAACAGGGGGCTGCTGTACAAGATCTATTACAGGGGGATACATAGGCCAGTCTCACTGAGGGATCTACTGAGATAGCAGGGGTTGCAAGGAAGACTGTAAAGTGTGGGAGCTGGGGAGGAAAGTATATCCAGAGCTTCAAACTCAAATGTCTTCTAGGACAGTGAATAAAACTAGACAAATGCATTAATATTTTTCACAGATCTGAGTCCTTAGAACACAATTTTGTGTGACTAGAACAGTGTACAGGAATATAGTTTCTAAGCACTATAATAAGGAAAGAAGGAAATGGAGAAAGGTAAATAAAAATCCATACTGTATTTTCTCAGCAATTACTTTCTCTTTTAAAATTGTTCATATTCTGAGATTCTGAACTTTTAAATCTTGGCATTTCCAAAGACTATGAGTTTTGGATCAAAGTGTACCTGGATCTGAATTTCATTACTGCCACTGAGAGTTACAGTTTTGCTATTTAAATTATTTTAGGCTGACTTTTTCTTTCTAGTTATAACATGAGGTATATCAATTGAGCAATAAATGTTAAAACCTAAGCACTCAATATAGATAATATATAGTTCCTGTTCTGAAAGGGCCACTCGTGTAGAGTAGGTTAACAGACAAGTCCATAGATAAATATAATATATTTCACTATTATGTGGATAAAAATGTGTACCTAGTACAGTAGGGCCACAAAATAGTAAGCAGTCACTTCTACCTGGGAATACTGATGGATTAAAAAAGGCTTGACAGATGTGGTTCTTGAATTAAATACTGCACTATAGTATATACTCCTCTGGTGGTGGGAAGAGAGAGGCACTGTAGGTTGAAAAAGAACCTAGTAAGCACAGAGATATAAAACATTCTTGCACATTTAGGAGATGCCTGTTGTTTAGCAAAAGTTGAGCTTAGAGTGGACGGGGGTGGGGGGTGGTGGTGTGAAATGTGGGAACAGATTGAGTGAAGAGAAGGGTTATATCGTAAAGGATATTTTGAGTGTCATTAAAATGATTCAAATTTATTCTCTAGATTAAGGACATTATTAAAAGTATTTGTCAAGGTAGTAAAATGATCAGATTTCAGTTTTTAAAAAATTATTCTGGAGCAATGTGGGGAGTAGATTATAGAAGTGATCGATTAAATGGGAGGCCAATTATTAGACTAGACAGGAGAGCATGTGGAAAATGCTTAGAGCTTGAACTGAGACAGTGGTAGGGAAAATGATACCACAGATGAAAAAGCAGTAAAATATCATTAATCATCTAATTGTGGTATCAATTAACAAATAACTTTAATATCCAAATATTAAGTATTTTTTTAATGTTATTCATTTTTGAGAAAGAGAGAGACTGCATGAGCCGGCTAGGGGCAGAGAGAAAGGGAGACTCGATCTGAAGCAGGTTCCAGGCTCTAAGCTGTCAGCACAGAGCCCGATGCAAGGCTTGCACTCTCAAGCCGTTGAGATCATGACCTGAGGCTAAGTCAGACGCTTAACCAACTGAGCCACCCAGGTGCCCCATCCAACTTTAAGTATTAACATATGACATTAAAGCACTGTTCCAAATAAATAGGTCCTCTTAGTGAATTAGTGTTCCTGAAGTATCTAGAGTTTGTTTTATATTTTCCCCTATTCAACAATGAAACATCCAGTACGTTCTCATGAAAAGTGCATTCCAAGACTGGTCTCTAATTTTATACAGTTTTATAAGCTTCATGGAGTAAAGCATCAAATGACAGCAAAAAAAAATCACTCTATACAATTCAAAACCTACAGTGATAATTGCTAACAAAAATTCACAGCTTTCTCATCCTTTTGGAGACATACGTAAAGCCCAGCAGTGTGTATTACCGGTGAATGATAGCACTCCTACTTATTTTTACTGTCTAAATATAAATGAATTATATTATTTGAAAGACCACCATCACATGACTAACTAATGCACATCTTTTCTACTGTCTTTTTGGAAGCTCTTTTTCCACAGCAGGGAATGAAAACTTGATCTGGCTAAAGCTCCAGATTATGTCCAAATGACTTGGTAGAGAAGAAAAATTCTTCAGTCTTCTATCTTTCAACAAATTCTGCTCAAGTAAGTACTATATATTTACATGTAATTAGATACACACACACACACACACACACACACACACAATCTGTGAATACTTTAAATATTTTAGTTTACCTAGAAATAAGACACATAAAAAACTGATTCAAAGTTTATATAGCAATTCCAGAAATATAACAAAGAGGTTTCTAAATAAATGTCACAGATTTCATAAACAGAAACATCGTGATGAATTAGAATGATTATGGATACTTTTAAGAGAAGGTAACATATAAATTGATCTCTGAAAGCTGCAGAGGAATTGATTAGAGAAGAAAAGGGAAAAGGAATTCTCATCTTCTGCAAAAGTACTTAGCTCTGAGAAGCAGGGCACGTTCTGGAGATAATTAAAAAGCTCATTATGTACATGTTCCTTCACTTATTTACAGTAATATCAAAGCTGAAATAATTCTAATACAGAGTGGTAAAAATAATAAAATAGGACATAATTAAGTTCAACAAGAAGAGAACAGATGATGGATGTAACACAGACAGCTAGAAAGTAAGAAAAGAAGTGAAGGTGTCTTGGCTTAAATATAATTACCTTGTTTGGTTCAGTAAGTTTAGTGGTCATCAGACTATATTTTATGTAGGGATTCTTTATAATTTCATAAATCTCTTGTAATGGAAGAACCGAACCAAATTTGACATCTAAATTATGGTATTTCTGTTTATGTAACATGTCTAAAACATTCCAGTATTATGGTTATACTAGTGCCATAAATTATCCTCTGTTCACTAAAAATAATATATGTGTTATTCATCAGCTTGCAGAGCACTTTCAAGGATATTAATTCAAGTGATTCTCACAGTAACCCTCAGAAGGAAGTATGGTTGTTGCCACTATCATTATCATTATCATCATCATCACTATTTTACCATTGAGTAAATAGCTGCTCACAAGAGTATAATAAATTTTTCAATTCATAGAGCCAGAAATCCAGCCTAAGTTTTCATATAACAAATTTTTTGTTTTATATAGTGTCTCACATCTTGACAATTTACTAAAATTTAATATAAAAACATTGGTGGGATACAAATGAATATACTGGCTATTTGGGGGGTAATTGTTTTTTCCGTGTAATCATAATCAAGACTTATGGGTAGTTGTAGATGGTAGGAAGGGCAGAAATTTATTACACAGAAAACCAAGTCGATGTTAAAAATGAACACATTCAGATTTTCTGAATGCGGTAAACTTTTAAAATTTCTCAGCATTACAGACATATGTATTAATAATTCAGAACCTGAAAACTAGTATTTATTGACCTCTATTTTGTTATTCACTTTTTATAGTAATCTTATCTCAGTAGTCATGTTATAATTTGCACTCAATAAGTGGCAACTATGGCATTTTATTTAACTGCATATCTCCAAGGTTAGCACAGTGATAATCATGTTGCAAGTGTCCAATTTGATTGATAAAACTTACATATTTGATAACATTTGATTTAAAAAATTAAAGATGATGAAATTAAGAGTCAGAAATTTTAGAATATTTGCGCAAGATCTCACAGTCGGGCTTTAAAATAACTGCAGCCTTGGAAGAGACTCAAAGCCAGAGATCACATTTAATTGTGATGCCCAGATTCCTGACCCACAGTAATGGTGAGAAGATAAATGTGTTTTTAGTGACTAAGTTTTGTAGTAGTTTGTTACAAAGCAATATATGACTGATACATTTGACATAATGTAAGATTCAATCAATTTCAAATAATTGAAACCATGAAGAATATGTTCTAAGGTCAAAATGGAAACACAGCAGAAATCAATAACAGAAAGATAGCTAGAAAGATAGGTAAAGTTTGGAAAATAACCGAACACTTCTAAATAATCCTTGGGTAAGAGTAGAAATAGCAATAAAAGTTAGAAACATGTTAAAAACATTAAAGGCTTGCATGGTATCAACACACCAAATTTTAATGCAAAGCTTTCCATATATAAATGACTGAACTGTACTGGTATCTGATAACACTAACACTTTACAATTTTGTGAAAAATCATATTTAAATTATTAGAAGTAGGACCTGGTCCCAGTATTGAAGTAACACTTCAATACACACCCAGCCCAACCTCTTTTTCCCTCTTTGCAAAGCAACGTATTTTTGATACAACCTGCATTTCATTGTTGTTTAGTGAATAATACTTCTATGTTGCCATTTATGACAAGAAAAGAAGGTACATATAACTAATAAGATTGGAAGACAGGTCATAACTAGAGGTACACCAAGACATGAAGACTATTATTAGGATCCTATACAAATACAGCACGGATTAAAAATGTTCCCACGAAGAAAATATCATGCACAAATGGCTTTCAGTCTATGACTACAGAACTTTCACAGAAATGATTGTCTCAATATTGAATAAACTCTTCCAATCAATAGGAAAAATTGAATATTTCCTAACTCATTCTGTGCTTCATTCAAGAGCAAAACTAGTTAAAGACACAATAAGAATCAAAATTAAAGCCATTAAACTTATTAATATAGATACAAACATCTTTTGATAATTTGCAAACTAGTAAACTAAATAATGTACATAGGTGTATTTGTGTATAAGCCAATATTGGGTTTATATATATATTTCCAACATCCTCACTGAGAAATAGTATTTTGCATCAAAGTACAAACTGAAAATATATATTTATAAATATCCACATTTGGCAATGTGCATACTAAACATCTATAGTTAAGTTATATACACATGTGTTTATATTTGGCAAAGTGATTGAAACTATTAGAAAAACAAAGCACCGAGATTTAAATTGTGCTATAGTATTGATGGTTTAAATAAATTTGAATTTATTATTTATAAATACATCTGTATGTGCTTAAAAGGAATATATTTTATAATTAAAAGATATATTGAGACTAAAAATTGAAATATAGTGTCAAAATCATAATCTATTAACTAGCTATAAAAAGTAAATATTACTAACAATGGAAACTACCAATGACTTAAGAAATACAAGATATATTTTGCCTCATCTCTAGACTTTGTCTCATTTTCCATTAAGAACACCTTTTGATAAGAATTATGGGAGCAATTTTTTAATACCAATAAAATGTTGGGGCGCCTGGGTGGCTTGGTCGGTTAAGCATCCGACTTCGGCTCAGGTCATGATCTCACAGTCTGTGAGTTCGAGCCCCACGTCAGGCTCTGTGCTGACAGCTCAGAGCCTGAAGCCTGTTTCAGATTCTGTGTCTCCCTCTCTCTCTGCCCCTCCCCTGTTCATGCTCTGTCTCTCTCTGTCTCAAAAATGAGTAAACGTTAAAAAAAAATTTTTTAAAAATGTAATGTATGAAAACATGTTAAAGTCCTTACATAAAATCTTAATAATTACAACTCCTGAAATAATACCCCTATATTTCCCCCCAGAAAAACCCAAAAACACATTATTATAAGACATCTTCAAATAAGGGAAAAATCATAATTAGTAAATAAATAAAGTTGAAATTTTAATCAATTGAAAAAGTATGTATATGATTATTAATATGCTAAAATTATAGGCAATAGAAGTTCCATGATAGGCACTAGAGGAACAATGCGAATTCAGTGTCTGTTATTAAGCTCTTCATATTTTTATGGTGGTACCAATGAGAGAAGGCAACACAGCTCCTTCACTGCCACCACCCACCATCTCCCAAAAAGGAAAGGAGGTTTGTTATGGGCTTGGTAAATTTAAGGACTCTAACTGGACCTTATTGTTAAGAGCCTTGGGGTTTTAAAAAACCTATACAAGGCAAAACTCTTTGCTCCTGGCTTCCTTCTGTTGGTTTTCCCTTTGATGTGATCTTCTCAGACTCTTTTCCTCCTAATCAGAATCAAAAGATGCAGAGGCCAAGATGTGGGTGAGAATTTAGAGAGAAAACATGAAAAATACTGCTTGATCTATTTTAGTTGTAGGCCTTAAGCTCACTTCTAACCCTGAGCTCAACTGAAAACGGTTCTGGGGTCTATGGAGCCAAAACAGTTACTAGTAATAATACATCCCTTTGTATAGCCTTGGTCTCTGTGCACATATATATCCCTTTAGAGAATGTCCTGGGTCACAGGCAGACAGCCATTTAAGGAGAAGATTCAAATATTTAGGGTCTTAGGTCCCAGAAATATCTCACTCAATCTTTTCAAGTGCTATATAGCAAAAGACAAGTGTGTATAAATACAAAGTGTCTTTGAGGATAAGGTACAATATATTAACAGGAGAGATTATAAAGTTAAAAGAAGCATGAAAGAGTCAATGATCTGTACAATCCATCAGAAGCATTGAGTGTGGTGAAGTGATAGCATATCTAACAAAATTCACCTATTGGTAATCCATTTGTTTCCAAAGCCAAGTGAAATATGACTTCATGGGATAATGCGAGGAAAGAAAAAACAATATGAAAGCAGTAGAATCTGTGTGTGTGTAACTTTATGATACATTGGTATGTGAGTTTGTCTCTTACTGTATTGTCCACAATAAGAGCTAATCTACTAATCTACTTGTTTCCAAAACTGTAAATGACTTTATCTCCCATACCTGAACTCCCTGCAGGAGCTATAGGAAGCAGATGTTTGCACTGCCACCCCTCCATTACCTTGAGAGTCTATTCCAACTTGATGTTCATTCCCGACTGTTTAGTGCCTCTCCCGTGAAAGTCACCAACAATATTCATATTGCCAAATCTGATAATCGTTTCCATTTTTCTCAGTTCTTCAACAGAATTTGGCACAGCTGCTCACTTCTTAAAAATATATATCCCACTCTCCCTTCTGTTTCTCTGTAGCACATTGGCAGCTCCCTTTGAGAATCTGGTTCTAGATTCACCACTTCCCGGTAAACTCTAAGTTTCAATGTATCCCAAGCTTCTAGGATCTCTTTTTCTTTGTATCTGTAGTCACTTTTTGTTACTTTCACCCTCGTCTCAAGGCCTCAGACACCACCTATATGTTGACGTTTCCCAAATTAATATTTTCCCCTGACCACTTTCTCATGCTGCAGATTCAGATAGCCAATTTTGTACTTGATAATGTTCATTGGGTACGTACATCGAATCCTCATATAGCATGTCAAAGCTGATCTCATTTCTATGATATCCCCTCCCAAGAAAAAATACATTATTTATCCAGTGGTCCCCATTTTGATAAATAGTCCCACTATTCATACAGTTAGTCAGACCTAGAACTTTGATTTTTCTTGGCTGTTCTTATTACCCAAAACCTATATATATCTCTGCATAAAAGCTTATTGACTCCAATTTCAAAATACCTGAAACAATAATTTCATACAAAGCACACTGGGGTTCTCCACTCAAGCCTTTTTTTTCTTGCTCATTGATGACTTCAAAAGCCTCTAGAATGGTTTCCCTGCTTCTGTTCTTTCCATTCTATAAACTTTCTCTACATGTTAGCTACAGAGCTACTAAAAGCTATTGAAAAAATGAATCTGGACATAGAATTTCTTTTACAAAAATTAAATAAAAATGTAGCACTATGATGTAAAATGTAAAACTAATGTAATGTAATGTAAAAAAAAATGTAAAATGTAACACTATAAACTTCTTAGAAGACAACACAGGAGGAAATCTACATGACCTCAGGTTTGGCAATACCTTTTTAGTGCCAAAAGTAAAATCCATGAAAGAAAATTTGATAGTTTGACCACATTAAAATTAAAAAGACACTCCTAAGAGATTAAAAGACAAGCCCACAGACTAGGAGTCTGGAAGATTTACAAACAACATACCTGATGATTAAAAAAAAAAAAAAAAAAAAAAAAAACTTGTATCCAGAATATACAAAGAACTCTTAAAAATCAATAATAAGTAAACAACAGACAAAAAATCTGAACAGATACCTTAACAAAGAAGATACATAGATGGCAAATAAGCATATGACAAAGTGATTACATGTGTAATCAAGGGAATGAAAATGAAGATAAGATACCACTATGCAACTATTAGGCTAAATCCGAAATACCAACAACACTAACTGCTGATAAGGAAATGAAGCAATGGGGATTTTCATTCATCTCTGGTGGGAATGCAAAATGGTACAGCCACTTTCAAACACTGACAATTTCTTGCAAAATAACGTAATCCTTATCGTATGATCTACCAATTGCATTCTTTGATATTTACTCAAATGAGTTGAAAACTTATGTCCACGTGAAAATACACACACAGATGTTTATAACATCTTTATTCATAATTTCCAAGTCTTGGAAGCAGCCAGAATGCCATTCAGTAGATGAATGCATAAACTGTATTACATCCTACAATGGAATATTTTTCAGTGATAAAAAGAAATGAGCTATCAAGCAACAGAAACACATGGAGGAACCTTAAATGCATATCACTAAATGAAATCAACCAATCTGAAAAGGCTACATACTTTATAATTCCAACTATACATCATTCTGAAAGAGGCAAATCTGTGGAGACAGTAAAACTATGGTTGCCAGAGATTCAGGGGAGGGATGTGTAAGTAAAACAGGAGATTTTAGGGCAATGAAACTATTCCATGTGATACAATAATGGTGGATACAGTTGCCAAAGCCTATAGAATGTATAACACAAAGAATGAACCCTAATATAAGCACTGGACTTAATGTATCAATATTGACTCATCAATTATAACCAATGTACCACACTAGTTCAAGATATTAATAGAGAAAACTGTGTAAGGATGGAAGGAGGGTGCATATAGGAACTGTATACATTCCATTCTATTTTTATGGAAAGTTCAAATGCTCTGTAAGATAAAAGTTTATTTTTTTAAATGCTGTTGAAATTATATAGTCTAATATATCTAGTATGTTTTCAGATTTAAAATTACTCTTAAAGACTTTAAGACTTAAAGTCTTAATCTGTAAAATAACTCTTGCCAGAATTCAGAAGAGTTTGCATGATCCATCTCCTGGCTGTCTTTCAGATATCACTTTCTATCTCTCTTCTACCCATCCTGGCTTTAATGCACCTTGAGCATTACTGGTCTTTATGCCCTTCCTACGCAAAGTCAAGCATGCTTATCTTCAACGAAGTTGCCTCCGCTACTCTTTACATGGAATCCTATCCTCCCTTTCTGCTTCATGTTTCTTTTTAATATTCCTATGTACAATATTGTGTTTCATATTAATTTGTGTATTTATTGCCTATGTGGCAAGGAAGTATGAAAGATTCATGAAAGAAAAGACTGTTTTGTTCACTGCTGTATCTCCACTTTGTAGAATAGTGCCTGTCATAGAACAGGTGCTCCCTAAATAGTTGTAGAATTAGTGATTGAAAGACTTGCAGGGAACCATTTTTAAATATTTTGAAAACTTCTATAAATACACAAAAGTTAAAAGTACAACAAATCCCCATTTACCCATGACCAGACTTGAAGAATTGTCAACATTTTGAAGAGAGTCATTAAATATGGCACATCTATTATTTTAATGACAGTTCGTTTTATCAACTTCTTTTAATGTGAGCAAATGGTCTGTAAAACAGACAAAAAAATTATCATGTGGCAAAAAGGCCCACACTGCATTAATATAACAAATCTATAAACAAAATAACTCATCATTATAAAACACCATATGTGAGTATATTAAAGCATTCTTACATACTCCCATAACAACGATAAAATAGCAGATTAAACACACAGTTGAAAATATTTCTCCTGACTTGCTGCTCTTCATTTTACACATTTATTTATTCTGCTTCCTTCGGGGCAGTACTTTTATCATCATCCTTTTCAATTTCTCATATCTCTGTGATGTCCTGTTCAAAGACCTCCTGGAACATGCATCTTTGGGACTATGTCTGCCTAGACTATTTGACCTTTAGTAGCCAGCTTTTTTAGTTTATCTTATCAGCTACACTTGTGCCTCACTGAAACCCTTTCATAATTGGTGTAGAGACTATCAATTTCTATACTCATGCCATCTCATGTTTTAAAGAATTCTCTTAGCTTCAGAATATAATGCACTGGAAGAATATGCACAGTGTATTCTCTATCTACCTGTGTGGTCATGGAAGTGTTTCAAGAATTAATTTACCCACCTAGTGCCTTGCATTGGTGTACAAAAATTATGTTGAAATAATGACCATGTATTTTATTCAGACATCCCTACCTACTTTTTATGAATGATGTTAGACTCAGAGGCATGCCTTATAGTCTTTCACTTCGGTCAACAAATATTTATTGAATTTCTATTTATGCCAAGCATGTTTTAAGCAACAGGGAGTAGTACACAGGGTAAATGCGGCTCTTGCTTCAAACCATCTTACATTCTAGCAGACTACGACCTAATTTAACCGAAGTTAAGTAATTAGCCTCAACACTCTGTCATGTTATCTAAAACACTGGCCATGTATTTCTTACTGTATTTTGTTTGTCCATTCTAGGTGATAGGAATGGAGTGCAGAGTAAGAGAAACTTACTCTTTCCTCTTCACATGTCAGACTGCTATTACTTACTACAGGCCATAAGGAGTATTGTTAGAAAATCCATACCGACCCATTTTCTTTAGTCCAAAACAATAAATTAGACTGGAATTCAGGAACTTAGATTTGAGTTAAACAACTGAGCACCATAGAATTTCTAGCTGTTGCAATAAGGCAAGAACAAGAAACAAAAGATGTGTAGAGTAGAAAATAAAAAGGATTTTTTTAATTGCATGAAAAGACTATGCTAATAGAGCATCCTAAGGAACCCGTGAAAAATTGCCAGAACTAAAATTTGAATTTAAAGAGATCATAAATTATAATGTATACAAAAAGTAAGCATATTTCTTTATATATGTCATTAAATATTGAAAATTACAACCTAAAATGCCTACAACATGGAATAATTACAAATAGCTTTAACCAGCTATAATAAGACTTATAAAAATTACAAAGTATTGCTAGAACAAAGAAGTTTTGAAGCCCTTATTAAGTGGAGAAATACACCATGTTCATGAACTGGAAAGCTAAATATAGTAAAATCTTGGTTTTATGAGCATAATTCATTCCAGAAACCTGCTTATAATCGAAAGCACTTGTATATCAAAGTGAATTTCCCCATAAGAAATAGTGGAAACTCCTATGATCCACTCCACAATCCAAAAATATTCATATAAAGTGATTACAATTCTATAATTAATACAAAATAATAAAGAAAATACAAAATATTACAAAAAAATAAATTAACCTGCACTTACCTTTGAAAACCTTTATGGCTGATGTGAGAGAGACAAGAGAGAGGATGGTTATTGTGTAGGATGACTTTCATTATCACTGACAGATATTGACTATAGTACAGTATTAATAAACTCTTGTCATATACTGTATTTAATGTAATTGGCCATAAGCAGCAGAGGAAAGGGTCTATATCTGCAGGCAGCCTGACCTAGAATGAAGCAAGAGCATTCCTAAGCCTATTCTTTTATGCAAAAGCAAAGGACTGTCCATAGGTGTTTTGAAGTGACAAAAGATACACCAGTGCCAGTTGTGGGCACCTTCCAACATTGTGAAAAATCACTGATTTCCGCCGAACACCGCAGCCTGAGGTCGAGCATCCGAGCCTGGGAGACAATCACCCACAAGTCCGCAGCAAGAGAGAGAGAAAAACTATTGGCTCAGTTGTGACCATGTGACATTCAGTGTATACTACTCACATTGCAAGACATTGCTTGTTTAACAAGTTAACATTTATTAGAAATGCTTGCTTGTCTTGTGGAACACTCACAGAACAAGTCACTTGCAATCCAAGGTTTTACTGTATTGTTAAGATGTCAAGTTTCCCAAGGCTGACCAATAAATTCAATGCCATGTGAAACATAATTCCAACAGGGATTTTTTGAGGGAAGGTATTTGAGAGAAGGACAATCACAATGTGATTCTAAAATGTATATGGAAATACAAAGAACAAAAATAGCCAAAGCAATTCTTAGAAGAAGAGCAAATTTGGAAAACCTTTACCTGCTTTCAACTCCTTATAAAAGTACTATATTTAAGACTGTGGTATTGGTGTGAAGACAGACACGTATCTGTGGAACAAAGTAGAGCAACCAAAAGTATGTCCGCTTATGGTCAGCTGTTTTCTGCCAGAAGTGCCAAGGCAGTTCCATGGCTAAAGGATGGTCTTTTATAGATTTTAAATGTTGCTAGAACAACTGCATATCCATATGCAAAAAAAATAAACCTCAATCCTTACCTTGAACTATACACAGATATTATCCCCAAATAGATTATAAACCTAAATGTAAAAGCTAAAACTCTTAAAATTTCTAGAACAGTGATTCTTAGCAGGGCGAATTTTGCTTTTCAGTGGATATTTGACAATGTCTAGAGAAAATGCCAACTTAGAATATCTGGGCCAAAGTGTCAATGATACTGAAGCTGAGAAACCCTGTTCTGTAAAGAAAAATAATAGGAGAAAATATTTGTGATCTTAGACATAGGAAATGATTTCTTATAAGACAGAACATGAATCATTACACAAAAAATGATGAATTTGACTTCATCAAAATCAAAACTTTTGGTCCTTTAAAGACACTGTTAAAGAAAATGAAAATACAAGCCAAAGAAGTATCACAGAAACATTCCCTCTAGTATATCCGTCAAAGGACATATGTCTTTGGTATGCAAATAATGACAAAGACAAATCAATAGACAAAAGATTTGAACAGATATTTCAAAATATAAAATAAGGGGGTGCCTGGGTGGCTCAGTCATTTAAGCATCCAACTCTTGATTTTGGCTCAGGTCATGATCTCACGGTTTGTGAGTTCGAGCCCCGCATTGGGATTTTCTCCCTCTCCCTCCCTTTCTGCCCCTCCCCTTCTCATTGTCTCTTTCTCTCTCTTTCAAAAATAAATAAATAAACTTAAAAAAAATAAAATATGAATGGTCAGCAACCATATTAAAATATGGTCAATAATATTAGCCATTAAAGAAATGTAAATTAAAAACAATACAATATCATTAAACATCACAATATCAGAAATAAAAAACGACTAACCATATGAACTGTTAGTGAAGATATACAGCAACTAGAGTACTCATATTTTGCTAGTGGGTTGCAAAATATTGCAACCACTTTGTGAAATAGTGTGTTAGTTTCTTATATAGTTAAACATATTCTTATCATGGGACCCCTAAATATTATGTAAGAAAAATGAAAACATATACTCACACAAAGACTATACAAAAATATGCAAAGCAGCTTTATTCAAAGTAACTAAAAACCAGAAACAACCCAACTGTCTATCAACGAGAGAATGGATAAGTAATTCTGGTTTGACTTATACAATGGATACTACCCAGCAATAAAGGAACAAATTACTGATCCATAAATTAATGTGGGTGAATCTTGAAAACTTTGTGTTAAGTAAATATGCCGATCTCAAAAGAATGCTTAGTATATGAATATGTCTACATAAAGTTTTAGAAAAAAAAAACACTCATTTTTAATGAAAGATGGTAGGTCAGAATTGAACTCAGGCTAGGTTTTGAAGGAGGTTTGCTGTGTATAAGAGAGAACTTTTTGGGGTGATAGACATGTGTTCACAGTAGAAACAGGCATCAAAGTTCTCAAAAGTCTTCATGGTTATGTTTTAAATAGGTATTTTATTGTTTCTAAATGATACTTCAGTAAAATTTATTCTAAAATTCCTAAGCACTATAGATCAATCTTAGTTTATGTTGTTAAACACATGTTAATTTACATACATTTATATTTGCGTGTCTGCAGTGGCAATCTCATATATGCTTACAGGTTCAGTTTTCTCCAATATGATTATGACTTCAAAATCTTTACATGAGATGCAATCTCTTTGAACTATAGTCCCACTATTCTAATTAAACAGTCTAATTAAAAATGTCTTTTTAAAAATCTTTCGTATGATTATGATTTGTACAACATGATTCTTCCCTACCCATAGCTAAGGTGACCTAAATTCTGACAATGAGCCCTCTGTTTAATTGTAGAAACAAGATCCTAGTCTTAGTCTAGCTGATCTAGCTATCATTGTATTTCCTTGTTCCATTTGCTTTATGAAACCTAGTAGGTCATATATATCCCTCTCCCCCTTCTTTATTCACATCTCCACAGTGGCTTCTGTTACTTTTAACCAGTTTTAATCACTCCAGATAAGGTCCATGGTAATAATCAGACTACTTAAAGAATGATATGCAGCAAAGTTTCAGGGAGGTTGTGTTATGGCTTGTATGAATGAAAATCGGCACACTCAGAAGGAATGTCATATTTATATATCTAGAATGCTGTTGATGATATGAGGAAATTTTTTCCCCAGCATTAAATTAGTTTTTTGTATGAGAAGATTGCCAAAATTATTTTGCGTAAGGGTATAAGTTAGTATATTTTTAATCAGTATGACATATGCACATTTAATGCATTTAACTTTTGGTCTATGCATTTGTCTTTTTTTTAATATTTTTTTTTAACGTTTATTTATTTTTGAGACAGAGAGAGACAGAGCATGAACGGGGGAGGGGAAGAGAGAGAGGGAGACACAGAATCGGAAGCAGGCTCCAGGCTCTGAGCCATCAGCCTAGAGCCTGACGCGGGGCTCGAACTCACGGACCGCGAGATCGTGACCTGAGCTGAAGTCGGACGCTTAACCCACTGAGCCACCCAGGCGCCCCTGCATTTGTCTTTTTTAATATATTTTTAGGTGAGTTTGTTCTCTTAGTGGCTTCTGGATAAAATAATAAACCTCTGTGTACTAGTAAGTTTGGGAATCAGATCCTTGATAATGTTCACAGTAAAAATACTTTGTGAGACCTTACCTTGGTTGTTTACTGCCATTCATCTCCAAAAATACTTGTTTTGTTCAAACTTCAGTAGAAAGACCGTGGTAAGGTCCCTGTAGTTTTGTGACAGGTATTTGGAGTATATCGGCCTCTGCTTTTAATTGTTTTCTGTATCATATGCACTAATGTAAAATACATGCATTATAGGAGTAGTTTTGGGATCTGTGGCAGAAATAACTTGAGCTTGATGCAAATTCCCACATCAGGGATATTAGCAAGTGAGAAATATAAAGCATCAGAATAATTTTATAAAATTGTTAATCCTTTAATTTAAATCACACCTTATTCCCAAAATAGATTAAGAGTTTAAAAACACAAAATTATGTGTAGCAAAATAGCATAAATTAGAAGTAGGTGAGAAAGGGGGAAAAAGTATGAATATAAAGCAGAGCCAAATAAAGGACAGATATAAATATGCATATCACAAAGTGTAAACTTGCTATTGGGGGAATCTACAAATTGGACTCTGATTTCCAACTCATCTAAAAAGGAAATCTTCATCAGATGCATGATTCACAGTGGCTTTGTAATAAATAGCAAACTATGTTTTCAAAGGAAGACAATTATCTCCAAACTCCAAAGCTAGAAAGCATCTTATTAAAAGAACACTTAAACAGAGAACACTGAACTGAGTGTAATGGACAGCATCTTTACAGTAGGCCTCCTAATGCCCATTAGAAGGTTCTTTCCTAAGGTATTCCTCAATGTCTTTACACTGAAGAGCAATGTACTAACAGGAAGCATATAGTAGGGGCCTAAGTGGAGTACATATTCCTCAATCCATATTCTATAGAAACTCTGAGAGACAATAACTAAAAAGATATTAGATAGTGTTGACTTTGAAGATGTGCCCCTGATCAGTAAGAACTCAGCATTTATGTACTCTAGATGCTCATGGAAGCTTATGACTCTTGTTTAACTGAGTATTCATGTGGTGTGCACACTGCTTTTTCCTTGGAAATATTGTGGAGCAATGAGCAGCAGGACTTGCTTAAAGTAGGTACTTCAAAACAAAGTAAAGAATTTAATATTGACTGGTGCCACAGCTGTGACTTATGAAGACCTAGAAATCACCTAGTTTAGAAAATAACACGGTGTCTCCAATAGAGGTGAAAGAAGAAATAGGGGATGGAATCCTGTGAAGGATCTGACCCTTAGGAAAGCATATGCCTTCCAACACAAGCCACTTGACTTAGGGACTACGGAGGGTAAACCCTTTCAAACCTAATGTAGAGACCAAACATAATCTTGTAGATTCAGTTTTAAGGAATTGTAGGGGATTACTGATAACAATATGACTGTATAACTTGACTTACCTCATGTCATAAATTTGTAATCTTACAAGCACTGAGTCTTATGTATTTATAATTTTATGACTGTGGAGTTCTAAAAGTAATTTTGCTAGGATGGAATTAAGTATTATTTCTACTTAGAGAAAAAATTTTGGTTATGTCATCATATTCATAAAAACTTTATTGTTAATCTATAAATTTGTTTTACTAGTTTTTTAGATATCATTGGCTGAACGTTGATTTTAATTGAATTCAAAATCTATACATAATTTCCCTAAATAACTCATTTATATTGCTCTCTTGTTTTTCTGTTAGTTATAAAATATAAATTGATACTCTTTTCTAGTAATACATCTAATCACAGCAGCACCAACGAAAGCAACCTATTAAATATCATCAATCCTTATTATTAGAAATCATAAATACCATTAGATATATGATACTGCTTCCATAGGAAGCCAATTCTAATATTTTCTCAACTATAAAACTACTTGAGTTCATAAAATTGAGTCATTTATATCATAATACATAGTATTACATATAGTTATATGTTTATATGTATAGCAGTTCATTTAAAAATCATCTTACCTATAAACAACAATAATATTTGTTTATTTAGGTATTACCTTCCACTCTTAATATTAGTCATTTCACCAAAAAAAATAGGAGAAAATAAATATTAAATGATAAAGTTTCTAAGAATAAAATATCATTTTTCTAGACTCCAGTGCAAGTAGTAGCTTAGATGTAAATTAAATATATAGACCAAGTGATTTAGTTAAGAGTTGGCTAGATTCTGTGGTTTTAAATTTCTATTCCATTATTTCTCTATTAAATATTCTGTTGGAATTTATTTGTTCATTTGCTCACTGATTCATTCATTGTCAGCCAATCAGTTGTCTTCTCAAATAACATTTATTGAGGATTTTCTTCCCCCCCTCCCCTACAAACTGTGCTGGGAACTTAACTGATGACCTGTTAAAAGTGTCAAATAAGTAGGGATGCCTCAGTGACTCAGTCAGATCAGCATCCGACTTCAGCTCAAGTCATGATCTCACAGTTCGTGGGTTCAAGCCCTGTGTCTGATTCTGTGCTGAGAGCCCAGAGCCTGGAGCCTGCTTCAGATTCTGTGTCTCCCTCTCTCTCTGCCCCTCTCCCACTGATATTCTCTCTCTCTCTCTCTCTCTCTCTCTCTCTCTCTCTCTCTCTTAGAAAAGAATAAACATTAAGAAAAAAAAAAGAAGTGTCAAATAAGCAAATAGGCAACCACAAGCTTCATCAAGCACAAGATTGTTGGGAGCAGTTAGGAGAGATACCTGATTTACTATAATCAATGCCCATGATAATACTTTAACCCTGACATGAAAAATAAAAACTGCATATGATAGGTAAGGAGTATCTTGGTACTGGGGAATGGAATGGAGGTAAGCAGGGAGAAGTTGGGTGCTTAGCACATTGTGGGCAAAGAAATGCATGGCAATTTTGAAACATAGGATGTTAACTATGGCTGGATTAGTGATGAATTTAAGGAAGGGTAATGAGTAATGAGGGATATGAAAAAGTAAATAAAGGATAGATCAGTTAGCAACCTTTATGTACAGGTACATCTTAAAATAATTTTGGAAAGTTATGCACATCTCACACAGTTTTAGATAGACATTTTAAACTTTTTTAATGTTTATTTTGAGAGAGAGAGAGAGAGAAAGTGTGCATACGTGAGCTGGGGAGGGGCAGAGAAAGAGGAAGAGAGAGAATCCCAAGCAAGCTCTACACTGTCAGCACAGAACCTGACTTGGGGCTCAGTCTCACAAACCGTAAGATCATGACCTGAGCTTAAATCAAGAGTCCCATGCTTAACCGACTGAGCCACCAAGGCATCCCAGACATTTTAAACTTTTAATCAAATTGAAAAAGATACAAAGCAAAAATTTTTCCAGTATGTGAAAATATTATATTTTGAAATGAAATGGTTACATCACCTTAGTACTCAATGAAATCTAAATATTAGGGTGACTTTTCCATCAGCATCTACTTAGAAAATACATGGACAGGATCTTCTTATGAGAAACTACACATCATTATATTTTCCCCCTTAATTTTTTAAATTTTTTAATTTTACTTTGTTCACAGACTTTCTGTCTAACATAATGGTTTTATGTCTCAAAACTTTCTATTGGTCATATATCACATTTTTCTGAAATAAATTTGAAATCAAAGGTTATTTTAAAATTGTTCCTGTGATTATAAGACTTATATGAAATATAATTTTGGATTTATGTTTTAAATTATCACATAACATGAAGGTATTAAATATTTTATTTATTTTTTTAAATTTATTTATTTTGAGAGAGCAAGAGAGCGAGAGTGGGGGAGGGGCAGAGAGAGGAGGGAAGAGAGAGAATCCCAAGTGGGCTCTGCGCCATCAGCACAGAGCCCGATGTAGGGCTCAAACCCACAAACAATGAGATCATGACCTGAGCCAAAAGCAAGAGTCAGATGCTTAGCTGACTGAGGCACCCAGGCACCCCACATTTTATTTATTTTTTAAAACTAAGTAAAATTTTATTAAAAATTATTTTCATGTGATGAAGTTAAAATTTTTCCAATTCATTTTCTATAAATAAATTTTGTTGGATGCCAGAATGAGATAAAACTTAGCATCAATTGTATCAATTAATAAAATTACCCACAGGGGCATTTTATATATCCCAATTTACTCAAAAAATATGAAAGAATAAATATTTTGTTAAATTTTATTATCTTTATCAACACAGTAGTTATTAATAAAATGCTTTAATTTTACCAAGTACCTTAAATATAATTTTGCCAACACCTGCATATTCAGCTCTTGCAACTTCCATGTAATGTCTCATATATAAGTTAATTAGCAAAAGTAGTTCTCATATAAGGTAAACCAAACTTCTGTCAGAAAAAACCTAACCTCATTTTTCAATTCAAGTATATGTTACATGTTTAAGGAATATTATAAAACCCAGTGAGAAATAAATTAGGGAACACCTTTTAAAGGTCTGTTGCAAAAATCAGTCAAGATTAAACCAATATAAAGAGTATTATTAATTCATTTGTTTTTATAAGAAGTCATAATAGGGGCGCCTGGGTGGCGCAGTCGGTTAAGCGTCCGACTTCAGCCAGGTCACGATCTCGCGGTCCGTGAGTTCGAGCCCCGCGTCAGGCTCTGGGCTGATGGCTCAGAGCCTGGAGCCTGTTTCCGATTCTGTGTCTCCCTCTCTCTCTGCCCCTCCCCCGTTCATGCTCTGTCTCTCTCTGTCCCAAAAATAAATAAACGTTGGGGAAAAAAAATTAAAATAAAAAAAAAGAAGTCATAATAATATTTATTCTAATAAGCTATTTCTTATTGCTAACTTCAATAAAGCAATGCAATATATAGCTAAAACCATAAGTTGTTTACAAAATGAGTGGTTTGACCAAAGGTAGAATATCATTTTAGTAAAGTGTGAATATATTGAATTCTATATATTATTTTTTAAGAATAAATAAGAATCATATATAATAAACTTCATAATTAATTTAATGCCACTGTGCATCATGACTAAACTCTCCCTATATACTATTTTAATGGGGCAGAAATGTAATACACTTTTTTTAATTTTTTATTTATTTTTTACTTTTTTAATGTTTTTATTTATTTTTGAGAGAGAGAAACAGAGACAGAGCACAAGTGGGGGCAGGAGGCAGAGACAGAGAGAGACCACATAATCCTAAGCAGGCTCCAGGCTCTGAGCTGTCAGCATAGAGCCCGATATTGGGCTCGAACTCACAAGTTGTGAGATCATGACCTGAGCTGAAGTCAGACGCTTAATGACTGAACCACCCAGCTGTTCAGGCAGAAAGGTAATATTCTTAAAAATAATCTGTCCAACATCTAATATATAATTTTATTTGTTATAATGGGCACAAGAAATATTAATCACTTAAGGCTAATATTAATCATCTGTTAAGGCTAGTAAACTGACAACTAATACTAGAATAGGATTTCATACTATGGTTGATAACTTAGGCTTTTAGCTGACTGTATCTGTGAAGGTTCCTATGGAAACCAGAGGCCCTAGAAGTAATATGAGAATGAGACAATTAGTATAGGAATTAAACCTTACATGAACGTGGGAGGGTGTTAGCAAAGTGAAGCTATGGAAGAAAAATCAAAACAGCAAGACCAGAGAAACCGTCATTAACCAGTCTTCTTGAAACACTGAAGTGAGTGGACAGGTCTAAGCATTCTAAGACAAGATTTTCTTAGAAAAAAATGTAAGAACTTGAGATTTCTGACCACTTAAGTGAGATTGAAAGGGGCAACCCATGGAGAGGTCCATGGAAACTGCCCCCTCAGGAAGCTGTTGCCTCCTTGCAGTAGCTGCTTATGGGCTGCTAGGTCCAAACAGCTTGGGATAGACCAGGCTGCTGGTATTCAGTAAAGCCAGCCGTAGAGATGCAGAGCAGAGCAGAGTGAGGACAAGTTGGGGTTCCAGGCATCTTTCTGTCACCTTGTCAGACTAACAGCTTCCCAAGAGCAGTAGTGTCTGCTTTACTTCAGCCTTCAAAATTGTGCACAGATTTCTGCTTTTAAGAGACCACTCTTACCTTGGAACATGCCAGGAAGTAATTTCTTGGAAACCTAGTTCTAAGACTTACCCAGGTAGGCATCACGTGATTTAGCACATGGACAATTGTAAAATATGCCCTGAGTTGACAAGAAACTATGTAACATTTTAATCTGTGGATCTTTTCCTACATAACTTTCTGGTAGTCCCTGAAAACCTTTCAGCTATTTTGAAGTATATCAATATCAATAGCATGGGCCTCTTAATCACTTAAAAATACTTTCCTTTTCCAACTAATGCACATCTTAGGAATGTGAATACATCCAAAATAAACTGCATACTTATAATAGGTGGGAGAAAAGGCCACTTTTTTCATTATTTTTTGGAGCAATTATTCCTTTTGATTCACCTCATCATACTCTCCCATAAAATCTTTGCCTTGTTTGACACTCAGTGGATGAAAGATGTAGGATTCTTAAAAGAAAATTACCATAATTCTCCCTGCCCACACATTCTACCATTACATGTGGAGTCAGAGAATCCACACAATTGCCAGAGCAACTCATTTTTAAAGTCATGCTTCATGTGTAATAACAATATGTTCAAAATAAAAAGAGTCAGTAAGACTTCTGATGCAATAAATCTTCCATTTTTAGTTACCCTAAAGCACTTTACATAACTAAGGAATGTATCATAATAAAATTTTGGATGAGTAAATTATGTGCATTTTTTCCCTCTGAAGTAAGGAATGAGAAATTGTGACATGGAAGGTGAAGAAGGAAACTATGTAAAGTTAGGAAGGAATGCATATGGAATTTGAGGGTCAGGAAATTGATTTTTTTAACTGTTAATGCTAAACATACCTCTTGAAAATCTCTTAAGTACTCACAAAGGAACTTCATTCTACTACTGAAATCATTAAACCATTAGAGGTCTTTTGAAAATTTTTGGATTATATCTTGAGACAACAGGGATATATGGACCCATTAATCAAGGGATTGCCAGTATCACCCCAGAGTGGGAGAATGAAGTGGAGTGTGCAAATGCGTAAGAATGGGGATGATTTAGTGACACATTTATGCAGTCCAAATGAGAAATAATGGTGAGTAAATTTGAGAAATCATAAAGGGGAAAGAATGGATTGCATAGAATACATGTTAGAAACAAGAAAGTTAGGATAAGATTTAGTAGTTGATTTGATGTGTAAATGAAATATCATAGATAATTCTAATTTTCTGTCTTAGGCCACTGGATAAATAATGCCAACTACCATTCAGTCATACTGAAACACAGAAAAATGAGTGAGATAGCACTAAGATAGAGATTAGTGAGCTATGTGGAGTGGCATACATTGGTCTCTGCCACCCAGCTGCATGATGTTTGCAAGATCTCAAGAGAATATGTCCCAGGCACAACAATGTAAACATATGTTGAGTAAAATTATTGCCAAAGAAATATTGAAGGACAAGCATCATCAGAAATCCCAAAGGAACCTGTTCTTAAGTAGAGATTTTTTATCATCCTTCTTCTAGACTTTTGTGTTCAATAAATCTGCCATGGACACCAAGAAGCTCACCAGGTATTTTCTAAACAGAACTTGGTTTGGAAACTATGGTTTTGGAAACCAACCATCTTGGTTTGTATGAGATACATGTATAAACCAATTGTAAGAGTTTCCTGCCAGTGCAGTTAATGCTTTCTTTTGCAACCTTTGTTTATTAAATGGGAATTCAGGATGATCAACCTCATAGAAAGCCTCTTAATGAAAATCAACTTGGTCTATGCACAGAAATTATTAGAGAAATAAAAGACTGCTCCCATCATCACACATAGCCACTGAAGGATTATACTTTACCTCAGATGTCAGTTATTTTCCTAGACAGTGTAGAAAGCAATCAACTTGGTCACTTTTGTTTTGTTTTGTTTTACTAGATAAAATCAGATTAATTAATTGGAACTAAAAGTATTATAAATAGTAATTCAATATATCTGGTGAAAATAAGGCCAAAGTTTTTTTCTAGTTCAGTGTGTAGTTCTCTCTTTAGATGAATCATATTGGAATCCAAATCATAATGAGGTCAGGTCAAGTTTTGTCTCTTTTTTTGGAAATTATTTCATTAAAAAAGTTGCTGAGATTCTACTTATTTTGTCATATCTGCACTAGTATTTTAGATTTTATACCTCAATGCAAAGTTTTGTTATAAACTATTTATATAATTTGACACTAATGTTCAAGATGGTGCTGCTATGATTTCCTGTGAGAGATTGAGCCAGATACCATTGTCTCTTCTCTTAATGTGAGTAGAGACACCAATGAATTTCATTATTGGTAGGACATTAGATCATTTAGAAACTAGAATGAAAACTAGTGGAAAATTGCAAAAGTTAATATATTGGACCTCCTTATGCTTAGACTAAGCTATGTCCCAATTATTTCTAGTTCTTCCACAAAGAAAGCTTTGCAGGCAGGTCAAGCAGGTGAACATATGGATCTGTTGCTGAAAGGCAAGGTTTAATATTTAGCTATAAACATGATTTCACAAAATGTGAAATCCTGGGATTTCAAGGGGCAGTGCAACAGAATGAATGTGCTCCCCAAATTTGTGTGTTGAAATTCTAACCCCAGGGTGATGACATGATGATGTGGAGTCTTTGGGAGATTATTAGGTCCTGAGATAGAGCTTCAGGAATGGGATTAGGACCTTTATAAGAAGCCCAAATGATCCCTTGCACTTGTTCCATATTAGGACACAGTGAAAAATGGCCATCTAGGAAATGAGTTCTCGCCAACACACCAAATCTACCAGCACCATGCTCTTGGACTTCACAGCCTCCTGAACTACAAGCCATCCAGTTAATGATACTTCTGTTCTAGCAAAGTCAGTTGGGATTTTTCTTACGGACTGGAGTAATGGTGAGACACCACCACTCTTACACATGAGGAGACTCAAGAGAACAAGATCTAGCATAAGAGTGGAGACTGCAGGTTTACAGAAAAGGCATAGAAAACCTTAGGACACCAGTAGATAGAGACATCAATATTTTTAATTTTTTTTATTGTTTTATTATTTATTTTTGAGACAGAGAGACTAAATGCGAGTGGTGGAGGGGCAGAGAGACAGAGACAGAGACAGAGACAGAGACAGAATCTGAAATAGGCTCCAGGCCCCAAATTGTCAGCACAGAGCCCAATGCGGGGCTCAAACTCTGGAACAGCGAGATCATGGAACGGCAAGATCACGATTGGACGCCCAACCAACTGAGCCACCCAGGTGCCCCAAGACATCAATATTTTTAAATTTTATATTTCAAGTAGAAATAGAAGACTTTCTGAACAGCATTGAGGGCCTAAATATGATTCAATACCACGAAGCACCGGGACACTAACGATATGTATGGTTACATTCATCAGTATGGTAGTGCGGCAGAAAAGGAAGTACTGGGGTAATTCAGTGTTGTGGTACCCCACCTTTACTTGACCCAAACAAATCCTCATTAAACTCATCCAAATCCAATCATATTGCCCCATTCCTTTTGTTATAAATTGGCTTAGAGTTGCTCAAAGAGATGTGAAAGGCCTGAAGGGATGTGGAGCTTCTGGGAAAGTTTCATAATTCTTAAGAAGAAATAAACAGAGAAAGCTAATGCTTTTTTTCCTCCTCTGTTTTGCTTAATCTGCCAGTGATACTTAAAACCTCAGCCATTATTTTGTAACTAGAAGAATATGCTGAGGATGGCAAAGAAAGAGGATGATGGAGCCATAGCTTTGATGACATCATTACATCTCTGAATAAACCAGTCCTCCAACCACTCTGTTCACACAGCTAGTAATGTGAAATAACAAATTCTCATTTATTAAGTCATTTAGGCTTTTCATTTACTTATAGATGAAGGCATCCTAAAGAAAGTCGTCATTTTTCTAACAATTATTTTATCATGGTTTCTAAACATTGTGAGTGAAAACACTACTCTTAAACGAAGAGATTAAAACAATTATCTCTGTGTATGATTTAGCGCTCAACATTTTAGAGAACTTTACTGTGAATTTATTAGCGATTTTTCCCAACTGTTATGTACAATAAGTCAGTGTTCTCATAATTTTAACTTCTAAGAAGTCAAGATAAAAAGGGTCAAGTGGTTTACCTGAAGTGGCCCAGCACGCCTGTTGAGTAATTTCTAACTCCTAGGCAAGAACTCTTAGATCAGAACTGCCCTGCCTCTGCTTTCTGTTCTGGTTTTCTCAGCGTTAATGGCTGACTGCCTGGCAGAGTCTTCTCTTACTACAGCTAGTAGTTTGGGTTAAAATCAAAAAGGTGCTGAAATAACTTCTATAATTTAGTTTTCTCTAGGTTGAACACCCTCAGGAATCACCCAGTGGCATAGTCTTAATGAACTTAATGCCCCTGTTTAACATTTATATAGGATTCTGAGTACTGGAAAAAAACACTTCTAATGACATTTTGACGTGGGTTTAAGCAGTTATGTGAGGGATTATTTCAGCTCTGCCAAAATGACGAAGAATTCTGCTAATTGTAGAGGAATCTTAACATACTTTCAGCATTGTGCTCTCTTAATACTTTCAGAGCTTTCATTCAAAAAAATTCCAAAAACAGATTACTTAATATTGAATAAAAACACAGGTTAAACAATTCTATCCTTAGATTATCCCCGCATTAGGTTATTACTCCTTTTAGTTCTCTAATATTTGATATTTCTTTCATTCTATGACATTTTCAATTCTGTGCTACTCTAAATGAATTCAACTAATTCAAATATTAGGTTTAATTCTAAATTATGAAAACTCTATTAGAAATCATGCTAGTTAATATTTATTTTCATTTGCAAGCATTTTAAAGGAAAAACAAATGGTAAACATTTTTATTTAAATAAGTGTTAGCAAAAAATTAAATTACTTTTCACTGACTAAGAAAATGGGATAGAGATGATTAATTCTGAGACGGATTGGGCTAACTATGTCAATATAGTGCTGCAGAAATATAATTGCATCAAAAATATCTAAAAGGATAAGTGTACAAGCCAACTTCTAGAGTCTAGACTTGTTATTAGGAGAAACAGTGAAAGTATTTATTATTAAGTTGAGTCCATATCTGTTTTTTAAAGCAAAATGAACCCAAATAACCCAGTAGAAGTTTGTTTTATCTTTTTTTCTGAAATAATTCAGGTAATGGTGAGGGGATTCCACAAAATATATAGTGAGATACTTTGATTATTTCTCTTTGTCTACTGATAGGAAAAATATCTACAGCCAGTTTAAGTCACTGAATGCAGTATTTTGATTCATGCCTAAATCTCTTCTTCCTTCTGTGGTTTTACATGTGTTTTTAAATTTGATATAGGTTATTATATATACATTATACTTTTCACTACTTTTTTGTAAGCAACTTAATTTTCTTTTGAAACGTGGAGATTTTAATCCATAAAGTATGGCTATAATTTAGTTTACAAATAATATTTTTCATAAGATGTACCATGACTTTTTGAAAATTATAATTTGAGGATGTTATTATATGTTTTTCTATTCTTATAAGCTCAGATTATGGCCCAATGTTTTACATGAAAGTGGTGCTCAATAAATGCTTATTGAACAGATTCAAAAATAATAATTACAGGTCTTTTTAATAAAATAAAATGTGCACATCAGGACAATTAGCTTTTGAACAGGAACACATTAGACAGGAAATGTTTTTGAACTCAGACAAACCTTTATAGAATCTTAGGTCTGCCAGTTGTTATCTCTATGACTTTAGGCAAATCACATCATCTCTATGAACTCTGTTCCCTCATAAAATGGGGATGCTTAACCTCCAGTGTTGTGAAAGTACTAATGGCAATATATGTAAAGTATCTAACAAATTTTTGGCACACAGTATACATTCATTAAATGGTAGCAATTATATTTATTGCTTATTATTTCTACTTTTTAATTTTCTACAAATATAGGATGTTATACTGATGAAGGAGCATAAGGCAAGCTTAGAGCAAAGCACAAGCCGGGAATACCCCCAGCCCAGGTGGGATATGTATGACATTCCTCAGGCATTCCTGGCTGCCCAAGAACAAAGGAAAGGGGAAAACAAGTGGTTAACTGATAGGGGGTGCCTGGGTAGCTCAGTGTTGATTAAGTGTCTTGATGAAGTTTTGGGGTGATGGGGGTTCATGGGGTTCAGAGCCAATGTCCAAGAAAGAATTCTTGAAGACCTCTTTGGTGCAAAAAGGTGATTTTATTAAAACACAAGGACAGGACCCATGGGCAAGAAGAGCTGCACTGCAAATGTGGGGGGGAGGGGTGGCGGTGACCCTTTTATGGAGTCTGGGGAGATAAAGTCAAGAGGGAGTTTCCAAAGAGACTTTCACATGCTAAAGACTTACTGGAGGCCTAGCTAATTGTCAAGCTAAGGTTGTTTTTCCCTTTAAAGCATTAACTCGAAGACCGTAGAGAGTTCCTGGACTTCAGGCTGTTGAAGGGATTGCCTTTTTCTGGTAAACTGGTAGAGACTCTTATCAGTTTAACCATTTGTTTTTTGTCCTTTTTTGTTTGGGGGTAGCAGGGAGTATCCAAGGAATGTCACACATATCCCACAAACCCCCCCACACCCCAAAACTTCATTGATATGACAAGCAAATTTTCATACACCTTTCATACACCTTTCATACGCTCTACTTTTTTCTGCCAGTAATCAGTTCCCTGATAGCTTCTTATTAGCAGTGTGACTACTCTAATATGAATGGGGATTCCCAGTCCCTATGACAGAAATTATCCTATGTTGTCCATATTTATTTTTCATCTCCCACCTCCTTCAAGGTGGGTCCAAACTCAAGAGATTATTCATTTCTAAGGCATCATAGGGAAATTGGAACATCTGATTCTTTATTTGTCCTTGCTGGTATCCAATGAAATATCTAGTTTGTTTTTTGTTTTTTTGTCTCATCTTTTGAAACTAAAAGCTAATTAGAAAATTCCCTTTTCATTGCTTTCTGTTGCTGTGACATAGTTTTCCTAGAGCAGTGACTACTAAAGAGCCTGGCTAGAATGAAAGTGTATATGTGCAGGGAAAAAAAAAATCTGAAAAAACAACAACAATTAACAGTTCAAATATATTAAACTCCCATATACAAAAATTCAAGGAATATTCAAACAGTAATGAAAAATCTGTTGTTATTAGCTGAAGGGGAATTTTAGAGGGAGAAGAGTATCCTGCTAGTAGAGGAACTAAAATCAGATTTAGATACATCAAAGTCAAGTCAGTAAAGAACTCAGTTTCTAGGAGTGGACTGTGTCATTGCTGCCTGCTAACCAAGGGCAAGAATCAGGTTACATATAATACTCTAACCAGGCAGCATCTGTTACAAGGTGACAGACAAGTTTTCTCTTTATTTCTGCAGCCATACTGGCTAAGGGAAAAAGAGAGAAGAAAAGCTCTTCCTAATGTTTTCTTGGGAAAAACATTGCCTGAAAGTTACATAATTTTTACTTGCTGGATTGCTCACCTATTATTTGTAGCTTGGTAAAGATACATTGGCTCGTAAGTAAATATTATATAGTTTATTCTATCTGGGGCTTATATTATTCCTAAATGATACTTTTTTTCTTTATAAAACTCTAAGATAAGTTAACTGTAGAACTTCAGAAGACACTCAGAAGCAGAAGCTAATTGAATTTAAATAAATATTTTAATAAACCAACTATAGACAGTAAAAGTAAATGGAATGCTGTTTATTTTTATACAGTTCTGACAAAAAAGTGATAATTCATTACTGATTGTCCTACTGTAACATGAAACATGGATCATTGGTAAGCTTAGGTATCTAGAGGGAAAAAATGCAGAACCAGAAAGAGGTATGAAGAAGATGTCTCAGGATAGACATTTCCACACAAATCTTGTCTAAGCCACCCCCGGTAATCTGATGAGGACTATGTATTAGTCAGAGTTCTATCAGAGAAGCAAACATAGTACAAGTGATCTAGAATGCTGATACATTATAGGAGTGGGACCTCAAACCATTGTGAATGGGTAGATCAACCTATGTAGGTATTGTCTGTTGTTCTGTCCCTAGGTTGGCCAGATTAGTAGTTGGGAAATAAAGTTGGGAAAAACTGAGACCTGCACAGATTGGAATCCATGAGAAGGTGACTACTGGAATCCATAAGGACAGAGTGGAATTTGTGTTCGTCTGTCACTAGCTACAATCATGATGCCATGATGGCTGTAGGAGAAGGAGGCACCCTTGGCCATATTGCTACACTAAACTTGGCCCAAAACTTGTAGAAACAGGATGGTCCTCTGGTGCTCCACTCTATTGAAATGAGTTAGTAGGTCAGTAATGAGGTAAATAAGCTTCCACAGTACCTGGTGATCTGCACCAGTATTCAGAATTTAAGATCTGCCTTCCAGATCTTGCACAAAATATCCTGTGGCCAGGGAAGGGAATTCTGGAAAACATGGTTTCAATTTAGGTAAATAGACACAGTACAAAGTTCTCACAAATAGTTAATACTAAACATTTAATTATGAATGAGCATGACTTATACCTTGTTCTTAGTCATTTTTATTTATATTTGTAAACTACTTAATAAGTAGTTTACTGCTTATTTCATAATGAGAATAATACTCATGATGGATTATATGATAGCAAAATATATGTTTAGGACACCAGCAAAGTAGATGGACCAAAATTAATTATTTTGAACAAAGTTTAAATTTCCAAAAGTGTGACAAGACATTATTTTTTGTTTTTCTATTGATATTTTATAGTTTGGTGTTTCTTTATGTTGGATTGTGTATTATTAGATGGGCAGTAGGTAAAGCTATAACCATAATCTTAGTTCTTAAGATATCCAGAGGGCTTAAACTAGCCCTGAATTCTACAGTTATCAAAGAATAACTGAATTGTTTACACAAAAATCTCAAAACAAAACAAAACTCTTTCAGGAGTTAAAAGTAAAATCTTATAGACTAAGTCCAGTCAAATTTAAAGTCACTTTCTTTGGTAGGAGGGCTTGTTCCTTTTAAGATAAAGCCTCAGTGGGGCCCATTTTCTAGGTGTGCTGAATTTTGTGTATGCAATAGAACAAGGGATTTGCTTTATGCTATCAGCCAGGAACTTTAAATATATCAAGACTAATGATCATATGGAACTACAGAAAAGGTGAAGCCTGTATATATCTCTCAATCGATTAATAAATAAAACCTAGTAGTAAGATGCCATCTCTCACAACTCTATTCAGGCACCAAAACTGATTTGTGAAAATTTAGACAGATTTTGAATCCCTTCTATATTTCCTCTCCTATTGTATATTGTGTTTACTCACAGAAATATGTGTTAATTCTACATAAATAAACTGAAAGAGCTAATGGATTAAGGTTGCAAGATAAGATACAGGACATCGAGTTCAATTTAATTTCAGATAAACAACACTTTTTTTTTTTTAGTATAAGGATTGCATGGGGCATATATATATATATGTATATATATATATGCATCTGTTATCTGAAATTCAAATTTAACTAGTTGCCCCTTACTTATATTTGATTTATCTGGCAACTCTACCTTGAGCATATGGTAGAAAGTTAATATAAAAATGCTCACCTGGACTGTATGAATAATCACCACATGGAAATATTAGAACAGGGTATGAGAATGATGGAAAGAAATCTTCTTGAGATCATGTGCAAATTTTCATGATGTTCCCAGGAAAAATCCCCTCCCTACCTCCTTATCCCCATTTCTACTCCATCTCAGGAGCCATGTAATCTTCTAGCCATTTTAGCCTCAAGGGTCTGCCTGTGTCACTAAGAATGAATTAAATTGGCTGTGTATCTCCCCCATTCTCCAAGTAACTGTTTATCATTGTTGTCATGTTTCCCTTTTCTCTCAATGCTTCTTCATAACAATCTCAGCTGCTAAAGTCAAAAAGGAACAAAAAAGATTCTGTTGTCATAAAAGTGCCTCTAGCATTTTTTTTATTATACACTGTGGTAATATAACTAGCTTAAAAAGTAATCTTCAAAACCATCAAGAGAGGAAGGAAGGGCTGTTGAAACCCAAAAAGACAAAAATAGAAAGAGTATTAAAACTGCAACTGATCCCATTCTGATGCATTCAACGGCTTCTTTCCTCTTTCAGAGTTGTGAGAGCTTAACATTTAAAGAAGTATTGGGAAAAGCAGTGGAAAAGAATTACAAACAAATAAAGTCTAAATCTACAAAGGAGATGAATAAAAAGTCTAAATCTACAAAGCAGATATCAGTCAAATAAATGAATTACTTTTAAGCATTATACCTTCTCCATGCCCTATAAACAAATCATAAAATATATGAAACAAAAGTTATCTGTGTTACTGAAAAAGGCTTATTGTCAATGGTTTTTTAGCGCTTTTTCCAACTAACTAATTTGTACTAGCACCAGTAGTTTTAATTATAGCAAGATGATACAAGGAGATTTTAGGATAAAGTAAGTATAATGTGCCTCTTAGGAGACAAGCATTTGTAATTAGCTTGGAATTAAATATGGATTCTGTCTCTTTCTAGCTAGAGGATCTCGGTCAGATAAGCTGCTTAACCTTCTGAAGCTGTCGTTTGGTTTCTCCATTTACAAATTGGTATTATTAATGGCACCTCTTTTATGGGGTTTTGTTACGATTAGGTGAGGTCATGTTTGTAAAGGTTTTGGAATAGAACCCACCAAATAATTTACTCTAACATAATTATTATTTATGATGCAACTTTTTTTCTAAAAGTTTTATTTCATAAATTGTCACATAGAAATGTGAGGTTTTGTCTTGAGTCAGGTAAGAAAAATTGAAGTAATATTGAACATATGGGAGCACAAAGAGGAAAGAGATGTGTTCATTCATTGATTTATTCAGCATATTTATACTGAATATCTACCATGTACCAAGCACTGTGGGAAACTAACTTAGAAGGCTAAACAAAACATCCTCTGTCCTCTAATACCATATAATCTAATAAGGGAGATGGCTAGGGTACAAGACACTCTTTTACAGTGTGTTGAGTGCAGTGATGCAAATACTTACAGGGTAAAAGGCACTTACCGGCACCTAGGGCAGACAGAGAAGGAGGCATCCTTGAGTATACATGTCTTTGTTCAGTCTTGAAAAATGCACATGAATTATTCAGATAAAGAAAGGATAATTTAAGGGTGGATTTTACAACATAACTACAGCTTGAAGTTTCATTGTGGCATAGTATAGGATATACAAGAGCTACCGGGAACTACAATGTAAAGTTTAATACAGGACTGGCAGGATATTAATCTGTAGCGGAAGCCACAGCCAGATAGTGGAAGGTCTTAGATAGCAAAGTTAGGTGTTCAGATTTTATCATGAAGGCACTAAAGGGCTACAGGAGGATTTTAATCAAGGGAGAGATCAGACTTTTCCTATTTAAAAGATCATTCTGGAGGCATAAAAAGATTTTACTGGAGGGAGGTGTGTACAAAAGCAAGAAGATCACATCTGTTGCAGTAATCAAGGTGAGATTCTGATTAAGAAAATGGAAATGGCAACAGAGACAGGGAGGAAGGAAATGTATCAAGAAACACTTAAGACTAGAATTAGAAGGGTTGAAGTGTGAGGGTTGGGGGGAAAGGATAATCGATGGGGATGCCCAAATATCTGCTTTACAACACAAGTTAGAGTATGGAGGGTGGGAGAAGGGCAGGGCATTGAGCTTCTGTAAGTCATTAAGTAATTGGCAGCATTGTAACTAACTGTGAGGCATTTAATTGGTATAAAAAAAAAAACACTATTTTAACATGTTCTCACCTGTTGGGCTTTTAATTTTTCCAAAAATCTAAAAGTAGTATATTCTGGTTTTAAAATTCTTGGCAGATACATTACACATACTTAATTAGCTCTTCTTCAATTCTAAGGGTAGTTTCAAGTGGAAATATGCTCCTTCCTCTGGTAAATAGAAGAAAAGGAGAAGAAAGCAGTCAGGAGTAGGAGACTTTAGTTAACAATTTTGCCTTTAGTGGACAGCAAGACATATGCCATAAATTCATCCATACATGGAGTTGCTTAAAAGAGAGAACACCTAGATATTTCTAAAGTATTTCACCTAAAAATGAAATGAAAGCAAGAATACTAGTAAAACTAGATTTAAACATGGAAATGGGGTCAAAACAAAGATGAAAAAAGCTGCATATAAAGAAAGAAACAATAAAAAACATAAAATATAAATAGAATATCTAATGAATCTCCAAAGAATTAAACTTCAGAGTCACTTTTTCTGGGAAGTCCAGCACGTAGCATACCACATAAGTTTTATAATAACATCAACATTACTTATTAGAATAAGAAATTTTATGAGACATTGGTATAGTATATTGAAATCACAGATTAATGTGAAGTCCCAATTTTCAGTAGCTTATAACTTTGGCAGAACATTTAATTTCAAACGGAACTTGGCATGAGTTTACTCTCTGTCAGACTTCAGTCCTTGCCAAGTTTGACAAAAATCCAGTTCAGCTGTTTTAGGCTAATGTGAATGCCAAAGTAAAGACTTTTTTTTCATTTAGTTGAACATTTTTCATTATAAAAAGCAAAAATGAGTAAATGAGTGTTTATTGTCAGGCTCTTTAATTAATGTAAAACAATCCTCACACACAAAGCAGAAACGCAAAGTGATTCAGTGAACGAAGTAATGGAGTGGGGACTCCGTAAGTAATTCCAGTTTTGCTACCAATTCAGTTTATAAATTTGGAAAAGTAACTTAGCCTCTTAGTGTCTCAGCTTATTCAACAGTAAAATTAGGAGATTAATAGAAACTTGCATAATCATAATACTGAAATGGCAATAAAGTAATTTTCAAATTTAAGCCTATAATAATTTCTCTTTTCAATATACTTGCATTATAATACAAATCCTTGCATTCTTATGTAGATAGATAAATTTTGCCATGCAATCATGAACTATCTAAAGTTATATAAAAAGATCATCTATTAATATATAAACTATACCCTGGGAATTAGGATCTTTGAGAAGCTATGTTTATTCTTTTGACTCATTGGATATCATTTAGTCATTTATATTTGGTTCACCATTTTTTAAATTACTACTTTATAAAACAACACCCTCATGGCTTAAAAAGGTTAGTAAGTCTACTCCAAAGTTTTGGTTTTTTTTTCTCTATTAGAAGGTAGGCAAAAAATCCAACTAGTTAAAAGGTCATTGCAAACACTATAGGCCCTTTCTATGTGTAATGAGTGAAATTACTATTTTTCTGGTCACATTAGAAATCAGTAAGCTCTTTTACATAGCACAGTCAATTGAATGGCAGTTTGAATTGCCCCTTGGGGCATCCTCAAAACACCAGAATAATCCAATAATTTTAATTCCATAGACATAGCAACAAATTGTATGCAAAAGATGTCCCATCTATGCAGGTCTAGACTTCATAGAAACATACCTAAGAAAAAAATTCAATGGCATTTAGTTATAAAGTTATCTACAAACCCCCAGGTATTTGTTACTATGTAAGAATAAACACAAAGAGTGATATTGCTAAGATGGCAAAGTGTGAGACCTTAGCCTCCATCCCTGACAAAGATCAACAATTAGACAACTATCCCAAAACAAAAACAGATCTGGGAGAGCCCACTTAAGAAACTTCAATCATTCAGTGGAACAAAAAATTGAGAATAACTGCACAAAAGGAAAGGAGAACAGCTTCACTTTACCTATATCATCTCATCCCATAAGCTGGCATTTCTCAGTGCCAAGAAGAAACAACCCAGCTAGAAAGAGTTCTCCTCACAGGGAAAAGAAGAATGGGGTAAGTGAACAGCTTCCCTAGCCTTTTAGAGCACTGAAGGAGGGCCCTGCTTTGGTTTCATCCCACTCAGAGATTGCCAAAGCTGAGATGTATAGAGATGGTTATGGACAAGGAAGAGGCCAAATAAGTATTTTAAGATGCTCAGAGAGCTACAAAAGAATACCAAGAATTAATTGAATAATATCAAGAAAACAATACAAAAACAAAAGAGAAGTTCAACAAGATAGAAAACATATAGAGAACCAAACAGGAGCACCTGGGTGGCTCAGGAGATTAAGTGTCTGACTCTGGATTTCAGCTCAGGTCATGATCTCATGGCTTTGTTGGTTTGAGCCCCACATCAGGTTCTGCACTGGCAGCACAGAGCCTAGTTGGGATTGTCTCTCTCTCCCTCTCTCTGCTCCCCCCCCCCATACTCATGCTGTCTTTGTCTCTCTCAAAATAAATAAATAAACTTAAAATAAATAAATAAACAAACAAACAAACCAAACAAATTTTGGAACTGAAGAAACCATGATAAATTTGAAGAATTCAACAGAGAGCTTCAACATCAGACTAGACCAACAGGGAGAAAGAATCAGTAAACTTGAAGACAGATTACTGGAAAATATCCTGTTAGAGGAGAAAAAAGAAAAAAAAGTGAAAAGGAATGAAAAAGTTTACAGGTCTTATAGGATACCATTTAAACAAACAATCTTTATATCATTAGGCTGTGAGGAATAAATGAGGTAGAAAGTTTATTAATATAAATAATAGCTGAAGATTTCCCAACCTAGGAAGAGATCTGGACATCCAAGTTCATGAAGCTAATACGTCACCTCAAAATTCCAATCCAAATGAACTTCTCCAAAACACATTATACTAAAACTCTCAGAAATCAAAGATGACAAGAGAACTTTAAATGCAGCAAGAAAAAAAACAACTTTCTAATACAAGAGAATTCTCATAAAGCTATCTGTGAATTTCTCAGCAGAGATCTTGCAGGCCAGGAGAGAATAGAATGATACATTTGGAGTTCTGATAGAAAGAAACCCAACCAAGATATTTTGTTGAGCAAAATTGTCCTTCAGAAATGAAAGTAAGATAAAGACTCTCCCAAAAGCTAATGGAGTTCATTACCATTAGACCTGCCCTATAAGAAAGGCTGGGAAAGGGTTCTTCAAGCTGAAATAAAAGGTTGCTAACTAGTAGCATGAAAACATATGAAAATAAATAAACACTGGTAGATGCAAGTATATAGTCAGATCACAATACTCAAATGCTTGTGATGTGTTAGCCACTTAACTCTAGCATAAAGGTTAAAGGAAGAGAGTATTTAAAATAACTATAGCAACAAGAAAATGTTAATGGATACACAATATAAAAAGATGCAGAACGTGATATCAAAAACAAAAATGTGTGAGAAGAAAAAGTAGGCCCTGCATTGGGCTCCAGCTCAGAACCTGGAGCCTGCTTCAGATTCTGTGTCTCCTTCTCTCTCTGCCTCTCCCCACCTTGCTCTCTGTCTCTCTCTCTCTCAATAAATAAATAAATATTTAAAAAAAATTTTTTAACTTGCCACAGTCTGGCCAATGACCAAAAACTGCCCACTGCAGGCACAGAGTCCTCTGCAGAGGACTGGCCTGAAGGACAGAGCAGCCAAAATGCACACAGCAGAGTGCACACAACACACACTGTAGACATTCCCTGAAGCACCAGTCCTTGGTCACCATATAACCTCTTCTTCATAAAACCATTACTCTGAGGAGCAGGAAACATAATAGGCTTTTCTGACATGGAGAAGAAGACAGAGACCTAGACAAAATGCCAAGATGTTTAATTCATCCCAAATTAAACAAAAAGATAAGGTCATGGCCAGAGATTCTAAGGAAAACAAATATAGGTAATATACCTGAAGGATAATTTAAAACAACAATCATGTGGATATTCACTGGGCTTCAGAAAATAAAGGAAGGCTTCAGGAAGGCCCTTATCACAGAGAAAAAAGAGTTAAAAAACAGAAATGAAAAATACATAACAGATTAGAGACAGACTGTGTGCAATGAACACAAAGATGGAAGGAGGAGAGGAATGAATAAGTGATATAGAAGATAAATTAATGGAAAATAATTAAGTTGAACAAAAGAGAGAAAGAAGAATTATGGAACATGAGAATAGACTTAGGGAACTCTGTGACTCCATCAAACATAATAATATTTGTATTATAGGAGTCCTGGAAGAGAGTCCCAGGAGAAGAACAGAGAGAAAAGGGGGCAGAAAATTCATTTGAGGAAATCATAGCTGAAAACTTCCCTAATCTGAGGAAAGAAACAGTCATCCAAACCCAGGAGTTACAGAGAACTCCCATAAAAATCTAGAGCATGCCAATACCAAGACCTATTACAATTAAATTTGAAAACTATAGTGATAAAGAAAAAAATCCTAACAGCAGAAAGTCAAAAGAAGTCCCTAACTTATAAGGGAAGCCCCACAAGGTTAGCTGCGTATCTCTCAACAGCAACTTGGCAAGCCAGAAGGGAGTGGCATGATATATTGAATGTGCTGAATGGGAAAAATCTGCAGCCAAGAATACTCTATCCAGCAAGGCTATTATTCACAATAGAAGGAGAGATAAAGAGTTTCCCAGACAGACAAAAACTAAAGGAGTTTGTGACCACTATACCAGCCCTGTAAGAAATATTAAAGAGGACTCTATGAGTGGAAAGGAAATACCAAAATTGACAAAGACAAGAAAGGGAGAGAGAAAATCTCCAGAAATGACAAAAGAAGTAATAAAATGGCACTAAATTCATATCTATCAATAATTACTCTGAATGTAAGTGGCTAAATGCTCTAATAAAAAAATGTAGGCTGTCAAAATGGATTAAAAAAACAAGACCCATCTATATGCTGCCTATGAGAGACTCATTTTAGACCTAAAGACACCTGCAGATTGAAAAAGAGGGGCTGGAGAATGCTTATCATGTGAATAGATGTCGAGAGAAAACTGGAGTAGCAATACTTTTATCAGACAAACTAGATATTTTTATTTTACTTATTTTATTTTCAAATTTTTTATTTAAATTTTAGTTAACATACAGTGAAATATTGGTTCCAGAAGTAGAATTCACTGATTCCTCACTTACATACGATACCCATTGCTCATCATAACAAGTGCCCTCCTTAATCTTATCACCCATGTAGCTCATTGCATCCCCATATCTCTCCATCAACCCTCAGTTTGTTCTCTATCTCTAAGAATTTCTCATGGTTTGTTTCTCTGCCCCCCCCCCGCCTCACCATATATTGTTTCTTAAATTCCACATATGAGTGAAATCATGTGGTATCAGACAAGCTAGATTTTTTACCAAAGATTGTAATAAGAGATGAAGAAGGGCACTATACATAATAAAGGGGACTATCCAACAGTATCTAACAATTGTAAAAATTAATGTCCCCAATATGGAGACAACCACATATATGGAAAAGTTAACAACAGACATAAAGAAACTCATTGATAATAATACAGTAATAGCAGGGGACTTTGACACCCCACTTACATCAATGGGCATTTACATCAATCATTTAGGCAGAAAACAACAAGGAAACAATGGTTTTGAATGACACAATGGACTAGATGAGCTTACCAGATACATTCAGAACATTTCTTCCTAAAAGAGTAGAGTACACATTTTTTTCAAGTGCACGTGAAACATTCTCCAGAATAGATCACATATGAGGTCACAAATCAGGCCTCAACAAGTACCAAGAGATTGAGATCATACCATGCATCTTTTCTGACTGCAAAAGTATGAAACTTGAAGTGAACCACAAGAAAAAAAATGGAAAGACCATAAATGCATGGAGGTTAAAGAATATCCTACTAAAGAATGAATGAGTCAAACAGGAAGTTAAAGAAGAAATAAAAAAATACATGGAAACAAATGAAAATGAAAACCTGATGGTCCAAAACCTTTGGGATGCAGCAAAGGCAGTCCTAAGATAGAAGTATATAGCATTACAGGTGTACCTCAAGAAGCAAGAAACATCTGAAGTAAACAAGCTAAACTTACACCTAAAAGAGCTGGAAAAAGAGCAACAAATGAAGCCTAAAGCCAGAAAAAAGGTAAATAATAAAGATTAGAGCAGAAATAAGTGACATATAAGCTAAAAACAAAAATAAAATAAAACAAAAAAAAAAAAAACAATAGAACATATCAGTGAAACCAAGAGATGGTTCTTTGAAAAAAAATAACAAAATTGATGAAACCCTAGCCAGATTTGTCAAAAAGAAAAGAGAAAGGACCCAAATGAATGAAATCACAAATGAGAGAGGAGAAATAACAACCAACATAACAGAAATGCAAACAGTTCTAAGAGAATATTATGAAAAACTATATGCCAACAAATTGGACAACCTAGAAGAAATGGATAAATTCCTAGAAACATATAAACTACCAAAACTGAAAAAAGAAGAAATAGAAAACTTGAACAAATCAATAACCAAAGAAATTGGATCAGTAACCAAAAATTTCCCAACAAACAAAAGTCCAGGACCAGATAGCTTACAGGTGAATTCTATCAAACATTTAAAGAAGGGTTAATAACTTACTCTTTTCAAACTGTCCCAATAAAGAGAAAAAGAAGGAAAACTTCCAAATTCATTCTATAAGGCCAGCATTACCCTCATTCCAAAACCAGACAAGACTCCACTAAAAAAGAAAACTACTGGCCAGTATCCCTAATGGACATGGATGCAAAAATTCTCAACAAAATACTACCAAATCAAATAAAATAGTACATTAAAAGAATCATTCACCATGATCAAGTGGGATTTACTCCAGGGCTGCAAGGGTGATTCAGTATTTGCAAATCAATCAATGTGATATAACACATTAATAAAAGAAAGAATAAAAACAACATGATCCTGTCAATAGATGCAGAAAAAGCATTTAACTAAGTACAGCATCCATTCTCAATAAAAACCCTCAACAATGTAGAGATAGAGGGAACATACCTCAACATCATAAAAGCCATATACAAAAGACCCACAGCTAATAACATCCTGAATGGGGGAAAACTGAGAGCTTTTCCTCTATGGTCAGAAACAAGACAGGATTGTCCGTTCTCATTATTGTTATTTAACATAGTACTGGAAGTCGTGGCCTCAGCAATCAGAAAACAAAAAGAAATCAAAGGCATCCAAATTGGCAAAGAAGAAGTCAGACTTTCAGTATTCACAAATGACATGACGATACTCTATGTAGAAAATCCAAAAAAACTCCACCAAAAAATTGCTAGACCCAATTTATGAATTCAGCAGAGTCATAGGATATAAAATCAATGTAGATAAATCTGTTGCATTTCTATACATGAATACTGAAGCAGCAGAAAGAGAAATCAAGGAATCGATCCCACCAAAATCCATAAGATACCTAGGAACAAACCTAACCAGAGGCAAAAGATCTGTATTCTGAAAACTATAAAACACTGATGAAAGAAATTGAAGATAATGCAAAGAAATGGAAAAACATTCCATGCTCATGAATTAGAAGAAAAAATATTGTTAAAATGTCTATATTACCCAAAGCAATCTATACATTTAATGCATTCCCTGTTGAAATACCACCAGGATTTTTCACAGATCTAGAACAAACAGTCCTAAAAGTTGTATGAAACCACAAAAGACCCTGGAAAGCCAAATCAATCTTGAAAAAGACAAGCAAATCTGGAGACATCACAATTCCAGGCTTCAAGTTGTATTACAAAGCTGTAGTGATGAAGACAGTATGGTAGTAGCACAAAAACAGACACATAGATCAATAGTACAGACTAGAAAATCTAGAAATGGACCCACAACTATATGGTCAACTAATCTTTGACAAAGCAGGAAAGAATATCCGATGGAGAAAACACAGTCTCTTCAACAAATGGTGTTGGGAAAATTGGACAACAACATGCAAAAGAATGAAACTGGACCACTTTCTTAAACCATATACAGAAATAAATTCAAAATGGATGAAAGATCTAAATGTGAGACAGGAAACCATTAAAATCCTAGAGGAGAACACAGGCAGTAACGTCTGACACTGGACATAGCAACTTCTTACTAGGTATGTCCCCAAAGATAAGGGAAACAAAAGCAAAAATAAATTATTGGGACTTCATCAAAATAAAAAAACGTCTCCACAGTGAGAGAAATAATCAACAAAACTAAAAGGCAATGTATGGAATGGGAGAAGATATTTACAAGTGACATATCTGATAAAGGGTTAGTACCCAATATATATAAAGAACCCATAAAACTCAGCACCTCAAAAATGAACAATTCAGCTAAAAATGGGCAGAAGACATGAAGACACAGTTTTCCAGAGAAGACACAGACATGGCGAACAGACACATATAAAGATGCTCAATATCACCCATCATCAGGTAAATACACATCAAAACACACTAAGATATCACCTCACCTCTAGTCAGAATGGCTAAAATTCTGAAACATAAGTGTTGGTGAGGATGTGGAGGAAGGAGAACCCTCTTACACATTTGGTGGGAATGCAAACTGGTGCAGCTACTCTGCAAGACAATGTGGAAATTCCTCAAAAAGTTAAAAATAGTACTACCCTACAATCCAGCAAGTGCACTGCTAGATATTTGCCCAAAGGAGATAAAAATACTCATCAAAGGCATACATGCATCCCCATATTCACAGAAGCATTATCAACAGTAGCCATATTATGGAAAGAGGCCAAATGATGGATGGATAAAGAAGAGGTGTTATATATATATATATATATATATATATATATATATATACATATATACACACACACATATATATATACATATATACATATATACATATATATACATATATATATATATATACATATATACATGTATGTGTGTATATATATGTGTGTATATATATATACATATATATACACCTATACACATATATATACATATATGTGTGTGTGTGTGTGTATATACACACAATATATACAATATAAAAGAGGTGTGTGTGTATATATATATATATATATATATATACACACACACACACAATATATACAATAGAATATTACTCAGCCATTAAAAAGAATGCAATCCTGCCATTTGCAATGACATGGATGGAACTAGAAAGTATTATGCTAAGTGAAATAAGTCAGAGAAATACAAATACCATATGATTTCACTAATATGTGGAATTTAAAAAACAAAACAAACTTGGGGGGGGGGGGCAAACCAAAAAACATACTCATAGAGAACAAACTGAGGGTTACCAGAGGGAAGGTGGATGAAGGGAATGAGTTAGATAGGTGATGATGATTAAGAAAGGCACTTGTGATGAGCACCAGGTGTTGTATGTAAGTGTTGAATCACTAAATTCTACAATGTTGTACAATGTTGTACAATGGCAAAATAATTTTAGAACTACAGGCAACAGATAAGTAGGAGACTAGGAGTTCCCCTAAAATAACAGGGTGGGTGTTGGAGAATGACAGTGAGTAACTGGTATTCGTAGTCTATGTAAATACGTCAAGAAGATCACTTTCACTATTTTGTGTTCTAGATACTATATTTCCATATTAGATTTCATTTGAAGAAATATTTTGTTGGTTAACATTTCAAGACTACTTGAATTCAGCATATCCAATATATGACTTAACTTGGCTGGTAATAGTAAACATACTTGAAGATCTGTATGTTTATATTATATAGTGACATCTTGATTATCACAGAAATGAGTTTAATAATGTAATATTGTTAGTAATCAATAGGCATAGATTTTGTTTAAAACTCTCTTTCTAACTTAGCTTGAGATGATAATTAATGAGTATTTGAGGAAGATGGTATGGCATTGATGTATAGCTTCTCTCCAGCCAGGAGATAAACTCAACTTCAGCATTGATGTTTTCAGTTCAAAAACCAAATTCTTCTCAAGTCAGCTAACATACACTGATGTACTAAATATTCTACCCTATGCTGACCATATACCCCAATGCTACATTTCTTAAACACAGTATAATACATATACATGTATCTTTACATCCTGTCCTTATATCCTTAACCTGTTATCTCAAAAGGTAGGTAGCAATCCATCCCAATGTATCCATCATGTGCTATATACATAGTATGCTTTTTGTTACTGTCTTATTCCATTATTTAATCACTTCACTTAGGTATAATTCCTATAACATACAGAGAACAAGTACCTATACATGACCCAACAATCAGTGTCCATATGCACAAAAGTGAACAGATACTAATATTATGTGTATTTCCTCTGAAAGTACTATTAAACATTACAAACATAAAAGTTTGTTAAGAGGAAGCTGGGTGCCTCAGTTGGTTGAGCATCTGAGTTCAGCTCAGGTCATGATATCACGGTTCATGAGTTTGAGCCTTTCAATGGGCTCACTGCTGTCAGTGCAGAGCACACTTTGGATTCTCTGTTCCCCTTTCTCTGCCCCACACCCGCTCATGCACTCTCTCCCTCAAAAAAACATTAAAAAAGGAAATTTAGGGGCGCTTGGGTGGCTCAGTCAGTTAAGCATCCAACACTTGGTTTCAGCTCAGGTTTTGTGAGTTGAGGCCCCTTGTCAAGCTCTGTGCTGGCAGCACAGAGCCTGTTTGGGATTCTCTCTCTCCCTCTTTCTCCCTCTGCCCCTCCCACACTTGCACTGTCTCTGTCTCTCTCAAAATAAATAAATAAACTTAAAATAAATGTATATTAAAAAAGGTGTTTTGTTAAGCCTGATGTTTTTTGCAATGACATGAACATAAAAGAGTGGAGTGTTTGTTTCTAGCACAATATTATCAGTATGGAAAATAAAGCTAACCCTAAATTTTTAACTAAGCCATTTGATTTTGTTTATAATGTTTAAGAAAATATACTGTAAAAAGCATTGTGAATATCTTACTATTACAATAATATTTTTTAAATCTTCTTAAATAAATTTAGCACTCAGAAGATGTCACACTAGTACTTTTAGGTTTTCTCCCTGCAACAGATGACACAGGAAGCAAAAATTTTAAGACTAGTTGTGAAGTATAATCACATAAAAGATTAGCATTGTAGTTTACTTTTTCTCCATGGATGCTGACATTTTTCATAGTTTAACCTATTAGACTCTTTCCTTTTTTGGCTTGAAAAATGTATTCCGTGTTTTAAAGAAAAGTTCTATAATGGTAATCTATTTGGAATCTTTTCCGGTTCCCCTCCTAGTAAAAACTGTAATCATCTAGAATAAGTCCATATTGATCACTCCCTTCCCTGACCATATACTTCAGGCTGTGATGACTCTTAGCTTGAATATCTTGATGAACATCCTTTATGGAAATTAGATACAACCCTCAAATTTGTTTCTTCCCTGTTGTTAGAGCAACTTGAACCAGAGTCCTGGAGAACCTGTCAAGAATACCTTAAGGAGGGCTATCAGCTTAGCATATCCCCATCATAACTCTTGCCAACTCCTGCTTTACATTCTTTGATATTTTCTTTTACATCTTCCTCACTCTCTTTGTGACTCTTTCCCTAGTTATAGATTACTGCTTAGTGCTATGAGGCATCTATTCTTAATGGTTAGCTACCTGTTACCCAATTTACTGGTATTCTTATCATTCTGCAATCACGTATTTATATCCCTAATAATACCCATATAAGTATTTGTGAGTATAGATTGGGAGAGGACACTGGAGTTAATTATATTCATCAGGGACTGAAAACCTGTTTTTATTTCACTTGTAATCTTCTAGCATGAAAATACAGTAGAGAATGTCTCAGCTGTATTCATAGGTGATCAATTTACCAAACTTGTAATAGAAAAATTCATAAACAAGCTATACAGTAAGAGCCCTTGTTAATAAGAAAGGAAAAGAAAGAAAGAAAGAAAGAAAGAAAGAAAGAAAGAAAGAAAGAAAGAACATTTCTCAGAATTCTGAGCATCTCCTCTTGTTTAGTAATTATAAAATTAGGAGAGAAAATCAATCCAGAAATGTATTGTATCAGAATAAATGAAGTTGATGATGTTGTACAATGTGGGAATATTAGCTTAATGAATTATCCTTCTCTATTTCAAGGATATCCCTACATTGTGGAGTAGTGATTAGCAAAAGCAGTAATACCCCAGTTTTGAGTAAAGAATACCTCTGAGTTGTTTGTCATTCTTTTGTTTTCCTTTTTTCTAAACTCTAATGTAACTCCCAACCTTCCCTTAATATGATTTTGACATTTTGCAGTTACCAGTTAACTCCCATCAGCTATGTTTTGACTCATTTTTGAGAACTGGCAGAGACTTTGTCTGCATAAGCATAACATTTATCAAGTTAATTTTTGTTGTCATTTTTATCTTACTCATTTTATGTTGATTTTTCATCAATTTACATTATAGAGAATGACTTTTAGTGAGCTTACAAAGTCTGAAATTGTAGCTTGTTTAGAGCCAGTAGCTCTCTATTCACAGATTATGGTGACAAATTAGGTTTTTTGTACATTTAAAATGCCTCCCTCTGCTTTGCCTAGAAATACCATCTTAGGAAAGTTTGCCTAAGATAGGTATCATGGAGGTGAGTAATAGGATACCGATGATGTAAGATTGTCTGTGCAATACCAATACTTGTCTGAAACATAAAACCATTTCTTTTTTTCTTTTATAAATGTTCTCAAAGTGAAAAGTGATATTTGGGCAAGCAAATTATTAACTTTGAAAACAGAACTTTAAAAATAAACAAAATTAAGGACCTTGATGTTTATTGCTTCAACTTTAAATATTATCATGAGAGAAATGATTGGCTTTGAGGAAAAATGTTAAATGGAAATAGTTTATTTTTAAGCATTATAAAGTTGCAAATTATCTCCAATAAAGTATATTGAATTTCATAATGTTTACATTTTTTTTTTTAATTTTTTTTTCAACGTTTATTTATTTTGGGGACAGAGAGAGACAGAGCATGAACGGGGGAGGGGCAGAGAGAGAGGGAGACACAGAATCGGAAACAGGCTCCAGGCTCTGAGCCATCAGCCCAGAGCCCGACGCGGGGCTCGAACTCACGGACCGCGAGATCGTGACCTGGCTGAAGTCGGACGCTTAACCGACTGCGCCACCCAGGCGCCCCATGTTTACATTTTTAAGTGAGAGAAGAAACCAAATTGGCATAGCATAAATTAAAACTTAAAATATAACCATATTATTAAAAAAATAAACTAAACTCCTAGAGTTGATAATCTAACAACAAAGCATTTTTGCATATGTTTATACTTCTTTCAATTCCAAGAACAGAGTCAGCACCCTAAAACAATTCAAAAGCCCTTAAACAAATCTTTTAGATTCTCAGCATTTAAATTTTGGACTCAACGTATTGCTACAAGGCTTTGCTGTTTATCTCTTAATCCTTTATTGTTTAATAATCTTTCTTCACAGATGGTGACATGCAAATTATATTTTCCCAATGTAAATAGTGCTGGGAATGCAGATTTAAACCTGAATAAATCAGATTTGTCTTAGGTGGCATTGACAATGAAGAGAAGGACACATGGAGGTGCCAAACAAACTTCTTGTTTCATTCCATTCCTTATGGCCTTTTGATTCCTAAGCAGGTGGGAAATCATCCAAACAGATTGTATCTCAGTATTAACTCAATCTTATCAACTGTTTACATTGAATTAAGAGTGAGTACTTGTCAATTCATATAATTACTTGAAGATGTTTATGCCTGCATTGCCATCAGTGAAAGGAAAACTGTCTGAACTTTGGCACAGTTATATCCTGTGTTCAATAAAACCCCTCTTTATGAACTGTCAGCCCCTTTGCACTTCCAGGTGACAAATGTGATTACCCACCATAATCTAGAATTCCTCCTCCTAAGTGATAGTACCACCAAAGAAAGCTATTCTCATTTAATTCAGTGGTCATATACAAATTAAGCATATAATGCAATGCTAGAATGCTAAATACCAATTTAAAAAATTAAGAAATAAGAGGAGGTTTTGGTAAACCCTTACAACCAATGCCATTATTAAAACAAAACAAAACTTCTGAAAGCAGTTACTGTGTAAATAGCCTAAACAGTATTTAAAAAGAATAGACTTGGCACTTCAACTCACATTTCCATTCAACTGACTCTTTCAAATATGGTTTTGGCTTACTGAGCATTGGCAGGTGATTTTAAAGCTGATTTGGACGTGTGTTATGAGTGAGAAGCAGAAAACTATTTTTTCCCTTAATTTCCCAAACATATTTTCTGCATAATGATGATGATACTTTTTCTCCACAGTATCTTTGGTTTTCAAGGAGCACAGGGTAAATATAAGCAAAAAGAGGTCCAGATAAAATATTTGACGCTGGTTTCCAGGACAGCTTAACATTCAAAGAATTTGTTTTCTGTAGAATCAGCAGGTGTCAAACCAGGAAACCATCAGCAATAGAGCCTCAGTGATTACAGTTAGCTGGGCATAGGCAGAATAAAACCAACAGGTATGAAGACTCAGTAATTAGAAAGAAAGACATAGGCTACAATTTGCCTAGGTCTGCAACAGCTATAACTTAAGTAAATAATTATCAACAAACAGGCAGAATGGCAGAAGTCAGAGATAGAACAAATTTGTATACAGAGAATAGAGGAAAAAGGGATATGATATCAGATCAACATTCAAAGCCATGATACTAAAATCTGTCTTCAATTTAGTACATTTGGCAAGAGAGAGAGGTCATTTGAAAGATACCAGCTCTTAAATTTAACTACTGTAGATTTTGATTAACTGTTCTAGGGCAGTCTTGGATTTTGGTATGTTTTTGAAGATCCTTGGGTGATTTAAATTGCAGCCAGAGTTAAAAAGCACTTGTCTAGAAAAACATAATAAGCAAATCTGAATGAAAAATAGCCAAAATTGTATGCAGATTGGTTATGGCTTTTTACATAAAAAGACACTAATGGATCCTTACTGAGATATTTAAGATCTTTCCTGGCAGTCCAACTTGTTGGAGTCTATGTATTGTAAATCTTAATAAGAAATATGAATTTTGTCTCCAAATTTGTATTTTGCTCAGAGTTCTTAAAACGCTTGGAATTACCTAAGGGATAAGAGTGATAAAGTTGTCTTTTGTTATTCATAACAAGCCCCTTTCAACCATATCAGAGTTAATTGTTAACTTTTGGAAAGCCCCTAAAGATAGAGGCTGGTTGCCAGGGAAACCAATGGACCATTAGAGGGCTGTAACTTTCAGCCTTACTCTACTCTCACCAGATCTCTGGGAAGAGGAGAAGAGATTGAAACAGTCATCAATAGCCATTGATGTAGTCAATCATGCTTATGTAATGAAACCTCCAAAAGGAGGGGATTTGGACAGTTTTGGGATTGGTAATATGAAAGTAAGCAGATTAGGCCCACAATGGAGTCGCTCATTGCTAAGCCTTTATCAGCACACCAAAATTTACCTGAGTTTCTGTGCTTTGCTTTCCAAGAAAAAGAAGCTCTGGTTCAACCAGTCAGTGCTTGCTGACTCAGGACAGGCCACCTGACCCAGTTCCAAGACTTCCTTTTGCTCCATATGAAGAAGGCAACCTTGCTTTAACAAGTCAGCAATTGCTCAGTATAACTTTCTTGTTCCCACTCACTTTAATCTGTAAAACTCTCTTTTTTGCATTGTATAGCTCTTCGGACCTCCTTTCTGCTAGATTAGATGCTACTTGATTCATGAATTGCCAAATAAAAGCTTAGATTAGTAAATTGTCTGTGGGAAAAGAAATTTAACAGTGAACATGTAGAGGTGCTGGGAAGGTGGTATGCCTAGAAAGGAAATGGAAGCTCGGTACTCCTCCCTCATATCTTGCCCTGTGCTTGTCTTCCATCTGGCTATTTCTGAGTTATTTTCTGCTATAATAAGCCAATAATCTAATAAGTAACTGTTTCCTGAGTCCTGTGAGCCACTCTAGAAAATTTATTGAATATAAGGAGGAGGGTCTTAGGGAATCTCTGATTTATAGCCAGTTGGTCAGAAGTATAGGCAATAACTGGTACTTTTGATTAACATCTGAAGTGGTAGTGGGAGGGGACAGGTTTGTGGAATTGAGTCTTTAACCTGTGGGGAATGACAGTATTTCCAGGCAGGTAGTCTGAGAACTAAATTGTAAGATACCGAGTTGTTGTCCACAGAGTTGGGGAATTGCTTGGTATTAGGGAAAAACCGACACACATCTGGTCACAGAGGTGTCAGAAGTGAAGTACTGAGAATGAATACGAAACACAGAAGTGTTTTTCCTTTACAGGGTTCCTAAAATTATACACTCTCTTTTTCTCCCCTGTCTGCCACACCCATTGCAGGTTCTCCCAGTTAGGCCTACCTGTGAGAGGATGTACATCATCAAACTTGGAGTCCCCTTAAGGAACTGGGTTTTGTTTGTTTGTTTGTTTTTTAATGTTTTTATTAAGTTTATTTATTTATTTTGAGAGAGAGAGAGGCAGAGAGAGAGAATCCTAAGCAGTCTCCCTCCACACCCAAAGTGAGGAGCCTGACACAGGGTTGAACCGCGAACCGTGAGATCATGACATGAGCCAAAACCAAGAGTCGCGCTTAACCAACTGAACCACCCAGGTGCCCCCCTGTTAAGGAACTGTTAACCAGTGTTGACCAATGATTGTGGCTTTTGAGTTCTTTATGGAATCATTGAATTCTTCTAGTATTTCAGCTATACTCTAATGTTATACAAAATGTTTGATGTTTATTAATGAAATCAAATTTATATATGTGAGAGGCACAGATCTTAATTCTATAAACAGTTTGAAGAGATATGATGAATGTACTTACCAGTGATCATCAACCCAATCAATATATAGCACATTTCCATAATCTCAGATCTGATCACCTTATATCAACTTCTATTTAGTCAATATGCCCCAGGGGCAGCTCACCTATTTCTATCCCCATAGATTAGTTTTGCTTTTTCTTTAAGACTACATAACAGCAACTATACAGTATATGCTCAATGTCTGACTTCTTTCACTCACCTTCATGGTTTTCTTTTTTTTTTTTTTTTTTTTAATTTTTTTTTTCAATGTTTATTTATTTTGGGGACAGAGAGAGACAGAGCATGAACGGGGGAGGGGCAGAGAGAGAGGGAGACACAGAATCGGAAACAGGCTCCAGGCTCCGAGCCATCAGCCCAGAGCCTGACGCGGGGCTCGAACTCACGGACCGCGAGATCGTGACCTGGCTGAAGTCGGACGCTTAACCGACTGCGCCACCCAGGCGCCCCCACCTTCATGGTTTTCAAAATCATCCTTGTTGTGTGGGTATCAGTAGTTCTTTCTTTCTGTAAGTAAGTAATGTTTCATTGTATGAATATACCACAATGTATTCATCCATTGTCTTATTGATGGACCTTTGACTAGTTTACAGTTTGGGGCTATTAGGAACAAAGCTGGTATAAACATTCTTGGAAAAGTCATGTTGGGGAAGTGTGTTTAAAATTCTCTTGAGTAAAGTGAAAAAGAGTGAAATTGCTGAGTATGGGTAGGTGTATTTGAACTAAATAAGAAATTTCTAAATATTTTTCCAAAGAGTTTTACCACTTGGTACCCAGTGATGGTGGAGAAGAATCCTAGTTGCTCCATATCATCATGAGCATTTGCTGCTATCAGTCTTTTTAAAAATTTTTTGATGTTTTATTTTATTTTTGAGACAGAGAGAGACAGAGCATGAACGGGGGAGGGTCAGAGAGAGGGAGACACAGAATCTGAAGCAGGCTACAGGTTCCAAACTGTCAGCACAGAGCCCAACGCGGGGCTCGAGATCACAGACTATGAAATCATGAACTGAGCCGAAGTCGGATGCTTAACAGACTGAGCCACCCAGGTGCCCTGGTGCTATCAGTCTTTTTAATTTTAGCCATTCTCGCCAGTGAATATAGTATTTAATTGTGGTTTGAATTTGTTTTTCCTTGATGACCAATGATGAAGAGCAGAGCTTCTGAAAATATGGTTTCTGGACAAGCAGCATCATTAGGAAGGTTGCTGGAACCCCACCCTAGGCTTAATGAATCAGAAACCCTGGAGTTGGAGCTTAGCAATCTGTGTTTTAACAAGCCCTGATTCATGATTAAATGAATTCACTTAATCATGTGATTTTTCATCTCTTAAATTCTATAGCAAAAAATATAGGTAAAAGTTAGATATCATAATTTGTATTTCATAGGGATTATTTTGCACAATAGAAAATAATTATGCTTATATAGATAATTTTCTTGGTTATTCCTACAAACAAAACTAGAACTCAACCAAAATGCAGACACACACACACACACACACACACACACACACACAACACACACAACACCCAAGCAAACAAAAGCAAACAAACAAAAAAATAAAATAAACTAGAACTCAGCCAATTTGAATGTCTTCAAACATTTAGTGCCCATATATGTAGGTACCTGTTTGACTTTCTGAACAGTAAAGCTTAAATAATTCCTTTGAATTCAAGGAATAAATTAAGAATGAGATTTTAAGGAAGAATACTATAGCATATCAGACATGTAGAGCCCTGTAAATACTGTTATTTCCTCCAGTTTAATATTATTATCCCCAATTAAAACCATATTATGCTATACAACATGTAGCAACTTTTCAATTAGCACCTACATTAATGTTCAACGTTTCTAACATGGCACAATAGTGGGCATAATACAATCTTTATCATTAGTTTAAACCACTGTTAATCATCATAGAGAAAGTTTCCCTTGTACTTTAAGATTTTAATAAAAGTAGGAAAAAGTTATTTAACTCGGGTTTGTGCAAAGTCACAGTTTTCCAAAATTCACACGGTCTTAGGTACTTAATGTTCAGTGGTATTCCAGATTATTTTATCCACCCTATTTTTGATTTCATTTTTGTCCTACATATTCTCCTCACCTTACACACATGCCAATCCACTTATAGAATTCATTTAACTCTGAATTTCCTAAAAAATATTTACAGTTGGGATTTATGTGTATGACAAGTTTAGAGTAACATTGTAGTAATGAGTTGATTTTTCAACAAAGTATTAGACTTTGTTGTGCTAGATAATAGACATTCTCATTCTTGGAAGTCTTTCACCCATGCCCAAACCGGAAATTTCTCAGCAACTACAGTTCTCCACAAAATCCAGTCTTTCATTTTGTTTCTTGGACTTTGGTTCCCCTTTTCACCTTTTCCAACAAATCTCCCACTCATATTATCTCCTTTTCTCTCCCCTACTCTTCAATTTCTCAGTATTCTTTACTGTCACAATATAGCCATGTTTTTATTCCTTTCTTCTGCCTTTTATTCCATTCAACCCATGCCTTTGAAGATCACAGATGTCAACCCCAAAGAGCATGTGAAACTATCAAACTGCTTTAGAAACCACCTACAAAATAAATGTTATATCAGCTATTAAAGTTTATATGTATCTGTACAATATATAATTACATATATGTATATGTAAGTATTGAATGTGGTACATTAGCAGCTTATTCTTATTTGACAGATGAGGAAACTAAGGATTAGAGAAGTAAAATCATTTGTCTAAAATTTTCATACAGTAGGTAGCAAAGCTAGAATTTGAACCCCAAACCCCCTACGTTCTATTACAGCAAACTGCACTTCAAAAGATGGTGGTAGGTAGCCTAGATGGAAATTGCCCCCTCCACCAACACCAAACACACTCACCCATAGGACCAGCTACATAATTGGCAAGACTTAGTGCTAGATGAAATGAGGGACCCTTGTTCAAAAATGAACAATTTCAAGAAAACAAAAGTAGATCATCAAATGAAGTGCAGGCTCTTCTTAGCATGGAATCTTATGTAACTGAAGTTGGTCCTGCTCTCACATTATCCATTTAGTAATCCACTCATTTTCTACTATAGGATACCAGTTTTCCATGCAATTTCAACTACCTCGTTAGAGATTTTCCATTTCCTTATGTTAGTTTCTCTTATTTACTAATTTTCTATGTGCTTCCTGTGTTAGGTTCAGCACAGGGTTCTGTTAAGTTGATATAATTTCCTATCTTGTTTGCCTCATGAATTCCCAATAATATTCTCTCTTTTTTTCAAATAACCATATATTTGAAGTCCTCACAGCCCACTACTTCAAGAAAATAAATTTTTTAGCTTGGCTGTATTCACATAAGTGAACTGGGCCCATCCACTCTGGAGCTATTACACAAGACTTGCTCCATGTAATGGATCCATATAAAACTATACATTAAAATGCAAATAGTAGTTTATTGCAAACTCCTGCTAATTCTGTGGAATGTATCTCTCAATAACTTCATGTAAATTTAATAAGAGTTTTTCTGGGGGGGGGGAAACACTTTTTTTTCATTTTTGGAAATCAGTAATTACATACATTTTAATCATATGATGACATACTACTTTTCCCTTTTACCATCACAATGGAATTTAAACCTAAGACATTTTAACATTTAGAACTTAAGCATTCAGCTATATCACTATGAGGCTCAGTAGTTTTGCATTGCATAATTTTGAAAAGCGGCTTTTCATAAAGTGCATGCATGATATTGAATAGTTTAGCTGCTTTAGGATTGACTGTATAATTCTGAGGCATAAAAATAAAAATAGGGTTTTATCTGAATTTCCTCCTTAGCTAAATTTATAGTTTCATGCTTTTTCCTTTAATTTACATTGTTAAAATCTTTAAGGAGATCTCCAATAAATAGCACTCCTTTTCCCTGCCTGAGTTCTGATCCAATTGAGAAAAAAGAGAATATATGTTTTTAAATGTTTATTTATTTATTTTTGAGAGGGAGAGCACAAGTTGGGGAGGGGGAGAGAGAGAGGGACACAGAGAATCCCAAGCAGGCTCTGTGCTGTGAGTGCAGAGCCTGATGCAGAGCTCAAATTTATGAACTGCAAGATCATGACCTGAGCTGAAAGTAAGAGTCAGATGCTTAACCAACTGAGCCATCTAGGCTCCCCAAGAATATTTTTAAAATGGGACACAAGATAACCCTTTATAATGGAAAAAGTGTAGGCTACAGCATATGACTTACAATTCTGAATCTCAGATTTATACAGATTACTCAATGCATCTCCAGGACAGCCTCTGACATGGAGGTTTTTAGTTATCTAATGCTATACAAGAATGTTATACCCAAAACTTTGTAAGTAAAACAATCAATTAGTATGGTCACAAATAATGGGAGACAGATTTGGCTCTCTTAACCTAACAGACCTATTCATCTAGAGCTGGGCTGTACACTCCCACAATCTGGGGAAGGAGATAAACAGTTTTGTTGCAAAGTCCTGTACCGATGTTATGACTAGCTCCTCAATGCCAGTCTTTGTTTTTCTTTGGTATTCTCCTGAGACCACTGATGGACAAATCACATTTACTGTTAGAAATCTCTGAAATAAGTCAGAATAGAATTAAAAAAAAAATACAAAACTCCAAACCACTGTATTTATTACTTATTCCACATTTTGATATTCTGTCTAGTCAAATAATCTAGCATACATTCTGCAGTGAAATCAAATGGCAAGATCAAAATACTCCAATAATAAAATATCACCTTGATAGAGATGATCAAAATTTACATATAAACCTACTTTCATTATCAAATTCCATTATCTCTAATTTTTGCCTTTCCTAGCCCTTACTTTGTCCTAGAGGTGGAGAAAGGAAAATCCACCAATCAAACTTCTTTATAAGTTGGATTCTAAAATAATTAGTAAAATCAAATCCCTTTCCCCCATGAGTTAAGTGTCCAAAGAAATTAAAGCCAACAATACTCTCTTCAATTCATACGTTGTTCAAACTTAGCCAGAAGACTCTCAATGCTTGTGTAGATTTTTTAGGCTACCTCTCACTGAATAAGATTTATTATGAAATTTTTATGGCCTCACAAATGGAATTAATTTCATGTCAAGTTTCTGATGTTCGTCACTTTTAAAGAACACTTAAAGATGATAACATATGCAAAATTAATGTAGAATTAGTCCCACGCTCACCAAATTTAAAAGCGAGCCAACCTTTTTCCCAAAAGCAGTTCCTCAGGCAAAATTATGTTCCTATAATCTGGTACTTAGTGTTGCCAAAAAACAATGGCAGAAACTCAGTTGTTTCTGAGGAAAAGAGGCTTGGAAGAATAAGTATCAGATCAATCCTCCAGGATGTTTCAGACTATAATACTTGTGAACATAATTCAACAGAGAGAAATATCCTAGCAGAATTTTAATTTTGCCAATATGCAAATAACCATTTCTGGGAGAAAAACCTAATCTGGCATAATGTTTAAAGTCTTCTCTCCAAATGATTGAGTATTGCTGACTTCTTGCAAAGTTTAAAAATAGAGAGTAATGGAATCTGTGTCGCAGGTCTTAGGGTCAGTTTCCCTGTAACCAGAGCCTGTGGATTCTTGTTCCAGGGATTTATTGAGGGTATGCTTTCTGGTAAAACCTATACGGAAATGAAGACAGCAGAATAAATCAAGAGATGATGCTAGGCAAAGTTGTGAGTTTACCTGAAGTTTAGATTTAGCTTGACCCAGTGGAGAGCTCTGTAGAGTAATGGCACAGAGGATACAACTGGGAGTTATAATAGGACTCTCAGCAGCAAGGGAATCTGACAAAAGAGATCTGCATGAGGCATCAAAAGCATCCACTAACAAAGGGTAAATGAAAGTAGGAAGTTTGAAAGAACAGAGTTTCTACTGATTATTAAAGCCATATTCCATAAACAATTATCCCTGAAGTGGGTGATAATTTTGAGTTTGCAAATCTGTGAAAAGCTGTCACTGAACACCTTAAAAATTTGATACCGTATTTTGAATTTTATTTTCAATCAAATGAAGATACATGAATAGGAAATTAATGAATCCAGAATCTATTTCTTCTGCCAGGAGATAATTTAAATGTAACAATAACTTTACAGAACAAATTGCTGGACCTGGCTACTAGAAAAGGTTTGGACATGAATTTTGAAAGTATAACATATCTTGGTTCTTTCTGAATAAAACCTAAAATGAATATTCAAGCTTTCAGAAACTGCTTTAAAATTTTTTCTCTTGTTCCTATTAACTACTTTTGTCAGACTGAGATCTACACTGTCGGAGTCGAAAGCAAGGAGAATGAAAAACAAAATAAAACATTGAATCAGTTTAGATATCATTTTCCCGTATAAGTAGCATTCATTCAACCTATATTAAATAAGTTAACAAGCAAAGAGAAAAAGTTCATTTGTCACTGTAAAACTTTTTAATACCAATGTATATACAGTTGCTCCAAGAGTGACATCAGGTGCCTAACTTAGGGAATCACCACTTCATGTGAGAGTGCTGTTGAATCACAACTGAGGGACAAGTTATGACCATAAGAGAGATTCTCTATGTTAATCATGTGTACAAATAATTTCAAAGGATGTCTTAAAATTTGTGTGTAATTCTTTATTTTTTCACTGTTTTATGTTCTCGTTATAGCTATTGGAGAATGTATATATTTTGTTATCTGTTGAATAGAATGACAAAAACACCGAGCCTTATATCTTTGTATGAATTTTCATTCAATTTTTTAAATAATTAATCAATATTATATTTTACAACAGTGTTGGTCCAAGATGAATTTGAAGTTTAAAAAAATAACAGAAGAAAATAGTTTCTTTCACCAAAGCTAGTTTGAGAAGCACTGCTCTATAGGGTATGTGAGAATCAACCACCTTGAAGTTAAAAACTAGCTCCTTGCTCTACCTGTGCCTATAAAGTTCAAGACTGAGCAGCAGCAAACTTGTACTCTGGAGCTGTCCAAACCTGACTAAAACAAAACAAAACAAAACAAAACAAAACAAAACAAAATAAAATAAAATAAAATAAAATAAAATAAACTAGGCTTTTGCTAGGTCAGCGCCCCAGGCTAAGCACCTCCCACTCCTTGTGGTAAGCAACCAGATAAGGTGCATCCAACACTACTGCCAAGGTCTACACCTTTCCTGATGCCTCATTGACCTTTAAGCTTCTGCTAAGACAACAGTTCACAGGGTCAGTACTGAGAATGGTGTAATCTTTTCTGAGAAGAATGTTTTTCCTTTTCCTCTCATCTCAAATGCCCACTCGTCACCCTAAAATCGTTATCTTACTTTCTTTTTCTTAGGGAAAAAAAATTAAAGAATCAGGAAAGAACATCTTTATTTCATCTACTACATATCCAAAAACCTAACTTTTTTTACTTCAAAAAGGATGGATTCTCTCTGAAACTGGCTCTCCTTGTATGTACAAAAATTCTATCCCTTCTCTCCTCAACAACAAAATGTTTTATGATTATTCTTTTTTTCTCGTCTCTTTGATTTTCCTCTTTCTATTGAATTATTTACAAATATGATATCATACTTCACTCCTTAATATGGCTCATCTCCTCCAGCAAATGCACTATTTTTCTGTTCAGTTTTCTCTAAAACCAAGTTAGATCCATCTATTCCCCCCATCGTTCCAAAGTCTTTGCTCCTGTTGAGGTTACCGATGGCCTTCATTGAACCAAATCTACTGGTTTACTCTCATCTTATCTGACCTGGGAGACTATTGATTTTTTTTTCTTTCTTTCTTGAAACATTTACTTTTCTTTGGAATTCACGACTTGATGACCTACCAATTTTCCTTCTACCTCATTGACAAGTCCTTCTTAGATTCCTTTGTCCAATTCTCCAGACTACTTTCTAAATGTTGGAATGCCCTAGATTTCTGTCCTTGGCCCCTTTCTCTTCCTTGGATGTATGCAATGCCTGAGTGAATTCATCTGGTCCTGTAGCTTTACACCTTCTATTTTTTGATATCTCCTAAATTTATATCACCAATACTGGCATTAACACTAAAATTTTCAACCAACTATCTAATTAACATCTCCACTTGAATGTCTTTAAGCATCTGTCACTTAATATGTGCAAACTGAACACTTGGATCCTCACTCTCCAGACTCTCAGCCAGTGTTTCCCATTTCACTAAATGGTGCCAGGATTTGCACAGTTGTTCAAGACAAGAACTTTGGCATTACATTTAACTGCTCCCTTTGTCTCACAACCCAGAGAAATGTAGGTAGAAGCCATTGACATTACCTGCAGGTCTAGACCATTAAAAACAGCAGCAGATTTCCATTCTCTTTCTCTTTTACCTTCTTAGCTAAGCTGGAGGCAATGTGTACTGAGGCCTTAGAGGGTAACAGAGACAACATTTGCAGGCACCTGGATCCGTGAATCATCAGATTGGAGAAAAACCTTCCATGTGGGTCATCCAGTAAAACAAACATTAGACTCTTGTGTAAATGAAAAATGAGCATTTGTCAGGTTAAACTACTGAAATTTTAGAGTTGTTTGTCAGAGCAGTGTGGCCTGTCCTTACTAATATAAAAGTTCCTACTCAGAAGGATGGTATTACTTTTCAACAAAAACAAAATTGATCATGTGCTATTGGTTTTGTGGTGACACAGCAGGAGGCAAAGGAACTGAAAAAGAATAATAAGCTTGAAGGCTGGTGAGCCATATTATTTTGTGGCAAAATATTTAATAGAAATTTACCTGAAATAACTTGAAATGAACACTATATACTTACTGAGCCTATAATCTTATAACAGTGCCTAGAAAGTGCCAGAATGATATTATCCATCAGCTATTATGAGTTCCTTTTTAGAAGTCCTTATAAAAGAGAGAGCTGCCCATAAAAGAAGTAGCTCATTTTCAGGGAAAGATCAAAGGGAATGGAGAAATTTCACCAATCAAGGGTATTAAAGTTTTGGAAAAATCATTACTCTGGACCCTAAATAGTTAAGAGATAAGACAAAACAGGAAAAAAGAAAAAGAAAAAAAACTTTGAGCAACAAAAATCCAAGAAAGCTTTTAAATTAAACTAGGTGACTTAGTTTTGCAGGCAAAGTCAGATCAAGAATATTACTCAAGACCCTTAGTCTCTATAGCCTCAAGGTGGCTGTCATTAATCAGAGAGGAGGTAGGTGGAGATAATAAAGGAAAAAGTCAAGCATGGGAAATAATTTTAGGTACAAATTTGTGTTTATTGCCAAATAGATCTGTCTGGAAGCCAATAGATTAAAAGCTTCCTAAGTTTTCAAGAAAATTGTATTACCAAAGAAACTGCAAGCCTAGTTTAAAAAAAATAGTCTATGGCTGTCTACTATGTTCTAAACCTCTACTGTAATAACCTAACAGTAACCTGACAAGCAGGTGCCACATCTGTGTTTCTCTAAAGAAGACATACTTCCCATCATCTCTGCTAGCTGTGGCAATGGTGAATAGTAGACAAAAATAAAATAAAAAAATAAAAAGAAATTTAAAAAAAGTACTTTCTAAAGAGAGAGGAAGGAACCATGAAAAATATTGTTTTACAGGAATGTTATCAGAGAACAAAACCAGAATCTACATGACATTTTCCTTACCCCAGGTTAGGTTTTCATAATGCACATCCAGCAGATTCTGATAACTTTTGTGAAGCTATGACTGCTCTGAATATTCCATTCTGCCCATTCTGAGCCAATTTTATTATAGTTGTTCCATCCTCAGTTTATCATTATATATTGGGTATGGAGATGCATATATTTTTAAATAACATACATTATCAGTTCATAACACAAACAATATCTAGGCCAAATAAAAATAACTGCTCATCACCTGGAGAACATGGGCTAGTAGTTAAATGGAGTTATTAGAATAGGGTCAACTAGTAGCTAGATAAGATTTTTTAGTTACCTCACATAGGAAGGAGGTGATGTGTCCTGTGTATTGGGCAATGGTGAAATGAATATTTGGTGGCCAAATGCATATTGTGGCAGAGACTGGCTAGATTTGAAATATTTTACCTTTTTCTTCTGCACACATAACTTGATTATATTTCACAGTTTTGCTTGCTGGAGTGATGAGATAGAGTACTGACCAATGGAATAATGGTGGAAGGTATCTACAGTTGACCATTGACCAACACAAGTTTGAGCTACTGGGGTCCACTTATAATGGGTAATTTTCAATAATTGTATATACTTACAATATTGATACAGTAGAGTACTATTAAGTATATTTTCTTTTCCTTATGACTTTCTTAATAACAGTTTCTTTTCTCTAGCTTATTTTATTATAAGAACACAGTATATAATACATGTACAAAAATATGTCTTAATTGACTGTTTACATTATCAGTAAGGCTTTGGTCAACAGTAAAATTATCAGTAGTTAAGTTTTGGGGGAGTCAAAATTATATGCCCATTTTTTTACTGCATAGGAGGTTGGTATGCCTAACATTTGCATTGTTCTAGGGTCAGCTGTATAGTCTACTAAGCCAGACTCAAACAAACAAACAAACAAACAAACAACCCTATGAGATCCTCCATTCTTTCTTTCTCTGATAGGGATTGTTTTGACCGAGTCAAAAGAAGCAAGAAGCCTAAAATACTGCTTGACAAATAGAAAGGAAGCAAAAAAGCTGTATATATCCAGGAGACTTGCCCAACTAGAAACTGGGCTAGTATTGGAATGATAAATAACGTTTTATTATGTTTGCCCTGAAAATGCTTTATTTGTTATAGTTGTTATCTTTTTCTGCTAATAGAGTAGGTGGTATTATTTATGTTATTATTATTTTATACTTTTTAAATTATATTTTCAACCAATACTTGACTAGGAGTTACTTGAGGGCAAGACAAAGCCTTAGTTTTTATTCTAATCACTTATTAAAATATCTTTCAAAACACATTCACTGGGATGTAACCTGTTCAAATAATACTATATGCTATACCCCATTGCACTGTGGTGGTAACTTCAGAAGCATTAGAAGGTTAATATGAGGTATCTCATTTTTTAATATCTAAATATATATTAACATATATTAGTATAAGATGCTATATATCATATGAGATATATTAATGAGATATGATATGGAAGAACATGTATTTCTTTACAAATTTTTGAAATGTGCTAAAATAAATACTACCTGTCCAATATTTGGGCAAAACTTACTAGCTTTGGTGTGATAAAACCTGGAAAAAAAAACCCTCAAGCTCAAGATAATATTAATTCAAGTGAAACAGAGATAAATCTACCCTGGAATTGATTTCATTGAAATCTTCAGCAAAATTCTTATTCCACTAAGAAAAAAAAAAACACACTAAGTCCTAATTATAAACCCTGGATTTAGCTGTTAAGACTAAAATTAAAGTTAAATTCTCCAATGATACATTCACTGCAGTAATCCTTGTTTTTAGTGCCATAAGATACATGACAGATTCCTATGTATCACACCTAATCATGAATATATTTTGGATTAAGGTATCTAATTCCTATAGAAGAAGACAAATAGTAACTTACCTCTATGTTTAAAGGACTATCCTATATTTTCCCAAACCTACATACCCATTAAAATTTTGTGTTATTTCTTAAAATATCCTGTCCTCTGCAGTTTTTTTTTTTTTTTGCTAACAATCTGCAGGTTTAAGTCAGCCTATTAAATATCTTCTATGAAAAAAATTTCAGTTTATTTCAAATGATTTACTACTAATAATACATATACTTTAACCCAAACTTACCTAGAATAATGTAATATTTTATTGAAGTAGAAATAGAAGCTTGAAAACAAAGGACAATTCCTGAGTCCATTTTTCTGAACTATAAGCTTTCTTTTCAGTGTTTCTTATAATTTTTCATTTATCACAAGTGTCTGATAAGATAATTTTCAAATTCTTTCATGTCATTTACTTCTATAAGGTGAGTTTTGGTGATAGATAATGCAGGTGATCTTTGTTTAAGTTTGGTTTGAAAAATAAGTGTCTAGAAATGTAGCGGGCAGATTTTGAAGGCAGCAGAGATGTAGTCTATGTGGTCACTGAAACTGGTGACTATTATGAGGAAGATGTCTACATGGGCCGCTTGAGATCATGTCATTCAGCTCCCATAACGTCTAATTCTCACCGAGACAATTGGGAAGCAATGAGCTTCATTTCACATATACTTCCTCTGGCCTCTCTAAGACCCTCTGAAAATTGGAAGCTGGTCAAATTCTTATTCTGAAAAGTAGATAATGGGAGAAAACTGTCAGTTATAAGAAAGTCAAGTAGAATTGTAGGTATAAGTTTTCTGTCTCTTAAAATAACTTAAAAATTTGAATCGATAAAGTCAGTATCTACTCTTGAAGAACCCAATGACTGACTTTGAGGGTTTTATTCTATTCTACTGGCAGCTATGGCCATTCAAATCTGGTTTTAAAAACTAAGAAATAAGAAATAAATGTACTGTTTAATTTATCCAGGCACAGGAGATGCTGGGCATGATCAGAAACAATAGCCAAAAATCAACTCTGAGAGCAGAGCCCAGTTCTGCTTCATCTTTATGTTCCCAGCGCATTATAAATTGTAAATATTCCTGTGAATATATTAAGAAAAAAGAATTGGTATATTGGTCTAAAGGAGAAAGATGCACAGATGGAACATTTAGGGTTGGACTTTCAATGACAGTCTCACTCTGGTGGGAAGTTCACATTGATCTTCAAAAGACCTCTCCTGATAGCCGGATTTTGGTTTTAATGGAATAGAATCTATACTTCATTCTCTGAAACCCAGTATTTATTTATTATGGAAAAGTAAATTTATCATGGGTCAGAGGAAATATTTACATTTAAGGAAAATAATGCCATGTAATGTTTTAAATAAAGATGTGACAAAGCCGAAGTAGTAATTACACAAGGGATTTACAGGAATAACACAGAAAGCAATGTTTCCATAACCCCTGGCTCCTCTTTCTCCCTCTTGCTGAACTTGAACTTGTGTCTTTGTATAAACATGTTTGCTTCTTTGTCGTACAGAAGAGTGGGTGAGAAAATAAAGCAAACTTTATTAACTCAAATAAAAAGATAGGTGGGTCTGTTCAGGAAACAAGTTTGGATTATTGTCTGGAGGTAAATTTTCTTAAGGGAATCTACAAATAAATTATGCTAACGTTGAAGTTCTTTAAATGTATTTTTTTTCCTGCAGAATCTTTAAAGGATATATCAGGTAAGAAACAAGTAAGGGAGACAAATAATAAAACAGTCTTTATGATGCATGAAAATTACCTGATTATACTAAGGTAATACTAAAAATTTAGTAAAATATGAACTGAATTTATAGACAAAAAATTACATTCACAAAAGCAAACAAAATGTCTCCCATGATAAAATATGTGTTTTTTTTTGAAGAATGAGTTATGGGATGGTAGTAGGATAGTAGGTTATTGTATCATAGGATAGTAGTATATAGTAGGATGTAGGATAGTAGTATATTGTTACATGATAAGCTAAAATGGAAAAGATAGTAGTAAGTTGAATAAAAAACTATTAAAGTTACATTGGAACCAGCCATATAGAAGATTGAGGTGTAGTGGATGAATATCATCTAATTCATTATCAAGTCCACAAGAAAAAATAAATCAGTCCGTTTATGTATTTATAATTTATTAATTTTAAATAAAATGATGCTTTAAGTTAAGCAATTTAATTGAAACATCTGATACCTTTATAAATTTAATTAATTAGCTAATTAATTTTTATTTAAAAGATTGATCCAATAATCCTGTACAATCACAACAGCAAAATGCAGTCGAAACTGTACTTTCTACTCCAAATAATATACAATAAAACCAAATAAAATGAGAGAACAGGTAGCCAATAATTATTATAAGGACTATTCTTCTGTCACATGTGCACACATATAGCAATATTATTTAGTATCATCCTTTGAAAATATAAACCATTAAATAAATTTTGTTATTTTAATCTAGTTTGCTAAATAAACATTGCCTGGTAGTCAATATATAATTCACTTTCCAAAAACTTCTCAAACTGATGTTTAAGCCACATCTTCAATTCCAACTAAAGTAAAGTGAGCTTAAAGTTGCCCTTTGTTTTTTACCTAGTTAAAACTGGAATAAAATTAGTAGGTAAATTAAAGCAACAAATAGTTGCTGAGATATATTTTTTATTAGTAGAAGCGGAAGATGAATAGACATTCCTGGGTGGCTCAGTCGGTTAAGTGTCCAACTTCAATTCAGGTCATGATCTCATGGTTCGTGGGCTTGAGCCCCCCATCAGTCTCTGTGCTGACAACTCAGAGCCTGGAGCCTGCTTTGGATTCTGTGTCTCCCTCCCTGTCTCTCTGCCCCTCCCATACTTGAACGCGCTCTCCCTTTCTCTCTCCCTCTCTCAAAAATAAACAAACATTTAAAAAATTTAAAAAAAAAGATGCATGGACATTTCTAAATTCAGAGCTAACAAAATTAAATTTTAAAAATTAACTTTGCCTAATTCTTGCATATTTACCTGGGTAAGTAGAATTTTCATCTTTGAAAATATACTTTTATGGTTTATATAAATGTAGCAAAATATCTGGATGAAGAGTAAAAAATAGTATGGCCAATCATCCACTTATTCTAGTTACTCACATAAATCATACTATATGCTAAAATTCATGTATTGAAAAAAAACAAGGTAGACATAAGAGCATTCTAATGTTTTATACTAGCTGCACCAAACATTTAGTTTCAGATACATAGATTTGTAAATTTCAAAATGGAATTCCTTCTTTTCCTCCAGTATTTAGACATTAGTTGAAATTTATGAATTCTGGAAAACACATAACAAGATAATCTATAAAGTCAGAAATTTTCCTCCTCATTAGTGAAAACTGCCTTACTGTGTAAAAGTATTATTATTTCTCTCTTTCAGAAAACATTCTGAAGTTTTAATTTGTTTGCTGTTTATTAAACAAGCTCTCTCAGCTTCCATTATATCATAGTCTTTTTCCTTGTATGCTACTTTTTGTTGCATTGCCTGTTTTTTCTCTGCTTAATTTGTTTTTCCTCTGCTTAATTTGTTTTTCCTCACATTTTACTCATGACCACATGTTTTTCTCCCACTGTACATCATTCAGTAAGTCATTCCCGATATACATGGTACATTTTGGAAATTTTCTGGAGTATTATTGGTTATCACAATCAGGAGCATGTTTAGTGGGAAGGGAATAATTAATTATGCTGAATGTCCTGCTCTCTGTGGGATGATTTTATGAAATGAGAAATGACTCACAGCCTGAACAACTTTAAAAAGTTTCACCAGACATTCATGGTAGTAAACGTGATGAAATATGTCGAAGTGAGCATCTATCTCCAATTCACATGAAATTCAATTGATGTTTAACCAAGGGTACTATTGTAATTTTTTTCTATTTGTCCTTTACCAATTACCAAGTCTAGCTTCCTTTGACCTAAAATGCCTAAAGTCTCCTTACCTCTCCTCTTTTGCTCCCAGCAATTCAGTTCTGACACTACCCAGAGTTGGGACAAACTTTACAAGATAAGGGCATAGGCCTCCAAAAACTGTCCTCACTTTAGATACCAACCTTGAGCCCAGGAGTTCCCATGACACCAGCCCTCTTGACAAACTGGCAACATACTTGGGGGTTTCCACTACTCCCTCAGTTTGAATAATTCACTGGAAAAAGTCACAGGACTCAGGAAATGCGCTATACTTACAGGGTTTTTGTTGTTGTTATTTTTGTTTTTGTTTTTAATAGCAGAAATGGATACAAAACAGGACCAAAGAAGAGATGACTAGGGTGAGACCTGGGGGGTTCTAAATGCTAAGTTCTTCATCAAGTCAAGATACATCACTCTCCTGTCACACTGATGTGTAACAGTACACACAGAATGCTGTTAACCAGGGAAGCTCACCCAAGCCTCTGTGTCTAGAGATTTATTGGGATATCATTACACAAGCTAATTGATTGAATCGTTGGTCTGGCAGTTGAACTCAATCTTTTGGCCCCCTGTCCTCCCCAAAAGTCAGATACCAATTGGATCAAAGCCCCAACCCTCTAATGACATGGTTGGTCTTTCTGGTGTGGCCAGCCCTGATCCTGGTTTTCCTCATTAGCAGAAACCCAGCTATGGTCACAGGGCACTACCTTGCATAACAACGGTACACCTGTCACTTATGAAATTTCAAGGATTTGGAAGCTGCCTCCTAGGAACCAGGGATAAAAGCCAGCCAAATTCTTTATTACACAACACTCCCTATTACCTTTCCTTATTTCAGATTCTCATCATCTTTCCAAAGACTTGTGTTATCATCTAAGTTATGTTCCTACTTCCTACAATGGTTCTGCTTCAGATCCATTGTCTGTAATCTTATAGGAATAATCTAGCTAAAATGCAATTTGAGCAATCTCAGTTCTTTGTTTGAGTCCTTTAGCAATGCTCTGAATTAAGCAAATCTAGGTTCCTTAGCATAATGTACAACACTCTCCGAAAGCTTCACCTGCCTAGTTCTCTGGTCGTATTCATACCCCAAATTACTTTTTTCCATTTGAAAAAAAAACTTAGTTGTATATCCCTCCTAAAGTGACTGATATTTCTCTTTTGGGTGCTATTGCTCATTCTAATTTCTTTTTTAGAAGACCTTTCCCTCCCTCTGCATAACTGCATAACTATAATTCAAGATTCAGATTAGGCAAAATTAAATCTTTCTTGCTCTACTCAGATTGGGTGGGGTTCCATTTTTTTTGTGTGTGTTCTTTTGGTACTCTGTACACTATTTTTGGGAAGTCACTTATTTTCTATTAAAAATTTTATTTATGTAAATGTCTACATTGTAAAATTACCCCTGATACTTGTTTTCTTCTTTTTAATTTGTAAGAGAGACCCGAGTTTTTATATGGCTCTTAAGATTTCCCACAAGAAAGACTACATTTTCCAGCTTACATCATGGGTAGTGTGCCATGTGATTAAGTTCTGATTTAAGGGATATAAGTGTGATGTAAGACTTCCAAGAAGTGCCCTAAAAGGGAAGAATTGGTCCTGTCTTTTATGTTTTTTTCTGTGTGCTAAAGTGAAAATATTCAGAATGGAATCAAATAGTGCCATAAGGTGGAAGCCATGTGTATCGGAAGCCGGTATGAACTGTTTCCTGAATAATTGTTGTCTTTATCATTCTTAGACTATCTTGATTTTTTTTTTCCACAAGAGAGAAATAATGTCTGTCTTATTTAAGTAGCTATTGTCTTGGTCACTCTGGCCAAAATCCAGTGCTGATTGCTATTCTTCTCACAAAGTGTGAGCTCTTATTATCTTCTTAATTTCCAAGAACAAGAACAATAGCTAGAACTGTATGTACTCAGTCATTGTTCATTGAATTGAAATAAAATATAGATGAAAGAGCAATTGATTTCTATTTATAAGGAGATAACGAAGTATTTGTTCAATAGTTTTAATAGATTTATTCCACTGAAATAGGTTTTTTGGATAATGATAATTTAAAGTTTTAAATATATGAAATTGGTCAAGTGAGTAAATATCGGTTAGATAAAAGAGACACATTTTGGAAAGACACATTTGGCCAAATTACCCAAATGGCAAAATCTATTATAAAAATAGATTGTATATTTCAAATAGATTGTATATTTCAATATTATAAATTGCTTATTTACTTTAGTATTGAAAAGCTTAAGGTAAAAACATAATTATCAATATACAAATTAATGGGAAAATATTTTGGTTTATTTATTTGGTTTGCTTTCAACAGAGTATATCTTTATCAATGTCAAACACAATGCTCCCACTTTTGGGCTTTTATTACATCACTTCTTCCTTGTTTTCCTCTACTTCATACTTTCCTATCTTCTTAGGCTTATTGGCTGACTCTTCTATTTCTGTTCAAACCCTATATGTTGCAGTAGCCCAGGTCCTGTCTATCAGCCCCTCACTCCCTGGGAATCTCATTGAATCCATAGCTTTAGTTACCATCTATAAGCCTGTATATCCCAAATCTGTGTTTTCTGTCTGTACCTCTCCTTGAAATCTTGATTTGTATATCCAAATATTTACTTAAACTTTACATTTTGATATCCAGTAGTCATCTAAGACAACATATTCAAAACAGAATTATTGAAATACCACATAAACTACCTTCCCAAAAACAAACCTGCTTTTTTTTTAAAGCAGTTTTTTAACATTTATTTATTTTTCAGACAGAGAGAGACAGAGTGTGAGTGGGGAAGGGGCAGGGAGAGAGAGAGGGAGACATAGAATCCTAAGCAGGCTCCAGGTTCCAACCTGTCAGCACAGAGGCCAATGTGAGCTCAAGCTCACAAGTGGTGAGATCATGACCTGAGCTGAAGTCGGACACCCAACCGACTGAGCCACCCAGGCGCCCCAACAAACCTGCTTTTATACCTGTCTCCTATCAATGAAGTCCATTCAGTAGCTCGTATCAAAACCTTAGATCATGTTTTTGATGTGCCTTATTTATCATATCCATTTGTATTCAATGACAGATTCAACTCTAAAAGATATCCACATCTCTTGGAATATATCCAACTCTTTCTATCAAATCTACAACTCTCCTATATCAAACATCCATCTCATTGATTTGAATCACTACCATAGGATCTTAGATAGTCTCCTCTTTTTGTCTTGTTCCTGGGCTCCTAGTTTCCCTCAGAAACTATTCTCCACATATGGAGAAAGTCCTTTTACATGTAAGAAGGAACATGCCATTTCTCTACTTAAAATAAGACATTTAATATATGTTGCAAAAGAGTAAACACATTCTTATAAATGGATTGATTATTCTAGTCTTAATAATAGGAAGATGATACTTCTAATACAATTGAGTTAAAAAACACTAAAAGTCCCTTATACAAGATGTGGAATAGAATAATATTCAGCCATAAAAAAAGAATGAAATCTAGCCATTTGCAACAATGTGGATGGATCTAGAGGGTATTATACTAAGTGAAATATATCAGGGAAAGGAAAATACTGCGTAATTTGTCATATATGTGGAATCTAAAAAAAACAAAACAAAACAGAAACAGACTCAAAAATACAGAGAACAAACTGGTGCTTCCCGGGGGGATGGAGTGGGAGGGATGGGTAAAATAGGTAAATGAAATTAACAGATTCAAACTTTAGGTTGTAAAATAAATGTCATGGGGATGTAAAATACAACACAGAGAATATAGTCAATAATATTGGAAAAACTTTATATGGTGATAGATGATAACTACACTTAGTGGTGAGCATTTTGTAATATATGTAGATATTGAATCATTATGTTGTACACCTAAAACTAATATAACATTGTATGTCAACTACACTTCAATTTAAAAAATTCCTTTATGGGGCGCCTGGGTGGCGCAGTCGGTTAAGCGTCCGACTTCAGCCAGGTCACGATCTCGCGGTCCGTGAGTTCGAGCCCCGCGTCAGGCTCTAGGCTGATGGCTCAGAGCCTGGAGCCTGTTTCTGATTCTGTGTCTCCCTCTCTCTCTGCCCCTCCCCCGTTCATGCTCTGTCTCTCTCTGTCCCAAAAATAAATAAACGTTGAAAAAAAAAAATTAAAAAAAAAAAATTCCTTTATGTGTCATTCACCTACATATCTATAATATAATTCAATATCAGCAGTAAAGTCATATGTTTTACAATCTGTAAAGTTGGTGAATTGTGGTACATTATCACACACAAATGATCCATCACATAAAGGTGTATTAACAGAACAATAATAATTTGAATCATATGCTAAAAATAAATGAAACTGGTGATTTGGTTTCTTGTTTATTGTGTGTGTTTCCTTATTAACATATTTCTCATTCAAATCTGGTGATAAAAATTACTCTACTTGGATTGTTTTCCAGTGAAAAGATGGAATAAATAAAAAGAATTTCTTAAATACAGAACAATGAAAATGTTATTTTCATTTTGTTTCATTTTGTTTTAGAGATCAGCTTCCCCTAGAGCCAAAGTGTTTTCCCTTCCCATATTATCACATTATACCTTGATCAAAGTATCTCAGTAAACAAAGTCATCTAGCCCTCTATTACTAGGTAAACTCCCTATTATTGAATTTTCTTTTGTTCCCCACTGAATTAGTGTCCATTTGCTACTGTAACTTTTTACCACAAACTTACTGGTTTAGAATAACAGAAATTTCTTTTTTCTTTTTTTGCATGTAACAGTAGTTCATTCCTTTATTTTTATTATTTTTTTCAAGTTTTTATTTAAATTACAGTTAACATAATGTTACAGTATAACATTAGTTTCAGATGTAGAGTCTAGTGATTGATCACTTACATACAATACCCAGTGCTCATCACAGCAAGTGCCCTCCTTAATGTGATCATTCTGTAGCTCAAAAGTTTAAAACCATCTTATTGGGCTAAAAGCAAGGTGTCAGCATGGCTGCATTACTTCTGCAAACTACAGGGGTCTGTTTGCTTGCCTTTTCCAGCTCTGAGAACACCTGCTTCCCTTGGGTCAGGACCATCATTTTTTATCTTCAAAGCCAGTACTGTCCAGTCAAGAGCTTCTAAGGCTGCCACCTCCCTGGTTCTCTCTAGTGTTTCCCCCTTTCACTTTTAAGAACCTGTGATTGTATTGAGCCTGTCTTAGTCTGTTTAGGCTGCTGAAACAAAATATCAGAGTGAGTAGCTTATAAACAACAGTAGTCTACTTCTCACAGTTCTGGAGACTTGGGAAGTCCAGTATCAAAGCACTGGTGGATCTGTGAACTTCTCACTGTTAATTTCACATGGCAGAAGGGGAAGGGAGCTCTTTTGGGCCTCTTATATAAGGGCACCAATCCCAATTAAAAGGACTTTGCCCTTATGCCCTAATTACATCCCAAAAGCTCCACCTTGAACACTATCACAGTGAGCATTAGGATTCAACATATAGGGGTGCCTGGTGGCTCAGTCATTTGTGTCCAACTCTTGATTTCAGCTCAGGTCATGATCTCATGTTTCGTGAGTTCAAGCCCCATATCAGGCTCTATGCTGACAGTGTGGAGCCTGCTTGGGATTCTGTCTCTCAAAATAAATAAACTTTTTAAAAAAAGGAATCAACATATAAATTTGGAGGGAGTATTACAAACATTTGGTCCACAGCAGGGAACAATAGTAATAATCCAAGATAATCTCTGTATTGTAAGGTCAGCTGAATAGCAATTTTAATTCCATCTGTAACCTAATTCCCCATTTTAATGTAAGCAAACATGTTCACAGGTTTTTGGAACTGGGCCTTGAACATCTTTGAAGAATTATTACACTTACCACCATCACCAACTGGTGGACTACTCCCGTTGAGTTGTCCGGGGATGGAGAGATATATTTTAGAACTCAAAAAGTGCAAATGATGTGTTGAAAATTAAATTTTCCATTCTCAGATTAAACACATTTTTATTCATCCAACCATATCTTCAGTAAAACATTTATTAGACACTTACTCTACCTACAACCCTTGGAAACAGACACACCACCCATTCTGATGAAATTTATAATTCATTGGGGGAACAGGCACACTGGAATTGGTGTGAATGTTACAGAGATACACCCAAAATTATGGGATTTGTTACAGGTCCCCAGATAGTCAGTGGTAGCTAGTTCATTAAGAGAAGTGGGAAATTATTTCACCTAAAAGAATTATTTCCCACTAGTAAATATTAGACATTGAGGTAGATGGAGAAGTTATCCAGAGCCTTTCAGTATAGTTCAAATCACATCATGTAAAAGTCTGGCCTGATCTTAGCACTTTTTGAGATAAAATTCAGTTTCTTAAAAAATGACTGGAATGTTTGTTTTAACCATAGCAGGTAAACACTCCGATTGTTACACTAGTGATCAGATTGTTATCAGACACATCAAAGACAGGAAGAAAAGAGTAATGGTGGTTTTTACTACAATAACATAGCAGTATAGTGTATAGGCAATCTAGAGAGAACATTAAGCTCTGTGGGAGCAGTGCTAGAGTATGAAGCCATTTTCTTTGTTACCATAGAAACAGCAAAATGTCAACTATTTTTAGAGCTTTGTTCCAAGATTCAAGCATCCATGCTAGTTATCAGTATGTTTAAAGATGCCAGAAACATATGCCAAGTAATATAGCTAGAAATTTAAGTTTGTAAGGTAATTTATTTCCTCTAGGACATTTTAATAATATGCATGTCCCCCACATTTAGTGGTATTTATGCAAATAAATGTCCACACTTTATAAAAGATTATATAAACAAGTATTATTTTATATACACATATTTAATAAAATAAGTTACTTCCACACATGCTTTTTCAAGGGTGAGTATAACATTATAGTGTTCATAGCTATAAACACTATAATTAACTTGGTACACAGACACTCAATTAGTTGGCCTCTGTTATCACTTAGCTAATTTCTTTCACCTTCAATAAACATCTACTGAAAGCCAGGCACCCCACTAGGTACTGCAAATATAAGGATGACAAAAGTGCCATATTTTTCCCCAAGTACATATTTTCAAACGTGAGCTTGACCTTAAGATGCGTTATACTATAAAACCTGACAAAAATTTTAGGACAAACAAATGTTAATTAAGGTGCCTTTCTCCAAAAATAAAATGTTGGTTCTTAATTTTTGCCAAGAAGCAAAAATGAAGAATGGATTCATGTTTAACTGTAATTTTCTTTGTGTTTGATGCTTAATGAAGATCTTCTGGCAAATAAGAATGTAAAATCCATCTGTGCAGAATGCTTTACATATTTGTATATAATGGAAAATTAGTAACTTTTATGTTTTTATGGGTAAGACATAAACCATGCAATTAGGAAGAATGATGCAGTTATCAAAATTTTGAATTACCAAAAGTACCGTTCGCTCATTACTATGTATATATGTTTATAATTCATGACCTTCATCTTCTTTTTTTATATTTTAACTTAAAATGTGTATTTGGGGGTTTATAGACAAATGTAATTATTGGAAGCAATTTGAGAAGAAAGTGATCTGGCAAAATATTCTCACACTGAGATTTACTTAGATTACCACTGATGCCTCCTGAATTCTGTAGATAGAGACAACTAATTGAGAATAACATGGTCAGAAGACCTTTTGCAGGAAAAATATCCTCTCATTTGGAGTGACTTAAATACTGTTGTTACACAGTCTTTAGTAGCAAGTTAAAAATCAAGTTATTAGGCAAATTTATCTAACTTAAATGGATCAAAAGTCCATATTTAAAATAAGATAACAAACTTGTATGGATTCCTTCAATAGGATTGGTGTTTATTGGTTAAGAGGTAATAGGCAAGCCTTGATAGCAAAAAAAAAGAAAAAAAGTGGGGGGAGCATGGCTGCAATAAGCTAAAGTTGTCATCTCTTTAACATGTGGAAAACATTTTACAATATTCCAAAAATACACATACAGATATCTGCATATTTTTTAAATGGCATTTGATGGTACTTTAATGAGTCACATATCCTGAGATAAAAAGTTAATACAATTATCTAGATAATTGCATGTCCAATTATTTAGAATCTCCAGCAGAGAAAAAAATAAAGATTTTACTCTAATTGCCAATTTTCATTTCCTTTTGTGCTAGAAAATATGTCTTTGCATAGTCTGTTCCTTCCTAAAGGTGAAAGCACGAACACATTATTCTTTACATTGACTCTGCAGTTTGCTGTAGTCATAACTTGACCACCAAATGACCTCATGTAGTGCATGCTACTTAGGTTTGCCTTTTGGACTGAGAACTCATCTTCCAAACTGATAGAAGTGTTGACTGCATTCTCTCTAAGAATTGCCCTCTGTGGAAATCTGTTGTCTCACCCCAGGCTTCATGCATTCATTGGGGCAAATAGCATCCAATGATGGAGGATATATGAAAGTCTGGTCTTTATTATTTTCTCAATCAATATCCCATATATTTCATATGATACCTAGTATTGATTTACATGACCATCCCAGGTTCAAAGCTCTCTGTGAGATTAATTGATGCTTCTGTTAAAACAAGTCACAGTTCGACTTCTCCCTCTACTGAATCTTGGTCCCTCATGCCCCTATAGGAAACTTTTCTTAGAGCTCTCCCGAATAAACCTCTTGCACTCAAATCACCATATTAGAGTCTGTTTCCAGGGAATTCCAATAAATACCTGAAAGATGTGTTTGGAGGACTAAACATCAACTATATAACAAAACAAGCAGAGGGTTGAAAAAAGTTGGTTTTTACCATTTATTTACCTGTTATTGGTTAACACTTGTAGATCTCACATACTACTGGATTGCTTTATTAATAATTATCTATGAAAATGAATAAGTTCTTTTGCATACTTATTGCTACTATATTAGATAATGTATAGGCAACTTCACATTCATTAGAGCTTATTTTTCTGCATTTATAATCTATGTAGGTGACACCATTGGTAATGCCTTAATTGATAGTCTTTTCTTTTTGGTAATGTAAAAAGTATATATAACATAATTTGTATATTCTAGGGCCAAGAATTCCTCTCAGGAAATAATTCACATTTTTCCTTTAATAAAAAAATCTGATTATAAAAATGAGTTAAAGATGTATATGCTATCCTTATTGTGTAATTCTTATTATCTTCCTCTTAATAAACCATGTATTTCTAATCATCCTTCACTTCTTTATTACGTAGCACAAAGTACATTTACAATAAATGAATTAATTATGAATAAAATAATTGATTCTTTTTTTTTGTTTTTAATTTTTTTTAACGTTTATTTATTTTTGAGAGAGAGAGAGAGAGAGACAGGGGAGGAGCAGAGAGAGAGGGAGACACAGAATGGGAAACAGGCTCCAGGCTCTGAGCTGTCAGCACAGAGCCCGACGCGGGGCTCGAACTCACGGACCGTGAGATCATGACCTGAGCCGAAGTCAGACGCTTAACCGACCGAGCCACCCAGGCGCCCCTAAAATAATTGATTCTTACACTGAGCTGCCATATTCATCAAGAACAGGCAAATAGCACAAGTTAAGGTCAACTAACATTTATATGTTAACTTCCTTGTGCTTTTCTTATGATGTAGGTTAAGCAGGTTGGTTAGTGTATAAGAAAGAACCCATTTGGAAGGTTAGATCAAGCTGAGTTCATACTTCAATTTTGCCATTTATTTGTATGACCATTGCAAGTTAATAAACCACCTCATTTATTTTTATCTTCTTGGTTTGTCTTCATTCTTTCTTTACTCTCTTCCTTCACTTCTCTTTTTTTTCCTTCCTTAACAAAAATTAGTTATAGTCCATCTGCTGTGGACTGAGTGCTATGTGGGTGTTTACAAACAGGATTGTGCACAAAATAAGTTTATATCCTTAACTTTCTTACTATTTTAAATAGTAAATAAGAAGAAAATAAAAGGGTGGTGGTGGTGATATTTAACTCAGTTTAGAGTTTTTAGGAAAGGTTTCCCAGAATATATATTGACAAAGATGGATTCAGATACAAGATTTTGGTAAGATGTAGAGATAGTGACTGAAGAGGAAGGAGAGGATCATTGACAGAGGTTATAAGCAAAGGAATATGTGGAAGTGTGGAGGCAAGAGAGCAGAGTGTAATGAGAACTTTGTGTATTTTAATTTTGGGGACTTATTTTACTATGAGCGAAAGAAACGCTCTTAGGTCTAACCAAGAAAGAAGAGGGACATGTAATAAGAATCCAGGAGTGTCTGTAGGTCCTTTGAATGGCTGCAATCTGTCATAGGCAAGCCATCATGTACTGATCCTTTGGACCACATGGTGTTTTATGTCTGCTGCATTCAGCGTCTCTGTTTCAGTCATCCCTGTGTTTCTATTTTGCTCTAACTTTTTTTTCTTCTTTTTGTGTATAATGGAAACATCACTTTCCCAATCCCACATCTACATCACTACTCATTTCAGAGACCAGCAGAATCTTGATAAGGAGCCCTATCTCCCCAATACAGTTTACTGCAAGTGAAAATTCCCATGGGATCATATGTCTTCCTGATATCCAACCTTACTCTAAATGGATTAGAAAGATGGTATGGTTTGGACATTGTGGGCCAACTTGAGAGCTCATTTCTGTAGAAAATGATTACTAAAGGAGGATTGCCCTTCTGGGACTGGGGCATAGAGTGGTTGGAGTATAGGAGGGAGAGATAAAATATTTATTGCCTTGCAAGTTATAATAAGGACTTTGGACTTTATGCCAGAGGTATGAAAAATAGAGATTTGTAAGTGACATGACAGGATTTTCTTTTTTAGAAAGTGTACCTCATGTGTCAGTGCAGAAAATTTATTTGAATGGGTCAATATTCAGTGTAGGGAGACTTGTGTAGCCCAACTGAAATACAATTCACTAGTGGCAAAAGATTAATAGTTCATAGAGACTGGAAATAAAACCAGGTCACAATGAAAACTGCAAGGAGCCTGCAGGATTACATTGTCTTCAAGGTTACTATTAGGATTTCTATCAGGAGCAGATCCAGGATTTGGGAATCCAAAACACTGACAATTTGGGAATATTCTTTAATGAAAAAATACATAAAAATAAAATTTGGAATAAGTGCAGATATTTATTTGTATCAGAAAGGAGATAACAATGAATTTAAATGTGTTTCCAACTCAACTTCCCCTTTCACAATTTCACGAATGCTTAAGATACCCCATTGTCATCCAACATGAGGGGAAGCATGGCAGAGAAGCCAAAGTGGAAATACACAATGGTCCTGACTGAATGCAGTAAAAGTTACTGAATTTTTGGAAAATTTAGCATACATATGATCATATGAACATATTGCTTAGGTCCCTTCTAGAGACATTAAAGGTTAAAGGGTATTGCAGCTTAAGCTTTATTAGTTTCATTATAAATCTACCTCCAGTTATTAAATGTGACAGATCAAATTCTTCCAGGAAAGCTGAAAATTCCAGTGTCCCCACAAAGCTATAAATATGTTTGAATCAATCTAATATGTCAGGAAGAGAGTAATGTTATTCCACAAGACCTCAGATGTAACTTAAGGCTATATTCAATGACTATTCTTCTTGTATGTATAGTAAATAGAGCAATATTTTAAATGCTTACATGTGCCCAGTAGTCAATCCTCTGAAAATGAAAAATACATTATTTCTTGGAACTATATGTTGTTTGAAATTTTTAGGGTTCAGGTTTACTTAGGATAATCTATTTACTTCTAAGTTACTTTTAATTTTTTACTATTTAATATCCTGAGTATACTTTGAGAAATATTCTCTTTCATTGTCTGCAGATGACTGAAATGAGTGAAGGAGTCACAGTTCACTGGTTGTATTCATGCTCCCCTAAAGGGGTAGCATCCAGGTTTAAGAATAATTATCCTAAAGTATTTATTGTCCTTTGAAAAGTGATTTTTAAATAGATATACCAGGAATCCTTGTCTTACAAGAGTACTCGAAATAGGCAACTTTTAAAAACAAGTTCAAAGTTTATTTCCACTGAGTGGATAGGGAGTTCTTTATGGTCAAATGAGAAATAAGAGCCTAATTTCTTGGACTTAGAAAATATTACAATATAATAAATTTTATAAAGGGATTTTTAAACTTAAAAATTGATAGATTTTATATCTACATGACTTTTTATTCATCTGGTTAACCAGAAAGTTTCCTGTATGTATTTCTGAGCAAGATAACATTATTACTTGGTTTTTATAAAATATCTCCATGTAGAGCATGTCGTTTTACTTTTTGTAATTTGTGAGTGTTTGATGCTCATGAAAAATGTCAGATTGACATCCCTAGATACCAGAGTCCTCAATTTGTGATTTATATAAGCCTTGGGGAAGCACAGCCTTCTCAATGATCCTAGCCAACATAGTTACAACAGAGCAGTTTAAGCAATAACTGGATGGCTCAGGGCTTGGCCTCTTTGCTGAATCTGTCAGCCAATGTACCAATTAACTCAAATACAATTTTTATGATGTGTACCAATTTCATTGGAAAAGTGAATACATGGCTGTAGGTTTTACAGTTGCCTCAAGAAACAAAGAGCCTAAACTAATTGCAAAAGCTGTCACTATTGTCATTGAGCCACTGAGTTGAAAAGTTTACTGAGCAATCTCTCACAGTTTGCTTTGTACCTACAGTCATGCTTTTACCTAAATTATATTATTTGCCTTGGAGGCAAACACAAAACAAGGAGAAATTAATTAAATAATCATATAAAGGCAGAATGTATTTTATTTACATGGTCATAAATTTCATTGTATATATTGAAAAATCTCATTCTTCTCAATTATAATGCTTACTAAATCTATTGCTAAAACTTCTTATCAAGAAACATTTGGCCTTCATAAAAATGTTGTTTTTAAAATGTGTAAACATATTCTATATAAGATCTGTTTCTGTGACTTGCTGATGATTCCTAAAAAGACGAAATGTGTGGATGGCTTCTCTCTTGATTATGAAAATCAGACAATCTTGTGGATCTGTGAAACTAAAATAAAAATGAGACACTTCTAAGGAAACAGAAGAGTTTGATCTGAGGTTAATATTGGGTAGAAGGGAGGAGGGTCCGTGGACAGTTAAGAGTTAAGGAGAGTCTGGTTCCTTGTGCAGAGTTTAGGCTGAGGGAAAATGTACTTGTTCCTTTTTTTACTTCCATAATGCCATGGGTGGGTTATTGATTTAAAAATGGCCACTGGAGTCAGAATAGCAACAGCGTCAACCCAGATCTGACTGGAATCAGAGACTATACTGTCTAGAATAAGAATTAATAAAATATGCCTAGAGAGACAAGACAGAAACTTTTCCCACCCCATCACCTCACAGGTTGGGCTAGAAGATCATAATTTGGGAATTAGAAACTTCTGGAAAAGAACAATACCCAAGCATGAAGCATGGAGAATGGCCTGAAGGATAAGGTCACCTGCAAGATTAGGCTGAATGTTCAACTATAGAGGTCTCCTTGCCCTGGAGCATATTTTTTAACCCCCTCCCTTAAATTCCAAGGACAGATGCTAAAACCAGACTTTTAGCCTTTCTTCCCTCCCTAACTATCTAAGGTAGCTGAAAGAGAGCTTATGGGGGTAGAGGGAATAATAAGAAATCTAAGGAACCAAAATGCATACAAAAATAAGACTACAAATTGAATGATTTATACTACACAAAACAGAATTAATGTAACTGTGAAATAAAAATAATAAATAAGTCTAAAATACCCCAGGGGCGCCTGGGTGGCTCATTTGGTTGAGTGTCTGATTTCGGCTTAGGTCATGATCTCGCAGTCTGTGAGTTCCAGCCCCATGTCGGGTTCTGTGCTGACAGCTCAGAGCCTGGAGCCTGCTTCAGATTCTGTGTCTCTCTCTCTCTCTCTGCCCCTCCCCTGCTCATGTTCTGTCTGTCTCTCTGTCAAAAATAAATAAACATTAAAAAAAATAATAATAAAAAAATAAAATACCCCAAAGCATTAAGTAAAAATAACAATAATATTAAGCAGAAACACTAGAAACATCTATGGAATAGACAGTATTTAAATTTAAAAAATGGTAGCTTGGAAGAAAGGCAGAATGTATACAGCAGAAAATCATCTTAAGAAACTCCTTTAAAGAAGATAAAATGATGGGGCGCCTGGGTGGCTCAGTCGGTTAAGTGTCTAACTTCAGCTCAGGTCATGATCTTGTGGTTTGTGAGTTCCAGCCCCACGTAGGGCTCTGTACTGACAGCTCAGAGCCTGCTTCGGATTCTGTGTCTCCCTCTCTTTCTGCTTTTCCCCCACTCATGCTCTGTCTCTCTCTCTCTCTCTCTCTCTCTCTCAAAAATAAACAAACATTAAAAAATATTTAAAGAAGATAAAAATGAATAAAAGTTTGGCAGTTCATGGCACTGTAAATAAAAATTAAGATATGTGGAGTCTAGTAATAGGCATATCAACATCCTCATATCTGAAGTTCTGGGCACAAAAAAATGTAGACGGGGAGAAAAATACTGAAAAGATAATGACTAAGAACATAGACTAACAACAACCTAATCTCAAGACCACCTTAAATTAAAAATTTTTGATAATGAAATATAAAAAGAAAATTCTAAAGCTTCCTAAGAAAGATAGTATATTCTACAAAGAAACTAGTGAAATTGACACTGAACTCCAATACTGGATGGGAAGTTTTTAAAGTGCTACTGGCAAAGTCCAAAGCTAGAATTTAAACTTAGCCAAATTACCATTTCAGTGGAAGGGTAAGGGGTGCCTGGGTGGCTCAGGTCATGATTCTCAGATCATGGGGCCTAGCCCTGCATTGGACTCCACACTCAGCCTGGAGCCTGCTTGAGATTCTCTCTCTCTCTCTCTCTCTCTCTCTCTCTGCCCCACCCTTACTTGGCTGCTCTCTCTCCCTCTCAATAAATAAATAAATTAATTAATTAATAAATAAATAAGATGTTTTCTAGGGCTTCTCTATCTATAGATCTTCTTGCTTAGTAATTATATGTGAATATTGACTACCATATTGGTAAGAGCAGTCCTAGATACTTCCATTCCACACAAAGACCATCTTCAGATTTATTCTTCCAGGAACTACTCTGGCAAGAAAATAAATCAAGGAGGATTCTATGAGATATACTACAAGTGTAAGTAAATTAATAGTTTAGTGTAGCTTATTGTTATTTAGAAAAGTAAAACAAAACCAACAAACGAAACATACATCTATTACAATCAAAACGAAATTACAAATAATGTCAACATATTTGGATAAAGAAAGAAGTGAATAAGATATAAGGAGATGAGCACCCTATATTCAAGGAAAAGATACTGGTATTTATGAGCTTAACAAACTGAAACAGAAAAGGATGAAATATGTATGTATATAAATGTAAAATGTGTAACTTTTAAAATAGCATAAAATGTTGATCCATCTAATGGAAGCCAAGAAAAAGCCAGGAAGCCAGGAAGAAAAGAAAAGAAAGAACTGTGATAAATAGAAAATAGAAATTTCAAAAATAATTTCTAATTTAACAATATTTTCTCATGAATTAAAAACACAGATTCTTAGATCCATGATAAAAGGCAAATCAGCAATGTTTTGCCCTAGAAGAGATATATTAAAAACTATATATGTATAGTTTTTAATGTTTATTTTTGAGAGAGAGAGAGAGCACAAGCAGGGGAGGGGCAATAAGAGAGGGAGACAGAATCTGAAATAGGCTCCAGGTTCCAAGCTGTCAGTGCAGGGCCTGACATGGGGCCTGAACCCAGAAACCATGAGAACATGACATGAGCAGAAGACAGACGCTTAACCGACTGAGCCACCCAGGCATCCCAAAAACTATATTATACTTAAAAATGAATAAAAATATGAGAAAAGAAAGCTTCAAATAGAAGGGAATTCATGTGTAAAACAAAGAAAAAGAGAGATGACATCAAGTAGATAAACAAAACAGATCTAATAAACAAAGGAATGTCAAAATATATAAAACAGCTGAAAGAATTATAGGAAAAATATCTCAAAATACCTTACGATATTCTTATATTTATTTGAAAAATGTATCAAACTAGCAGGAAAAATAACTGAAGTTATAAAAATTTGAACATAAGTATTAACTTTGAAATATATGCATATGTATATATGTGTATATACATACATATACTTTACATTTCAAAAAATACATATTCACACTTAGCATGTGAAAAACAAAACTGTGCACATAATATACAAAAGCAAATCTCAATAAATTTGATAGAGTCAACAACTTAGAAATGATGTTTGTTGATGACAATGAAATAAAACTTTAAATTACTAAATATGAGTAAACCATAAAATCATATAAAAATTATGTAAAGATAAAGTATAAACATATTTGTATGTGTGTGTGCATATACTCTTACTAAATATGTTTTATTTTTTATAAATAAAGTTATAAAGATCAGTTAAAAATACTTAGAAAAAAAGAAAATGAAAACACTACATTTCAAAAGTGTAAGGAGTAGCTGATAAAGTAGAACTAAAAAGGAAATAAATAATTTTATGTACATTTAAACAGAAACAAGATGAATTCTAAAAAAAAGTACCTGATTTTAAAAGTTAGCAAAAGATCAAGAGAGCAAACCCAAGGCAAACGGAAAAAATAATAACTGTAAAACTAGAGGTCAGTAACATAAACAATAACAACCAGAAGAAAAATCAATAAAGAAGATAAACAAAATTAAAAAACAGCAACAACTGTGTTTTAAGGAAGAACAATAATTTTGCCAAATCTCTGCAAAGAGGGATAAAATAAATGAGAACATGCAAATACAATTCTGATGTAAAAAAGAAATAATTGCAAACACAACAGAAGATTAAGAGCTTAATAAAAGAACATAGTGAACAAATATACACCAATGAATTTGGAAACTCATGGAACTTAAGAGAAAACAAATAGCCTTTTATAGTCTTATATTTTCTATCTTTTCATTTACTTCCAGGGACTTTTTGTTTACCTCATAGTGCATAATTTTAAGATTGGCTTTAAAGTCTTTATCTGATCATTTCAACATCTGGGACATCTTGCTGCTGACATCTTTTTATTGCCTTTTTTTTTTTAGAATAAAACATTTTTCTGATTTGTTTGATGTTGAGTAATTTTTATTTTCATCTTGTGAAAATATAATATATATACTCTGGGTTATGTTGTAAAGCTGCTGCAAAATATTTCAGTCTTTGTTTGAGGAGACAGTCAATCCTGTTAGTCTTACACAGTAGTTCTGTGTTGCTTTTTATTGGAGTTGATTGTAATCTGAGTTCAGTTCTTCAAGACTTTGCTGAGCTGGTTTGAGTCTGACCCATGCATGTATAGATCAGAGGTTAGTCTGGAACTTGTAAGGGTTCATGCACAAAATTAAGGATTCTCCTTCTCTGGTTCACTACCTCTGTATCATCTCTTCATTTTCCAACCTGTATAGGCTCCCTTTCCTGTTTCCTTTGGCCCAGAGTATATTATGATTTCTGTCAGCATTTTACCACTGGCATGGTATAGCTTCTGGACTGAGATATACTTATGGAGCATGGCCTTAAGAAAAATAAAACAATTTTTTTTTCTCTCCTCCATAATCCACCTGCTTTTGTTCACTTTTTCAAGCTCTCAGGTATTTGTTTCTGTGTTTTGCAGAGTTGGTAGTTGTAATCAGTGGGAGAGACAGACTGAAGCCATCACCATAGGAGACTCTCTTTTGGGTTTTATATTCATATTTCTGAATACTAAGTAACTAAAGAGTATACTGCTTTAATTCCCACCCCTTTTAAGATCTTGGAGATATTCACTGCATTTTGATTTTAAGCAGTGTGCCTTTATGGAGAAATTACCATCTGCTAATAAGCACAGGAAGATAGGGTTGAAAGATGCAGCACCTTATCTCAAGAACTTTGAAAATCAAGAATAAAGACAGTTTAGTTATTTAAAAAAAATAAGTATGATAAGGATAACAATAGAGACATGAACAAGATTCTATGAGAATTCAGAGAAAGAGCTGTTAACATAGCCTGTTAACTCTTCCTAGAAGAGGATATTTCTGAACTGAACCTTGAAGATGTGTAGTAATCACCTAAGTGAAGAAGTGAGGGATAGGGGAAGAAGTCCTAGGCATGAACAAACAAATCAAAAAATAACATATTGAGTGGTATAGGGAGGCTGGTGAAAACTTTAGTTAAATCACATAAATCAGTATTAATACCACAGCAGGTATGCCAAGGTATTGATGGAGAGATTAGTAAGATTGTATAAATGCTAGGGGAGAGACTTGCTCTTTATGACATTGTAGAAACAAGTGGAAAGGCATGCTATGGGGAAAACTAAATGGCCTGGTAGGCTATGGTGGTAAACCTGATGGGGCTAGAGGGAAATATTCCCTGAATTAAGGCAAAGAAGGTAGAAATGGAAAGAAGTGAATGGAGTAGATTCAGGGAGATTATGGAACTGATGTGAGAGGGCTTGGTAGTGGACTAGATGATCCAAGTATGGGAGAAGTCCCAGGATATTTCCAATTCTTGCTTGTTTTATAAGGAAAGTGGTTCCATCAAGGATCAATTTAAGAATTATGGGTTGAATCTTGAAAAAAGAGACTGTTTGGTTTAGATTATGTTGCAATTTGAGATGCCCATAATTTTCTCAAGTGAAGACACCAAATCGGCACTTAGATGAATGCAACTGGAATACTATCTATCTATCTATCTATCTATCTATCTATCTATCTATCTGTTAGAGCTGCATGTAAATCTTTGTCATAGCATTATAGATGTTAGAGATAGAAGGGACGTTGGACATTTAGTTGATTTCTGTTATTTTTCAGAGAAAACTCTCCAAATAGAGAGTTGAAGTGATTTGTTCAGTTGGTAATTTCAGGCAAACTAGGAATCAAATACGGGTATGTTGTATTTGTATCACACATATTAATACCATGCTGCCCTACACTACTGTTCTATCTTTGTGGGGTAATACTGTTCTAGAAATTAAAAATCACACGCTCAGATGCAGGTACATGAGTGACAGCTTGATTTTATTTCATAGAATTTCAAAAGAGTAGATTTCATTCCTGCTCACAATTTATGTCTAAATTTCCAATGACAAAAGCAATGGACAGAACAAAATGGGAAAACTAGTGGAAATGAAGAAATAGAGTTTGAGTTTGACTGAACCTGAATAATTTGAAAAATAAGTACTTGAACTAGCTAACAGTGGAGGGTATATATATATATAATATTATATATATATATAGTGTCTAGAAGACAATCTGGCACAATAATAAGCTCCCACTCAAGCAATTGTGGCGTTATTAGTTTGAAAACACAGCCACTGAGGTTATTCCTACAGTGTTCATTAAATTGTGAAAGACTATTCTGAAACTAATGGTCTAGAAGAGCTAAAGCACTGAGCAATCCAAGGGAGACAAGAACTACTGAGGTGTGTAGTTATCACCTGAGGATAACTTTCTTGTTCAACAAGTTTCTTCTTGCAAATGAAACAAAATATAACCACTCATGAATTCACTCTTTGCTCCAAAAGCATGTGTATAATACTTGATATAGTTGGAATTTTCCCATAACTATTAGAAAACCAGCTTCTGGATCAAAACCAGATATATTTTTGCTGTCATAGCCAAGGTAATGTAGAAAACTTCAAGATTAGGGGATTCATTCTCACTTGTCGATGGAATTGACTCTGTCTTTGTCCTCCAACCTTTGACTAATATAAATGCCATGACTATTCAAGAGGATCTTGATCCAGTTTATTATAGCAACTGTGAGATGGAGGGAAGTGGTTAAGTCAAACCCCCTTTTATTATGATTTCAATAGATCTACATTAAACCTATAGTGATCAAAACCAAAGATCTGTGAAAAGCAGTAGTGAAGCATAAAAGTGTAGCTAAACCATCGGAGTCACTCTGTTCCATACTCGGAGGCCTGTCCCGTGAAGCTCTGCTCCACTGCCAGGCTTGGCTAACTGACAGACTAGCCTGGAATGTTTCTATAATTGTGATATATTAAGGAAAGTCTGTGCTCATTTAAAAACAATAAGAACAATAATGAAAACAAAAACAAAAACAAAACAATGACAGGCCCCAATCTGGTAATTACCAGGTTCCGATAACGCGAGTGTAAATTTGTTTTCTTAAATTCTATGAACAAGTAGGAGTTTGGATTAGATGGTTTTGAAGGATTCACTTCCACTGTAAGAATCTGTGATGCTGTGGTTTGTTTAGTGATACATAGAGATTCCTCTCTGGCCCTTCAGAAAACCCTTATCCCCAAGACACTGTTAAAATCTCTTGATCTAGTTAAGCAGAAATATTTTATCTTTCCAGACCTTATAAACATGTACTTAACAAAGTATACAGTTTCTTTACACTGACTGAGAATGTGAAAAAAAAAATGAAACTCTGGCTGACAAACTCACTTTGAGGAGATCTTTGAGGATTCTTATTTCTTTATGATCATGACTCTTAAACTCTTTTTTTATTCCTTTAGCAGCTAAGACCATGTTTGGCACGTGTGATCCGTATCGAAACATATTATCACATATTAACCACAGTACTGAATTACAAGCAACACCAACCCTAGCTGATTTAAACAAGAATGAAAAGTATTGATTACATTTTAAGTCAGAGAATTTCTGGGAGAGCTGGAAAGTCAGGGCACCAAGAAAGGGAAGCAATGCAGCCAGAACCTCAGCCAACATCATGTCAAACAGTGTCAGTCCTGGGTTGGCACTTCTTCCTGCTGCCATCACTGTGCACACTGGCACTTGAAGCTGGTGTCACTGTCACTGTTGGCACTAACCCCAGGATTCCTGTCATTGCTAGTCTTGCAACACATGGAAACGGACGTTGCTGCCTCTCCAGTTACTGCCAAAAGAAATTCTCTGTATTCATTTGAGTCCATTTCTTCGGGTTCGAAATCTCAAGAGACACATCTCATCAGCCACCCTTAGGTCTTGTGCATATGCCCCAGCTCCCAGGCAAATGTATGGCTTTCCTCTTAAACACACAAATGAAAGACTTTCTCAGAAGTAGACAGCCAAAAGAATTACAAATGTCTATAATAAAGGGGCCGAAGAAATAGCTGCTGAAATGAACAGATGAATAAAAAAGTGAACATAGTCACCTTGCATAAAAAATGCACTTCAAATAGACAATGATTTATACTGCAATGGAGAGATCAAAGAAGCCTGTCATAAATAGTAAATTTTATTTTTTTAATAAGATATCCACAATGAGCATCTTACTGTGCAATGTAAAAAATAACAAGAATGGTTAGTAGAATACTAAGGAGAAGAAAAGAGAAGAGAGACAAGGGTCGTAGTATTAAGAAAAGTACATTGTAGGGGCGCCTGGGTGGCGCAGTCGGTTGAGCGTCCGACTTCAGCCAGGTCACGATCTCGCGGTCCGTGAGTTCGAGCCCCGCGTCAGGCTCTGGGCTGATGGCTCAGAGCCTGGAGCCTGTTTCCGATTCTGTGTCTCCCTCTCTCTCTGCCCCTCCCCTGTTCATGCTCTGTCTCTCTCTGTCCCAAAAATAAATAAAAAAACGTTGAAAAAAAATTTAAAAAAAAAAAAAAAGAAAAGTACATTGTATCCATGCCCTGCTCTGGTCTACATGCTTCAGAAATTTTAGACCAAGTTGAGAAGTAAAACTGCAATCAGTAGCTGGGTTACTGATAAAGCTAGGTTGGGAGATGCCACTGGGAGCTGGAGTCAAAATGGATCTAATAATTCCCTGCAATATCTATGTTCTGGTAAAGAGAAAGAAGAGAGAGAACTGAACACCCCACATCAAGGTCATTTGTGTGATTAGCCAACTAACTCACTTTACTTCTAAAGAGAAGAGTAAGAAGTAGGGCAAGAAATTCGGGTTACTTTTAGGAATACATAGCATAGAATTCAAGAGAATTCTTAAAGTGTTTACCATATATTATTCTTAAACTTCATTTTGTAAATACTTCAGACTTCACTATTAACCCTAAGGAATTAACCAGGGTATAACCATTTCACTGTTAGTTGAATATTTTCCCCCCAAAATTCATATGATGAATCCTAACCCCACAATACCTCAGAACATGACACTATTTGGAAATAGGTCAGTTGCAGATATGGTTAGTTAAGGTGAGATAAACTGAAGTACATTGGGCCCCTAATCTAATATGACAAGGTCCTTTAAAAGGGAAATGGAACACAGAAGCAACACAAGGAGACACGCCATGTGGAGAAGAAGGCAGCAGAAATGTGAATGCTTCTTCTGCACAACAAGGAAATGCCAAAGATTGCTAGCAAACAACCAGAAGCTAGGGGGAAGACGTGGGACAGATTCTCTCTCACTACCCTCAAAAGGAACCAGTCCTGACAACACCTCGATCTCAGGCTTGTGGCTTCCAGAACTGAGAGATAAAAAATTTCTGTTATTAAGCCACTCAGTTTGCAGACCTAGCAAATTCCTACACAGTTCTAGGGAGATCGACAGAAGTCAGGACAGTCACGTTTCCTATTTGCCAAAAACACTGCTCATTTATAACCACAGATCCTTTGAGGCTTGTATTTAGTCTAAATTGTCCGTCCTTCTACTTCCTTATTTCTCCCACTCTTCAGAGCCAACTTCCTTCAAAGAAGTATACACTTGCTGTTTCTACTCTCATTATATTCCCACTCCTCAAACGAGAGCAATCTAACTTGTTACTCTTACTCACCAGTTCACCGAAATTGCCTCCTTGAAAGTCATGAATGACTCTTAGGTTAAGATTTGTTACATGATGTTCAGAACTGTTTAAATCATTCCCTTCTCCAGCCTTATTGATTTTTTTAAATCTCTACTGACTATTATGACATACTCTTCAGCTATTTTGTTTAGCTCTTAGCGATTTAAAGACCATTCTCATTTTCTTTTCTTCTCCTTCTGTGAACTCACCTGTAAATGATCTTATGGACACTACCTCTATATTGATTACATTAGAATCTGTATCTTTAACTGTGACATCTCTCATGAGCTCAACTCTGTATTTTCAAAGTTTTGGTGGACATCTCCACCTGATTATCCATATATTATATATTATATATATACAATTATATATACAGTATATATATAATATATATATAATTATATATACAATATATATTATATATATATTGTGTATATACATATATATGTATGTGTGTGTATTTATGTATACACGCGCACATATATATATGCGTTTGTGTATGTGTGTGTATATATATATGTATATATATATGTATACACACGCACATACACACACACACACATACACACACACATATATCTTTTAAGACTGAACTTACCATCTTTGTTGCTCCCATCACCTGCTCCTCCACAAGCTCCTCCATAGGTAATTTTTTTCAAAACCCACTCAAAAACCTAGGTGTCATTCTAGATTCTTCCTTCTCTGTCCCATCCCAATTCAGTAAGGCATCAAGACTGATAGAGGATTTTTCCTTACAAATAAAATTTCAAATAGCACAAAACAGTTGAAACTCTCTTGTTATCAAATGCATGATGCATTCTTTAGCATATATAGCAATATTTGACAGTCTCCTAAGTACCCCAAGCTGTAATGAACATATTCTTCAATAGACTCAATTTGAGCAAGCTTTTTTGTTTACCTCAAGGTCAAGTATGTGTGCTTTCTGTGTGTTCCTTTAATGTATGTTCCATTGCTGATGGTACTAAATTTTAAACTCCTTGTTCAGTTGTCTATATATTCCCTGCATGGTGAGTTCCTCAGGAGCTAAGAGTCTTAATTCTATGGCCTAAAAACCAAGATAGTAAGGTTGATTGACTACATTTGTTGAATAATTGGAAGATACCAGAATGTTTGGAAGCACTTGTTACTTTCAGTGATATCATAACTGGAGAGAGAGAGAAAGAGAAATTTTACTGTGACTGAACTTGACTGACTTCCTCTGAATGTCAGAATTCCCCAAACAGTAAAATATCACTGACATAAAGTAAAAGTATACTATTTATCCTCGGGGTTTCTTTGAGATATTAAGTAGCAATGACCTGAATTGTAGCACATCCCCATCCTGTAAAGAACCATATTTCAGGTTTCTTTCTCCACCTGTGTACATGACCAGAAACAAGGCAAGTTAAGTCCCCAAAATGAAATCTATCTGTTGTGTATACAGTTGACCCTTGAACAATGTGGGGGTTAGGGGTACCAACCTCTCATGCAGTCAAAAATTGGCATATCACTTTTGACTCCTCCAAAAACTTTACTAATAGCCTACCATTGACTGAAAGTTTTACCAATAACATAAACAGTTGATTAATACATATTTTGAATGTTATATATATTATATACTATATTCTTACAATAAAGTAAACAAGAGAAAATAACATTATATATATTATTTATTTGTTTATCATATATATATATATATATTTTTTTTTTTTTTGTATAGGGAGAGACAGTGTGTGAGTAGGGCAGGAGAGGGAAAGAGACAGAGAGAGAGGCAGAGAGAGAGAGAATAATAGCAGTCTCCACACTCAACACAGAGCCCAATGCAGGGCTCCATCCACAACCCTGGGATCATGACCTGAGCTGAAATCAAGAGTCAGATGCTCAACTAACTGAACCACCCAGGCACTCCAAAAAGAAAATATTAAGAAAATCATAGATTGGGGCGCCTGGGTGGCTCAGTCGGTTGAGCGACCTACTTCGGCTCAGGTCATGATCTCACAGTTTGTGAGTTTGAGCCCCATGTCGGGCTCTGTGCTGATGGCTCGGAGCCTGGAGCCTGCTTGGGACTCTGTGTCTTCCTCTCTCTCTGCCCCTCCCCCACTCATGCTCTGTCTCTCTCTGTCTCAGAAATAAATAAACATTAAAAAAAAGAAAGCAAGAAAATCATAGGGAAGAGAAAATATGTTTATAGTACCATACTGTAAAAAATCCACACATAAATGAGTCCACAATTCAAACTCTTGTTCAAGGGTCAACTGTAGTAGAAAATGATGATGAAGGGGCACCTGGGTTACTCAGAACTGAGCATCTGACTTCAGTTCAGGTCACGATGAGCCCCACGTCGGGCTCTGTGCTAATGGCTCAGTCTGGAGCCTGCTTCAGATTCTGTGTCTCCCTGTCTCTCTGGCTCTCCCCCACTCACACTCTGTCTGTCCCTCTCTCAAAATAAATAAACATTAAAAAAAGAAAGAAAATGATGATGGATTGGCAAGAGACAAACAGAAATCTACCACATTCCTTTCTTCCGATTCATTTTACAAATTTAGCTTTTACAAATGATTCTATTTCAACAAATATTTCTACAACTGTAATTAAAAATTACCAGACTAGACAAATGTAAATGATGAATGCAATACATAGATGACAAAATTTAGAATGCTGGTGAAGTCCGCATGACTTTGGAGAGAAAGCTGAAATGACCAGAATAAAGAATTAATCTTCAAGGGGTGCCTGGGTGGCTCAGCAGGTTAAGCATCTGACTCTTGATTTTGACTGTTGATTTTGGCTGATCATCTCTCAATTCATGAGTTCAAACCCCACATTGGGCTCTGCACTGAAAGCATGAAGCCTTCTTGGGATTTTCTGTCTCCCTCTCTGCCTCTCCCCTGCTCTCTCTGTATCTCTCTCTCAAAAATAAATAAATAGACTTAAAAAAATTAATCTTCAAAATCCAATATAAAGAAATCATATTTATCCTTTTGGCAGTAAATATTTTAGAAATTAGTGAAATGAAACTTCCAAAACTAAAGTAACAAGAAAAGTCACGAAGTGCAAAACATTAGATTAAAAATGGTTCCAGGTCTGGATCTGGTTCCTTCTGGTCGATATTAGAAAACAGAGTTGTGAAATTCCCACTCTACTTTTTAATGATCTACCTTCCTGGGGCACCTTGATGGCTCAGTCAGTTGGGCATCCAACTCTTGATTTTGGCTCAGGTTGTGATCCCACGGTCCTGGGATCGGTCCTGCCTCAGCTGTGTGATGAGCATGGAGGCTGCTTAAAATTCTCTCTTTCTCCCTCACCCCTCTCCCATTTGCATATTCTCTCCTTCTAAATAAATAAAAAAAAGAATATACCTTCCTAAAAACCTACTTCTAGTTGTCCTGAAGTAGGAGATCCTAGATGGTCCTTGTCCTTTTTCTCAAAAAGATCAAAAGAAACATTAAAGGCCAGAGATATTTTTGTGAGTAAGCACTAGAGTAGCAAACTCAGATACTTTCAAGGAAAGTAACAAAAATGAAAAAGTAGTCTCATTGGTGAAAGTATCTGTACTTTGGTGTAAAGTACAGCCATTGGTGATCTCTGAAAAGGACTGATCCAATGATGCCAGGTTTTCTGAAATTTTTTTCCAAAAGAAACAATAAAAATATATTTATAATTTTTAACCTTATTTATTTTTGAAAGAAAGAGACAGAGCATGAGCGGGGGAGGGGCAGAGAGAGAGGGAGACACAGAATCTGAAGCAGGCTCCAGGCTCTGACCATCAGCACAGAGCCCGACGTGGGGCTTAAACCCACAAACTGTGAGATCATGGCCTGAGCAGAAGTTGGTCACTTAACCAACTGAGCCACTAGGCACCCCCCAAAAATATTTTTAATCTAAAATCTTCAATATTTAAGTATTGATTTATTATTTTATTACATTGTGCAGGCAAAAAAAATCCCAAGTCTGCAGTCTTGACTTAAGACAGCCAATTTGCCACCTCCGTTTACAAAGTCCTTGCTACTCTCCTTGATAACAAGAGAAACATTTTGTGTTGTAATTTTTAGTGGGATTTAATTCACTAAATAGCTTAGCTTTTCACATTGTATTGTTTTGTACTGTCTGGTGGTCCCTCACGGGTGGGCCACTTGTCTCCAACAGCTGCCTCCTTCAGGGTAGAGATAAGCTTATGCTTCTTTGTTTTCTCTCTCAGAAATAATGCACAGTAGGTATACAGTAACTCCTTGTTAGTGGGATAAAATAAAGGTCCTGGGCTCTTTAGCTTGGCTCTTCTAAGCCCTTTGAACACATAACACAAATAACAAAATGTTTCATAGAATGTCCTGCCAGATCCACGGCTTGGTCTATCATTTTACCCTTAAATCAAAAACAAAAACAGCAAACAGATACCTTGCTAGCCCCATTTTTGTGTTTCACATTAAAAGGTCTGCACAGTATTAAATGCAGGTTTAGCTTTTGATTAAATTAAATTCCATTTATCCATTCAACAGATATTTATTGAATTCCTGTTAAGTGTTCTGCAGACTTCTAGGTGCTGCAGATGAAGCAGCTAATAAAGCAAAGTTCCTGCCTTTATGCCTAGTAAATATTTGCAAGAGGTTTTGCAAATAATATGCTGATAATAAGATCTGGTTTTTTTTTTCTGGGTCTTTATTTTAATATTAGAAAATACTTGATGTTAAAGATATAATTTTTGATTTATGATCTATTCTTAAGTGAACACAAGAAGTCCAGTTAGAAACTTTGAAGTAATTATACTCAATAATTAAACAATCAAGAAAAATCCATTCTATTTTGTTTAAATGATTCAAAGGGAATTGAAAGTAATGGTCTATCTGGCAGAGTTTGTGTGTAATTATTTTCCATTAATATTTGCAATAGACCAGAACTCAGGCTTGGAAATATACAGTGCTATGGGGGATATTACGAAAAAGACTAGAAACTAAGTAAGGCTTGTATAATGTTGTACTAAGTAGCATTTTATTGTTGTTATATAAGAAAATAACATATTGCTATTGCCATTAGTGCAGCTAGCATGGAGATTCAGACCTTCAGGAATAAACCCTGATGGGGTGATCTCTGACTGATGTTAACATTTTCCTCTTAGCAACACATACTTGCAAACAAAACAGCATATATTTGCTATGACCTTGGGGAAACATCAGTTTCCTAAAGATAAATTGACCAACATATAAAAGGCATGTAATTCCAAACTAATCAAACATAAAACAACTTAAATAACTGGCATTCAGGAAATGAGCACAATAAAAAGGAGTGCAGAATCATGTCCTTATCTTGAATTCCTTTTACAAAAGTTGCAAATGTTAAAAGGATGGCTACTGCTTACACAAGTACTTCAGTATTTTGCTCAAGCTGTTCAGAGCCTCCAGACCTCCCAGGCACATGGAAGTTCTGTCATTCCTTCTGAGTCTGCCCTTCCTTGTTTTGCCTCTGGGTGAGTGTGGGGAAAGAAGTAACCCATGAGGTCTATACTAGAGCCAGCATTTCCTGGCAAGCCTGATAAATGAACAGCAATTAGTAGAGTTACTTGCAAGTCAAGATCAGCAGCAATGGTGAATTTTTCGTCTCTGCTTTAGTCCCTACCTCTCCCTACTGTATTTCATGCCCTGTCACAATCCTCTTACTCCTTAAAGTGCCTTCTACTTTCCAGATCATCAAATAGCACCTCTGCAAGCATGGTAGTAGGTAATCAAAATTAGCGAATTGACTTTTATGATTTTTCTTAATATTTAAAAATTTACCCAAAAGGCATAGATGGTCTTGAGTCTGTACATATTAAGATTGTTCTTGAAAAAGAAAGTGCACAGTATGGGAAATAAATTTGTTTAGGATATGACTTTTTGCTCTTTAATCTCCAAAATTACAATGAAGAATAATGCATATGTTGAGAAATTTGGTGATTACTTCTTGTCTCTGGCAATTAACACTCATTTCAAGGAATAATTTACTCCTCACACTCACAGAACATATTATGAATTTAACATGGTATAATCTGGAGACTGTAAGACAGGAATCAATGGAATTAGGTCCTGTTTAAGCATTCTGTATTTAGAATAGTCAAAAGACTAAAAAAAGAAGTCCTATTTGGATTTCTTTTTGGATTTTCACTTTGGATTAGGAAAAGCCTAGGAAATCACCTAATAAACTTGCTTAAATTCTGTGAAAACTAATTGTGAAAGGCTCATTATTGTTGCACTGTTCATAATTGTATTACAATCAGCTTTATTCATCAAAAAAGTTCTATGCAAAATATGTCCTCTTTGCAAATCCACCATTGGTTAAAGTTCTGCCTTTTAGAGTCACAAGAAGATACAGGTTATGTCTCCATATATGGCTAGATTCACATATATTCCACATAGGGAATATTTAGTAAATATATGGGTGCAAAAGGAATGAAAATTAATACATATGGACCTTAAGTTTGGAAGTACTGCAGGAAAAATTTTAGTCCCGCAATAAATATTCATTAAGCTGTGCACTACACTGGTGGGCACTGGAAAAGGTTGTTAAAATAAATTGTGTGAAAAATATAGCTTCTGAATTCATATATATGGCTAAAATGCATAAAATTCTTTCAAATTTCACTTTGTTTTTATGAACAGTGTCTACCATTTATATTTCTTTGTATTTACAATTGTATGATTGAGCTCAATAACCTTCTCAACCTAAAACCACATTGCCAGACCTATCTCCAGCTACTCCATGCATGCACTACTTGCTCCAGGTGGCCTGAGCTACTCAGCCTTTTCCTAAACATCATTTGGTTTTATTCATCTATGTCTGATTCCTTTCTTCCAATAGTTCCTCCTGTCTCTTTGAAAGATCTATTGAAACTCTGCTCACATAATCTTTATGAAGCCTTTCCTTGACTATAGTCAGAGAAGAAGTCTCATGGCAAAGTACACCATTATTAAGAACAACTATTCTGCTTTTTAATAAACATGTATATGTGTGTATATTTATATACACATGTGTGTAATTTTCCATATTGCATCATAGATTCCCCCCCCCAAAATGCTATTTTCAAATAAGTGTTATCTTCTTATGGATAAACACATCAATTGGTTGCGTGTGGGCTATGCCTGCAGAAATGGATGCTTCTCAATCTACATGTCCTCATAAAGAAGCTCTGCGGTCTACAGACCGATTGCTTAAAAAGGATAGTCGAGAGGGAAAAGGTCAGAATATGTTTCATAACAGATGAGATTGTAGTGGAGAACTGTGGACAGATACACTTTAGAATGATAGTATCCACAAATTTCTAATCTCTGATTAACACCGTAGAAATAGGTCGGAAATTTTCAGTCATGGATCAAGATTGGAAGAGTTACAAAAACACTAGAGACTTTGTAACTTTTGCACATATATCTTTAAAAAAAAGTTTTTACCTTTTTTTTTTCTAGTTAAGCAAGGTATACTTGACAGCAGCAAGCCATCTCTGATGTGCAGCTCCCACTGTCCTGTCATCCATTCCTTTTGCTCCTGCTAATGTCCGTCAAAAAATGTTCTATTAATGAAGAATTTTTATTAAACTTGATCAGTGGAAAATTCCACTCTGGTCTTAGCCCTGATGACTCTTTCAGAACCTCACTTATTGGTTACTTGGGCCACCTTGCAGAATATGCAAGTCTCAGTAAGATGAGCCCACGTAGAACAGTTTAGCTGTAGCCACTGGCCTGGGTTGCATCTGAGAAATCCCAATTTGGCCATATAGAGAGAGGGGGGAACACTAGAGCCCTGGAGAAATGGCTCGCCTTGTTAATAAAACCTCTTCTATACCATCTGATTTGATGCCAAAGCTCACAGCTTCCCAGTATCATATGAGCTATACCTATCTAATTGCAACACATGTCTTGTTGGAAAGGTGGAAAATTTAATCTATTTTGCTTTTAAACACTTAACGAAGATTGAAAAAGAAAAAGATGAAATTGAATAGGTGTAGGGGTTTTGAGGGATTTGAGAGCACACGTTTTCACATGACCACAAGAGGCAGTTATCACACAGCAAGGTTTGTTGAGGGGTGCTCGGACATGGTTGTGTCCAAGACAGAGAAGTGAAGTCTCTCATGGCATAAAACTATCCAGACGCTTACAGTGAGGAGCCATGATCTCGAAGGGTAGGAGAGCAAGGGAACTCCCATGGGAAAGAAGGATCACAGAGGAGGCTAATGAGTGTAGGTGATGTCACTCAGCAGCATGCTGAGGAGACTCTGGGTCAGAAAGCCCCAGAAGGGTAGCAACAGCAATGTGGGGTCTTTATGGCCTGGGAATGAGGTCTTTATGGCCTGGGAATAACTTCTCTATTGCTAGCAGATGGGGGAGGTGAGGTTTTGCAGGGTATGCAAAGCAGGCATGCTCTAAATGGCTAAAAATCTGCTTGTTTCAGCTATTTTTAAGTAACTGGATATGTAAAAATTTGAGTTTGGCACTGGCAGGCTGAATCTTCCAGAAATAAGCAACATAGGTGCTAATACGCAGAGGCCATCTTTGGCTTATTTATATAACAATAGGATCGCACTTCATAGGGAAAAGGATTGCACTTCATCTCTGGAGACCATTTTAATAGGACATGAGACTCTGGAATGTATGTTCTAGCATAAAACAAGAATGAAGGACAGGAGTTTAATGGGATCTGAGAAGCCAGCCTGAGCCTTAGCAGTGGAAAGGCCTTAAACGGTCCCAGTAAAGGTATACAGTACCCACCAAGGGCCAGTACCCTCTACTGAAAGTAAATTCCATTATGCTTTCCAAAGCCTTTCCCTGTTTCTTCCTTCAATCTCACAGGTACAGTTCTTTTCCAAAAAACACAAATAGAGTTCTTATCAGTTCAAAGCTAGAATTTCTTTTGTCTTCTTCAAAGTGGTTTAAACATTTCTATAGATATTAACCATTATAACCAGTTCATACTCGATTTTATGCAAAATTATATGTGTAAGAATTATATCCTACCTAAAACAAAGAACAATATTTTGTTCTTTAGATATTTAGATATTACCTTTATGTATTTAAAGTAATTATGTGTCGGGCTGTCTTATGCCACACCTTGGCAACAAATCTTGGGGTGAAAGACACAGTTCTTGGCCTCATAGAGCTTGTGTAAAGAGTCATCCAGGGCTAAGGTATGTAACTAGACTGTCTTCCTAAACAGCTTGAGTGGATAAAATAGTGCCATGCCAATATATTCTGGGAGTGTTATCAGGTAAGCTTATGCATTCTAGTTATTGTAAGAAGTCCAGTAGATCAGTAGCAATAACTCCCTCCATTTTGTGTTTTGTGTGTCTTTTAAGGCTTCAAGTCTCTGGAGAGAAGTCTGGTCAAGATAACTTCCGTATAGGTGAGTTGACTACAAGAAAAAGGAAACTAAATGCTGAATGATGGTCTGCAAGAAGAGAACCTGGCATGGCAAATTTCCTGGCTCCTCCAAAGTCCACATGTACTAAAGCAGATTCCCCTTTTTGTGTTAGGGAACCATAGGAGAAAGTTTTCCACTCATATAACCCTTAAGGAAGGATTCACATATAATTAGGACCCTTGGGTACTAATTAGACCTGAGATCGTTCAACTCTCTGTTGCTTCATGGGCAGGTGGTTGAAGAGATTCAGGTTGTATGTTATCAGGGCCATTGAGTACCAAAGTACTCTTACTTAAATGAGGTACCTCAGAAATGGGGAGAATGCTATGGCATCTTCCTAGGGCAGGCGATTGCTGCTTACTCCAGTGAAACCTTATCAAAGTGTTAGGTTTGTGGTACAGAAGTGTATTGGTTTGCTAGGGCTACCATAACAAGGTACTACAGACTGGATGAGCTTACACAATAGAAATTTATTGTGTCACAGTTCTGGAGCCTAGAAATCCAAGATTAAGGTGTCAGTGGGATTGATTTCTTTTTTTCTTGGGCTTGAGGATGGCTTTCTTCTTTCTTCTGTCTTTTCTTAGTCTTTCCTCTGTGCATGTGTGTGTCTGACATTTTCTTATATAAAGAGAGCAGTCATGTTGGATAAAGTCCCACCTACATGACTTCATTTAACCTTCATTACCCCTTTTAAAGCCTATATCCAAATATAGACACATTCTCAGTTGCTGAGGATTAGGACTTCAGCATATGAATTTAGAGGGAATATTATTCTCATAATAAGGGGCCATGACTGAATCCTGCATTCTACTGATATATCTACTTAATGAGAACATTGTGTAGGATTCCTAAGGAAACAATAATTTGCAAGCACCTAGCTCATAAAGACAACATCTCTTTGTCTTGAGCACAATCTCTATTTTAGTTCATTATTTAATATGAAATCACTATATGAAAGACAAGATGCCTCAATAATACTAAGTTGTGGTTAGATACGGTGTCTTCTCCTTACAAACTGATAACCCTACCTTAAGTCAAACCGATCATTCTTCTAAAACAATTGGCACCCTTGACCCTGTAGTCAGAGATTCTGTCTTCTGTAATGACAAAGGGTACAATTCTCCTAAAAGGTGACCTTCCATAATTATAAGGTGATTTTCTGTAGCTGCTTATTCTGTGGTATAATTGACAACTATGCTCATTAAAGAAAAGAAAATCACGTATTTAGTCTTTGTTGGGGCCAACCACTTGTATGTGAACAATTAGTATGCAGTTGAAGACAGCGGTAGGTGTGTTCTAGGCAGAGAACAGCAGCTATAAGAGCACACGCACAAAGAGGAGACAACTTACAAAGAACTGCAGTGTTTGGTATGAGAGTTTGTGTAAGGAAGGTATTTCTGAAAGCAGAAAGTGAGGCAGAAAGAAGGAAAAGTAAGTCACAAAGGACTTGGGACATAAAACTAAAGAAGTTTCAAGCTTATTCTGAGGCTTTTTTCCCTATTATTGTCATTGTTGTCTTTTAAATGTAAATTATTTTTGTTCTTTCATAAATGATCCATTACTCAGAATATGTGCCATCCTGGGAGTATATGGAAAAACAGAATTGCAAGTTCTCACTGTTATCGACATACTTTAAAAGTTTAAAGTTCATGAAAATATTATGCAGGTGCTCAAAATATATGATGGATCACAATGCATATCATAAAATTATTCAGCAATGCAACCTGTGCACGAGAGGAATTGGAGTTAAATGATTGAATATTCATAAGCAAGAAGAGAATACTGAAAACAGATATGATACTTAAATTCTCAGTTTCAAAGGTCAAGACAATTAATTGGCAAAAACTCTCAAATACTTTATTAAATTTCTTTAAGTGACAGTGGTTTTCTGAATTCACTTGTAAGGTACTGTCATACCATGTGATAAATGATAACTGTAATTCAGACACTGAATTAAACTCTGGGAGGTTGTGTCTATGCCTTTAAAAATATTTATGGCATTACTTTATTCCTCATGAGTGAAATGCCGCTATTTATTTATTTATTTATTTATTTATTTATTTATTTATCTATTTATTTATATGCTGCTAGTTTAGATCTTCACTATGGATTTAACTTAGGAGTTTTCCCAGAGAAAGCATTCCACTATGGGCCTGCAATGTTGTGATGCTTCCTTTTTTGTGACCTCATCCATTGGCTTCACCTCACTTCATTTATTTCAATAGAATGCTGACATTTGGCTAATATTATTTCATAGGTTATCCCTACCAGGCTTTGACCTTTATCCTCCAATCTGAAATGTCCTTTTCATAGGTCATCCTGTACATTATAGAAAATCTCTTCTTCTGCACAATACTCTCTTCCCCATACGTTTCTCCATATGAGCAGTGAATTTGAAAGCTCCCTACCCATCAACTTATCACTTACCTTATCATTTGTCTTCTTTATTTAATGAAAGAGTATTATGTGATTACAGAGTTGTATATGTTAAAGAAATAAATTATTCTGACACTTGTTAAAATGACAAGGAAGACTTTTTTCAGGACTATTGCTATGAATATCAATACTATTGCAATAGAGAATAAAAATGGGGCTCAATTCCGAATACAAGGACAAGGAAGAATTTATAACTAATGATCAGAATGAGGGGCATCAGTGGATGGAAAATTACTAAGAGATAATAAGGGTAGGAGGATTTTGCTAACCCAGTTTAACAGAATTCTTGCTGAAGGCAGGCCAGAAGACCAGGTATCAAGGGTGGGGGATGAACAGTTTGATCAGATATCAAGGGTGGGGATGGTTCTCAACCAAACTGACTTAGCAGGATTCTTGCTAAAACCAGAGTAGGCCAACTAAAGACAAGGCCCAGGATAAGGCCTAGTTAAAAAGTGTTCAGAGGAGCCTGACTAAGTTTGAGCAAGGAGATAATCTTTGTTAGTATCTAGAGTTACTTCTTTTATAGGAAATATGAGTTACCTCATTTTTTTTGTCTTTTTTTTTAATCTGTCGGCTAATTAAATGGGATTTGTTAGCTAAATTATCAATGCTTTCTCTGGAAACTTCTCTTCAACTGTTTGCAAAATAAAATTAGGAACAGTAAATATGTGATATCTTATCTAGGTTTCTGGTGAAAACTTCCCAACCCAACCTTTGCATATTCATCTTTCAGCATTTGTTTCCCACTTTTAAAAATAAATTCTTCTTTGCCAAAATGTGTGTAAAGTTTTTGTGACTCAAAACACTATGCTTACTCCCTCAATGTTCTTGAATTTTAATGTTTCTCCTATTTAAACATTCTTTTCTCTAACTCTCTGTCCAGATTCTCTGACACATACATATATGTCTAAACTACTCAGATGTGTCAAAAAAATAAACTACTCAGATGTATCTGAAATTTCCTGCTGACCTGTTCTCATCTTACATTAATATCATGCACACAGCAATAAGTCTTTGTGAGGGGGAGATTTTGGCCTTCAATACTGTAAGGGATTATGTTGGCAGCCATTTCATTCTTCTCATTTTTTAAAGCTTTTTTCCTCATTTCCCTCTCTAAACCTATGAAGAGTATTTTAAGCATAATATATTTTTCTTTCTTCTAGCAGTTTGCTTTTGGAAATGTCTATTGTTGCATAATAATAAGAAAAACAATCTTGACGTCCTTGACCAATAGTGCATTCTTTTTATAAAAATCAGAACAATTGTTCTAAACTTTCTTCATATTTCTATTTATTTCCCCAAAGTTCAACAAATAGTCTATAATTTTATGGCCCCTTGTGATGTACCACTGTGCTTAGTAAATCTTGACCTCTGACATTCTGGTCAACCTGTGTAGCAGAACTTTTGTAAGAATTCTCTAAGTCAATGTTGAATAATGTCAGAAACTGCAATTTGGATGGCCTCCCTCTTCCAGTGTAAATGCTACTGTTAACACACCTTGTATCATTGTGCTAATCATTCCATCTTCTTCTCATACATAACAAAAATCAGCAGAAAAATTTCCCCCAAAAGCTCTAAAAGTCTTTGTTCATAAACAATACCGTTAGATGAAGCATTTTTATCTTTGTGTGTGTTGGTCTTCTCTGACTACTGTATATGTGTTTCTTCATTCCTTGATGCCTGACATTCACCTACTTAAATGTCTCCTTCAGCGACTATGACATGGCCTTCCGTCACAATCAAACATCATGAAAAAGTTGTTTTCCTCTTCCATTCCCATCACTATGGTGACTATGTACTGGACCAATCATCCCAAAATGAAAACAAGAGAAATACTAAAATACCAAAATAAAATTTTAATTTCTTATCAAATGTGCAATATGAAAGAAAAAAAAAAAAAGGTTACTGGAGCCAAAAACTTTACAAAGACAGAAACAGGTAGCTGAACAATGTGCTAAAGTAGCTTACACCTTAAGGAATTTTAGTATGAAAGGATCTACCTGCTCACTGAGTAACCTCTGCTAAGTATCTGCTCAGTTACTCTTTGTCAGGGCTGGATATTTTGTTAGAATCCTGACACATTCCAGTGCCAAGCACAAGCCTTCTCACTATCCTTGGTCCTGTAATGCTCCCTTGTCCCTGCTTCAAACATTTCTATTCCATCATTTTGGTACTTATGAGAATCAAATGAAGAATTCTCAGCTGATTGCTCTGTGCCATCTGATATAGTACAAGATTCTGTGAAATTGTCCTTGGGACCAATCATCTTCCTCGGCAGTTCCTGTGCTACTTTTCTTCACCATCTGAACTCAGTACCATGCCAAACATGAGAATTTTCTGAGAAACTTGCAAAAAATGAAAGAAAGAAGGAAGGAAAGAAGAAGGGAGGGAGATAAAAGAAGAGAAAATTGCCACAAACTATTATTTTTAGATTCCTCAAACTATTTACATCCTTCCAGCCATACACTACCTCAAGTTTAGATTCCAAGGTGGGAATGAGAGAATTGTATTTCAAAAGTTCTCTTTCTTGTTCTCCCTCTTTTTCATGTTGTCTGTCTTGCCCTTATTTTCATGTTCTCATTTTTATGCTCTCTCTTAAACATACCTCAACACAATACCAAGTTTTATTTTATCCTGTGGACTTCTTTAAAATTTTCCCTGAAAAATGAAATGTTTTTTCTGAAATGTTGTCTAATTAAATGTAGCTAATTGCACAAGCTGTCATTTACTTATTTATCAAAAATACATTGAGCATCTACCATCACCCAGAACTGTTTTATACCTAAGGACTAAGTGATAAATGATACAGGCAAGATCCCTGCTCTGATATAACTTACTTTTTAGAGGCTGGAGACAGATTAATATACAATTTCAAAATAGTACAAATAAAGAAAATATCACAAATTATTAAGTACTTTGCATATACTTATACCAGGGTAAATACATATAAAGTAACCGTTGTCAAACAATTACATTATATTGAGGACTCAGGGAAGATTTCCTGTAATGGTGACATTAATCTGATATTTTAATCACAAGAAAGAACTAGCCATGTAGAAATGATGGAGAGGAACATTCCAGGCAGAAAAGAAGACCAGAGTGGCTGAATTGTAATGAGTAAGGGGGAAAGTTTATTGAAATTTTGCAGCAGTCAGAGCATATTAGACTGTAAGTTGGGGGAAAGTATTTAGATCTTATTTAGATGCAATGAGAAGTCAGTGGAGGGGATGATATCTTAAAATATCAGTCTAGCTAGTGCCTGTACAAGTGATTCTTAAAGATTTCGGTCTCAGTGTTTGGTTAAATTATTAAAACTTTTGAGTACCTCAAAGAGCTTTTGTTTGCATAGTGCATATCTATTGATAGTTACAATAGAAGTTAAAACTAAGTAATGTGATGTTATTTATTAATTAACTTAAAGACAATAAAAAATTACATGTCAACAAAAACAATTTTTTATTGAAAGTAACTAAATTTTTTAAACCATAAAAAGAATGAAAATATTAACATTGATTTACATTGTTACAAATCATTTCAAAGTCCGTCTTAATGTAAGAGCTATATTTTTATATATGCTTCTGCATTAAATCTATTGAAATGTACTTTTGGGTTTAATTATATGAAAAACAAATCTTACCTCCCATAAATATATAGTTATAAAAGGGAGGAGTAATCCATTATTTTATGTTATTTTATTACTTTATGTTATTTATTTATTTATTTTTGAGAGAGAGAGAGAGAGAGAGCGAGAGAGAGGGAGCGAGCAGGGAAGGGCAGAGAAAGAGGGAGAGAGAGAATCCCAAGCAGGCTTAGTGCTGTGATCACAGAGCCTGATGCTGGGCTTGATCATGAGATCATGATCTGAGCCAAAATCAAGAGTTGAACGCTTAACTGACTGAGCTACCCAGGCATCCCATAAATTAGGGGAGTATTTTAATAGCCCTATCAGATTTCTGTGGATATTCCTCTCTCATACCATACCAAACTTGCAAGTGATAGTTCCTTCAAAGTTAGTTTCAATGTGCATTTTGAAACCATTAGTGAACTTTTCATACTTAGCTCCTGTAAAATATCTTGATTTATCTCACATTTAAAATGAACACTTTACCATGCATAATTTGATAGAACAAACATTATTCAATAAAAAGATATAGTTGCATGAGCTATGCATCTCTTCTTCTTGACACATTTAATCAAACATTTTTTTAAGTCATACTTATTAGTATCACCACTGACTTTACCAGACAAGTGTTTAAGTATTGGGAAGTTGTTAAACTCATGGTAGTAGATTCAGTTTTGTAAACTTCTGACTTTTCTCTTGAAAGATAAAATTTTATAATTGGCAATAAACACTATCAGTTCTCCTTGAAGTGAAAATCTTGTTTAGTTCATTTTAGGGAATACCTATGACTAAATAACTTCAGTTTTTCTATGATTCTCTCAAGTAAAAATATTCTATGAGTCAGAAGCTGCTAATTCATCTCACGTCACCAACAGTTGAGTAAGTTTACCTCATACAACTATCATACCTTTGAATGTAACAAAAATGTTTTGTATGTACGTCACACAGATATTTAAAAGTCATGAATTTATAAGCTGAAGTTTAATAAATTTAATATTTTTCCAGTTTATCAAGGGTATTTGTAAATTAAACTGACTTTTTTTTAACTGTAACTCTGTTGGTGACAAACATAACGACCAGCAGTATAGTCTTATGTCATTGCCTCCATTTGTGCTAATACACCAGCTGTTTACCCACCATCGCTTTTGCATCACCTGTACAAATGCTCTCACAGTGAAAAAGGCAAATAATATGTTAGTATCATGATAAAAATGGTTTTGACCTCAAAGACACGCTGAGTCTGAAAATCTCATGGTCTCCCTGAAGTCCATGGATCTTACTTCAAGAACAAACTGGCTTAGAGAATAACTGAGGTGGAGGGTGAAAACAGAAGCAGTTGGAAGCTTGTGTAGTTCTTGAAGATGGAAATATGAGGTTTTCATTCAATTTGGAGGTAATGAAACCATAAAGAAGTAAACAAATACAGATTATGTTTTGTAAATAGGGCCGATAGAACTTAGTGTTGGATGTGTTGTGAAAAATGAAGGTAAGAGAGGAATCAAGGATAACGCCAAGATTTTGCTTTCAGGAAATAGAGAGCCTCCAATGACACTTATTAAGATGAAGAAGATAGGCAGGGACAGATTTAGTGTGAGAAAATGAAAAGCTTAACTATGGGAGTTTTAAAGAAACCCTTTCCATATTCTCAAATCTTGGCTTTTTCTCTCTAGATCTAAAAAGTCTAGTGTCTAATTTAAAACCTGAAACTGGACAGAGGCTTCTTCATTATAGACATTCTCTTCTACCCTTTTCACCTTTCCTATTTGCTTGATATAATGGTAAATAGCTAAATAAATGAATTTTTAAAAACCCTAACTTTAAAACCACCCTCCAAAAACCACTTTAATGAGAATGTATAACTTTAGAGAACAGTTCTCCAGCTACCCTCATTTCTGACATCAGTAGTAAATTCGGGGATTCCAAAGACAACCCTCACTTCTGACACCAAATGCAACTTTGGGCTCCTTAAAACCACCCTGAGGTTTGATAACCCACTAGAAGGACTCATATAACTCACTGAAAGTTGTTATACCCACAATTATAGTTTATTATAGTGCAAAAATACAGATTAAAATCAAACAAGGGAAGAGACACATGAGACCGTCAAGGGAAGTTCTAAGCATGGAGCTTCCAGTTGTCCTCTCCCAGTGGAGTTATAAACAGTGCTAACTTTTCCAGCACAATGTGTGATAATCAAATTGTCAACAAGGGAAGTTCACCCAAGCCTTGGTGTCCATAGTCTTGGGGCTTGGTCATATAGACATGGTGGACTGTTTATATAGCTGACCTCACTTTCTAGGCTCTCTGGAGTTTGAGCTGATAATAGATGACCCAAAGTCTCCACCATATATCACATTTTTATACTACTTGGCATAATTTAAGATCTTCAGGTAAACAAAAATACTTTTATCTAATAAAACATCCCAAGGGTTTTGAGATTACCTTTCATGATAAAAGGGCAAAGTTCACATCTCTCCCTGAGCAAAGGTAAATCATTTACCACACTGACAATGGGTTGTTTTGTTCTAGGTAGTTTCTTCTAACCCCTTCATCCTTCCTCTTGGCTTAGCCTTAATGGCTAAATGACCAAATAACTAAAATGCTCGCTACCTGTCTAACTCCTCATTCCTCAAAATAACACTTAGTGAGAAAGGAAAACATATTAGGTGATATCTTAAAATATTTTTAAATGTATATAAACAAGTTCTCTGTCATACTTGGCTAACATATTTTGAATATTTGCTATGTGCTAGGAACTGCAATTTTAATTCTTATGATCTTATGAAAATAATATTTGCATCCTAATGTTATAGGTAAGGAAACAAGGCCTAGAGAAGTTAAGCAATTTGACAACAGTCATAACCAAGGTGTATTTGTCACAGCCACAGTATATATGCCAGTGGGACTCCACAGAGCCCTCTCCTGACTACTAAGCTGTATGTATCAATAAATGAGAGGTATTGTATCTATCTTACAGGTATTACTATTATAATCATTTACAGTTCCTTCTCTTAGAATCCTAAATTTATTCTTCTCATTCATCTAGGTAAAATTTATTCTTAGAGATTTTTATTTCATTTAATTCTGGGCACTTGACTTTCTTAGCACTGCCTATCCACATTTTACATATTGTCTCTGACAATGTGCATGGCTATGATAGCTTCCTTCCCACAAAAATACAAGGTTATACATTATTACTCTTCCTTTAAGTACAAAGCCTAAAGTACTCTTAATCTTTATTCTTCTTGCTTAGCATACTCTACATACTGCACATTGTTCTCAGTGTGTAGAGACCCCCTTAATATATCTTTGACTATTTCCTACATCTTCACCAGTTTCTTTTTCTAAGTGAAAAGCACCTTTTGGGTGGTTATTCCCATTTTTCCTTGTCATATTTCCCATCCAAAAATGTCTTTCACTGAAAGACTTTCACTAAAATTATAAAAGTAATCACAGGATTCTTTGAAGTAATTATATCGCTTCTTGCCCTCCCCACAGTTTTTTCTTCCCCGTGAGAATCATTTAGTGTCAACCTTCAGAAACAAAATACTATTCAATACTTTTAATAGTCATGTTCTCCATCTCCTTTTTATGGATAAAATTTCCAAGACAAATCTATCCTTTCAGTAGATCTTAATTTCTGAAGACCTTATTTCCAGTGATTTCAAACACTGTCAACTGTTTCTACATTAAATGAAATAAAAAGTGGATAGAACAATTTGGCAGCATAAGTACTAACAACGGATACCCTCTCAAAAGAGCTCCAAAATTATCTGACTAGGCACCTTCCTTACCTCCTGTTCAATTTTATTCTCTTTCTTGTCCTTTCCCTGTTGTATTTTTTTTTCTTCATCATTCCTGTTCTGTTACCCCCACCCACATTACTACATTATATCCAGTGTAAAGTTGTGGAGGTTTTTGCTTTTAATCCTCTCTAGTATCCCTCTACTTAGAGGTTTCTACATGTGTCTGAGAAGAGAAGTTCATAGTGTTATTACCTACAGCTAGATAAGAACTAGTGTGGTGTAGTTAGAATTCCAAATGTGGGTCTCCCAATTCTGATGGATCTGCTTCTGTTGCTGTCACTTTACATTCATCTCTTCACCTGGCTCTTCTATATCACTTGTAAAACCATCCATTATTATCCTCAACCCTGGATCTAGTTCTTTGAACTTGTGTAAGATCTAGTTTGACTCCTCTTCTTTTTTTTTCCTTTCTTTTCTCTTCTCTTTACTTCTTTCTTTCTTTCTTTCTTTCTTTCTTTCTTTCTTTCTTTCTTTCTTTCTTTCCTTCTTTCAGAATGCTACTTATACACCCAGGTAAAAATTGTTTAAAACCATCCCATTTACCAAGGTTTAAAGGGGAAAAAAAAGAGGTTAAATTACCATCTCAAGGTCACTAAGCCAGATGATGATAGATAGGCCTAGTTAATAGAGTCCCTTATTTATCAAGCTGCATTACTTCTAAGTTGCAATATAATAAATTTTATACTTTTTAAATATCCTATACTAAATAAAAATTAAATCACTAAAGCATGATTTTTATAAGAATTTAACTGAGGAAGATGGTATTCTTTCCAAAAATGCTTTATTCCAACTCAACTACCATGATCTTTCCTTTATGTAGTTTCTAAAAATTATTTTTGCCTTGAAACTTCTTGATTAGACAAACATAGGTTTTCTCTGGTGACAAATAAAATGATGTTATGTTGGTTCTTCATCACAATCACATCATCATAAAGATGTTGGCACAATTAAGGTTTTTAGTAGAAGTAAACTTATAATGAATATTCATGTGATTTTTGATAAATTGCTGAAACATTTCCTATGAGTAGTAGACTTAATTCATAGGTAAATTCATTCAAAACATGTAATTTTAACTTTCAGCACTTCAACTTACATTGCAGTTAAAATGGGATATTTAAGCTAATCTCTCTTAACATTATAAATAGAATCACTTACATCAACAAGCAGTTTCTATGTTAATTCTGGCACCACCAACTTCCCCTTCATTTAAATGTAATAATATTTAAGAGTTATTTCACTGTAGAACTTTTAACCAGATGATAGCAATAATTTCGTGTGAAAACAAATTTAAAATTAAATATCAAAATTCCATTCTATCAAATTTTGAAGGATTCTAACTAATGAGCACATCTTCTGATATCTTTCCCTATATGATATATTTGGGAAGTGATTGAGACTTCCTTTTTGTTTCTCTCAGGATGGATGAAGTTACATTGTGGCAACAGGTAATTCCCAAATCACAGTGATTGAAACCTAAAATGAGATCATTTTAGCTTGCACTACATGTCTATCAAGGGGCACAATATGGGACTCAGCTTATCACCATCACCCTAGGTTCCTTACCAATAGAGCCACCCCCGTCACAACTGGTCCTAGTATCTGGAAATATTGCCTGACCACTATTTATTTACCACCTCCAACCACCCCTTCCCTCCTAGTGAATTCTTTTCTTTCCCCTTTTTTTGCAGTTTTGTGTTCCTGTTTATTTTTTCTTCATCATTCCCAATATCTCTCCTTATCTTTATAGTTCCATCATCCCCAATTTTGAATTTTCTAGTTTACTTGTGATCTCTCCTTCCAGAAGTTTCCAGTTACTACTGAGGATAGAAGTATACCATATTTATGTCTGAATCTGGGAGGATACAGAGAGTTCTGAATTTGGTTTCACTATCAATTAAATGTTCAGCCTTAGAATGACATATGCCACTTCTATTCACAATTTATTGCCTCTAGCTAGTTATATGACTGCATGTAGCAACAGTAACCTAGGAAATACAATACTACTGTAAAACTGGAATGAAGAGAGACAGAAATATTTAGTGAACAACATCAATGCCAGACAGTCCACTTTATGCCTATCAACTTGGTTCATTTTTGTTTTCAAGGCAAAAGACATTTCCTTCCTTCCAAAAGGAGATAACCCTAAAATTCCATAAAGTCAAGACCCATCCCTCAAACCCATGATCTCTAAGTGATGAGCAGTAGTCACTACAGCAGGTCCAGTTGTGATCCTCTCTTGATCCACAGATATATCAGAAAACTGTATGCCCACTTCCAAAAAATCTACAGTGATTGAAAACAAAGCAAAACAAAACAGGACTATCAAAGTAAGCACTCCCATTCACAAGTAGTAAAAAAAGGAAAGGATGTTAATGGTCCAGAGCAATTCTGAAATCCCATGGTCAAAAGCTCCAAGAAGACCCTATACTGTTTGTGGCAAGCATATCTCAGTTGCGCCCTGATTCCAATGTCAGGAAATTCTGGTCATTGGCCTCTTAGATCCTTAGCTCTTTCTCCAAAGATATCTTCTCTCTTCTATTATTCTGGCACTCTGAAGAGGGTATTGAAAACTTTGATGTCATTAGGGACTGATCTGCTTTCTTAGCCTACCTCTCATCTATAGAAAGCTGAGGACTTCAAATAAGCACAGATATTTTTTTTAGCCTAGGCTCAGTGGTTACTTTGGCAGGATAACTCTCTCAAGAAGTTAGCTTCAAATCTGTTTGATTCCAGCCAGTCCTGTGAGCCATGAGCTATATCCAGAGTTAATGTATCTCTCTTGGTTTAACTATAGGAACCTTGAGCCTCTTCAGGCACAGTGGGAGAGTTGTACCCTTAGACTCGTTCCCTGAACTATTTTGTCCAATGAAATGAATATACCTTCTATCACCTTAATCCATCAAGTAGTTTTAACAATGGATGTGACAGCCAAACCATTGATTGCATTCTTGCTGCACGGCTGAGTTTTAATCAACCTTTGTTGTTTGAGGAATTTCTCAATAATACCTTTTATTGCTCGGGATTGAGAAGCAATTGCTTTTTCCAATCCTATATTTCCTTACATTTTTGGATCCTCTCTATGCTCTCTCGTTTCTGCTTACAAACTGGCCAGTTATTTTTTAATGCATTTCTTCATCTCTTCTTTGTATTTCTCAAATGCAGCCAATGATAGCTAGCACACATTACTAATATTCTATTTTCCAAACACATTCCCTAAAGTGACAAGGTCAGAAGATTATCTGCATTGCACATTTTACAGCTTTATCATCATGTATTTCTCCATTGTATATCATGGATGAATATCTTTCTAATCTCTAATAACAGTTTCCTCACTACTAGGCAAATTTCTTATAGCAATGCAAAATATGTTGTTTTGTTATTATAGCACTTGTCTTTCAGTGCCAAATTTGCATCAGTTAAGATAGGCTATCTTAGGCTGTGAAAAAAAGAAAGATAGGAAGGAAGGAAGGAAGGAAGGAAGGAAGGAAGGAAGGAAGGAAGGAAGGAAAGAAGGAAGGAAGGAAAGAAGGAAGGGAAGGAAGGAAGGAAGGGAGAAAAAGCCCCTAAGTATCAATATTTAAGGAAACAAAGTTTTAGCTTTTGTTCTCCTTATATGTGCACTGTTGTTTAGCAAGAGTACTGTATACATACATAATCTTAGTTCAGGAAACTAATCTATAACAGCAATCTTGTAAATATTGCTGCCTATGTGTTAGGGTTTTTTTTTTTTTATTGCTTTGTAAAAAATTACCACAAGCTCAATGGCCTAAAATAACACTTAAAACAATGTACATTTATTATCTTATAGTTTTTTGTGGGTCAGGGCCTGGGCACAATCTAGCTGGGTATTCTCCCATCATATCAAAAAATGGCAGTCAGCATTCTTTATGGAACCATGGTCCTCATCCAAAATCACATGGTTGTTGGCAGAATTCAGTTATTTGTGGATGTAGGACAGAGGTCTACTTATGGTTGTTGACTGCTACTCAGGGTTTGCTCTCAGGTTCTAAGAGTCACTCATAGTTCTTTACCACTTACCCCACTCACAGACAACATGTCAGCTCACTCTCTTAAGGTAAGCAGGAGAATTTCTCTTTTAAGGGATTCCCTGATTAAATCAAGCCTGGCCAGAATAATTTTTTTTAATTCAAGTCAACTGATTAGGGATGTTAATTGTATCTGTAAAATCTCTTCAGATTTTCCATATATGTAACCCAATCACAAGAGTGATATCTCAGTGGATCTTCTCCACTTCAAGGGAGAGGGGATTGTACATGGAATGTATACTAGCAGCAGGAGCTTTAAGGCCATCTTATGCCTACCATGTGTTATAAGAAAGAACAAGAGAAAATTTGAGGGTTCTGTCCTGCCATTCAATGCCCAGACCATAGTTTCCTTCTGCTCACAACCCATTGGCTAGAACTAGCCTCATATCTCTACTGAAACATAAGAGGCCATAAAATCAATCTTATCATATTTCTGAAAATATTAAGTCTTTGATCAATGATTCCCACATAGCCTGCAGATAGAAAAATGTGTAGAAATCACTATCTACTAAATCTTTTAGATATCTATAACACAGACTCAAAACCAGTGATATGAGAAAGCAACATTATACACTTGTTTTTTGTTTTTTTGTTTTGTTTTTTAATCATACATATTAGTCTGAGTGTAGAGCCCAGATCTGGAATATGGAAGAGAAGGAAATAGCCTCTCTGAGGTTAAAGAACTTGCCTTTGGTCATACTAGGTGTTAGTAACAGAGTTAACATTTAACCTAGTTTCTCTATGCTCTGTCCACTGTCCAAGCTATTTTCTATGTACGTGGACTGTGTAGGAACACTGTTCTGTGAATTTCCAGAGTGCTAGAAATTTGAAGTAGAGATTTTTCATGCTTGATAAACAATAATCATCTAGTAATTTTTTTCATTGATTTGCTCAAAAACAAGTATTGATCATCCACCACATTTCAGGCATTAGCTTTGAAGTAGAAATAAAACAATATTAAGATACAAACCAGTACTTCAAATTTGTTTCATTAAATTTAAAGATAACTGTGTAGAAGACTCTTCTGAAGTTTCACAGTAAAAAAGTTTCATAGTTTTTAATAGTAAAGATAGAGACAAGGAGCTATCTTACCTCAGCTCTCCCTTTCCTTCTTAGTATGAGAATTCTTTTATTCTACGATGTAGGAACATAACTACATTCTGCCTGTGAGATGTAAGTATAAGCCTTGGAGTCTGGTTTAACAGCCAAATCTAATTCTGACACCCTTCTACCATTCAGTGTTCTTGTCATCATTCTTAGAGATGTCAGTACCCATGAAAATGATTTGCACAATATTATGACTTCTCAATTTCTTAGTCTTATCAACCCCAAAGATCTATGTTACTTCCTGATCTCACCCAATCATCCACATCCCCATCTTGATTCATAGTAAGAGTTTATTTCTTAAGCGTCTTTTCATTTATTATTAAAATGTCACATTACTTCCTCCCTGTACCTTATTCTCAGCTGATGACCTGACACACTCATTGAGCCTTTGCACTTACTGTTCCGTCTTCATGAGTGCTTTTCTGTGCATGACTCGTTTGTTCCTGGGACCTTCCCACAGAGTCAGTTAAGAACAGGAGTCTGAACGGGCTGGAGTTACAGTTGAGTGAAGCATGACCAAAAGCCAAAAGTGAGAATTGGCATTATATACAGAAACAAACAAACAAACAAGAAACCCTGCAGTTAAAAAACAATGCAATAGCTTTCTTACAAAGTAAACAATAGTTGAATAAGCAATGCTGGAACTGAAAAGATAAGACATAATAACACCTTTGTCAGAAAGATATTGAGAAAGAAAGGCCTGGAAAATGTAGTTGACCAAGGTCCTTACTCTCCAGCAACAGAGATGAGTTGTGTGAATTCCTCCTCAACTATATAATGGACTGAAATACAAATGTTAAAATATATATATAACTATATTTATTGATTTAGAAAAATGTCCCTGATATATTTTTAATGAAAAAGGTTTTTAAAAAAAGAATGAAATCTTGCCATTTACAACAATGTGGGTGGAGCTGGAGGGTAATTACGCTAAGCGAATTAAGTCAGTCAGAGGGAAACAGATATATGATTTCACTCACATGTGGAATTTGAGAAACACAACAGATGAACAAAGGGGAAGGGAAGGAAAAATAAGATGAAAACAGAGAGGGAGGCAAACCAGAAGAGACTCTTAAATACAGAGAACAAACTGAGAGTTGCTGGAGGAAAGGTGGGTAGGGAGATGGCTAATGGGTGATGGGCATTAAGGAAGGCACTTGTTAAGATGAACACAGGATGTCATATCTAAGAGATGAATCACTGGGTTCTACTTTTGAAGCCAAGACTACACTGTATGTTAACTAACTTGGATTTATTTTATTTTATTTTATTTTAAAGTTTATTTATTTATTTTTCAGAGAGACAGCATGAGCAGAAGAGGGGCAGAGTGAGAGGGAGAGAAAATCCCAAGCAGGCCCTGCACTGTAAGCTCAGAGCCCAATGTGGGGCTCAAACTCAAGAAACCATGAGATCATGACCTGAGCTGAAACCAGAGTCAGACACTTAACTGACAGAGCCACCCAGGTGTCCCACTAACTTGAATTTTAATTAAAAATAATAATAATAATAAATTAAAAAAAACATTTTTAAAACTACTAAGAAAATAAACAATTATAGAGAAATCAGAGTGGCAGTATGTAGTTCAGAGTGCAGGGGAATAGGCAAGGCCTGTCAAGTACAGTGAAAATAGCACTCTAAACTCTCAGGTTGAAGTCTGGCTTCAGCAGTAACTGAACAACCTAGGAAAGCCACTTAATATCTCAGAGCTTCTGTTTCCTCATCATAAAAATGCCTACTTCTCAAGGTTGGTATGAGAACCAAATGAAATGATGTACAGAAAATATTTCACCAACACCCCCCCCCCACACACACACAAAAGAAATCTGTATAATATACTCTCCTTTTTAAAAAACAATGGAAGGCCATAACCCAATATTAAAACTTAATAACTTGGAGTAAAATTATGGGTAATTTATTGATTTTTCATGTTTTTCATATTTTGTTTTATACTGAATATACCAATTATGTAATAAGAAATAATGGAGAATGACTAGTTTGGAATAAATCATCCAAATGGTCCATATGCATCCTGGCATATGAAAAATATACACTGGGACAGAGATGAGAAGGACAAGACAAGATCAAGAGTCATAATCTTCATTGTATGCATTAGGTATACTCTGATAGAAAATAATATCCATGTGGCCAGCCTGAAATGTAAGAAATAACATGTACAGAACCCTAGAAAGATTCACTAGTATAATGACAACAACAAAAAAGGCATTTTCCTAAATGCCAATATTTCCTAAATGCCAGTTATTTTTATAAGTTCTAAAGCTCAAAATAAGTTTGATAGATCATAGTGTTTGTTTCAGTTCTTTATATTACCAATTCTTAGAGTTTACTTATTGGGAGGTATGTTTCAATGATACCTTCAAAATCTATAAAAATTATATTAGAATTATGTTTTTATTAATTTAATTTTTATTTATGGGTGGAATTAGTATATCTTTTTTTTTCAATAGGACTATTTATAGGATGCCTGGAATATAGGCTATTACTAGGAAAAAATGTGATGACAAGTCAAGGAACTAAAATTTTTAAAAAAGGGTTTGGTTCCTTGGACAATATGACCTTTGCAGCAGCCCAGTGCTCAGTGGGCATCTGCACTTGATTTAATGCTCTGATGTTGCCATCTTGAAATTCTTAATAATTTTTTAGTAAGAAGCACTTAATTTTATTTTTCCCTGAGCTACACAAATTATATAGCTGATTCTGCTTATAGTATGTTATAACTTGCGATCTGCATTGCTCTAAGATGGGAAAACTCACACGATCAAACATAAAAGATTAATTCATTGGATGTCAAATATACAGATATTAGGAATAGTCAACTGACAATTTGGGCAATGACCAAAGGAAATATTAGTTTGGAAGATATCGGGAAGTTTAGTTTTAAAACTTGATAATTACATAAAGATTATTGTTTAAGATTTGTATAGAGCAGGATATCAAAGCTATGCATGCATTTATGATTAATTTCAAAGGTGTTTTGAAATCGCTTTAACTATTTCCTGATATAAAAAAAAACTCTTTTGCAAAGGATTTAAGGTAACAGAATCAGAAAATAAAGTAGGATTTCTAGAATTACATAGATTATTTCAGCATGACTTTGTCTATGTCAGGACTTGTTACCATCAGAAGCTGGCAGTTACAGGCAACCCCTGGACCTTGTGAGTGGTAAGAAGCAATTGAACAATTTTATATTTATTTATTGTCTATAGGATTTACCCAAGTATTGTCCCTGTTGCGTCAGCATTTTTTACAAAGTCTTTGGAAAAACAGGACATAGGGGACAATGGCAATCTTTAAGAAGAACATTTTTTTTTAATGTGAAAGGTGAGAAAGAAGAAATTTTGTTTTTCTAATAAAAACAGAGCACAGCTTGGTGAATATGATACCTTCTCACAAACCCATAAAGAACTGAAAGTTTATGCAATTTTAAAATACCTCAGGAAATGTTCATGAATATCTTTTAATTCCAAGTCATTTAACTTGCATTTAAACATGCTAGCCTAGCAAAATCATATTGGTAATTTCATTGGTACAAATGAAATAGATCTGAATGGAGTGGGATTTGGGGAAAAGAAAGAAAATTAAAATTATTGCCTTTAGGAAATAACACTTTTATGACATAAGAAAATTTTAATAACTTTAAGTTTATCTACCAAAAAATCTTTTTAAAGAGTTTGAATCCAAGCAATTAGTCGAGCTGGAGAGACTATTGTAAAAATTCTCACTCCTTTAGTTACAAGCTGACTTAGGGTATGTGATATAACCTTTCTCAAGAGCACACTGTTCATCTGATTATAATGCTTTTTTTTTTTCAATGCTATTTGGAGACTGAATGTAAAAATATATGCAAAATGGTTGGCCTGTTGATGTACAAAAGATGCAACTTCTTGATCTCCATTTTTATTTAATAAAATTATATATCCATATGCCACATGTATACATATTTGGCAATCAGTTTGTTGTCTATCCACTCTGTGGGCATAAAAGAGAACCCAGGGTCCACCTTTCTCCCTTCTCAACTCTCCTCTTAATTCCTCCAGTCTCCCCCAAGATCTGACTTGTTCTTTTCTCAGCCTCTGGCCTATGTCAGTCCCATCAGGTACTGGAAGGGTTTAATGGGCTTTAGCAATCCCAGGTGGGAGGGGAAGGAAAAAAGATATATATATTTTTTCCCAATCCAACTTTAAAATGAAACAACTAGCAGGCAAATATATCTTACCATACCTAAGTTTGTTTGGCCATTTAGCATTAACTTTCGTATGTTAATATGCTAAAAAGAGTTCCGGTTTTTCTTTTCCAACCATCCTAGAGGCTCCCTTCTGCTCTCCTAGATTGATCAGGTGGTGGGTAGGAGGTAGTGTGGTGGTACCCTGCACTGAGAAAAGGATAATCCTGGGAGTCAGAAATTCTGGAAAATAAGTATTTAGAGAAAGGTGCATAGTTAGAGTGTATTTTATATAATCAATTAGTTGGTAAGTGAGATACATCTTTGAACATTTAATGGATAAATGGACTATTCTGAGGGGTTTGGATAGTTTTACTGCAGGAAGATGAACAAAGCAAAGTATGCTCTATAAATATTGATCTCAGTGGAATCAGACACAGACTCCTCACTATTTAAATCTTCATAGGGTCCAAACTTCCTGCAAAAATTACAAATTATTTACATTAGAATATTGGACTAAAAGCAGTAAGGCTTCTTACAAAAAATGATTAAGAAAGCCTGAATGATTAAAAAAAAATAACAGTGGAAAAGAATAATGATTGTGTGGTAGTTTTCCTCTTTGAATCTAAGGGTGTAAGCACTAAGGAATATAGTAGAAATAAGAAATTTTAATTTGTCCAAAAATGACAGAGAAAAGACAAGCAGTTATATTATTTTAAAAAATTACTTGAACAATTTAAGGTAGGAACACTTCAGTGTGCTTTTGTTTGTCGTTGGGACAGCACAGTTCAGATCATAAATTACAGGCCTGGGAAATGCTATAGTTTAGTGAGATTAATTTTTTTAATGTCACACAATGCTTTGACATTGCAGTCTGTACTTGTGTTTGTGTGTCAAAGGCCTTTACATTACTTTATACGTACTTTATATAGAGAAACTATGTTTGAACTTTGTCTAGGTGGTTAATTGCCCTGATATTCCTAAAGGAAGAATCTTTATAAAGGAAGCTCCCTTTCCTTCTCATGAACGCTGTATCAGGGACTGTGCTAAGCTACCTAAGTCCATACATTTGGGAATCTCTGTATTCTATCTAAGCCACATGTACTGCCTCTAAGTTGGCAGATTCAGACAACAACTTCTTCCTCCACATCATGGGAAATTAGGAAATAGATGTCTTTCATGGTTAAAGGCTAGTATTTATATGGTTCTCAACAATTAATCAATGAAAATAATATCAACTTAGAAGTTTAAAAAGCTATGAGAGATATCCAAAAAGTGAAATATCTTCCAAAGTAATAATAGTGTGTACCTCTCCATAGGTACACATAACATACACATTAACACATATTCCAAGGCACATACATACACACACCACATTCACACATATAAGTGAAATAACATTTTTAAGGAAATCAACAACAGCTATTTTAGATATTAAATATAATATAATCAAATACACGAGTAGTCTTATAGGACTAAATATGTTTTAGGAAACATGTTCAGCTTTATTCTAACTGATTTATGTATGAATTCCTCACATAAGTTATATCTATCCTAAGAAATTAGTCAGTGTGGTTAATACACACCTTAAAAATGCTGATGGGAAATACAGAGAAAGTAGTATCTTCCTCTGTCAAAGGACGTGCATTTAAGATTAGAAAGCAATAAATAGAATTTTTATAAAATAGAAAATAGTGTTATTAAAGGGATTGTCAACTGAAGTTCAAAATACTAAATTAAATAACTTGGTAACACTCTTTAAAAATCATTCCTCTGTTTTAAAAAATATTTTTAAAGCAATTACTGATTCATTAATTTTATAAAATTGTTGGTGTAAATCAGTATTAAATCCTGTAACTGATGCTATACTGTCCGGAGTTAAGTAATTTAGTTTTTGTTTTTTTTTTTCTTGCACTTGTTTCTATGCAGTGTCTCCACTGTTTGGGGACAAATAGAAATATGTACACCTAGAATATTATTATGAAACTATCTTATCCTAGACAAATACTGTATGGTATCAGCTATATGTGGAATCTAAAAAGTCCAACTCATAGAAACAGAGTAGAATAGAGGTTACCAAGGGCGAGGTGTTGGAAGAAATGGGGAAATGTTGGTCAAAGGGTTCAACCTTTCAGTTATATGATAAGTAAGTTGTGGGGATCTAATATATAGCATGGAGATTATAGTTAATAATACTGTACTTGTACTTGAAAGTTGCCAGGAAAGAAGGTTTTAAATGTTCTTATCACAAAAACGAAATGGAAGTTTTGTGAGGTGATAAAGGTGTTACTTAATGCTGTGGTCATAATCATTTTACAATATATAAGTGTATCAAATAAACTTGTACACCTTACACTTATATAATGCAATATGTTAATTATGTCCCAATAAGACTGGAAAAATAAAATAGCATATGATTATAATAAAAATTGAAAAGAGGGGCGCCTGGGTGGCGCAGTCGGTTAAGCGTCCGACTTCAGCCAGGTCACGATCTCGCGGTCCGTGAGTTCGAGCCCCGCGTCAGGCTCTGGGCTGATGGCTCGGAGCCTGGAGCCTGTTTCCGATTCTGTGTCTCCCTCTCTCTCTGCCCCTCCCCCGTTCATGCTCTGCCTCTCTCTGTCCCAAAAATAAATAAATGTTGAAAAAAAAAATTAAAAAAAAAAATTGAAAAGATAGATTGCTTGCATTCATCAGTTATTATGCATAACATGTGGCCCTAAAAGCACTCATTCATTAATGTAGGTGGTGCATCTTTGCATTTTATTCAGCATGTGACATCATGATAGAGTGATACAATTTCATAAAATGTAAAAATATGTAAATTTTACTCCATGCTATAAAAAATACTGTGATTTACTTAGTCTTTCAGAAATTCAAAATATGTTCAAATGTAAGTTTGGTTTGAACTAAATTATAATACAGAATCTAATTCTTTTTTCCTTTGCCAAATCTCAGATCTCCATGTGTGCACCAAGACCCATTTTTAAATCACGTTCAATAAAATAGCTAAATTTATGTTATTTTTCAGTTAAGGATGATGTTTGCAATCTAAGACAATTATCCAAGATGCAAATTGAAAATTTTACATGCTATTATATTAAAACCATTCTGAAGGACTTTCTTTATAATAATACAAAATAAATTGCAAGCATTAACATGGTCTGTGAGATGTTCAATGATATCTCCTCTCCCTACTTCTCCATCCTTATCTCAAGTCTCCAGTTAGCACCTGCTTCATTCTTCATATCAGGGGCTACAGAAACAAAAGTCTTCAGAAGTTTGACAACTTACCTAAATGTGTGTCCACAGTTGGTCCCTCTTCACTAGGTCCACCTCTGAATTCACCTGCGGCTATAGAAAATGGTTCTTGGCATGTCAGTAGCATTTCACTCTAAACACTGCATCTCTCTCCTTTGCTGCGTGAGGGCTAATTCTAACCCCACGGAAGCTTGCTGACTAGGGGCAGTTACAACTGAAATTCTTGAGAATGACTGCTTCAAGGGTGAACCTTCACCCAATGGTGAGTGTGGACAGGTGGAGGTTGGTGAATAAATGCCCGTCTCTCCATCTTCTTGTGGAACAATTCAGAAGGATGTTCTACATGGTTTCTCAGAGGGTCCCCATTTTGAGCTCCAATTGCCTAAAATGGAAACCCACTTATTAACACACACCTATTTGTGTTTCTTTCTGTTTCTTTTTCAGCTCTTTTTCATTTGTGCTTCTTAGGATCATCTCTCAAGCAAGTACCTATTCCCATGTTCTTGTTCCCAGGTTTGCTTAATTTAACTTAAAAGGAATGGGAAGCATTGTGTTCATCTGAAGAATCAATGACCAACACCAAAACATTTGATTTCTTTTAAGCAAACGAAGGTGGGGAGGAGGGGTTCTTCAGAGGTATAAGTCCTTATGATTAAGCTTTCTGATACTGAATTGCTAGAAGTTCCCTGCATATATTGTTTTACTTCATGTGTCTATGTCTTTTGTGCTATTTTCTGAATGAAATGCCCTTCCTCAGCTTTTCACTCAGGTAATTTCTTACCTTTAAGAAGCAGTTCAGGTATTCTGAGAAACCCAGAGCCAAATTTCTTCCATAGAAACAGGCATGGATTTCATACTCTACACATTATATTGAGATGATCAGGCTAAGTTCTTTGAAAATAGAGGCCACAACTAATTCACCTTTGAGACTCCAGGATAGCACAGTGCCTGGTATGAACTCGGTACCTATAATACTAAATGAGTTAATACCTTCCCCCCCCCCCCCCCCCCGCCAAAAAGCACATAGATGTCAGGCAATGCTTTAAGTGCTTTCCTATATTAACTCATTTAATCCTCATGACAACCTCTTGAAGTCTGTACCATTATTATCACCATATAAAAAAGAAAAAGCTGAGGCAGAGTGAAGCCAAGTGACCTGCAGGTCACACAGCTCGCAATTTATGAGCCCAGGACAGACTAAGGCTAGAAGCTATGTTGTTCACAGCTCCCTGTCATTGCTTCTCATGAATTAAATATCAAACCATAACACCTAACCAATATAAAACACCATTTCCCAAGGCGCCTGTGTGGCTCAGTCGGTTAAGCATCTGACTTCGGCTCAGGTCATGATCTCATGGTCTGTGAGTTCGAGCCCCACGTTGGGCTCTGTGCTGACAGCTCAGGGCCAGGAGCCTGTTTCGGATTCTATGTCTCCCTCTCTCTGTGGCCCTCCCCCACTCATGCTCTGTCTCTCCCTGTCTCAAAAGATAAATAAACATTAAAAAATTTTTTTTAATTAAAAAAAACACAATTTCCTATCATTTTTAGAGACCTCTATATCTAATCTGAGATAGTCCTTATTCTGTGTCTCTACCTAGTTTTCAAAAGAAGCAAATATCCTCTCTCAAATTACACAATACTATTTACAAAAGCACTAGTAAAAAAACATTTGAAATGCAACATTCCTAAACATCATATGATTTGTAAGTAATCATTGTAGATTTCCTTGTGTACCAGAAATTTATTTAAAAAATTTTAACATTCTATGAAAAATAAGATGCTCTGGGTGTTACTGGTTTTTAGAGGTCACTACTCTTTTGAGAAAAGATTCAATGATTATTTCTGAAAAGTGAATGACAAATGATCAATTCTTAATGCATTGTTTTGCTATGTAAATAAAACCAAAATGTTAGGCTCCTGCTACAGATGCTGTTAATGGCAATAGACTTGGTAAATTTCAGAGAACAAGCCTCAAGTGATACTGCAGGTCCTGTTTCACACTGTGTGCATCCTGTTTCCTGTCGACAGTGGCTGTAATGGGCACATAAACTAAAATTTACACACTATTTAGTCTGCAAATGTTCTGTGTCCTTAGCCTTTAGCAATGGAAATATGCCAGTATCTTTTTCTTACATAATACCCTATCTTTATTAGATTTGAGGCAATTTTATCTATCATGGAATTATAAACTGTTAATGTCATTTGTACATTAGGAGGCTCCTAATAAACTTAAATCCAGATAAAGAGTTAAACTTAAATTATACCACAGTTATCTGATCAGAAAAGCCTACAGTACGTATCTAAAATATATTGCATTAAAAACAACTTTAAATGCATAACCTACATAAACTTGAGAAATTATTTACAAATTTAGGAGTCCTTGGCCAAATCTCCACTGAGAGATGAAACTTCTAAAAGCATTATCTAAATGAGTAGGGCAAAGTGAAGAGATTTATTTTGTTAGCCAAATCATATAATTTAACATTGACCTTTACTTTTTTCCTTTCCTAAATTTTCTATAATCTCATTTAAGCCATTATTTTAGGTATATGATTTATTCACCACATTCTTCCTTCTAAGTAAATCTTAATAAGCAAACAAGATTTTTTAAATGTGATGATTATTTAAAGTTTCAAACTTTTTTGTTTTTTCTAATAAACATTCTAGTAATAATTTACCAGAAACTACAGAGCAGAATAAAAAGGAAAATTAAATGAAAGGCTATGACCATACGTAGAGTACGATATTGACTTATTGACAGCTGAGTTTATATATCTCACCAAATACATTATTTTTATTTTTCTAAGAGTTATTTTTCCAATTATGTTTGTCATAAAGCATGGTAATCTCTCCAGCATAGAGAACTACTCAATGAAACAATGTACTTTAGGTTTTAGGTAGAAATTTTAGAATTGTTATGAATGCCTTTCTTCATTTGTATGGAATTGGGGTTTATCAAAAGTGGGCGTACTACTTCTTGCAGGCTTAAATCAGGAATGAAATTTGAAGACAGATTTGGCTTAACAATTTTAAAAATTTGATCTGAGAAGTTATGAGGTAATTATCAAGTAGCATTAATGAGTATATCTTAATTCTGTAAAATAAATGAATTTTAAATTATTTCTTTAATGTTACACTAGACAACTACTAGATGGGAATAAAAAATCAATTTATTTGCATATTTATGTTTCAGAATTATCAACACATTTTCCTCGTAAATTTCCAGATTCTTGATTATTTTGAAGTGTCAAAAATGAGGCAATAGTATTTTGCAATGCTGTGAACAAAAATTGTGTTGTTGATGGAGATTAGGAAGATAGACTTGAAAGGCTTTTGACTTGTAGGAAGTGGTTTGCAATTTGCATTTACCATGCATTTCTGGAGTTCAGAGTTAACTACAAAGGACCTGTGAACTTGAATATCTATGTGTACAAAACTGCATAAAATGAATATGTAGATAACATCACACACTTCTTGTTCCATTGCCTAAAACATATGCATGGTAAGGAATGTAGATACTTACTTAAAGTCATTAATTAAATCACAGTATTTTTTGTTATGATATATTTCTCGATCAACATATGCTGTAAGTATCACAACTAACTTGGTATAACATTGCATTGATATTATAAAAAAAATCTTCATATTCAAAACACTTCGGAAACTTTCCACCAAGGGGAAGACTTGCCACCAAGGAGAAAATTATTTATACGTTCAATTTCAGAGTATTTACTGTTCATATTGACTGATGTAGAGAATAACTTCAGTATGTCATTGTAGTAAAAGAACCACTTTCTACTAGGAGTGAGGAGGTCAAGGACATGAATGGATTGTAGAGACAAAAAATTCCTCTTCATTCCACATTTACATTTTTACTAGAGATCTGAACTGTAATATTTAGGCATCAGTCAAAAAGACCATAGAAGAAAAAACAATTTAAACAATGAAATGTATGCAGACTCAAAATCATTCTTACTTTCAAAAGTATACACTGTCATTAAACCAAACTCTCAACTATGAGGATAATTGAAATTTACCCTAATCCTGTTTTATGGGCTTTTCTTGTTATAAATGTATGTGTGGTAGAGAGACTAATGGTCTTCCAAAAATGTCTGGGCCCTATTCCCTAGAGCTTTTTGATATGTTTCATGGCCAAGGGGAATTAAAATAATAGACAGAATTAAGATTGCTAGTCAGTTGATCTTAAAATAAAGAGATTAGCATGCATTATCCTTATGGTACCAGTGTAATCACAAGGGTACTTAAATGCGGAAGAGGGAGGCAGAAAAGTCAGTGTTAAAGTGATGCCAAGGGAAAAAAAAAAAGACGTGGGGCTCCTGGGTGGCTTAGTCAGTTAAGCACCTGACTCCTGCTTTCAGCTCAGGTCGTGATCTCACCATTCATGAAATGGAGCCCCGTGTCAGGCTCTGTGTTGACAGTGTGGGGCCTGCTTGGGATTCTCTTTCTCCCTGTCTCTGTTCCTCTCTCTCTCAAAATAAATAAACATTAAAAAAAAGAAAAAAGGGTCAACTGGACATTGCAGTTTTTGGAGCAGGACCATGAGCACCTCTAGAAGCTGGAAAAGGCAAGAAGATGGATTTACTCCAGAGCCTCCAGAAAGGAATACGGCCCTGCTGACACTTTGATTTTAACCCAGTCAGACACATTTTGGACTTCCAACCTCCAAAACTGTAAGAGAAAAAAATGTGTGTTGTTTTAAGCCACCTGGTTTGTAGTAATTTCATACAGCAGCAATAGGAAACTGATAGAGTATGCTAAGGTCTATGCATTTGATAAATATATAAATTTTCACGAACATAGAATTCAAGTGAAATGACAATAATTAGTTTAGCCCTCTCCCAACATAATTGCTTAAACATAATGACATTTTTCATATAATGAGAAAAGATGCCCTGCTTGTCCTTAGAAAAGAACATTTGAGCAAGTAGGATGAGGCAGAAATCTGGATAGGTGTATCACGTTTATGGGGGTGAACAAAGCACTGGGACAAAACTGTTCAATCAGGGCCATTCCAGGACAATTTGGTCTTTGACTTGATCATCACAGCACTGATTCTGCACAGAGACAGGCAGAACAACTTAATGAAACTACATGATTCATAGGCAAGTGTGAATACTCCACAGGAGATAATGGGACTTTCTGTGGGAGAAGAAATCCCTGGGTAGGGGGAGGTAAAGTTAGAAAGGAAATTATGAATTTATTCTGGAAAAGGCAGAAGCAGCCCTAAGTATAATTTTATTATTGAAAAGACTTACATACTCAAGGGTAGGAAGGGCTAGGCATTTGATTTACATTTGAACGTGTCTCAATGGATTAATTAAAGAGGAAAAAATGCAAATAATAAACGAGGAATGTAATTTATGTGTTCAAAACCAGAGCACTTCTTCCCTGGATCTTCTGTCAAGAGCACTTCCTGTACAGTGCCAAGGCAACCAGGTACTTGAAAGCTTGTGTTTGCTTCATGGACAGAGAATAAGAGCAAAAGAAATAGATGTCCTGAAAGAATATTTTATCTGGTCATGAAAAAACACAATGAACTATCCTTGCTCAAAAACCTTGCTCAAAAACCTTGCTCAAAAACTTTCCAGTGAGTCAAACACTAATGTCACTTGAAATACTACAATATTTCTCTCAGTGTCTTGGACTTAGACTGACCTGGAAAGAAAATGTCAAATTTTAGTATTTAAATTGTTAGAATAAGCAGTTAGTTAGGTCTAACAAGATGCCTGGAGGCCAGCAAGGAGGAAGTCATGGCTACTTATGAGAAAGTTAGAGGACTGTCCTGGTAGCAACCCAAAAGAAAGCCACAAGAAACCAGATCAAACCAGACAGTCCCAGAGTAGCTGGCAAAGTAGGCTGGAATCCCCTGAATAAACAAGGAAGAAAAGGCACATAACCCACATTCTTGGAAGAGACCACCCTGCTTCAAAGAAATCCCCACCTGAAGTAATGAATATTCCACCCATCTGTTAACAACTGTCTATAAAAATAGAAACCTAAACCCAGAATCCAGCTCTCCCTTGAGCTTGTCTGCTCTATGCTTTCACTTTAATAAGTTTTCCTGCTTGTACTGCTTATCCGCTGTGTTGTCTGTCCTTTTAATTCTTTCTTGTGACAAGACCAAGAGACTTTGGCAAATCTTTTGGATGGGCTGGGTTGAGGCCTCAGGGTCTAGGTCTCCCAAGTCCACCTAGCAACAGAATCACCTTTATGAACTTATATGAGCCATATTTAAACACAAAGTTATGAAAAATGGCTTAAAACAAAAATATAATTTGTTATATTTTATATTTAGTTTTATTTTTGTCCTAAGGGTAAAACCTGGTCAGCTGGAATTTGAGAGTCTCCTGTCTTCATTAGGAATTCAATTATATAAGCAATATTTTAAGTTGGATTTCTAAAGATTGTCTGTCTCTCTCTTTTTTAACTCTTTCTCATTCTTTCTCCCTGGATACATAGGTACTTTGATTATTATCGGTATCCTTCTCTATTTTGACATCAGCTCCATATCCTAGATATTTTATTTTGGCCATCTATATTCTAATTTGAAAAAATAAAGCAAACAAACAGCAAAACTTTTTTGACTAATGCTTAGGGAATATGCATATGAAAGTTACCAGGTTCCAAAAGCAGAGTAAAACTAAGACCAAAGAAAGTTTTCATTAAAACTGTTTCTCAGAGGTCATTTCTTTCACACACTTCCTAAGAATGACAACATACTGATCACAGAAGGAAACTTAGAATCATAGGTAATCAGTGATAAATGTCAGCACGTCCAATCAAGACCACAAAGGAAATGTAGAAACATCACCCAAACGGTGGCCATTTTTACCCTTAAAAGAGTGGTGTGAGTAAATATGTGCGTGTGGAGCTGGGAGGGAATTTCATTACAAAAACACTCCAGGACTCTGTGTGAAATGTTCATGAAATTAAAAATAACAGAATTATGTGTAAATTTCCAACAGAGATGCCTACAACTACAATATATACTTAATCATTACTGGCCTCCTCTGACTGAGACACTCATTTATACTAAATGTGAAAAAATCACCACAATCAAGCTAAAACACTTATCCATCTCTCCATATAGTTACCATTGTGTGTGTGTTTGTGTCCATAAGATTTACGATCTATCCTCTTAACATATGTAAAGCAGACAATGCAGTATAATTAACTATCATCACTATGCGGTTCCTTAGATCTCCAGAACTCATTCATCTTGTATAACTGAAAATGTGTACCTTTGGGAAGTACAATATAATTAACTAAATTATTGACTTCACTCAGGTTTCCCCAATAATTCCCTAAATACCCCTAAATGCTTGTTTAATTTTCCCTCGTCCAATGACTAAGACTGAGCATAGTTTCATATATTTAAATCCCACTTACATTTATTTTTCTGTGAACTCTTTTTATAATCTTTTCCATTTTTCCATTGAGTTGAATCTTTTTTTTATTTTTAGTAGCTCTTTAAATATTAGGGATATTAACCCTTTCTATGTGTTCTATATTTTATTTGTCCCACAGTTTGTTTTTTGGCTTTTGTTTATGGTTTTTCAGTTTATGTTTGAATAAAATTCTGTTTTTATTTTAATATACTCAAATTTATTAAACATTTTAAAAACTAAAACACTTTCAGATTTTAAGTTATTTTTAGGAAGAATTCTATCCTCTCCCAGATTTTAATGAAATCTACCCATGTCTTCTTTTAACTTGTAAAGGGTTGTATAGTTTCATTTTTAATATTTAAGTCCTTGGGGCATTTGGATTTTATCATCTTATAAATAACAAGGTAAGGATCCACATTTATCTTTTTATAATGGTTATACATTTGTCTCACCATAATTGTTTTTAAAACGCCAATCTTTTCCCACTGATGTAAAAGGTACTATTATTAAATATTGATTTTCTCTAATATTTAAGTCTACCTCTAAACTTCAGATTTTTTTCTATCGGTCTATCAAAAATTACAACACATTTTTTTAAACTGTGGAAACTTTATGATTTGTTAAGTATAGGCTTCTTCTCTTTGTTATATGACTTTCTTGACCATTAATATGTATTCTTTTTTGTCTGTGTCATTGTTTAAATAGCACTGGGTTGGGAGGCAGGGGCACTGTTTGGATATAACTGAGATTTTATTAACATCGTGTCCATTTTTTTTAATTAAAAGTAAAGTCTTTATTTGTATTTCAGGAGTGTTTTAATGTTTTTCCCCAGATATATTTTACATATTTTTATTATTATTTTATGTTATATTTCAAAAGGGAACAAAAAGAATATAGAATGTTTTTCTTGAAAATCATCAGTAGGTGGGAATTTTAGAAATGTTATCACAATGGTAATGCATATATAAATACTATACCTCAAAATGGAATTGAATTATTTAAAAAATAAGGACAGGGTGCCTGGGTGACTCAGTCAGTTGTGCATCCAGCTCTTGATTTCAGCTCAGTTCATGATCCCAGGGTCATAGGATCAAGCCCCACATCAGGCTCTATGCTTAACATAGAATCTACATAGATTCTCTCTCTCCCTCTTCCCCACTCCCCAGCTTATGCTCTCTCTACAATAAGAAAGAAAGAAAGAAAGAAAGAAAGAAAGAAAGAAAGAAAGAAAAAGAAAGAAAGAAAGAAAGAAAGAAAGAAAGAAAGAAAGAAAGAAAGAAAAATAAGGACATAAAGGATAAATAAAGTGTGGCAACACATTGCTAGTTTTAAAACTGAGCATTAAAGTGTATGGGGAATTATGATATTCTAATTCCAAACTATAGCAAACATTGTATGTTTTTTTCAAAGATTTTTTTGTCAGCAAAATCCATCACATTAACTTAAAAAGTTATTTCAAGATTTATTGATATAAAAAAAATTGCTTCCACTAGTAACAGTTAAGAAATGAAGTGTATTTAATTACTTAAAAATCCTGCAACAAGGAACTAATTTGAGTTACCAATGACAAAAGCTGGAACTATTGGATATCAAAATAAATACTGCGGTTACTAGATTGTAACTGAAAATGTAAATACACATGAGTCTGTATTGATGGAATAAATTATTGAATAAATAAATGTAAGAGAAGAGATAAATCTTCCTTACAAAAGAATTAGAAATAATTTGTGTGGATACTTCCTCTTCCAGGAGGTAGAACTTAATTCTGCCCCCCTCCCACTTGAAGGCAGGCTGAACTTAGTGACTTGCTTCCTAAGAATAGAGCATAAAAAGTTTGGGAAAAAAACTTTCAGTGGAAAATCCTGGCAAATTCTACCTAAGCCAAATGATCAAGGTTAGCATCACCAATGCAAGTCATGTTGATAGTATATACCCACTGATAGGTTGTGATAAAAAGGCATTCCACTTCTTTGGTATTTTTTTCCTAGTCATCCAGTCTAGTCATGGTAAAAACATCAGACAAACACAAAGTAAGAGATACTTTACAAAATACCTCACCAGTATTCCTCAAAACTGCCAAAGTGGTGAAAAACAAGGAAAGACTGAGACACTGTCATGGATAGAGGTAACTAATCAGGCATGACTAGTAAATACAATGTGGAAAAAATAAAATAAGTGCAATGGGGAATTCTTGATTAGAACTTGGAACAGAAAAATGGCATTAGTGGAAAAAAGTGAAATCCAAATCAAACCCAGTTTAGTTCATCATCTAGGCACCAATAGTGATTTCTTTGTTTTCACAAATATACTATGGTAATGTAAGACATTAACAATGGTGGAAACTGAGGAAAGAATATGTGGGGAACTCCTATACTATCTTTGCAATATTTCTATAAATCTGATTCTTTCAAAATAAAATGTTTATTAAAAATAAAAATTTCTAATCAAATTTAAAAACTTAAAATATATTGAGTCCTAGTATAATTAGCAATAAAGGATCAGAAAATAAGCCTGTTACAGGTCTGCAGGTGGGGAAGACCACCATCAAACTATGATGTAATAGTAGAGCAAAAAAAGTGGGAGAACTGTCAGAGGACTAGAGGCTAGAAGAGAGGCAGAATAATGGTAGCTCTTTCTTTTAATGTTTCTTTATTTATTTTGAAAGAGAGAGAGAGAGAGAGAGAGAGAGAGAGAACACACAAGTAGGGGAGGGGCAGAGAGAGAGGGAGAGAGAGAGAATCCCAAGCAGGCTGCATACCACCAGCACAGAGCCCAAAGCAGGACTTGAACTCATGAACAGCGAGATGATGACCTTAGCTGAAGTCAGACACTTAACTGACTGAGCCACCCAGGCACCCTGGTAGCTCTTTTTTTAATCTAGCTTTTTTTTTTTTTTAAATCCAGTTGCAGGTTAAAGCCCCAGTGGAAGAAAAAAAAAGAATCTTGTAGGAGGCTAGTAAAGTCAGAAGCAAACTGGAGTGCTTAGACATGGGACATGAGTAGAGCATTTTCCAAGCCAAAGCTTTTAGTCACTTTCAGATGAGCTGAGGGAAGGCCCAGGAGTTATAAAAATCTTATTCCATTTTCAACTCTGCCAGTAATATGCTGACAGTGAGCAAGTCATTAAATTTTTCTCATCTTGGTTCTCTCATCTATGGGTTGAAATCCATCCATAGTTTTGATTCTATGAATTTACAAAGACAAGTTTTTTAATCCTTTTGGAAATGTTAAATGAAGTTGTATATTTGACAATGACATAAAAATTAAAATAGGTTGCAATATAAAAAGGAAAAAAGTTTTGGTCAATATATAAAGGTTTAAATTTTCATTTTGGCAAGTCCTTGGACATGGTCCAAGGTAATTTATCATACGATTACAGCATAGGCAGGTTTGACCATAGTCATGCCTTTAATTCCTGAAGTACTCATCATGCTTGCTATAATAATACCTGAAAATATCATTCATAATCAGAAGAATATGTTGAACTGCACCATGAATGTGCAATCAGCAAGATTCAGATAGTGGGGAAAATTATAGCTCAGTTTTTCAACAGATAAATTTTAAGGAAAAGAAGGGGATTGATGAGGGACCTATTAAAAGAGACTTAAAAGTCATAGTAAGTTGAAAAAAGGGAGAGGATAAATATAATATCAAAGGATACATATCTGGGTTATAAAATTAAAAATCAATGATCTTTTTGAAATTCAGAATAATAGTTACCCATGAGAAGATGGAGGGCTGGTAATTGTGGTGTGGCACATGGATGGGGCTTCTGTGTGGCTGGCAAAGTACTGTTTTTTTTTTTACCTGAATAATGATTACAAGGGTGTTAACATTTAAATAATTTTTATGGCATGCATTTGTTTTGTGTGGTTTTCAGCACTTTTAGTGTGTATTACAATGTGTGATAAAATGTTCAAAAAGGTAAAATTATGATTTTTTTCCAAATGTAAAATAAACATACATCTAAGGTTTTATTTAACTCACTAGTTAACGAGGGAATCAGTAAGACATTACAGGGGGTTCAAAAGAGAATTGAAAACATTCGCACATATACTGGTCATCAAGAATACTAAAATGAATTTACAAATAGATGCAAAATTATCAACATCCATAGGGCAATAGTCAAATGCATCTCCTTAGGGCTAATCTGCATATCTGTGAACAGGAATCACAGGCATTACTATCCGTGTTCATAATTTATAGAACTGTAATATGCTTCAAAGACAAGGAAAAGGGAAGATAACTCTGAAGGGTGAACTGGGCAGGACACTCAGTAATCTTTTCCCTATTTTAAAGTCTTTTACTATTATTCCTGACAGTATAAATACTAAGTATTGCAAAACAGTACCATCCATTGTAAGAATGGCAATGATTTTATATAGCTGGGGTTAAAAGGACAGAATGGATGGGGTGAGAAATGAAGCTGGAAAGATGGGCAGGGCCCATATCATGAAGCTGAGTGATGCCTTTTATTTTGTTTGGCACTGGGGAAGAGGTAGAGACAACTCTGGATGGCCCTGCTTGTCCTCTCCTCTTCTTTTTTTCTGTAGGATAGGAATAATTTAGCATAGCAGTTGTGAGTTAGCTCAGTAGGAGAGTGTAGTAGACTCTGGAGATTCTTTCTTTCAAATAAGGGCGTTTCCTCAACCAGTGCACTCCCATTGATACACAGCTGCTATCTGTCCTCCTTTCCTTATAAATATTTTGATGATTGAGGTAAAGTCTCTGTCTTGAAGCTCTTCTATGAAGTTGTCAAGTGCAGTTATGCCCATGTCAAACATACTTTTAGGTGAAGCAGTGCAGGTGTGGGAGATCTTTTACACTTTGCTGTTTCTCTGCCTGTGAGCTTCCTGAGTAAAACATAATATATAACATTTGCACTGAGGATGTAGGAACTTTTTCCCCCTTTGCATTAGAGGTAGTCAATGAATTTGTTTTCTGTTTGGTTTTTTTATTGCTATTGCTGGTAGTAGAAATACCGTGATTTTTGAATTAGTATAATGCTGTAGAGTATTGGAAGAACTAGTGTGTTCCAGTATTCACCCTGAGCTGCTGTGTTGAAAAATTACCAAATTACTATGATTGAGAGTAGTTGGGGGTAATTATGGAAAGGGAGACTTGATTTATTTTCTGATATGTACGTTCTTATAGAATTTCCTTACCCCAGGTGTTTACGCAGTTACTCTTAAAATGGCTAGTAAAATCATATGTCAATTTTGACCACGTGATTAGTAGTAGAACATGGGTGTTTTCTAGATAAAAATCAAATAGACTTTCAGGTCGAACTAATGAAGCAATTAGTTCTTTATTTGAAAATACATATTTGGTTTATAGATTAATATTTTTCAGTCGGTCCACAGATACAATTCTAATTCCCCCTTATCAATCACCTTTTCCTTGAAGAAGTGAACTATATAGTTTCCCCCAGTCTGGATCTCACTGATTGCACATTCATGGTGCGGTTCAACATGTTCCTCTGTCTTCTCTCATTCCTGCTAACTAGAAACTGGGTCCAGAGACTGGATCAAACTCTGATCTGATCTCTTTGGAAAACTGTAAGCGGGATATGGCAAGGCTATAGGAAACCTATGTTTGTCTCTTTTTGTGACCTTAGCAACCATTGAAGCTTAATGCCTATATCTAAATATTTGTTTGTTTAAAAAGTTGAAATTTCGATGCTATTATTTCACTTTTCTTTGTTGGTTAGAATAATTTAAGAGAAATACTTCCTCTTATCTACTGTTTGATTACTCATCGCAGAATTAATAGGAAAGGCAGGAAAATGGCTTAATTCTTATTTTAAAATTTTTATTTAATTTATTTTTTAAATTTACATCCAAGTTAGTTAGCGTATAGTGCAACAATGATTTCGGGAGTAGATTCCTTAGTGCCTCTTACCCATTTACCCCATGCCCCCTCCCACAACCCCTCCAGTAACTCTCTATTTGTTCTCCATATTTAAGTCTCTTATGTTTTTGTCCCCTTCCCTGTTTTTATATTATTTTTGCTTCCCTTCCCTTATGTTCATCTGTTTTGTCTCTTAAAGTCCTCATATGAATGAAGTCATATGATGTTTGTCTTTCTCTGACTAATTTCACTTAGCATAATACCCTCTAGCTCCATCCACATAGTTGCAAATGGCAAGATTTCATTCTTTTTGATCGCTGAGTAATACTCCATTTTATTTATACACCGCATCTTCTTTATCCATTTATCCATCGGTGGACATTTGGGCTCTTTCCATACTTTGGCTATTGTTGATAGTGCTGCTATAAACATTGGGGTGCATGTGCCTCTTCAAAACAGCATACCCGTGTCCCTTAGAGAAATACCTAGTAGTGTAATTGCTGGGTCATAGAGTAGTTCTATTTTAATTCTTTGAAGAACCTACATACTGTTTTCAGGAGTGGATGCACCAGTTTGCATTCCCACCAGCAGTGCAAAAGAGATCTTTCTCCACATCCTTGCCAGCATCTGTTGTTGCCTGAGTTGTTAATGTCAGCCATTCTGACAGGTGTGAGGTGATATCTCATTGTGGTTTTGATTTGTATTTCTCTGATGATGAATGATGTTGAGCATTTTTCATGTGTGGGTTGGTCATCTGAATGTCTTCTTTGTAGAAGTGTCTATTCATGTCTTTTGCCCATTTCTTTACTGGATTATTTGGTTTTTTTGGGTGTTGAGTTTGATAAGTTCTTCATAGATCTTGGATACTAACCCTTTAACTGACATGTCGTTTGCACATATCTTCTCCCATTCCATCAGTTGCCTTTTAGTTTTTCTGATTGTTTCCTTCACCATGCAGAAGGTTTTAATTTTGATGAGGTCCCAATAGTTCATTTTTGTTTTTGTTTTCCTTGCCTCTGGAGACATGTTGAGTAAGAAGTTGCTGTGGCCAAAGTCAAAGAGATTTTTGCTTGTTTTCTCCTCAAGGATTTTGATGGTTTCCTGTCTTACATTTAGGTCTTTCATCCATTTTGAGTTTATTTTTGTGTATGGTGTAAGAAAGTGGTCCAGGTTCATTGTTCTGCATGTTGCTGTCCAGTTTTCCCAGCACCACTTGCTGAAGAGACTGTCTTTATTCCATTGGATATTCTTTCCTGCTTTGTCAAAGATTAGTTGGCCATACATTTGTGGGTCCATTTCTGGGTTCTCTATTCTGTTCCATAAAAATCTGGAACACTTCACGAATTTGCGTGTTATCCTCGCGCGGGGGCCATGCTAATCTTTCCTGTATCATTCCAATTTTAGTATATATGCTGCCAAAGAGAGCACAAAAACTTCTTAATTCTTTATTATTCCTTTTATTAACAAGTTTTCATGATAATAAGTTAATTTCTATAATCTTCTGAAGGTAGACAATTATTTTTAAATAATATTATGTACCCCACAGATATAAATAAGTTTGGTGTGTTCAATCCATTCTAATTATTAAAATTCTTCAAATTCAAATGGTTTCATTTTGTTTAGTGGAAGACTTGCAGTGTCAGTCCTTGAATATCTTTTATATCTATTCTATTTGTCTTTGATAGTTACTTGCTAACTGACATGACAAGATTGACCGGCTCAGCATGTTCATTTCCTGTCTCAGACATCAGCAATATCTCCACTAAACCTAAGCTGCTTTTAGTAAGAGGTGACATTTCAAGACCACAATCTGGATCTTAATGCTAATGCATTAGTAATTATATATAGGTCTTTATAGTGGAAAGAGGTAGGAAATATTTACAGGTAGGAAAAATATATATCCTGTGTCCAATATAAAAGACTAGAAACTGTGACCAATCAAGTATCAACTTGCAATCAAATTTCAAGACTAAGGAGATTTTAATTAAACTGTTTCCTATTGCATCTATGTGTCCCTTATTTCACCCTAAGAATTCAGTTTCTCATTGGCACAGGGAATGATAAATTAGAACATCCACTAATTACTCATTTCTTAAATTATTCTCAGAATAATATAAATACCACCTCCACTCTGATTACTGAAATTTAATAAAAATAGAAAAGCTTCCTTGAAACCTGGTCCTTTATAAAAGCACAAGAAAACTAATTTCACAACAAAAATGTATCAAAAGAAAATAAACAACAGAAATATATCAAATTCAAATTCCATACAAAGTTATAATAAGGAGAATAAGGAACATAACTGTATAAATTGTGTAAGTTCACAAAAGATAAGTATGAAACCCAGCCTAATTTTAATGGGCCTTAATTTTTCCTAATGCAATGGAAAAGAAGGTGAGGATTCCAACTATCAACTTACTACACTGAAGTTATAAACCAATCATATTAGACTGGAAAATAAATTAGAGTATAGCAATTTTAAAAGGGTTTGTTGAAACTACTAATATTTATACAGAATCTATTTATTGATAAATTTAAGAAAACTAATTGAAAAAAATCTATGAGTTAATTCTATGAGCAATAATAGAATTCAGTAAGGTAATTGGACATATATATGTCAGGTAAAAGATGGCCAGAATCGTGACTAATTGGCCATGATCATGATGGCCATGGCCATGATTAATTAATAAACACATTACCTTTTGCCAAAAAAACTACAAAACTGAAAAAATAAATGTAATATAACTGTTTCTAGACACTGAGGAATCTGAGATCCTTAACATATGAGAGACAATGAAATGAACCATACAACATCAGTCACTTTCTTAAAAGACTTTAGTGTGGGGAAGAAATATCAGTCTCATTTAGAAACTGAGAAGTTTACAGGGGTATTCCTTCAACAGAAAAAAAAAATACGATTTTAAGTTGAGGAAATAGCAAGAGTAAGGGGGGCAGAAATTTGCAAGACAAAGTATTAGAAAGAGTACAAGAAATTTGTGCAAGGTTACCTTTGAGTCTGGCTTATTACCAAGCAGCTCACATGCAGGATAAAACTCCATGAGTATTGGCAAAGAATACTTACCATAAGATATAAGTTAATAATTTTCAGAGCTCATGCAGAGCTGAGGGACATTCAATTTCTTAACATCCAAAATAGGAAAGCTTTAATGAACACCCTGGGAATTCATTATAAATTTAGGTGTCATCATACCTCAGTAATTAAGGCTAATATGCACCCATAATATCAAGCTTTTAAATAAAAGCCTTTAAAGACAAAGCTGATACTTAAATAACTGCTGATCAATGTTAACTCATCATCATTAATGAAGACCAACAAAATTCTGATATTTAACATCATAAAATTCAAATACCCAGCATCCAATAAATAATTATTGGACATCTGATGGATTGAGAAACTGTGCTGTCATCAGGGAGAAAACAAATATAAAAGCAGACCCAGATCACAGAGATGAATTTTCAGAAATAAACTTCAATATAGGTATTTAAAATATGTTCAAGAACATTAAAAAACATAATGAAGGTAAAATATTCAAATTATAAAAAATCAAATCTCTGGAGCTGAATTAACATTATTGGATAAGCTTAACAACAAATAAGGCATTGTGGCAAAAAAGATCGGCGAAAATTGTTGTGAAGACATAGCGATGAAAAATATCTGTGAAACAGAAAAGAGGCAAAAAACTGAATATTTCCTAAGTGACTAATGGGACAATTACAGGTCAGACATACCTGTAATTTGAGTCTCTGAAGTTGTGAGAAAGGGAAACAAAAAATGGAGAGCTAGTACCTAAAAGTTTCTAATTTTGACAAAAATTATAAACGCACAAATCCAAAAGGCTCAATGAATCCCAAGTAAAATGAACACCTTTCATATCTTAATCAAGTCTTTAAAAACCAGAGATAAAGAAGAAATCTGAAAAGTGGTCACAGTCTTACATTAGGATGTAAGAACTCTTAAACGAATTAGCAGTGACTTCTTAACAGGAATAATGGAGGCCAGAAAACAAAAATACAACATCTTTAAAGTTGCTGAAGGAAGAAAAAACAACTGTCAACCTAGATTCTATCTTGTGAAAATATCCCTCAAACTGAGAAGGAAAAAAAAATTTAAGAGACATTTTCAGAATATCAAGAGCTGAGAAAATTCGTTTTCAGCAGACCTTCACGACAACAAATGTTAAAGGTGTTCAGGCTAAGGGACTTGTGTACTTCTGCACAAAGAAGTGAAGAGAACTGGAAATCATTAACTTGTAGGTAAATATAAAAGACTGTTCTCATTTAAAATATATATTTAAGAGATTATTGTGCCCAAGAATGCTGGCCACCATGCAGCATCCACCCTTTTCTTTCTCTCCTGCTTCCAACTGTTTGCATACAAAAAGAGTAAATCCACACATCTCATAGTTCTCTTTCAGATCTTTACACAGGCCTTTAATGTAGTTTCCTTGTGTCCATATTTTCACAATATCTCTCTCCTTAGTTCTATGAGCTTGCACACAATTTCAACACATCTAATGAAAACACCAGTAAGTTTCTGTCTCTCCTCTGGATATAGTACTTCAAATATAGTCTCATTATAGTCAACAGTCAAGATGAATTTAAAAATGTGTTCAGGGGCACCAGGGTAGCTCAGTTGGTCAAATGCCTGATTCTTGGTTTTGGCTCAGGTCATGATCTCACTGTTCGTGGGTTCAAGCCCCACGTCGGGCTCCGTGCTGAACCTGCTTGAACCTGCTTGAACCTGCTGAACAGTGCAGAACCTGCTTGGGATTCTTTCTCTCTCCCTCTCTCTTTGCGCCTCCCCTGCCCTCTCTCTCTCTCAAAATAAATCAATAAACTTTTTTAAAAATTATAAAAATATGTGCAAAGTAAAAGTTATCGAATCAGGAGGGTGTGTATATAAATATATACTAAATATTCTTTAATTTCAGTTCTGTAAATGTTTTGAGCTCCTAGGTGGCATCCCTGTCAACTATTTTCTTGAAATCAATAATTTGAAAAGACTAAAAATAAAACAGGTTTCTTATACATTTGTTAACTTCCTTTTTAGTAGACAAAATTTTAGAGGAATTAAAGCATCCACTACTGGAGATCAAAGACTTTTCGAAAGACTAAATCACATGCTCCTGGTGATCAAAGGCTCCGATAATTCCAGATCTTTTCTTCTACTGACCTCTGGGGCTTTGCAAGAATAAATCACTTAATATCTATCATTCTTGGTTTCCTTTTCTACAAAATGTAAGCTATGGACTACATCAGTATTTCTTAGATATGTGGGTGTCTTAAAACAGTGGAATAAGTGGATGTTGAACCAACTTGGAGTTGTCATTTTTTTTAATAAGGACGTAAAATAAACAAACACAAAACCTGCATCTCTAGTTAAAATGTTTCATCAAAAAGAATTTTTTAACAATCAAAGAGGTAGAAGGGCAACTTCAAAATAAGTAAATCCTTCATATTAATACATATGTAGTTTAAGAAAAAATTTACATATTATCTTTTTATCCCCATTTTTACCATGGACTGCTTAAAAATTTCTTAAATGTCTAAAATCATTCCATGAAACTATGCTTAAAAATTATTGAATTAAATGCTTTCTACTGTCTCTTTCAACTATAAAACTCCATGATCTATATTCTTATTTTGATACAATATGTTAATCAAAGGTAATTTACATTACATAGCATTATGTCAAGTAAATGAAATTTACTTAACTCCTTGTAATTAAAATATGCAAAAAAAAATTAAGAACAAGGGAAAATATCTCCTAATGTTTGATGTAGTACTTCACCACAACATATTTGAATACACACTATACACATTTAAAGATGTTTTAAAAAGTTCCTGTGGGAAATGACAGTGTCATTTGGGTCTATTAAAGCATCATTCTGGTTGCACAAACTAGAAAGAGAAGTGCCACTGTGGTAATACTAGTCTTTATCTTAGGGACCAAGAGTCATTTTGCAAATTTGTAGTATCATTTCCCTAAACAACTCAGAACCAAATTGTACTTCAGTTCCTCAGTTCTACTTTTTTGTAGAGGCAGACACACAGCTCTGGACTCTTTTTTTGTTATTGTTTTTTTGGGGGTTTTCTTTGGCACTGCTGACAGAGTTGAGATAACTTTTTATTGTACCATGTATAACTGTGAAATACCATTAACAAGTGAAAGATGTAATAAACTAGACATCTCTTCCTTTTAGAGAAAGAAGATGGAAACATCTTTGGTTTTCTTTTCTCAATTAAATATGTGTGAACCAAAGGAAAAAGCTTTTTTCAAGTTAATACATGGTTTAGGAAAAGAAGAAACCAGCAAAGAAGCCAAAATCAGGTAAAATCAGTTTTATACTTCTAAAAACATGACTGATGTTGAATATTTGTTAGCAGTTGTTTTTTAAAATATCTGGTTGAAAATATATTGACTGTACTGTTAAAACTGGAGGAAAAAGGTCTCTTTGTTAGGCGTAAGCAACTGTCAAATCTAAAGTGTTTTTATTTTTTTTTAATGCAACAATTTTAACCACACAAAAGAAGTAATAACAATCATAATTAAAATATAGCCTCAAATACTTCCTAGTCACTGTGGGAAAAAACAAATATATTTCACATATGCTCTCCTAATTCCTCCACAAATTGAATGAAATTCATTAGGAAAACCATTTTGAGTGTGTGGAGAGTGGGTGGTGGATGAGAAGGGATGTTCAGGTGATTACCAATTCCAAATTTGTTCGACAGTCAGAAAGAAAGATTTTAATTGTCAACCAAATAGTCCTGAAGCTAATGCGTTTTCATTTCAGAGCTAAGGAAAAAAGAAATAGGCTAAGTCTTCTTGTGCAGAAACTTGAGTTTCATGAAGAACCCCCCTCCAGCAGATCTGGGAACTTGGCCAAAGAAACAAGGTGAATAACTTTTAATTATTTCAGGGAAGATTTTGCTGATTCTAACATTAAAGGTTTAAGAAAGAGGAAATTAGGGATTTGCATTTTATTGGAAATTACACCGTAATATAAGGAAGGTTAGGGATCTCATTTCAAAAAAACTAGGAATATTCCATAAAACTAAACTATTTTAATAGCTCAAATTAAATAACCTTATAAAAATTTAAAGGTGCTCTTTTAAAATTATATACCTGTCAATTTTAAATGATATATTTTACTCCTTATAAACTGATGAAATACTCATTAATTTAAGAGTTTTCACAATGTAATATTGTCATAGAGGAGGGCTATTCATCTCTTCCTTTAGTAGTTCGAAAAAAAAAATTCCTCTAGGTATAAAAGAAAGAAAGCACAAAAAGGGATGTTTTGTCACTTTAGGCCATTTCTTCAATTCAAACAGAAAATGAAATAGCCTTATCTACTAGTATAATACAGATTCTTCCAAAAATGAAATATGACCAATAAAAGATCCAAAACAAATATATTATACTCTGTAAATTATAACTCTAAAATACTTGTTGTATTGCAGCTTTTTAAATATATTTCTTATCCCTTTAGAACTTCATTAGCCAAACTTCCTGTATGTGTTTTTTTTTTTAAATTGCTGCATATTGTGGTAAGAGCTTCAAGGAAATTGCAGTTAAAAAGTTTGACTAAAAGACACCATCAGTTTATGTTCTTCTAATTGTTGAATTAAACTGGATATGCAGAAATGATTAAATTGTTTTCTTAAAAAAATAAAAAAGATAAGTGACCTGATTTCTTTTCCTTTGTTCTTAACCTAACACATGATTAATTTTAAATAAAATGATTTGTACACTCATGAGAAAATAATGAATGTTATTTTATTATATGTTAAACTTGACCAATGATTTTGAAATTTCCAATGTAAAAACAACTTTCATTGAGTAATAATAAAAGAAGAAACCCCATGAAATATGACTGAAAAGAGCAGTGTAATAGCATATGTTAGAGCAGATCCATAAACAGACTTTCTGCATACTCCATTATAAACATTTTGTTTCTTGAACAGAGTCTCCCCTGAAGAAGCAGTGATATGGGGTGAATCATTTGACAAACTGCTTTCCCATAAAGGTTAGTGGTATTTTCCCCAAATGCTTTACATCTTAATGGAAAACTGCACAAAATATGCATGTAACTATACAAAACAGGCTGCAATAAAAATGTAGTCTGATTGGTAATTGACGGTAATCTGAGTTTCTGATTAAGAGAAATAACTAAAAGAATAGTCAACAAATGGAAAGTATTTCTTCAATATTCTAATTTTACTGAGAAATACTTATTGTGGTTGAAATATTACCTCTTTGTGTCATGATTAACAGTTTCAAATTTTTCATTTATTGATTTTTTTAATGAGATCCTTGGATTTTTTTATTTTTAATATTTATTTATTATTTATTTTGTGTGAGAGAGAGAGAGAGAGCAGGTGAGGGACAGAAAGAGAGAGGAAGAGAGAATCCCAAGCAGGCTCTGCACTGACAGTGCATAGCCTGATGCAAGGCTGGAACTCACAAACCATGAGATTGCGACCTGAGTTGAGATCAAGGGTCAGACACTTAACTGACTGAGCCACCCAGGGACCCTAAGATCCTTTTTTTTCTTTATTAAAAAATTTTTTTAATGTTTATTTATTTGGAGAGAGAGAGAGAGAGACAGAGCATGAGTCGGGGAAGGGCAGAGAGACAGAGGCACAGGATCCGAAGCAGGCTCAGGTTGCCAAGCTGTCAGCACAGAGTCCCACGCTTCAAGATCATGACCTGAACCAACATCAGTTGCTTAACCAACTGAGCCACCCAGGTTTCCCAATCCTTGTTTTTTTTTAAATACTTGATTATCCTATGTTACTTTTATTTTTAAGTGATCCAAAATGTAAAGAAATTCTTTTATTGGAAATTCAGGAAACCCTCATGAAAATACTTATTTTTCCAAATTTTGTAAATATTTCACTCTTCGTATCAATAATCTCTTATGATGAGTTTTGTAGGTGACATGGAAGGTGAGGACAAATATTGAGTCCTTGTTTGACTATTCAACACTATGATAAAGCATGAGTCAGAAGATAGGCTGCCTAGATTGTTACTCTTTAGTGTCAACTTACATAAAGCAGCAGGGGTGTGAGCATTTTTTGTCTTTATTGAGTCCATGATTCCTTTCACGAAGCAAAATTGATAAGTTTAACTGAGTAAACGATGGGTCTATGAACCACAGGGTTGATCATTTTCGGCAACCAAGCAGAGTTGTTTCAGAAACACTTTACCATTACACACTTCCTCAAGTGCACCACCTTTACTTGTATCTCAAAATTTCCCTGGTTCCTCACCTCATTCTTTGTCTAAAACACAAACCCTCCTTGCTCTTGCCCAGACCATTCCAAGATGAGGCTAGCTAAACTATGTACTGTCACTCTACTGTTTATAGTATTGCTAGTGGAGTTCACATTCTAAGGTTTCTGTTGGAAAAAGAGGTTTCTGTTGCTAGGACAGCTAAGAGTGCACTACTTGTAATTCAGCCTCAAGTACTGTGCTCTGTTTGACGAAACACCAACTTTTCTTGTCTGTCTTCATTTTCTGTATTTTTCTCCTTCCTAGTTGTCCATCTCTGTAAGGTCTTGGTGTTCTGTTAATGCTACCCTGAATTTACTGACACAAGAATTCTATTTCTGTACACCATCCCTGAATACTTTCCCTCTTCCAATGAAAATACATTCTACCTCTGAATTGTAATATGGACTGAGAGAAAGAAAAATATAGGTAGAAAAACCAAGGCTTACATTTAAGCAAGAATGTAATCAATGAAAATGACATAAGAAAGAAGTTGATGCTAAAAAAAAAAGTAACTTCTTACTCCTTTCTCCTTATTTCACCTTAATACTGTATCAGTCCATATTTTGGAGAAGAGTAATTTAAACATCTTTCCTCAACTGCTCACTTTTCTTCATCCCCGATATCCAATCATTTTTTAACTATTATTCCAATTCTAGCTCAACATATGTCAAATCTGTCTTGTTCTCACTAACTCCACTGTCTTGGTTCAGGAATTTGTCAGTTCTTAAGGCTAATTACAACAATCTGTATAAAACTTTCCTCCATCATTAATTATGCTCCCCAAATTTGTTTCTTTTCTTATTTCTTAGTATTTCCAACATTTGAACACATCCCCCTTTATTCTCTTCACCAGTCACAGCAAGAGAAAAAAGGAATGGAATTCTTTCTTTCTCTTTTTCTTTCTTTCTTTCTTTCTTTCTTTCTTTCTTTCTTTCTTTCTTTCTTGTTCTTTCTTTCTGGAATTTGATAGTTTATTACAAGGAAGCAGATGTCTTTTCATCTGTGGAGGCTCAGCCCAGTCCATCACCTGATAAATATTAAGTTCTTAAATAATATAACCAAATTTGTTGTGAAGAAAAAGTTAGCCCACATTTCCTTTGACATTTGAGTTCTGGTTCTCTTCAGCTACATAATGATTGTGTAATCTTAGTTAAGCTTCCTAATGTCTCTGACTTTCAGCTTCTTCAACTGTAAATGGAGATAACAGTGTCTTTAACTCCAATAGGAATGGGTTTCTCTCAGGATTAAATGAGATGATGAATACGAAACCAGTAACTGACACTCCATAAATGTGAATTATTACTGCTATTATGAAAAAATTAGAATTATCAACAATGAATTTAATAATCTTTTTCTATTTTCCAGTTCATTCCCAACAGGGTTAAATTTCAATTAAAAGAAATATATAAGCTGTATTTATTTGTTGAACTTAATAAATTGGTACATAATAATTTCATCATATTCTCACGACTCAGAGAGAAGAAAGATTTAGCAAGGCTAATTAGTCATACAGAAAATTCTCCCCTGGCATTCTGTAATCATTTTGCTTTGCAAGTAGTCAAACCTGAATGGAAAAAATTGAATCTGCTGCTGTCTCTCTTTTCTCTGCTGGTGGAAATATTAAAGAGCTGTAAAATAGCAATTTGAATCAAGAGAGTTCAACATGATAACAAAAGTCAGCACTGACCCACTTGGACATTATTATCATTGTTCATGATCAAAGTGCTAATTAAATTATATGGCATTCACAAAAAAATTATGTTACTAGTATTCGTTTAATCAATCCCTCAAAATCCAATTATTTTTAATTGCAAAGCTTATCATAATATTAAATAATAAAGCTTAAAATAACCAGCTAAAAAGGTCTTTTTGGTTACAATGGTTAAATTCAGCTCAATTCTACTGACTTGACTCCAGACCAAAAAAAAAAAAGGAAAGATCTTACTCATTAGTACCCTCCCCCCCCCACACACACATATGCACACACTTAAAGAAAGATCTTACTCTATCAAATTTTATGTAATTCCCCTTTGGTTAAATGAATAAGTTTCTCAAATTCTATATGTCATGTCTATATAAAAGAAATAGAGATTGTATTAAATTTAGGCAAATAGGAAATGTAGTGATACATAACAAAATGTAAAATCAAAATACGATGGAAATTTGAGTATTTAGTTTGACAAAAATGGCTGATATTTAAAGCACTGTATGCTGATTATTAGTATCTTTAGAAATGGAGCCACAGAGTAGATGGTTCTTACGCTAGATTTTAGGGGATTAATCAAAATTCACCAGCTGGACAAGAAGAGAGAACACCCAAGTGGAGAGTCATCATAGGCGTGGGGCATTAACCAGTTTAACTTAGGGAATTAAAAAGAAAGTAATTCTTTGTTGAGAAACATAATTTGAAAAAGGAAGCATGGCTTAGAGTGACACACAATAGACAGATAAGACTAAAACAGAAAAAGCATGATTTTTACTATATCTTCCATGGAAGTGACAGAATCCATGGAGTATTTAATAATCCCACTATTTTATCCAAATTTCATTCTTCAAATGTAGTTTTACTCTTTTAAAAAAAACAGAAGATAAAATACAAGTAAATCTAAACAAAGTATGGACTTTAGTTAGTAAAAATTTTCAGTATTTGTTTATTATCATATATGTACCTTACCAATGTAAGATGTTAATAATAAGAGGGAACTGGTTGTGGGATGTAAGGAAACTGCACTATCTTCATAACTTTTCTGTAAATTCAAATCTATTCTAAAATAAAATATTCCTCATTTGTTTCTATACAGATATTAGGATACATTTTTTCCACCATCCCCGTTTATTGACAAATTTGTCTGTAATTGTGAAATGAATCATAAAAGTCTATAATTTAACTATACATATAAAAATCAGTAATTTTTTTAATGTTTTTAATGTTTATTTATTTTTGAGAGAGAAAGAGAGAGGGAGACAGAACTCAGCAAGGGAGGGGCAGAGAGAGAGGAAGACACAGAATCCAAAGCAGGCTTCAGGCTCTGAGCTGTCAGCATAGAGCCTTGATGTGGGGCTCGAACTCATGAATGGTGAGATCATGACATAAGCCGAAGTTGGACACCCAAATGACTGAGCCACCCCGGTGGCCCTCCAAAAATCAATAATTTCCAAATGCTATTTAATAGAAATAAAATTTATGAATAACTCAAAAACCAATGTCAGATTATATCTAATTCATAATCACCAATTTCATATTTAGGTATCAGTCTCCTCATTCACTGATTGACTTTATAAAAGTAAATGCTATTAATATGAAGTTAGCAAACCAATTAATACCAATAAAATTATATATATACATATGTATATTATACTTACATATATATGTATGTGTTTGTATGTATATAGGTATGTTCCATGTAAGACATCTTTGAAAATAAAATCATGATGTTGATCAATATATGTTTGAAAATTATTAGCTAGTTTTATAAATGTTATATAACTTGCAATGTATCATGTAGCCTTTCAAAAAATTTTTAAAGACATTGGATAAATGGGTACAAGGTTTCAACAGGCAGAAGAAAAAATAATTCCTGAGCTGAGAAAAAAAAGCAGGAAAAGTGCTGGAGATTTTGTTGTAACTTGGAAAAGCAACCAGTTATCTTTCACTGAGGCAGAGTACTGAAAAAAACACATTGGAAAATCAAGTTGGGAACAAATTTTGGAAGAGTTTGTTAGAAAACTCTGATGGACAGAAAGGTAGAATTCTATACATGTAATATGGACTACCCACAAGGTTGTTACAAATATAAAAGCTAACCTCACAGTAAGTACTATTTTGGAAAGAAAATGGATGAACTTGGTGATTGATTGAATGTGTATGTGTGTTGTAAAGTGAGATGGTGAAGAGATATGAGATGAAGAAAAAGGATGAGCCAAAGTTCCCTAGATTTTATTCCACATTAAATAGGAAGATGACAGTGCCTTTTAAAGATGAGAAAAAGAGGTGGAAGAACGAGATTTGTGAGAAGATAACAGGTCAGAGTTTGAACTTATTTAGTTCCTGGTAAACTACATCAGAAGTTTTGCAGGGTTTTATAAGCATACACCTGGAATGTGGAAGAGTAATCGATCATAAATAGAGATTTTTCTAGCCATCTCACATAATTAATAATTGAGGATGTGAAAGAGGATGTTATTTCCTGCGGGGAGTCTCTATCAATAAGAAAATCTTTCCACTACATAACTGTATATTTTCCTATGCACCCTTTTTTCCAGTCATTACAAATAATTCCAATATTTTTGACCTTTTCATTAATGAGTATTTGCTTGACTTTTTGCACCCTGAATTGTAGTTCAAATAAACTTAATTCTGGGAATAATTCATAATAGATGAGAGAAATAGAATATATAGGTCATTGCACCCCCTTGATTTAAAAGTATAAACTAATTATACTGTGGAAAATACTTATTACTGACTGAGTAAAGGCTGCAAGGAAATGAGTACTTCACTTTTGGGGAAGGAAATGAGTACTTCTCCTTACACTTTCTACCTTGTGGCTTTTCAACTTGCCCTTCCCGATTTTCGGTTACTGATTTTCTGCAAGATAAGGGATTCCAGTGTTCTGCAAAGTTAAATTTCTGAGTCAAGCTGAATCAAGCTAAACACTCAATTTCTTAATCTGTTTAAGAATAAAAATGAGTAAAATCCAGTTAAAACTAGGAATGGGTTACATAAGTAAATCATTATTGCAAAAGTAACCACAACATTCTGTGTAGGGTCAAGAGCTATAAAGCCCAATATTAAAGGGGAAACAATGCAACCTAGTAATACCGTACTTGAGCTTCCAACTTCAGAGTTTCTTGACTTTTTGTTTCATTTGGTTTCTTGGCATCAGAAAAATACTCCAACAGATGCCAGTGTTTCAATTTAGAAACATGCAATCACAAGTGTTTCATATTTGTATGACACATTGAGCCAGCTTCTTCCAGTGTGAATTCTAATCCCAATAGGTTCCAGCAGGCACTTATGGCAGCTGCATTCACCACTGCTGCCTTCTAAAGGACTGTTTGGTCAGTTACTCCGTCCGTGTGAGCAGTGGTTCCATGGTGACCTGACAGTGCAGCTGCCCAGAGTAAGAGAAACAGGAAGTCACTCATGTGCTGGGATAATCTTTCACAACATTGCTTTTTACTGTTTTTTTTTTTAAGTTTTTATTTAAATTCTAGTTAGTTAAGCATATTACTTTTTAAAAAGTAATTTACTTAAACTTTTAAAATGAACTACTTTCTCATTCATTTTTTTCAAAAAAAAAATTTTTTTTTTCAACGTTTATTTTATTTTTGGGACAGAGAGAGACAGAGCATGAACGGGGGAGGGGCAGAGAGAGAGGGAGACACAGAATGGGAAACAGGCTCCAGGCTCTGAGCCATCAGCCCAGAGCCCGACGCGGGGCTCGAACTCACGGACCACAAGATCGTGACCTGGCTGAAGTCGGACGCTTAACTGACTGCGCCACCCAGGCGCCCCTCAAAAAAATTTTTTTAATGTTTATTTATTTTTGAGAGAAAGAGAAACAGTATGAGCTGGAGGGGTGCAGAGAGAGAGGGAGACACAGAATCCAAAGCAGGCTCCAGGCTCTGAGCTGTCAGCACAGAGCCCCACGCAGGGCTCGAACTCACGACTGTGAGATCATGACCTGAGATGAAGTCAGAGGTCCAAGCGACTGAGCCACCCAGCCACCCCTTATTCATTATTAACTCATTTCTTGAATCAGTATTTCTTCTTCTTTATTGTATTCATGTATGCCAACAAAATCCATTCACTTTGATTTTCCCACTTATCAGCACTTTTTAGCACATAGCACTTCTCCTATTCAGAGTTGGACTTCACTCTGAGTGTCCATATCAAACTCAAGACCAATCATGGTAACAAAGGCCTTTTGCATGATATTTCAGAGCACAATGGCAGGCATATAGTCAACACTCATATTTTATGAATTACTAAAGGACTGTATTTTAAGAAACATTTGTGCTATTTTCTGAAGTCTTCGATTTGAATTCCATACAAGCTGATTTTCCTGGGCTGCTCCAAATAGAATAAATCACCCCACAAATATCCTTCCTTAGCCCTTGGTATAGAAGTGTGTGCCTTGTCCATTAACCTTCATATTACTCAACACTAGGGATTTTGTTGTTTTATGGCAGTTTATAACTTTGAACAAAATACACTACAGTTCAGACGTCTACTCTATATTTTACCAGCTATAAATTTAGGGCAACTTAACTCTTTGAATCTCAACTTCTTTATTTATAAAAATGGGTATAAAAGGACTTACTCCACAAGGTTGACATGAAAATTAAATGGAGCCGCACTAATAAAAGTCATATAGCAATGTGCCAAGACCTTAGCAAACACTCAAAACTTCCATTATAATTAATATTGTTGCATTTTCAGTATATAATACAGTTCTCGGGCTCATACTAGGTGTTTCATAAATAAAATAGATGAAGAAAGTTATTTTTAATATGTAGCAATTTCAGTTGCCTGGCACATGGATGATCCCTTTTGGATGTTAGTGCAAAAATTGAGATCTATTAATAGGAAAAGTAATGATCATATTCTCCCAAAATTATGACATTTATTAACTCACTTTAGGAATAATTTGGCATTTAAAAATTGATCAATCATGCTTATACATGTCATGTGAATAGAATAAATTGAAATCTGAAAAGTTTTTTCCTTCACTTGGGTCAATGTAACTTTATTCACAAACACAATAAAGCTTATAATTTATTTCCTCTTTCTAAACTAGGTTTAACCTGGAACAGATTATTGTTTTATTGTAAGATAGCAGGATTTTTTTAAGAAATTTTTTTAACGTTTTATTTATTTTTGAGACAGGGAGAGACAGAGCATGAACGGGGGAGGGTCAGAGAGAGGGAGACACAGAATCCAAAACAGGCTCCAGGCTCTGAGCTGTCAGCACAGAGCCTGACGCGGGGCTCGAACTCACGGACCGTGAGATCATGACCTGAGCCAAAGTCGGCGGCTTAACAGACTGAGCCACCCAGGCACCCCATGACAGCAGGAATTTTATTTTTAGTCTGAAACATATGCATTTTAGGTATTTGAGGAAAAGCTGTGTATCAAAATGCTTCAGAGAATCATTACCCATTCATATTTCCCTTGCACCTTCTGAGAAAAGCACACTGCTCAACATGAGAAATAAATCTTGAAAATGAAACACAAAGTGAGCTAAAGAAATTAGGAAAGTGGTTAAATATCACCTATATTGATCATTCTTGCTATTCTCAGTGATAAGAATTTGTTGACTCACTCAGGAACTGCTTAGCACTAAGAGCTTTTTAAGAAAGTTCTGTTTAACCAGGAATTATCTTACCAGCATCTAGTGACTGTAGACAAGTTCTGAGTTGCTTGTCAGTCTTAACTGATAGCTTCTCAAATCTTGTAAGCCCGATCTTTGCTTGTCTTCCTAGTTTTTCCACGAACAGTTAACCATCAACATCTGCTCAGTGTTAATTTACTGAGAAAGAAAAATGGCAGAATCTCCCTCTTTATCTCAGTAAAAACGCCAGCGGCAGGAGCAGTGGGTAGAGACATGATTCTTTTGTCATGGTTGTGGTTGGAGTGATGCCATAGTCAATATTTTGGAAATACTTGTAGGTTGTCATGTCATTTTCTGTTCCTGTATCTCAAATATATGTTTTAATTGCTTACAACATTAAAAAAAATGATGCTTCATGACAAAGAGGACAAGTTCTATATATAGGAGAAATAAATGGTGAAATGTAAAGCATCATTTGAGGATTGTATTAGTTTCCCATTGCTACTGTAACAAATTACTATAACTTTAGTGGCTTCAAACAACACAAATCTCTCTTATAACTCTGTAGGTCAGAAGTATGGTATGGGTCTCATTGAAAAAAAAAGTCAAGGTGTGAATAGGCTGCTGTCCCTTCTGGAGGGTCTAGGGGAGAAACCCTTTCCTGCTATTCAGGGTTTTAGCAGAATTCAGTTATTTGTAGTTTTGGACCAAAGTCTCCATTCTCTTGCTGGCTCTAAACTGATGGCCATTCCCACCTTCTAGAAGCCACCACATTTTTTGGCTCATGACCATCTTCTTTCATTTTCAAAGTCATTAACAGTCCTTCTTGTGTTGTATCTCTCTGACCCACTCTTCTGCCTTTTTCTGCTTTTAAGGATTTATGTGCTTAGATTGGACTTGATTATCCATCTGGGTAATCCAGGATACTCTCCCCATCTCATGGTCCTTAACCACACTCACTTTTTCCAGGTAAGGTAATGCATTCACAGGTTTTGGGGATTAGGGCATGGACATCTGTGGAGGGCTGTTGCTCTGTCTACCATAGGAAGTGTTACCTTCCTGAGACAGATACACTTCTACAATTTGTTTTGTTTTGTTGTTTGAAAATGAGATCTGGGGAAATTGAACTTATCTGAAACTCAGTTTCCTCATCTATGAAAATGAATATAAGACATATCCCAAGCAACTGTTGTAAAAGTTAAATGGCTAAATGTGGTAGTGCATATAAGCAGCACTTAGCCCTCAGAACCTCTAAACATGTCACAAATGCCAGATCTCTTAATTGCCTTCATTCTACCAATAGGTTCATTCTTCTTGCTTCACTCAATATGGAACTTTTTTTTAATTAAAAAAAATTTTTAATATTTATTTATTTTTGAGAGAGAGAGACACACACAGAGTGCCAGTGGGGGAGGGGCTGTGAGAGAGAGACACAGAATCTGAAGCAGGCTCCAGGCTCTGAGCTGCCAGCACAGAGCCCAACGTGTGGCTCAAATCCACAGACCATGATATCGTGACCTGCTTATCCAACTGAGCCACCCAGGTGCCTCAGGACGTTTTATATTAGACACCATCACTGACCATAAGGAACAGTGCTAGACAGAAGTGAGTATAAGAAATTAATATAGGTGAAAATGAGTCAAGGGGGAAAAAAAGCTATCACTTTATTTCACAGTATTTTTTCACCATAATGCTAGAATGCTTGCTTCTTTTAATATACTGCTAAATTTAAGTCTTTAATATTTTTTCAGATTCTTTGCATCTGTGATCATGAGGGATCTAGGTCTGTAATTTTCTTTTTGCTTTCTTTCTTAATATTTATTTTATTTATTTTGGAGGAGGCAGGTTTTGGTATGAGAGTTATCCTAGCTTCTTAAAATGAGGGGGAAAGTATTCATCCCTCCACTGTTTTAGAATACTTTCTCTCTTTTTTTAGGGAGAGAGAGAGAGAGAAAGAGAGAGAGAGTACACACATGTGAGCACAGGTTGGAGCAGAGAGAAAGAGACAGAGAGAGATAGAATCTTAAGCAGGCTCCACTCTTCGCTCAGAGCCTGACTCAGGGCTCCATCCCATGACCTTGGGATCACTACCAGAGCCAAAATAGAGTCAGATGCTCAACCACCTGAGCCACCCAAGTACCACTAGAACACTTTTTCTTAAAGGTTTGATAAAATTCACCAAATCTGGGCCCAAAATTTTTTAGGGAGAAGAGAGAATATTTTTATTATAAAATCTGTTTATTAATTGGATTAAGGCAATCAGATTTTTCACTTCCTCGGTGTCATTTTGGGTAGGTTTTCTTTTTTTTTTTTTTAATTTTTTTTTTCAACGTTTATTTATTTTTGGGACAGAGAGAGACAGAGCATGAACGGGGGAGGGGCAGAGAGAGAGGGAGACACAGAATGGGAAACAGGCTCCAGGCTCTGAGCCGTCAGCCCAGAGCCTGACGCGGGGCTCGAACTCACGGACCGCGAGATCGTGACCTGGCTGAAGTCGGACGCTTAACCGACTGCGCCACCCAGGCGCCCCTAGGTTTTCTTTTTTTAATGATTTTCTCATTTTATTTAAGTTACATTTATTGGTGTGAAGTCGTTCATAATATTTACAGTCTTTTTACTATCTGCCAGATATGTGGTAATATCCCTGATTTGCTTCCTACTATGAAGCAGGCTTACTAGGGGTTCTATTTTGTTAACGTTTTCAAGGAACCAACTTTTGGCTTTTGTTAATTTTCTCTATGTTTTTTTTCCTTCATATAGATTTCTGCTCTGTTTTTAATTATTTTTCCTTTCTACTTACTGTGGTTTTAAATTGTTCTTATTTTCAAGCTTCTTAAAGTAGAAACTTAAATCTTGATTTTCATACCCTTTTTTTATTAGTACAACTTTAAATGTAATGAATTTTCCTCTAAATATTGTTTAAACTCTACCCCACAAATTTTGATGTGCCATATTTTCATTATAATACAATTGTAAATATATCATAATTTCTCATGTAATTCCATATTGACCTATGAATTTATGTGTGTATTTTATTTTCAAATATATAGAGACTTTTATAGCTATGTTACTAGTTATAATTTTTTATTAAAACCCTTGTGGGCAAAGGACGTACTCTGTAAGGTATCTTTTGTCTTTTGAAGTTTGTTTAGATTTATTTTATACCCTATCTAGTATGTGGTCTGTCTTGGATAATCTTTTCTTGTTCTCTTGAATTTTATAATTGTTTTAGAATTAGCAATTAGGTCAATTTGGTTGATAATGTTTTACATTACTTTATCAATATTCTGTCTACATGTTCTATAAATTTATACATGAATATAATTAAAATCTACAATTATAATTTTTTTACTTCTTTCAGTTCTTCCAGTTTGCTTCATTTATTAAAGCTCTTCATATATTAAAGGTCTACAATTAAGATCATGTATATGAAGAATTGTTATTTACTACTTTACAATTACGAAATGGAAAGACGCTACTTTGAAGTCACTGTGTCAGGCCACATCAAATTGTGTTTTTGGGTTTGTTTTGTTTTGTTTTGTATTGTATTGTTTTGTTTTTTCTCCTTCCCTCCCTCTCTACTGAGAGAGAGCCATATCAAATTGTTTTTATGCAGATTTCTTATGCAAAACACCTTGTGAATCATTTTCATCTTTTTATACTACCTTCCTGGTATTTTATTTTTAGCATGTGTCTCTTATAGCCAATATATAGTCGTTTTAATTTTTAATAAAATCTGACAATCTCTGACTCTTAATCAGAATGTTTAGTCCATTTAAATGTAATGTCATCATTGATATAAATAGAATCTATAGGTTACATCTTATTTCCTGGTTGTCCCATAATTTTGTGTGGTCATTATTCTTTTCCTCCTTTCCTTTTCCTTAGATTAAGTAATTTCTATTCAACTCTGTTCTAGTTTACTTGCCCTTTCTTCTTTAATTTGTTGTCATGCCCATTCAATAACTTTTTACCCCAGATATTTTTAAGATTCAGATCTAGAATTTCCATTTGCTTCTGTAGTTTCAGTTTCTATGCTGAGTTTTTTGCATTTATTTACTCATTATGCCTTAACTATTATGTTCTTCAACAAATTAATAATAGCTTTTTTACTGTCCTTGCATGCTACTTCCAATATTTTGGATACTTCATGGTCAGTTTCTTTTTTTTTTAAATTTAATTTATTTATTTTGAGAGAGAGAAAGAGAGAGAGAGGGTGGGAGAGGAACACAGAGAGAAAGAGAGACAGAAAGGGCTCACTTCATATGTTTCTTTTCTCACACTGTTTCCAGTTCCTATTACCAGTTGTATTATGCTTGACAACTCCTGCCTTGATACTGGGTCAAGTTTTATGGTTATGTATGGTCAGAGGGCAAATTGGGTTCCTGCTACTCTGTCATGGCCCTCTTATTTATAGTTTAATAGCAAATATGTCTTCTTATTAACATGGGGCTCTGTAGATTAAATCAAGAACTTTGTCTACTTTGTTTAGCTGGATTCTTCAGTATTGAGAACAGTGTCTGGGATATAATTAGCACTCAATAAATATGTTTTATTTTTTTTATTTATTTAAAAATTTTTTTTAACGTTTATTTATTTTTGAGACAGAGAGAGACAGAGCATGAACGGGGGAGGGTCAGAGAGAGGGAGAGACAGAATCTGAAACAGTCTCCAGGCTCTGAACTGTCAGCACAGAGCCCGCCACGGGGCTCAAACTCACAGACCGTGAGATCATGACCTGAGCTGAAGTCGGCCGCTTAACCGACTGAGCCACCCAGGCGCCCCAATAAATATGTTTTAAATAAATTAATGTGTTGCTCACTGGAGAATTTGGGATGAAAACAAACTTACTTAATAAGATAGTTGACCAAAGTTAGGAATACAAAATAGAATTAGAAATATGCTTGAATAGCCCACAGTGATATCCCAAAGGGAGCAATGTACCCCCAGGAAAATATTTCAGCTTGTCTGAAATTACATAGGATGGCATTTACCACAAACTCTAACCTTGAAGGTTGTGAATATTGATTTTGTCATCTTGTTAACACACCATGGACCCAATTCTCAGTAGAAGGCTCACATTGGCAAAACTCATGAGGCCAACCTCCAACTTAGTAATAGAGATTCAGAAATAAAACGCATCAGTTGCCATTTCTCTCCCTTTCTGTTTGCTCAAACAAGTAAAATTATAATAAAAATTCTGCCTGACAAACTTGAAATTAGAACATTAATTAAATATTTAATAACAATAGGCTAAGATTAAGTTTTGACTTTTAAATGAATATATTTTTAATTTAATACCTTATGTATCCATATTTATAATATGACAAGATTTTTTGTTTTGTTTCTTTGTTTATTGCCTTTTTATACATACTGGCTTTAACAATTTCTTTCCTAATTATTATAGAATTGATGTTTTATGAAGACACAAAACATTTTCCAAAACTTTTTTATTTTTAATGAAATTTTTTTCTCATGTATTTAATTATTTGTAGATCATTTATTTCAGTAAGTAATTATTGAATGGTTTCTTCATGTTGGACATTTGGTGGCAAATTAGACAAGGGTCTTCATCTCATGAATCTTAAAAAGTAGCATGAGATATAAAAGCAAGCAAGCAACTATAGCACAATGTTCTAAGTTCTTGGATCTTAAAATGTGAAAAAGAGAGTGGAAAGAGATGAAGGGCACCTGGAAAATTTTAAACAGCGAAGAAACATGATAAGGTCTATACTAGCAAGATAATACTGACCAGACTGTGGATAATGAACTAAGAGGTTGTGGGAAGAAATAAGGGAATCCTGGAGCCAGGGTCACTAATTAGAAGGTTGTTATAATAATCCATGGGTAAAATAATTCTAATAAGTAAAATACGTTTAAGAAAACCAGCCTCTTTATGTTTTTCAATGGGCAAATAGTTAAACAAATGGTGGCATATTATTATCTTACTTGTGATACTTACTGTATTACACTTGACCCTTGAACAACATGGGTTTGAAATGCACAGGTGTACTTGCTCTTGGATTTTTTCAGTCAACACAGTGCAATACTATCAATGCATTTTTTCTCTTCCTTATGATTTTCTTAATAATAGTTTCTTTTCTCTAGCGTACTTTATTGTAAGAATACAGTATGTGATACACATACATACAAAATGTGTGTTAATCAACAGGTTATATTAGCTGTAAGGCTTCTGGTCAACAGTAAACTATTACCAGGATAGTTTTTGAGAAGTTAAAACTTACAAGTGGATTTTTGATTGCATGGCACCCCTAACCCTTGCATTGTTCAACAACAACTGTATAGTTTTGGAAGATGTTACCTTGGTGAAAACTGGGTAAAGAGTACATGGGACCTCTGTTCTCCTACAACAACATGTGAATTTATAATTTTCTCAAAATAAAGAAGTTTAATTTTTTAAAATGTATATAGGCCAAAAAATGTAGACTATCAGGGACACCTGGATGACTCAGTCAGTTAAGCATCCAACTCTTGATTTCAGCTCAGTTCATGATCTCACAGTTTGTGGTTCAAGCCCCACATCAGGCTCTCTGCTGACAGTGCAGAGCACTCTTTCTCAAAATAAATAAATATATAATCTAAAAAAAAATTTTAAAAAGTAGAATATCATAAAAAGTTGAATGAGCACTAGTTTTAAAGTCAGTTTGTCTTAGAGAGGAATTCTAAGCCTGCCACATTCTAGCTATGAAAACTTAACCTAACTGAACCTTAAATAAATAATAGTCATCAAGACCATTATCATCACCACCACCACTGAAACCCATACAGTATACATACTATGTGCCAGTCACTGATTTAAGCACTTTGCATGTTTTAACACTTTTAATTCTCTCCTCTCTTGTTTACTTCTCTCATGGTTTGCTGATTTACTTTAGTGGTATACTTGTATTTTGTGTCATAATTTACATCCTTTTATTTTCTTAATCCCTTGACCTATTTTTTATAGATATACTTACTTTTACTGTTTTCGTGTTTTCTACTTTTCTTACTTCTACTTATGGTTTTCCTTTCCTTTCATAGAGTTCCTTTTAGCATTTCTTTTAGGGATGGTTTAGTGGTCATGAATTCCTTTGAATTTTGTTTGTTTGGAAATCTCTTTATCTATTCTTCTATTCTGAATGCTAGCCTTCCTGCATGGAGTATTCTTGGTTGCAGGTTTTTGTTTTTGTTTTTGTTTTTCTTTTAGCACTTTGAATATATCATGTCACTGCATTCTGACCTCCAAAGTTTCTGCTGAAAAATCAACTGATAGACTTTTAGGGTTTCCCTTGTATGTAACTGTTTTCCTTTTTTTTTTTTTTTTTTTTTTTTTTGCTTCTCAAATTCTCTTTTTATCTCTATTTCTTCCCATTTTAATTTCTATGTGTCTTGGTGTGGACCTCCTTGGGTTGATTTTGTTGGGTCTCTCTGTGCTTCCTGGATCTGGGTTTCTGTTTTCTTCCCCAGACTGGCAATTTTTCAGCTATTATTTCTTTAAATAAAATTTCTTCCCCCTTTTCTCTCTCTTTTTCTTCTGGGATCTGTATAATGAAAAAGTTATTATACTTGATGGTATTGCTGAGTTCCCCAAGTCTATTTTTCTATTTTGTCCTGCTCTTTTATTTGGGACATAGCCCCTGTCTCCTCATTTTGTCTAGCTCTATGTATATCTTTCTATGTGTTAGGAAAGTCAGCTAGATCTGCTCTTGAAAGTAATGGCCTTATGAAGAAGTCTTGTAGTTCCCTATAGTGCGATGTTCCCTGTTCAGCAGAACCTGGAGCATTAGTGGTGTCTCCTATGTGTGTTATGTGTGTTATACTATTATGGCTGAGCCTGGGGTGCCTGACATGAGGGTCCATTTCTCTCCCCTTTCAGGGCCTTCAGCATCCCTTCCTCCTACAATAGTATGGATCCATTTGACTCCTAACTATGTCTCTTTCCTTCCTACCTACTTCAATGTGTCCTCTTCCCTACATTCTCTACATTTAGCTGTGGAGTGTCTGTTCTGCCAGTCCTGAGGTCATTCTCTTGGTTATTTACACTGATGTGGTTGCTATTTATGGAGCAAAATGAGCTTAGGGTCCTCCTTCTCCATCTTCACCTGAAATCAATGCTTTTAATTCTCTAAACAGCCCTATCTGGTAGGTATCATCATTATCTTAATTTTAAATATTGAGAAAATGAGGCAATGAAAGAAAAGTATTTCACTCAGGACCACATAGTAACTGGCTGAATATGAACTTGAAACCGGGTTATCTTCCAAAAGGCTTGATACCAATGACTAACATTGAAGGAGCTCAGGAAAAAAGTAAAAATGGAGACCCCCATACTAAATGTCTAAATGCTTAAGAGCTATAAATCAAGCTAACAAACGGTCAAAAATGTATATATTTCATCCTTCTATTTAGACAAACATACTGTGTAACCATTAAGTTTAAATTTAAAATTCTCAGACTTTTTACAGTTCTACTCTATCAACTTGGACTGCCTTTCTTCTCTTTCCATTCATGGTTTGGTTCCACACTGTGAAAGTTCTTTTTGTACATTTTTTTTGGACACCCCAGCCTGCAGATGCAAGTCCTGTCCTAAGGATATACATACCATTGAGTCAGTGTGCCTTTAGTGGATGAATTTAGGGAAAGAAGACCATGCAAACCCTGGTAACACAGAGCTTTTAGATAGGGAATTCCAGGGTCCTGTATACAAAAGCATAGTCCAGAATTGGGGAGATGAACTCCAGATAGAATGGTTTCTTGACTCTGTAGAATAACGCCCACACCTCTGAGAGAGGCGCTGAGAGATTTGAAAGAAACCCAAGCAAGGTCCTGAATAGGGGTTTGTCACTCTTACTCAGATCTAAGTGTGATACCAGCCTCATTTCAACAGGAATGATACTTACCTTTTATAATTGTGAAGATTACAGCTTATTTACATGATGTCCCTCATTATATTCTTCAAGATGTGTGTTACTTCACTGCATTAGAGGGAAGAGGTAGTTATTCTGTTAACATTTGCAATTGTACTTTAATATCAAGTAGTACATTACTGGAGGGGAGTTGGGCAGGGGATGGGTTCCATAGGTGATGGATATTAAGGAGGGCACTTGTTGTGATGAGCACTAAGTCTTATATGTAAGTGATGAATAACTAAATTGCACACCAGAAACAATATGACACTGCATGTTAACTAACTGGAATTTAAATAAATATTTGGAGTAAAAAATAATATTATGTAATATAATTTCTCAGCATTTAATTAATATTTTTTAGTTAAAATATATCACTTCTTTTCTTGGTAGATGGACTAGAGACTTTTACCAGATTTCTTAAAACTGAATTCAGTGAGGAAAACATTGAATTTTGGATAGCCTGTGAAGATTTCAAAAAAAGCGAAGACCCTCAACAAATTATCCTTAAAGCAAAAGCAATATATGAGAAATTTATACAGAATGATGCTCCACAAGAGGTATAGTAAAGATGATCGTAAAAATTTAAAACTGTTTGAAAAATTTTTTGAGAAAGTCTGCCTTGATCAAATTGATATCCTCATACATTCCACCAAAAGGTCAATATTTCACTGAAGTAAAAATGGGTATTAATGTAAATTCCTACATACAAACAAAATTCACTATAAGACTTTGCCATGGAAATAAAATTATAATTGAAGTCATTACTTGGGGTTATTTTTATTCTAGACTAAGAGTCAATGCAATTATTTGCAACATTTAGATTCATTCACTTATCCATATTAATAACCTAAATATAAGCAATGTCTCATCAAAACTAATGATTTCTATAAGTGAGGAAGGCAAGAGAAATTAAAAAGTTTGTATAATGTGCCATTTTAGTGTGAACTCATCTACCAATGCAAAGTTTTGATTGCCCCAAAATAATTATTCCTCCACTTTAAGATAGACTAAAGAAAATTTCATAATAAATAGTTGAGGGAAACCTAATTTGGCAATGGTTCAAGTAAAAAAACAGTTGTGATTTTCTTTGACCACAAGCTCAGTGTGAGATAACTGTGTGATACAACTACTAAAACAATAACTATAAAACTAGCCAATATTACCTGACTACCCTCAAAAGTAATTTAAATAGAGTTTCTATATTTCTGTGTGTTCAAAAAATAGTGTTTCTTCACTAAAGGAGTAGAACTGGTAGTCTATCACTGGTAAGAGTTCTGTTTTACTATAAATTACTATTGTCCATGAGGTAGCATCGTCTATGTGGATATCATTTCACATGGAATGATGATTGTTTTTCTTGTTTCAGCATGTTTCGGTTGGTTCTGTGTTTCAGTGCATTATTCTGTTTTTCCCATGCCCAACCTTATACATGGATTTTTAAAAACAGCTAGTTTTATGGTGTTACCTATAAGGGAAAAGGAAGGACCCTTACCTGAAAACACCTCTACCAGAATCAGATATAGCAGTAGTAGTTTTATAAAACCATTGAAAGATTTTATATCTTTATAAGATCTCCATTTTCAGCACACATTTGCTTGTAAGAAAGCATCATAATAAAATGAAAAGAGCATGGTGATTTAAAAAAAAAAAAAAGCCCCACATTGAAATCCTAGATATGCTCCAAACTCACTGCCCTCACTCAAAATAATTTGATTTCTGTGAAGCTTAGTTTCCACTTTGAAAATGAGTTACCCTGATGGTCTTTATGATATTTACTGTGTTTCATTATCTTAAATTAGCAGAAGTGAGAAGGACCAGGAGTGTAGGAAGAGAAGACCCTGATGAAATGCCAACCCAGAGTAAATCATTGGATCCCTAGACCCATAACAAAGAAAATCACCCAAGCATTCAAGTACATTATCCCCACTCCAACACTGGATCAGTCCTGCACTTTGTTTTTCAAAGGTGTTTACTTAAGTAGATTGACCATATTCATGCTTTTTTGTTATTATTATCATCTAGGTTAACCTTGATTTTCACACCAAAGAAGTTATTACTAAGAGCATCACCCAACCCACCCTACACAGCTTTGATGCTGCACAAAGCAGAGTGTATCAGCTTATGGAACAAGACAGTTACACACGTTTTCTGAAATCTGACATCTATTTAGACTTGATAGAAGGAAGACCTCAGAGACCAACAAATCTTAGAAGACGATCACGCTCATTCACCTGTGCTGAGTTCCAGGATGTAAAGTCAGATGTTGCCATTTGGTTATAAAGAAAATTAATTTTGTTTATTTTGATGGCAAATTTGTAATCTGCTTTTAAGATATAGAATATTTACTTTTTACAAGTGGGTACATCTTTTAAAATAAAATACACCATGTCAATGGATTTTTAAAATGTAAATCAAAACTTACATTCTAACAACACATACTGTATCTGCCAATTTATTCTGTAAAACCTTCCATTTGACTTCATTCCATTCATAATCACAAAAACATTACTTAATTAAAAAGAAGTAAAGAAGTAATAATATTTTATGAGACTGTAAAGTTGAATTAAAGTTAAGCTTTTGAAAAATTGTCAATGGTTAGACCCAATATCTACTTTGGATTATTTTTCTAGATTAAACAATTTATTGCTCAGATATCCATATATTCAGAACACAGTTTCCATACTGATGAAGACTCTTTCTTTCTCTTTCAGTCATAGAGAATGTAGAAGTGATCTGGTTCTACAATAGGAGAAGACAGTCATTTGCTCTTGTGTTACTAACACTGGTTCATGAATAAGCATTGTATCACCTCTAGTTATAAACCAGAAACGGGAACTTTGGGGAAGACACATTCACATCTATAGAATTTCCAAGTTCAACATAACCCATATTGATAACTGAGAATAGGATCCACATGTGGGCTCATTCCTAAGTGAACATGGGCTTACCCAATAAGTGGAGCACATTTCTGGTGGTCACAGAAACATGACCAGGTCATACATAGCTCCAGGTTGAGACTAGGAGCATCTTCTTACCTGCTAACATAAGTAACCTGCTACTAAAATAGTGGCAGTCAGTGGTTTGAATGACGCCCAGAGGAAGTTTACCCCAGCTGTAGTTAGGTTTCATGCTTAGAGTTTTAGGATTGGGATGAAAGTTAGAAATGGGAGGAGGTAAAAAAAGCAAGGAGTCAAAGGCCCTGGACTCATGCATCTGCTACATTGGCTCATAGAAAGAAAGTGTTCCCCATTGATCATGTTCTTTTTTCAAGTCTCACTGAATCATTTAATTCTGTCTTATTCAAAATAAGATTATGCTAATAAATATATGTCTCTACTTTAGGGAAATATTTAATTTTCAATGTGTGCTGCATGTAAATGCGTATATAATTAAAGATGTCATACATTTGGCTTTGGCAAATGTTACATTAGTTGAAAGGTAAAATATAAAAATCATGGATTACCTATAGTAATAAATATTTTTAATTTCTTCTTTTGTACAGTTAATGTTTATTTTACCATTAAGTGTTCTTGCTAATTATTGAATATTCTTTCTGTCATCAAATTACACATAGACATATTTTCTTATTTTAGAATGATAATGGAATAGAAAGAATTAAAATGTTTTGTCATTGATTTTAATGCTAATTCAATTCTTTATACAGTTATAGATATGAAAACAAGGTATCATGCTTTTCAAAAATCAACCAAGAAAGTGACTTTTAATTTTTCTTGGGGTTATTTGTATTTTATTTTTTATCTGATTGCCTCATGCACAGTTAAGACTTGATACAAGGTACCTTTTTTTGTTTATTTATTTATTTTGAGAGAGAGACAGCACATGTGGGGGGGAGGGGCAGGGGAGGGACAAAGAGAGAGGGAAAGAAAGAGAATCCTAAGCACGCTTTGCACTGTCAGCACAGAGCCAGACACAGGAGTCAATCCCATGAACCATGAGACCATGACCTGAACTGAAATCAAGAGTCAGGTGCTTAATCGACTGAGCCACCCAAGCATCCCTGCAAGCTTTCTGATATCATCAGAAAAATCATGGGCTGATTTTCACAGCATTGTTCTAGGACTACAAATACATATTATGTAGGGTTTTTTTTTATTTGTAATACTTCACAGATGTGTCCAATATCTTGTTTAAAATATTCAATGGGACCCTTCAAAAACATACCAAGGATAATGTGGCCACAAACAGAAAACAAAATAAACATTTGGAGAAGTGAAAGAAGCCGAGTAAAACTGTGCAGACAGTACTGAGCAATGGCTGAAGGAACTGCAGAAGTATATAATAAAAGTCTGAGATCTTGAGAACCTCAGCGCCTGGGCTCCCTAAACAGATGTATAAGCCTCAGAAATTCATTTAACTTCTAAACATATCTATCTTAACCATGTTTTGTTTAATCAAACGGCTCAGCATTTCTAATTCTAATCCTCTTTATGGTCCCTACATTTACTGATTCTAAGTACATCACCTGATATTCTCCAAAGCACCTCTTGATTAATGCCCAAGGAAGGAAAAGAGGCAATTATGTATAGTTAATGAAGGAAAACTTCAGACTAAAAGTTAATATGGGATATTGGTCTAATAGTAAGGAATAATTTTGTAGAAAACTTAGAAATACATGAAAGGAAAGAAACCACAGGAAATGTAGCTTACATTTTTTTGACTGATCATATGTATAAAACAGAATGTCTTTAAATGGCTTGAATAAGATAATTTGGAGTATCTTGAAGTCCATAGACAAAAGTCAATACCTATGCTGCCATATTTTGTATATAATAGAAATTCAATACGTGAATATGGAATCAAATGGAAGCAAAAGGAAGCATTATGAGGAAAATTCACATTTCAGCAAAGAATAAAGGCATACTTTAATTGAATGTGGCATATTTTATTTGAATCCTGGGTCTGCCACTTATCAAGTGTAGTATGTTGGGAAAGTTACCTAAATATACCTAAATATTTTGAACTTCAATTTCTCATTTGTGATATTGAAATAAACATTCACAGTGATCTTAAGATGATTAAATTTTAAAATATTTGTAAAGTGCCAAGTATAGATTCATTGAGTTAGTGCATGAACATTAAAATATCGGAATTATTCTCAATATTTACGTATCACAGTTTAATTATGATATAAATTTTCCTAATGTTTATGTTAAAAACAAATATATGTTCCTTGAGAATAATGAGATTTTTCTTGAATAAAATACGGGGGCGGGAGAACAGTTCTTGCTCTCACCTAATCTTTTATAAATTTGCCCTCCATTGAAAAGTAAGTAATGACATTTTAGTCATATAAAAATATTAGAAAATTATAAGCTAAAATATTCTTCTAAAGAAAAGCTGAAAAAAACTTAACTTATTAATTATGTGCAATGAAGTCCTTCTCTAGGAGAGAAAAAAAAGGACAAAGCATATTAAAGATACATACTTCCAAAAGTGCTCACAGATTTCACAATAACATTAGCTAAAATTTAAACACATTAATTTTATTTTCACTGTGTTACATTGATTGGTCTTCTATTTAATTTCCTTGCTTTTTAATTATTATCTATCTATAAAAGAGAAAACAAATACAAAGATCCTTGCCAATTTAACCATGGGTTTATTCATAAACATTAACTGGAATCTTTTCAATAATGAAAATTAAAGATAATGTAACATAGCCAAACCCAGCTTCTGTTGCATGTTGAATGAATGAACAAATATTTATTGAACACTTTGTGTTTGACTGGTACAGTTAACTGCTGGACATTCAGAAGTGAATCAAGCAGAGTGAAAGGGAGAGAGAAAGAAACTTTCTTCATGGTATGTTCTCTGATAAAATTTGCATAATACAATATTCAGCTAAAAGCCATGCTTTACACAAGATGTTCCTTCATATTTATACCAGATAGTAAATCCATCCATGACTGATGATGCAGATATCATTTATCTTTTGAAGCTAAGAGTTGGATAGCTAATTTCTTCACTTGTTTAAGAGAAACACAGTAGTCCCACTAACTTGTACAAATTTCGTGCACCTTTTATAAAATGAAAGAGGAACTAAAAGCATACACATATCTAAGAATACATTTTATTTAAGACTGAGGGGTTATGTTAATTTCATGTGTTTTTACTTTATAAACAACCAATTGTACAAAAGTCCTTTGTAGAGTAAAAAAAAATCTAAACAACATTTTAAAAAATCATATCATTTGAGGAACAATAGAGAAAAATGAACAGCACAAGTAGAAAAATATTGCATATGAAAAATAATGAGCCAGTATTAACTGTGCTTTTAAAAGATATGACCATTTTACAGAAAATACACATATTTTTTGTGGAACCTTACCTTCAAATTGAATTTTGTAGAGTGGAAATGAAACTTTTAGAAGTAATAACCAAGGGAAATATTTAAAATATCACAAATTTAGTAAAAACAACAGTATTAACTTTCAGATAGTCTGCTTACAGTCCATTTCTGATATCACTAGCAATACACAGAAAATAAATAATAATCAAAATAAATATTCTTTTTGCTAGAGCAAGGAAGGAGATAGAAAATATTTGGAAAGATGGCCATCAACATGTAAAACCCAATAATTATCTTCTGAACATTGAACTATTGTTACCTGTAGAGGAATTAGAATATTTAAATATGAATTCAAATGATGTCAAATCAGTATTAACAATATCTGTAATACATTTATTTAATAACCTATAGTTTGGAATACTCTATACCTAATTTATCCTTATTTTATCATACAGAACCCCTGAAGTTCAATAAATATTGGCTATACTTCACCTTTGTTCCAGTCACTGTACTGGATGGTAGGAATGCAAAAGTGAAAAACATAGAGTATATTGTTGAGGATATTACACCTGATGATACTCCTATGTAGGCAAACACATAAACTAGTCATTTCAATCCAACATGCAAAACAGTCACAGATATCTTGCTATCCCTATCTCTAAAAAATTGCCAGACATTTTCATGTGATGTAACAAAACACCGGAGTCATACCTTTGTGTCTTCACAATACGTCTGAGTATATTTTGTAGTATGAGGTGAGATATTGAATTGTTATCTTGCCATTGAAACTTGCTTTAAAATGCTTGTCTCTATAAACCTGAGATCTCATGGAAGACATAAATGGACTTCATTCACATTATGATTTGATTCATTAAAGGCTACCTTTAAGTAGGAGATTTCAGAAAAGTATTTAGGTTTTATTGACAAAAAATTACTTAACATAGAGGCTTTGGAAGTAGATCTTTAATAGAAAGTGACAAGCAGAGTATTGAGACTCTGGTAAATGAATATCAACCAAAAAATCAGATGAATGATATCTGAAATTATGAAATATTCATTGAAAAATCATTATTGAAACCATAACATTTTACTTATTTATATTATTTATAAGCATATTTATTGTGAAATAAAATTAACATTCTCTAAAAGGAATCACATGCTTATGAAGGAAACAATAACCTTGCAATTTGGTCCACTAACATTATTTGCTAGCCATTTATAGTGTATTTTCTTGTTTGTTTTTTCTCCAGATGGCTATTTTGCCAAGAATTTGTAAGTAAAAGATGATTTCAGGATGGTATACACATATATATAAATATACCAGTAGTGTGATTTTTTAAAAAAATAATAATAATTACCATTATTTTTCAGTCTACTGGGTAAACTGTATTCTCTCTGCCACACAGTATCACAGTTTCTTCATCATTGAAGAAAGTCTTATATAGGCAAATGTTTGGGGTGATATAAGACAATATTTATACTTTGAAAAAAATTTTGACTTGAAAATTAGAATCTCTATTTAAACAGATAAAAATAGAGAGAAATCAATAAGATAGTAATTTTTGTGCTTTAAAAATAATATAAAAAGAAGCATTTTTTAAATCCCTGAATATTGCAAATAGTATTGTGTTTAGCAACTGTATCTGCCTAAGAAAGGAAATGATATCATTTAATCTTCATTTTTTCACTTTTCATACAGAATCTATGAATGTTTTAGAAATTTAGGAATAACTTAGATTGGGGCCTCCATTTTCTTGAATGGCTGAGTCAGAAAGATTACATAAGATTACATAATTATCATAGAACATATCATATTCTCAGCTAATAAATATCTTTCTCAGCTAATTTTCCAGCAAATATTTGAAACATGTCCAAGTGGTCTTGAAGTCATCGGTAAAGGTTAAATGGGGGGAAAAATCTTAATTTTAAGAACATGCATATTGGCAACAAAAGCAATGTATGCATTCTGGAAAACAAGAATGCATTATAGAAAACTGAAAATTATCATAATCTGAATCACAATCTCTGATATCACATCATGGTTTTAAAAAGTACTATAAACATATCTAAGAGAAACAGTTTTTAATTCTACATATGATTTAAAGACAAATATAATGTATGAAGAAAATAAATTGAAGAAAAAAGACCTAATCTTTCAATTCAGAACAAGCATTTTAGTGCACGTGTATATTTCCTTCTAATTGTTCTAAAATCTATTTACTATTGTCATCATTCTAATGATGGATTATAAACATGAATATTAATTAAGAGAATTCTGTTTGTTGATAACAAAAAATTAAATTTTCAAAATAATATTGAAGTTTGGAAAGAATAAATTCTCTTTATTTTAAAAATATAATTTATAATATCAATTTGAACTAGAGCAATAAAGCCATGAACAAAATATAGCCAAATCTCAAACATGACAGGTGATAATATACTTGAGGTAAATCTAAAAGCAGTATGTGAAAAAAATTAATGGATTACAAGGTATGAAGATAAGGGATGAGGAAGAGTAAAGGAAGTCCAAAAGCAGAAAGATAGACATGAGGTATACAATAATGGCTTTTAAAAGTCAGTATATTTTTAGTTATAATGCTCTGGAGAGGCACCTGCCTGGCTCAGTCAGTGGAGCATGTGACTCTGGATCTCGGGGTGGTGAGTTCCAGCCCCACGTTGGGAGGAGAGATTACTTAAAAATAAAATCTTTGGAGCACCTGGATGACTCAGTCAATTGAGTGCCTGACTTCAGCTCAGGTCATGATCTCATGGTTCATGAATTTGAGCCCCACATCAGCCGGCTGCTGTCAACACAGAACCTGCTTCAGATCTTCTGCACTTCTCCCTCTGCCCCTCCCCCACTTGTGCTCTCTTTCTCAAAAAAAAAAAATTTTTTTTTAAAGAAAGAAAACATTGCATGTTGTTTTTGAACAAGGACAAATTGGCAAGAGTTGAAATTTTCTATTCAAAGCATGACATTGTTCTGGTAAGGGAAATCCACTCCATTATGGGGAAACTGCCTTGGACAATTTGCAGATTTCTTACATTTTATTCCAACACTAAACACTAGTGCTGAAAGGAGATTTAGAGATTGTGTCCATCAATTTTCACATTTTATAAGTCAGGATAGTAAAGTCATCTCTAGAACAGTTAGAACAATAATAAAGAATTTGTGTGAAAACATGATTCCAATATCAACCAATATAATTTATTTATTCATCTCATCAATAAAAATTTATCAGTACCTACTAACTATCAGGATTTTCTTCTGATATAAAATACATTATCAGATGAGTATACCAAATACACCATCCTTTCAAAGAAGTCATCTAGTTTGCTTTACTGAAAATTAAACCTTAATCAAAAATCAAAATAAAACTAGATTCTACCCTTCAAATCTATTTTTGCTGATTTATATAAATATATAAGTAAATATAAGTATATAAATATATACATAGATTTTAGTGAATACACACATGTACATATATAATTGTTTAAAGACATATTAAATTAATTATTTTTGTTTTATTTATAAAAATCTAAAGACATAATTAAATTGAATGGCAATTTTTGAAGCAATGAAAATTCACAGAAGTTTATTTTATGGAAGAAATGAAGTAAATTAATTGCCAGGCATACCTCAGAGATATTGCTGGTTCAGTTCCAGACTAGTTCAATAAAGAGAATATCACAATAAAGCAAGTCAAGTGAACTTTTGGTTTCCCAGTCATATAATACTATGCTCACACACTTCTGTATTCTATTAAGTGTGCAATAGTGTTTTAAAAAAAACAATGTACATATCTTAATTAAAAAATACTTTATTGCTAAAAAATGCTAACAATCATCTGAGCTTTTATCAAGTTATAACTATGGATCATGGATTACCATAACAAATAGAATAATATAATGAAAAAGTTTGAAGTATTGCAAGAATTATCAAAATGTGACACAGAGATAAAGTAAGCAAGCACTCTTGGAACAATGGTGCTGGTAACTTGCTCAAGCAGGGTTTCCACAAGCCTTCAAATTCTAAAAAATGCAATATCTGCAAAGCATAATAAAGTCAAGTTCAATAAAATAAGGCATGTGTGTGCATTTATTAGCTAGTACCTGATTTTTCAGTCATAATTCATAACAGTATTATAATTTTAATCATATGTATAGATAGATAGATAGATAGATAGAGATATATATGTGCAATTCCCAACTTCTTGACCTTTGTAACCACTGAAATACTTACTATTATGCTTTACATTAAAATTGTATATTTAGTTTATATGACTACTCAGTTATAACATACTAAGCTAAGTAGTTTGGTATTTGGCTCTTATACTGAGGACGTGTGTCATATATTAAATGGGCTAATCGCTTAAATTCATTTTTAAATAGAAACTACCTTAATTTTTAAATATTTGGTTGAATAATTTTAATAAAACATAACTGGAGCTCTGCTGATTTATTATTTTGTTTTATAAAAAATCTCATTCCTTCTTTCATACTTTATATATACTACATATACTTAAATGCTAGAATGAGTAATGCCAGTTAAAATTAATAATATAAAAAGTGGACATTTAAATTATAAGTTTTGGAGCGCCTGGGTGGCTCAGTTGGTTAAGCATTCAACTTCGGCTTAGGTCATTATCTCATGGTTTGTGCTTCAAGCCCCATATTGGGCTCTGTGCTGACAGCTCAGAGCCTGGAGCCTGCCTCAGATTCTGTGTCTCTATCTCTCTTTGCCCCTCTCCCTCCTGTGCTCTGTGTGTCTCTCTCTCAAAAATAAATAAACATTAAAAAATTAAAAAAAAATAAATTGTAAGTTTTGACCATAGACATTAATTTTTCTCTTCCATATTATAAGGCTAAGTCTTTAGCAAAGATATAAAATGGGTTGTTTGCTCAAGTCTCCTCAAAGGGTAAGTGATAATTCTGACCAGACTTGACCTCAATGAGGAAAAAAAAGGGGGGTTCAGATACTAAATGTAAAATCACAATTATACATTTGAAAATTTGTGATTAAATATTCTTTTTAAAACCTCTAATTATGCTACATAAAGTAAAGGAGCACGTAAAGTCATAGTAAAACAATGGATTGTTTAGAAGGAAATGTAGGATTGGACAAAAATGGCAAGGAGGAGAAGGGAAGTTCTGGGAGACATGACAATCTCTATGAAAAATTCCTCAAGTGGGAAAGAATTTTGTACATGTATTGATATATGTAACTGAATCATACAATTTATTAAGCAATTATGGAATCTACTTATATATTTTTTTGTTTCTCAACCCCTAACGTCAACAAGCTTGACAATTTTACCACTTCATATATGGCTATTCTTTCTTCTACTTCTTTTAAAATTAAAATTCCTAAAAAATAAACTGGATCTCTTGATTTTATAGATTTGGTTATTTTATCTCTCAGACCTCATCTTCCTAAACTAAGTAATAATTGAGATTATTCTAAAATATGTAAACTCTCTTTTTATAGGTGTGTTCCCTTTAAACCTGGCTTACAAACAAAACTTTCTGGGTGCACAAGTAAACACCAACGCTTCTATTTTTGATGCCATGCATGATGTTACATTAAAAAATACTTTGGGGCGCCTGGGTGGCGCAGTCGGTTAAGCGTCCGACTTCAGCCAGGTCACGATCTCGCGGTCCGTGAGTTCGAGCCCCGCGTCAGGCTCCGGGCTGATGGCTCGGAGCCTGGAGCCTGTTTCCGATTCTGTGTCTCCCTCTCACTCTGCCCCTCCCCCGTTCATGCTCTGTCTCTCTCTGTCCCAAAAATAAATAAACATTGAAAAAAAAAATTAAAAAAAAAAAGTACTTTAATATGAAAATTGAATCAGGATGTTTGGATAAAAGAAATAAAGTCCATGTAATATGATTTCAGAGTGTTGAAAACAAGATGCTATGTGAATTTAAAATAAATGGTGCATAGGAAGCTCAAAGTTTTTCTCCTTCTTTAGTATACAAGACATCACTGCCACCAGGCATCATGAGGTTACATTTGCAAATTTTAGGAGAAAGCTGAGATTTTGTGAATAGAAAACACACATCCTGTAGTTTTATTTTCCTCAGAAATCATCAAGATTTAACAACTATTCTGAAAGCACTCTCAGATAAAACAGAAAACAGTTTATTATTTGTAGTAACATGGAAAATAGCATATCTTTTTTGTTTCTAGGTATTTAAGGTATTTTTTATTTCTTAATATGTGAATATATTATTGGAAGTACAAATTGAGGATTTTTAAATATTTCCAGAATTGAATGTCTTTGTTTCAATATGTGTTTTATCAATTTCAAGCAGCCTGAGAAAAATGTCAGCTATGCCAGTATATGGGTTGAAAAGCACCTTCAAATCCTGAAAATATTAAGAGCTAATTGTTGCAGTTACTCTTTTTCTTATCTACTAAATTCTAATATTTTAAACACTGTTATTTCATTTTCATCTTGAGAAAAGCAAAGTATTTTAATTTTTTATCAATTATCTCAAATTTCATTTCATGGGGCGCCTGGGTGGCGCAGTCGGTTAAGCGTCCGACTTCAGCCAGGTCACGATCTCGCGGTCCGTGAGTTCGAGCCCCGCGTCAGGCTCTGGGCTGATGGCTCGGAGCCTGGAGCCTGTTTCCGATTCTGTGTCTCCCTCTCTCTCTGCCCCTCCCCCGTTCATGCTCTGTCTCTCTCTGTCCCAAAAATAAATAAACGTTGAAAAAAAAAAATTTTTTTAAAAATTAAAAAAAAAAAATTTCATTTCATTATATAATAGGATTGATGACTTGGAAGGCTAAAGGCTTCTGTTAAACCTCAACAATGTAGAGCAAGAGACATTTTTTTGAAAAAGATTTTCCTAAGCAGATTCACTTTACAATTTAATTTCCTTCAATGAGGTAAAGGTCAGTGTGAGGCTATAAGAAAGTTAATTTGCATGAGGTATGCACATGGAATATGAAAATAATATAATATGAAATATTCATAATTCAAGCTTTAAAAACCAACCTCAGGGCTAAAAAAGCAATTATTATAGGAAATGGCTCAACAATTACAACAAACTTTTTGTGATGATGTCAACTAGCATACTTTCATTCTGAGAGACACGAAGAGACGATCCTGTAGGATAAAAACAAAGTCGGAGAATTAGCCATTGTTTTCGTTGTCTCTTTCATTTATTCATTGGCCTTAGAAAATGTTTATCAATGCGATTTGTCAACTACTAACATAATTCTGTATGCAATTCTACTAATCATGTAAGTCTATGTCAATTTTACATTTATGCTGATTGTCTCTTCGTCTCTCATTAAACCTATATTAGTATTTTTTCAACCATGGCAACCAACACATACATCTTTATTGACTATGTTCCATGTTTATCGATTTGAACAAGATTAAAATTGCATTCTTATGCACAGAAGTGCGGCAGATGTCTGTTGATCTGTTACTTCTTTATCTTAAAATCAAATTGTTTGAATAAAAGTTTCACAAAATTACAGTCTCTCTCCAGGTCACTCAACTGATTCCTATCCTGTTCCCTTTAAATCAGAATAACTAATAATTCTCTACATTTCTTGATAAAGAAGTCTGATTTTCATGAACCTTACTGAGTATGCAGATGAGTTTCTTGAAATTATATAAAGGGTCCTGCAAAATATTAATTCAGTAACATGATCCTGTGTTTCTGTTGATCAGAATGAGCATAATGCCTAAAAAACACATTGCATAACTTGTCTTATTCCTAGGTTTCTTCCTGTAGCATTGGGCTCTTGGGTATTAAACTTTTTAAAATGCCTCTTTGCCTCCTGCGGCCTCCTTTGTCCTTCCATAGCCACCTCCACCTGCTAGAGCAACTGTGACATAGAATCTGATTCCTAGTTGCTTGTTAGGCTTTGTAGTCTGTGCTGAGATGGGAAAAATAAAAGCATCAGGGGCAGAGTGCACGGTAATAAGAGATGAGGAAAAGGCACGGTACTGTTGTTACCTACAATCAACCGTGGGGAGCTGGAGAGGTCATTACCTAGATTTCTGCTGGCACAGCCAAAATCAAACTTTGAGAGAAACACATCATCTTCTTGCATGACCTTAGCTTCTTTACCATGAGGTCAAAGTTAGGTTACACCAATAAATGAAACCTGGATTAAATGCTTTCCATTCACTATCTTTTTTTTTTTTAAGTTTATTTATTTTTCAGAGAGAGAGAGAGAGAGAGAGAGAGAATATGAGCGGGGTAGGGGCAGAGAGAGAGGGAAACACAGAATTCGAAGCAGGCTTCAGGCTCCGAGCTGTTGGCACACAGCCCGATGTGGGGCTCGAACTCACAGAGTGTGAGATCATGACCTGAGCCAAAGTCGGACGTTCAATCGACTGAGCCACCCAGGATCCCCTTACTATCTTTTTTTTAAAAAACTAGTGCAGATCCTATCCTGGTTTATTTATATTATATAGCAAACTATGATGGGATAGCCATTTCCATAAATATACAACCCTGACAATTCCCTTGATTTCAGCATGGTGAGACCCTAAGTAGAAAACCAAGTTGAGCCCTACCCAGAGTCCTCACCCATGGCTAAATTTGTTGTAGTTTGTCATGCAATAATAAAAACACTAATACATTTCTTTAAACTTCCAAACGCTTATGTATACACATTTATGACACTTACAGAGTCATCATCTGATATGAATGAAGATATTAAGTATTTATTGAACAACTATTTTATATCATAAACATGTAAGAAAGGTTTGGGATACATGAATTGATAAATTAGACAGGATCAATTTCTCCTTTTTAATGTTTTAATGTTTTAAAACATTAGACCTAAAATTGGTTAAATACATTAGATTATTTCAGACCAGTGCAAAGTTCAATGAGACCATTGATCTGACTGTACACTTTGAGGGAGACAAAGGGAGCAATAGATTTTCAGGAGCTATTTATTCAACGTTAGGTCATTTATTCCCATAGAGAAAATTCTTTTTAAAATGACATTTTTTAAAGAGATCTGTTTCATTTTTCACAGAGTTACCGTGAAGCAGTACAAAGATATTTAAAACATACTTTCAGCCTTTTGAAGGAAGCACACTTTACAAATGCAAAAGATTACTGTTAAAAAAGCCATTTTCATGATTTTATATACAGAGACATACTTATCTAAATATTTTGGATATATAATGTACTATTTATTTAAGAACAGACTTAATTTTTAGTTATTGAATCAGGTCAAATATCCTCCATCATTTTTAAAAAATATTTATTTATTGTTGGCGAGGACAGCATAAGCTGTCCCTCGGCAGAGAGAGGGAAACAGAGGATCTGAAGCGGGCTCTCTACTGACAGGCTGACAACAGCAACCCCAATATGGGGCTCAAATTCACAACTGTAAGATCATGACCTGAGCTTAAGTCGGACTCTCAACCAACTGAGCCACCCAGGTGCCTTGTCTTCCTCCGTCTCTTAAAATGTTAAGCAATGATTAGTGCTAGAAATGAATATTAAATTACATTTTTATAAGCATAATTTTAACTTTAATTTCCACAGAATCAGACTCAGTTGAGTATGGCTTCATAATTTCACATAGTAAAGTAGATTAAAATACAACCTTATATTTAATCCTAGCGTTAGTATTCACATTTAGAATTTTTGAGATGAATGTCAGACTACAATATTGTCTAACCTAACCACTTTATTATTATGTTACCACCAATCCTTGTAAGCCTCCAAAAGAGACAATTATAATGTCCAATTGCCTGCTGCCACACTTACTGACTATATATAGGAAGCGAAAGCTTTCAGTCATGTTGCAACTAGAGATGGAAAAAAAGAGCACTATGGAAGAGAACACAAACACTTTTTCAAAAAGCCCAATGAAACCTATGATTTACTTTGAAAAAAAATGTTGGTAAAAAATACTTGCTTTTCATATCACATATGTACACACTTACCTGTCTTTAGCTGTAGCAGAATAGTAAAATACCAATTAGAAGTTACCGTTGGTGTCATGGAGTGAATCTAAACCTGAAAGCAGTGGACATTTCTGGAAACATCTATTGTAATTGTTTGGAGATTGACACATAGTAAAAATGTTTTATAAACAGCTTGCATAATACTATATATTGAACTTCTGAACACACTTTAATGTACATTAAAACTACTAACATTTAAAATAATTTTATGACCTCTGAAAATAAATATACAAGAAAAACCAGACATGAATTTAGGAAATAAATATGTTTCATGTAAAGCCCTATGTTTTTTCTAGCCTTTTTGAGTATTTTCCCTCTTTATCTTGTGACCAAATTTTATCTCGCTCCCTGGGACACACATTACAGGAGGATGAGGGGAAGGTTTAGAAGATTGTAGGAGAGCAAATGAATTATTCTGAGGTTAGTTCTCCAAAATACAGGAGGCTGTCAAAAAGGATCCTATACGGGGGAAAAACAAGTGTTTATGAAATTCTGCTTATAATAGAACAACAATATCTGGGCCATAACTCTAACCATTCACTTGCCTGTCTTCCTTGAAATCTAGGAATTCCTTAAGGATATCAACACAGTTTGGAAAACAGAAAAACATACTGCTGTTGGAGTTGTTCAGGCCCGTGTTTTGTGCTAGCCTTTCACGTTCTACCTGTGTGATTTTATTAGTCAGAAACTAGCAGTAGCTTTAAAAAAAAATTACAGCCTTGTTTTTCCTCACATAATAAGCAGGCCAGGACTGGTCTGTTGGCTCAATCTGACATATGTATGAGCTAGGGTTCCTCTAATTGCTCTGTTATTTTTTAAGGCCTTTTGTCCTCATGATGGCAGTATGTTGCAGCAGGCCTGAGGTCTGCTTGTCCAACAAAGAGAAGAGAAAGTGAAGAAAGTGCTAGGGGCTTCCTCTGATCACAGCAGGACCCTCTTTTCTGAAAGGACACACTCCCAAAGGGCCTCTGCCTATCCACCTGAACCAGAACTGTGTTTCATGGCCACAGTGGTTTAGAGACCTGAAATTTCAATTTTATAATTTTAAAATGGGTGAAAATTAAATGATATAATATATATGAAAAACCTATCACAGCACCTGACTCATACTGACACAAAATAAATATCAATTGCATAAATTAATACATAGAACATATTTATTTAAAAATAAAAATATATATTTGCTGAATTACTATTGTTTTTTTTTCCATGTGGTGAAGGTGGGAGGTGTCAGGACAGGGTATGGTGGTTTGTATTTCAGCATTTCATTAGAAACCTGAGTTTTTAGAACTAAAAGTAGATTTTCCCAATCACATAATTCATTGAGTAGCCTATTTAGCACAAAATATGCATACTTCTATTTTACCTATAGTATACTTGAACTGTGTCTGCAGAATTATGTACATATTGTTCTGACTCATTGGTAACTGAGTTAAAATGAACCACATCCACATGGGGGGAGGTATCTTGGAATGTATATATTGAGATACTTATACATTTGTCCATGGAAATATTTATATAATTTGTATGACATTTTTATATATGGTGTATACGTATGTGTTTATATGTATTTACCCATTTAAATGGTAGTTTCTAGGGTTTTGTTTTTAATTAAAAATGTGAATTCTATTTGCCTCAATTTATTTTTATATTACCTTTTGAAAGTCATGAGTCAGAATAAATTAATAGATTTATAACTAGAAGATGGATTCTAACATGTCAGTTAAGGGTAGATTGAACAGACCAGGTAAGGAGAACTCTTTATAGAATAATGACTCAAACATCCATTATTTTATACAAATTAACTCACTTAATGAGTATACTGTGAATTTTTGGATAACAAAATTATGGGAGCAACCTGTGTCCATCGATAGACAAATGGATAAAGAAGATGCAGTAGATATACGATAGATGATAGATAGATAGATAGATGGTAGATAGATAGATAAATGATAGATAATAGATGATAGATAGATAGATAGATAGACAGATGATAGATATTATTAAGCCATAAAAATAATAAAATCTTTCCACTTGCAACAACATGGATGGGGCTGCAGACTTAAAAATATATGCATAAGTAATGCTATAATAAGTACAATAAGCATATAGTATACTAACTAATAGTATATAGTATATATGTATAATAGTATATAGTATAATAAGTATTAAGAGGTATATAGTATAATAAGTATAAGTATAATAAGTATAAGGGAAAGACAAACACTATATGATTTCACTCATACATAGAATTTAAGAAACAAAACAAAGGGAAAAAGAGAGAGAAAGAAACCAAGAAATCAGACTCTTAAATATAGAGAAGAAATAAACAGTTACCAGAGGTCAGGTGGGTGGGGCGAGGGTGACAGGTGAAGGGGATAATGAGTACACTTATGATGAGAACTGAGTAATGTATAGAATTGTTGTTATATTGTATACCTGAAACTAATATAATACTGTATATTAACTATAATGAAATTAAAATAAAAATGTAATTTAAAGAAGTAATTTTGGCCATTCTAATTACCTGTCTACCTTACAGTCCCAGCCCAGAGCTTAACTATAAATATCAGGTGTACTACAACCTCAGGTCAGTGAATTACCAACCCCACATTAAATCGTTCTTGTGGTAGATCAGAAAATGACTTTGGTACATCATTGGCCTCACTTGATGTTTCTACTTTACACTCTAGTTCTTTAGTGAAAAATACAGCTTTCAACCTATAAGTATTACAGTATTTTAATTGTCTTCCTGGGGTACACAAAAATGTATACTGGTTACAAGTGCAGAAACTGAAATACAATGAAGCCAACTTTAAATCTCTGTTCTAAAACTTAATTGTTGTATAGATTTGCCCAAGTTGCTAATGACTTTTTACTCATAAGTTTCCTCATCTATAAAATGAAAATAATTATTCCTCCTTTATTAGTTGTTTGGAGAACTAAAAGAGATAATGTATTTATCCAATTAATATTTTTTAATATCCATTATGTTCATGGCTTATTTTTACTTAGTATAGGGAAGCTTTTTTAGTTTATCATCAATACTGCTTTTTAATCATCTGTCCTATTCAATGTCTCTTGATTTTGGTTTTTGCTGTATATTAGTGGAAGCTTCATAATCTTTCTAGTCTTATATCAACATTCTGATGCAATTATATTCTACACATATGTTTTCATAAATTTTTTTAATGTTTATTCATTTTTGAGAGACAGAGACAGAGCATGAGTGAGGAAGGGGCAGAGAGAGAGGGAGACACAGAATCCGAAGCAGGCTCCAGGCTCTGAGCTATCAGCACAGAGCCCGACACGGGGCTCGAACTCACAAACTGTGAGATCACGACCTCAGCCAAAGTCGGACGCTCAACCGACTAAGCCACCCAGGCACCCATCTTCTACACATATTTATGGTTATTTCTTTTTTTTTAACGTTTAATTTTATTTTTTGAGTAATGGAGAGAGACAGAGCGCAAGCAGGGGAGGGACAGAGAGATAGAGGGAAACACAGAATCAAAGCAGTCTCCAGGCTCTGAGCTGTCAGCACAGAGACTAATGTGGGTCTAGAACTCATGAGTGCAAAATAATGAGCTGAGCCAAAGTGAGACACTCAACTGACTGAGTCACCCAGGTGACCCATATTTATGGTTATTTCTATTACATCTTCTCATCCTCTATATAGAAATCTAATTTATGGTTTATTCATCTTTATATTCTATATAGGGTATCATATAGAGTAGAAACTGAAAAAAGTTTCAATGAATGAATGAATGTCTGGACTTAAAACAGAAACAAACTTTTTAAAAACTTTACACTAAAAATTTTTAAATATCCACCCCTGTTTTAACTTAAGATGATAGTGGTTAAAATGGGATTCAAAATCAGATCCCAACTCAAATCCATTTACAATGTCCCTCCCTATGACTTTCCTAATCAAAACAATAAGTGCAAAGTACAACAATGGAAACATTTAAAGCTATAATTATACCATTGGTGGAACGGCTTATTTGGGGTTTTAAATTCAAATTAATTTTATATTAAATACTTTTCGTCTTGTATTAAATTAAAACTACAGAAAAAAATATAGCTATAACTTTTTTTAAAAAAAGGGAAAAAAGTAATAGGTAATTTCATATGCATTGTCATACATCAGACCCAGCATATTTTGTTTTTGAGACTTTTATAATGTGGAGGTGTCTGATATTCTTGTTCGGATTCTGCCCAAACAGCTGCCATTCACCACCTGCTGTGCAAATCCCACTCATACTTTTAAAAGCCTCTAGAATTATGTAAAAAAAACCTCTTCTTCCAAATCAGTTAACCGTACTTCAAATGTCACCCACACCTTTGCTTGGCAGTCAAAAAAAGTATCAAAGTGAGAAGGTAAATAACACTAAGATTTACTTCTTACTCTCATCCAAACCCACAAAATCTTTCACATGCTAGCATAATTTACTTTGAATTATTCTGAAGAGTTAAAGAGTGAAATGGGCACAGGACAAAAATGTGTACAAGGAGCTACCTATATTTTCATAGTCATGTCTACCTGGAAGCCAAGTTGCTAATCCACAGAAGACATTAGTGGATCCTAATTACAGGACTGATGCCAGCTTTCAGGAGATCCTTGTATCTATCAGCTTTATAATGCTTGAGTACTGCTGAAGCCAAGGTTATACTTATTTTCATATAAATTCCTGGACACTCTTCTGCAACATCAGCTTCTCAGGGACAATCCAGACACTTCCACCAACATCTCAAAGCTGGGGTAGGCACGGGTTGTGTGGGCTGTGGGTTCAGCTAGGCTACAACAAATAGCACATGTTTTTAGGAACATAAAGGGACTCCTTTCTCTTTCACAGTTATGACACTCTGCTTCTTCATGGGACTTGATACGTTTGGGAGACAGAGACAAAAGGTGGTCAGGTTGAGAAGCTTGGTGTGGAAGAGACAGTGGCAATTTGTTTTAATGGATACGCACACATACACACAAATCTATATACATTTGAAGTTTTTATAAAGATAACTTTCTATTGTTCAGTCAGTTTCCCAGGACAAGTGGCAGCAGAGGAAGAGCAGGCCCAGCACACAATAGCTGCCCTGATTCATTTTTACTAAAAACGTACCACTATTATTCTGTCACTGCCCCATATACGTGACATGTTACTTGCAGTTTAGAAAACTAATAGAAAGACACTTCCTTTCACATGACAGGAGAATTGTAACATTATATGAACAAGGAAGAAAATTTAAGAGGAAGATTTTCCTGGAATTTCAATTTTCAGAAATTCAGATATCTGTTCCCATAATTTCCAAAGTTTACCTGCAATACTGACTCGTCCCGCCATGGAATTTTTATATGATTGCCAAAAGTATCGGAAGGGCATTAAATTGGGGAAGTCCCGCCAAAGGAAAAAATAATAACCATGAAGAGAGTTAATTCTGAAAGATAATTTCTTAGCAAATAACCTGATTACCTGTACAGTATCAAAGGAAGGAACACACAGTTTTATTTCATTTCAAATATGCTAACAGGCACAGTCTGCTGAAAAAATAAAGATTTGATGCTCCTTCAATCAAAAAGGAAAGATTTATTTTTAATCTAATTGGAAGTTATTTGGGCCATAAAATATTATAAGAATGACAAAGAATGCATAAAACATGGGTGTTATACACTTATGAGGTTGTTGCCATTATTAAAAGTCACTAAGCATGCTCAATGTATTGGGCCACGTATATAAAAAAAAAATGTTGGACCAGATCTTCCCTCAGAATTTAGGAGGTTACAGGGAGGAGTTAAGATGGCAGAGAAGTAGAGGGACCTGGATTTCCTTCATTCCTCAAACACAGCTGTACTGAGGTCAGAACACTTGGAACACCTAAAAAATCAGTCTTCAGAGTGACAGAAAAATCTCCACAGGTAGACAGAGACAGCTTGGTGGGACAGAGGTGCATGTATGAAAATTGGGGAAATAAAACAGCATGGGCACAGAGGGTGGGGGTACAAAAGGCAGAAAAAGAGAGGCTGTGGAAGGAAGTATGGTGTTGCGTTAGGACAAGAGAAAAACCTCTCTAGACCACAGACAGGGGAATGAGAAATACAGAGAGTGCCAGTTCTTCTTTGGAAAAAAGCTCTAAGAAGCTGAAGATCAGAGTTTTCAGGGGTGCATGACTTTCTGCCAACCAAAGCTGCCCTGGTGTGCGTGTGCGGGGTAGAGGATGTGGAAGGGAAGGCCAGTCCTGGGGCATGATACTGATCTCCCGAGTGCACTGGGAAAGACCAATCCACTCCCTTGATCACTGTGGGAAGAGGGTATATTGCCCCACCAAGGACAAAACCTTATAGTCGCCAACCATATAGGCAGGGCAGAGTGGCACCAGCCCAGAACCAGATCCTAGAAGTGAGGGATCCTTTAAGATGTCAGTTACTGAATCCCAGTCAAGCACCTAAGAAGCACCGGGGACCCTGTGAGGACAAGCCACAGCCCGTGTTACGCTGTGAGGGCTCCCTGAACAGCATGGTTTGAGGCACCCGGTCCAGGGAGGTTGTGGTTTTTTTCCCCTTTCCTTCTCTTCCCCAATATGGTGGAGCTTCAGGGGACAGCGCAGCAGCCACTAATGGAGGTAGGACCTGCTTACAACAAACCCTACCCCTCTGTGCCTGGTAACTGCTTATTTACTGGAGCGAGGGACACTGAATGAACCAGATGGCCTCTCCTCCAGACCAGCAGAGCCACTAGTCTCAGGTACCAACAGACAACTGTCTTACAGTTTTATATGTTAGTCTATATTTTTTGTTTGTTTGTTTTGTTGTTGTTTTGTCTTTCTCTTTTCTTTTCTTTCATTCTCTTCTCTTTCCCCTTCCTTTTCTTTCTTTCTTCTTCTTCTTCTTCTTCTTCTTCTTCTTCTTGTCTGTTGGAATCAGGCTCATAGTCTCTGATTTTAGTTTTGGTCAATTCATATTATATATGTATATATTTGTTTGTGTGTTTTTTTCATCTGTTTTGGTTGTTTGTTTAATCAGGCATTTTTACTCTATTCTTTTTATACCTTTTCTGTATTTCCTTCTTTATTTACCTCTCTCTCTCTCTCTATTTGGATTAAGACATAGTTTCTTTTATTCTCTGCCTGGTCTTTTTTTTTCACCCCTTTCATTTTTCTCTTTGTATAGGATCAGTTTCCCCTGTCCTCCTTCCTTTTTTCCAGTGTTACTTCACTGAACAAATCAAAACACACCTGATGGAAGGTCCAAAGAATCCATCACTATAAGTAAGGAGGAGTTTTGTAGAGGGCTGACTAGTGGAATAGAGCAGCCAAATATTCAACAACAGAGTGCATGCAGCACACTCTAGAAACACTTACTGGAATGTCAGGCCCTGGACAGTGTATGATACCTTTTTAATATAGTAGCACTCACTGGTGCAGGACACATAACAAGCTATTAAAACAAGTAAAAGACAGAAATTTAGCCAAAATGATGAAACAGAAGAATTCTCCTCAAAAGAAATTTGAGGAAGAAATTACAGCAGGAGAATTGCTTGAAACAGAAACAATATGTCTGAACAAGAATTTAGAATTATAGTCATGAGACTAATAGCTGGGCTTGAAAAAGCAGAGAAGACAGCGGAGAATCTATTGCTGCAGAGATAAAAAAAAACTGTTAGTCATGATGAGTTAGGAAATGCTATAAATGAGATGCAAAATAAACTAGATGCAGTGACAGCAAGGATGGAAGAAGCAGAGAGGATAGGTGAAATAGAAGATAAAATTATGGAAAATGATGAAGCTGAAAAAAAGAGATAAAGGAAATTACTAGACCATGAGGGGAGAATTAGAGATCTAAATGATTCCATGAAATGAAATAATATCCATATCATAGGAATTCCAGAAGAAGAAGAAAAGAAAGAAAGGAGCAGAAGGTTTATTTGAACAAATTATAGCTGAGAACTTCCCTAATCTGGGAAAGGAAACCGGCATCCAAGTCCAAGAGGCACAGAGAACTCCCTTCAAAATCAACAAAAACAGGTCAACACCATGACATATCACAGTGAAACTAGAAAAATGCAAAGACAAAGAGAGACTCATGAAAACAGCCAGGGACAAACATGCCTTAGCCTACAAGTGTAGATATAGGGGTAGTGGCAGACCTGTCCACTGAAACTTCACAGGCCAGAAGGCAGTGGTAGGAAATATTCAATTTGCTGAATAGGAAAAATATGCAGCCAAGAATCCTTTATCTAGCAAGGCTGTCATCAGAATAGAAGGAAAGATAAAGGCTTTTACAGACAAACAAAAACTAAAGGAGTTCATGACCACTAAACCAGCCCTGCAGATGACCCTAGGGAGAACTCTGTGAGTAGAAAGCAACAAAGAGTACAAAGGACCAGAGACATCACCACAAGCATGAAACCTACAGGTAACACAATTACACTAAATTCATATCTTTCAATAATCATTGAATGTAAATGGACTAAATGCCCCAATCAAAAGACATAGGGTATCAGAATGGATAATAAAACAAGACCCATTTATATGCTGCCTACAATAGACTCATTTTAGACCTGAGGACACCTGCAAATTGAAAGTGAGGGAATGGAGAATTATCTGTCATGCTACTGGATGGCAAAAGAAAGCCAGAGTGCCATATTTATATCAGACAAGCTATATTTTAAAACAAAGACTGTAACATGAGATGAAGAAGGTCATTATATCATACTTAAGGGGTCTATCCATCAAGAAGAGCTGACAATTATAAATGTTTATGCTTCCAATGTGAAAGCACCCAAATATATAAATCAATTGATCATGAGCATAAATAAATGTATAGATAATAATACCATGATTATAGGGGACCCTAATACTCCACTTATAGCAATGGACAGATCATCTAGGCAGAAAATCAATAAGGAAACAATGGCTCTGAATGACACACAGAACCAGATGGACTTAACAGATATGTTCAAAACTTTTCATCCAAAAGCAACAGAATACACATTCTTCTTGAGTGCAAATGGAACATTCTCCAAAATAGACCACAAAAAGCCCTCAATAAATATAAAAATATTGAGATCATACTGTTCATATTTTCAGATCACAATGCTATGAAACTCAAAATCAATCACAAGAAAAAAGTTGGAAAACCCCCAAATACACGGAAGTTAAAGAACATCCTACTAAAGAATGAATGGGTCAACCAGGAAATTAAAGAAGAAATTTGAAAATATATGGAAACAGATGAAAATGAAAGCATAACAGTACAAACCCTTTACAATGCAGCAAAGGCAGTCCTAAGAGGAAAATACATTGCAATCCAGGCCTATCTCAAGAAACGAGAAAAATCCCAAATATAAAGTCTAACAGCACACCTAAAGGAACTAGAAGCAGAACAGCAAATAAGCCCCAAGGCCAGCAGAAGAGGAGAAATAAAAAAGATTAGAGCAGAAATAAACAATATAGAATCAAAAAAAAAAAACCAGTAGAACAGATCAATGAAACTAAGAGCTGTTTTTTGAAATAATAAACAAAATTGATAAATCCCTAGCCAGACTTCTCAAAAAGAAAAGAGAAATGACCCAATTAGATAAAATCATGAACAAAATTGGACTTATCATAGCCAACCCTGAAATACAAACAATTATCAGAGAACACTATGAAAAATTATATGCCACCAAACTGGACAATCTGGAGAAAATGGACAAATTCCTAGACATCTGCACACAACAAAAACTCAAACAGGAAAAAATACAAAATTTGAACAGACCCATAACCAGCAAAGAAATTGAATCAGTTATCAAAAATCTCCCAACAAATAAGAGTCCTGGACCAGATGACTTCCCAGGGGAATTCTACCAGACATTTAGTGCCGAGTTAATATCTATTCTTTTCAAGCTGTTCCAAAAAATAGAAAGGGAAGGAAGGCTTCTAGACTCATTCCATGAAGCCAGCATTACCTTGATTCCCAAACCAAAGACCCTACTAAAAAGGAGAATTAGAGGCCAATATTCCTGATGAACATGGGTGCAAAAATTGTCAACAAGATACTATACTAACAAATTGAATTCAACAGTGTATGAAAAAATTATTCACCATGATCAGGTGGGATTCATTCCTGGGCTGCAGGATTGGCTCACAAGTATTCACAAATCAATCAACGTGATACATCACATTAATAGAAGGAAGGATAAGAACCATATGATCTTGTCAATAGATGCAGAAAAAACATTTGACAAAATACAGCATCCTTTCTTAATAAAAACCCTCAGGAAAGTTGAGATAAAAGGCACAAACCTTAATGTCATAAAAGCCATATTTGAAAGGCCCACAGCTAATATGATCCTCAATGGGGAAAAACTGAGAGCTTTCCCCCTGAGATCAGGAACACAACAGGGATGTCCACTCTCACCACTGTTGTATTGGTTCCACACACTGTTATGTTCCACATAGTGTTGGAAGTCCTAGCCTCTGCAATCAGACAACAAAATGAAATAAAGGCTTCCAAATAGGCAAAGAAGAAGTCAAACTTTCACTCTTCATAGTTGACATGATACTTTACATGGAAAACCCGAAAGACTCCACCAAAAACCTTCTATAACTGATATATTAATTGAGCAAAGTTGTAGGATATAAAATCAATGTACAGAAATCAGTTGCATTTCTATACACCAATAATGAAGCAACAGAAAGATATCAAGGAATCAATCCTATTTACAACTACACCAAGAACCATAAAATACTTAGGAATAAACCTAACCAAAGACGTAAAAGATCTATATGCTGAAAACTATAGAACACTTATGAAAGAAATTGAAGAAGACACAAAGAAATGGAAAAACATTCCATGCTCAGGATTGAAAACAAATATTGTTAAAATGTCAATACTACTGAAAGCAATCTATACATTCAATGCAATCCCAATCAAAATAGCACCAGCATTCTTCACAGAACTAGAACAAACAATCCTAAAATTTGTATGGAGAAATGAAAGTCCCGAAAAGACATAGTAATGTTGAAAAAGAAAACCAAAGCTGGAGGCATCACAATCCCGGACCTTAAGCTGTATTAAAAAGCTGTAATCATCAAGTCAGTATGGTATTGACACAAAAACAGACACACAGACCAATGGAGTAGAATAGAGAACCCAAAAATGGACCCACAAATATATGACCAACTAACCTCAACAAAACAGGAAAGAGTATCCAATGAAAAACAAGACAGTCTCTTTAGCAAATCGTGCTGGGAGAACTGGACAGCAACATTCAGAAGAAGGAACCTGGACCACTTTCTTACACCATACACAAAAATATATTCAAAATTGATGAAAGACCTAAATGTGGGACAGGAAACCATCAAAATCCTACAGGAAAAACAGGCAGCACCCTCTCACTTGACATGTCTTTGAAGGCAAGGGAAATAAAAGCAAAATCAATTTTTGGGATCATTAAGATAAAAAAAAACTTTTGCATGGCCTATGAAACAATCAACAAAACAAAAAGGCAACTGATGGAATGAGAGAAGATATTTGAAAATGACATATTGGATAAAAGGTTAGTATCAAAAATCTATAAAGATCTTATCAAAACACCTGAAAAACATAATCCAGTGAAGAAATGGGCAGAAGACATGAATAGACACTTTCCCAAAGAAGACATTGAGATGGCAAACAGATACATGAAAAGATGCTCAACATTGCTCATCAGCAGAGAAATACAAATCAAAACTACATCGAGGTGCCACCTCACACCAGAGTGGCTAAAATTAGCAACTCAGGAAACAACAGATGTTGTCAAGGTTGTGGAGAAAGAGAAACCCTTTTGCACTGCAGGTGGGAATGCAAACTGGGAATTCAGCTACTCTGGAAAACAGTACGGAGGTTTCTCAAAAAGTTAAAAGTATAATTACCCTACAACCCAGCAATTGCACTACTAGGTATTTATCTAAAGGATACAGGAGTGCTGTTTCAAAGGGGCACGTGAACCCCCATGTTTATAGCAGTGCTATTGACAATAGCTAAAGTATGGAAAGAACCCAAATGCCCATCAACTGATGAATGGATTAAGAACACACACACACACACACACACACACACACAATGGAGTACTACTCGGCGATGAAAAAAATGAAATCTTGCCATTTGCAACAACATAGATAGAACTGGTGGGTATTAGACTAAGTGAAATAAGTCAGTCAGAGAAAGACAGATATATGATTTCACTCATATGTGGAATTCTAGAAACTTAACAGAAGACCATAGGGGAAGGGAAGGAAAAATAAGATACAAACAGAGAGGGAGACAAAACATAAGAGACCCTGAAATTCAGAGAACAAACTGAGGGTTGATGAGGGTGGGAGAGTTGGGGGTGTGGGGAATATGGGTGATGGGCATTGAGGAGGGCACTTGTTGGGATAAGCAATAGGTGTTGTATATAAGTGATGAATCATGGAATCTACTCCCGAATCCAAGACTATACTGTGTGTTAGCTACCTTGACAATAAATAAATTAAAAAAAAAATTTAGCAGGTGACAGTTTATGCGTTGTTTCTGCCTTCTTTCATCTGTGGACTATTTTGTACCATTCTTTGTTCTTACTGCTTACTATGTGCTTTCAGAGCAATTACATTCTATTTCTGCTATAAAAGTTTCAGTAATTCAGGGGTGCCTGGGTGGCTTAGTCAGTTAAGCATCAGACTTCAGCTTAGATCACGAACTTGTCATTTGTGGGTTCAAGCCCCACATCAGGCTCTGTGCTGACAGCTCAGAGCCTGGAGTCTGCTTCGGATTCTGTGTCTCCCTTTCTCACTGCTCCTCCCCCACTTGCACTGTCTCTCTTTCTCTCTTAAAGATAAATAAAGGTTAAAAATAAAAATTAAAAAAAGTTTCAATAATTCAAAACCAAGGTGAAAGTGGAAAACCATTATAAACTCACCAAGAAGATCATAAGATGAACAACAGAGGAGAGTCAAGGAAAACTGATTAAAACAAACTGTCATCTTCAGTATTAGACATTATGGACATATGTAATGTAACAACAAAAAATAAAGGTGCAAGTTACCATTGGACAAATGTAGATTATTGTTGTCACCTGCCTTCTTTATTCTAAGTTCACAATATCTCCAGTTGGAATCTCTCTTTACTACAATAATCACAACTAATCCCTTGGCACAGCAACACAAAAATCCTATATAAGATGCTTATACAGAGTGTATTTTTAAATTTATCTTGAACAGCCTGTGGATATTACAGTACAGACATCAACATCATCATTGCTTGAATACTGGAAGTATAAGAAACGTTTGAGACTGTTTCAAAAGCAAGGTGATATTGAGACACATCTTGTATAATAGGTGGAGTTGTATAGATGTGGAAGATAAAAAAGGGGCATTGCAGGTATGTGAGGAGAAGATAGCCCAGATGTAGACGTTTAAAAGTGCTTGTCATAGTCTAATAAATGGCTACTACTGAAGCATATTGGCACATAAAGCAAGAGGAGAGGGGCTTTGTGGATGGTGTAGTTGGGAAGAAACTTAGGGACAGATTGTAAAGGGATTCAATGGTTGTTGAGTTTTAGAAAAGATAAAAGATTTTGGAGTCTGATTTATATTGTGGCAGTTATTTAGAAAATCTTTGGGGCATCTATTAGGTATTAAGTATTGTTTGAGACATTCAGATCCAGCAATTTAAAAAAAGTAATTTAAAAAAAGCAAAAAGCAATTTAAAAAAAGTAAGCCTTCACAGAGGCTACAGTGTGACTGGAATGTGACTACTAATGATACCAAATCTTGAGAAATGTATGCCATGCCAGGCAGCAATATGAGGACACTTAACATTTGAGGATGTCAGGAACAAATTCCTGAGGAAGTAACATTTAAACTAAGAACTGAAGGATGAATCATAGCCCTCTGGAAAAGGAAGGAGTCTAACATAAAAGGAGATTAGATTCCAGAGCAAAAAAGAGGAAAATATTGCAAGACAAAAATAATAAGTACTGGCGAGGATGTAGAGAAATTGGAACCTTTATACACTGCTGGTGGAAATGTAAAATGGCACAGCAGTTTTGTAAAACTGCCTGGTAGTTTCTTAAAAGATGAAACATAAAAGTGGCCATATGACTCAACAGTTCTATGACTATGATACATCCAAGAAAACTGAAAACATATGTCCACACAAAAACATAGGCACAAATGTTCATAGCAACACTATTTATAACAGCAAAAAGTGGAAACAACCCCAAAACCTGTCAACTCAGAAACAAATAAAATGTAGTAATATCCATACAATGGCATGTTATTTGACAACAAAAAGGAATGAAATATTTATTCATGCTATGATATAGATGAACCTTGAAATCATTACATTAAGTGAAGGAATGCAGACACAAATCATAATTATATGATTCTATACATGACATGTTCACAATTAGCAACTCTAAGTAGACATAAAGTAGATTAGTGGTTGCTTAGGGTTTCAGGGGGAGAGAGGAAAAGAGGTGGGGAGTCAAGGAATATAAGGAATGACTGCTAATGGCTAGGGGGTTACTTTGGGGAGTGATGAAAATGTGCTTAAATTGGTTGAGTTGATGATTATACAATTCTGTGAATAACTAAAAGCCGTTGATTGTATACTTTAAATGGGTGAATTGTATGATATGAGAACATCATTGCAATAAAGCTACTGAAACTATTGCAAAGCTCAGGATGAGGGAAAAGCAGGGGTCCATCAAGAAACAGAAAAATCTAGTACAGTTAAAACTAGAGTGTATGCCAGATACTAGAGATGGGAGCAAGAGTCGGATATTTCTGGATTTACATGTTGAGAAGTTTAGATTTTATTTTAACACTCAAAAGAAACAATTAAATTTTATGAACTAGACAAATGATATAATTGAAATATTTTTTTAGAGAGGTCATTAGGTTTGGCATTAAGAAAAAGAGATTAGAAACAAATAAGGCAAGAGACAAAGAGATAATTAAGATACTGTAGCCATAATCCAGGAAAAATGATGGTGAATTGGTCGAATGTATTGGCAGTGGAACATAAGGAAGTGGATGGGTTGGAGAGCAATTTAGAAGCAGATACAAAGAGACTTTGGTAATTCCTTAGAGGGTACAACAAGGAACACAAAATAATTACACACTATGCCTTGGTGGCTGGTTTGGCTACTTGGGTAGACATTAATATAATTCATGGAAATTAAAAATTAAATAGATTAGGTTTTGTGATGCTGCATAAAAGAAGGCTACAACATTATGCATACTTTCAAACACCCATTAAAGAATCAAGGATATAGGTGAAGTAGGAAAATAGCCATATGGCTCTAGAGCTTATATTTTAGGGATGCATTAAACCAATAAAAGACTTACAAAAAAATCATGTCTTTACAATTTTACTCTTCACAAGAGCACACGTATTAAAGTTTTCTTTTATATTTCTCAAATAACATTTTGCATTATTCTTTAAAAATCAGTAATAGAATCTACAGAAGTTTCCTTCCATTTTGAAAACATATTTAAATGCAATTTCAATAATTATTTTTGTTGGGCCTACAATACTCTGTAAATCACATCACAAATTGACATCAACATGTACAAACAAGGCAATACATTAAATATTCAATATTTGATATATGTATGTATTTTTAACTCCCTTTATCTATAAACCTAACATATCTATCAAACTTTTAGCAATCCTAAGCAATATAAAAACCTTGTTTATTTTTACTTATTCAAGTAAAATACCAAGTATAGGATTTTACCAAGGCATAATGATCAAATTCTCTCACATTAAGACCTTGGACAATTTCATAAATAACAAAATAATAGTGGAAAATGTTTTCAAGTCTAAATCTAAGTCTTTAACTTGTACTTAATTTCTGAGCCAAGAAATTTGGCTGTTAAAAATATTTCATGTTAAAAATATTGATTCTATTCTCCTGATGAACATGGATAATCACTATGTAATATGGTATCTTAGAAAAGAAAAAAATGTTTAAATAAATATACAATTTTAAAACTTAGTCTCTTCTATTTAATGATGGACATTCAAATAAAATTATAAAAATAATTATATTTTAAAAACAGTAATAATTATAAGTATTGATAATAGTGATTTGGTAAAGTTAAGGCAACATAAAATTAAGTGCTAAGTAAGTATTACAATCATAGTAATAATGACAGTGGTGATATGATTGTTTGAGTATCCATTATGTACCAGGAATTTATGTATATATTCCTGATCCTCATAAGAACCCTGAAAGAATTGTACATTTTCCAACTGAGAAAACTGAGTTGGGAGAGAACAGCAGAAGAATTAGAAATCTAAGAAAAGTAATTGGATCACAATAGCAACATTTACTCACTCCTCCTCTTCTGGAATTCCAGAAGACCAAGTCTCTGCACATTGTGTAATAACGTTTCTAGAAAATGGTGGAATGGATTCTTTTTTATTTAATGCAAAATGATGAGCACTGTAGTATCTCTGTTGTTGAACATACTTACCATAAGCAAAATCATCTACTTTCTTCATTCAAAGTCTTTCAGGGTTTTAAATTATTGTCATTTTAATATCTTAAATGATGCTGAGTATTCACATTTGAATTGCAAACTTTTACCAAGCCTAAATTATATTTTGTCTATCTTTCAATTGTTAAAATGTCTTTGTATTTGGTTTTGGATATGTATGTGTATGTAAAAGCACAAGTGCAAAGATGATTTTCTATTCAAACCAATCTTGAGAAACTTTGTTTTATAATAGTAGAGTATAAAGTAAAGTATAAAGTATAAATTTGTTTTTATCCTGATTACTATTTGGGTTGGTTATATTTCAATTCTTTCTATTTTTGTCTATGTTTTCTATAATATGTTGTGTTTCTATAATATGGGAATTAATCTATTTTCTATGCAAAAATAATCTGTGAAGTAGATATCATTTATCATTTTCTCCTTTAAAATAATTGTATTTTAAGACTTTTAAAAGTTTTTTTCTTTTAAAATTTTATAAGCATATTTACATTTATTTAATCTTATATTTAATATTGTGGAGATGTTAAGATCGGCTAGATTTTAATCTTGTGAAAGAGAACTCTAAGGTCAATCTCATTTTTAACTTTTGTGAATATTTTTTTTCTTTTTGCTTTTTTCACTTCTAGAATTTTTAAAAAATAATTCTTAGGAAGCAAAGTATTTCCACTACACAGTCACAGTGAACTAGGTAATTCAGAAAACTTCTGAGAACATTTAGAAAATATAGAAATATAAAAAGCATCGTCCTTAGAAGAAAAGCCTCACAAGGCAGTAAAAATTATGTGGCCAAGATCCATGAAAAGAAGAAATCCTAGAGAGATAAATTAAACATTTTAGGGTCTTTTCTTGTACTAACTTCAAGCCTGGTGTGATGTTCAAATACTAGAGATGTTTTTAAGGAACTGTACAGACAGAAACTGAATCGAGGGCACCAAAGGAGGAAATGCTTGATAAAACTGATCTCACAGAGTTTGTACCCTGAAGGCTTATGCCCAGCGGTAAGGGTTAAGGTTGAGCTAGGAATCAAGTGAATGCTGGCTTCTAGATGCCACAATCCTAAAAACTGAATTATGAACATCTGAGATTACCAGTCCTTTAGCCTCAGATCAGAAGCAAAAATTAAGGGGCACCTGGGTGGCTCAGTTCACTGAGCGTCTGACTTCAGCTCAGGTCATGATTCCCTGGTCTGTGGGTTCAAGCTCTGCATCAAGCTCTGTGCTGACAGGTTGGAGCCTGGAGCCTGCTTTGGATTCTGTGTCTTCCTCTCTCTCTGCCCATCCCCCACTTGCACACACTCTCCCTCTCTCTCTCTCTCTCTCTCTTTTTCTTTCTCTCAAAAATAAATAAACATACAAAAAAATTTTTTTAAAGAAGCAAAAATAAATCTTCTCTATGGGCAGATAACATCATCTTAACTCAAATTATCTTCACAAGTTTTGACATAAACTTTCCACAACTCAATTCAAAATAAGAGGATGTTGTTAATATAATAAAAGGATAAAAAAATAGATCAAGAAGCACCACCAAAAATTGAGATACTGTACACAATGATTTAATGAGTATTTTCACCATTCTCCAACAAGCTCCAAAATATTAAAAAAAAAAAAAAAAGAAAAAAAGTATATGGGCAGGAAATTAAAAATATAAAATGAAAATTCTAGGACTGATAAAATGAATGGGAAAAAAAGTGAACATTCATGGGTAGATTTAACAGCAGATTAAACACAAACAAAGGCAAAATTATTAACCTGAAAGGTGACTCAGAAGAAAATATCTAGATTGATAGTTGAAGAAAGAAAAATAATGGCAACTTCAGAAAACAAGAAAATGAAGAATATAGTAAAATATTCTAATGGTTATTTTAATTAAAGTACTAGAAGAAAGGACAGAGGAAATTTGAAAGATAAAATATTTGAAGAGATAACAACTGAGAATTTTCCAAAGCTAATGAAAAGTTAATAGTCCTCTATATCTCAAGCCAAAATTATTATAAAATTAACATAATCATTCCACAGTAGAACTGCTGAATACCAAAAACAAAGAAAAAAGTCTTAAAAACTTCAACAACAAAACAAAAACATCATTGCTAATGGAAATGAAAAATGGTATAGCCTCTTTGGAAGACAGAGTTTGGCATTTTCTTACAAAACTAAACATACTCTTACCTACTGTCTCACATCACACTCCTTGTTATTTACCAGAAGGAACTGAAAACTTATATCCACACAAAAACCTACATGCATATGTTTATAGGACAGATGGTAAATGAATAAATACACTGGTGCAAAGAGACAATGGAATTTTATTCAGTACTAAAAAGAGATGAACTCTCAAACCATAAAAATGCATGGAGGAAACCTAAGTGCAGATTGTTAGGTTAAAGAAGCCAAACTGAAAAGGCTGTACACTGTGTGATTTCAACTGCATGACATCCTAGAAAAGGTAAAACTATAAAGAGAATTAAAAGATCAATGGTTGCCAGGGATTTGGGAGGAGGGAGGAATGAATAGGTAGACCACAGAACATTTTTAGGGCAATTAAACTATTCTGTACACCATAAAGATGGGTACATGTTGTTATATATTTGTCAAAACTCACAGACCATACAAGAGTGTGGTCTGTGTCCACAAGAGTGAACTCTAATGTAAATTATTGACTTCAAGAAATAATGATGTGTCATTGTTGGTTCATCCATTTTCACAAATATGATGGTGTGGGATGTTAACCGAGGAGGATCTGTATGTGGGAGGGGCAGTATGTATTAACTCTGTACTTTCTGCTCAATTTTGCTATGAACCTAGCACCACTGGAAAAAACAAACTCTATTTAAAAAAAAAAAAATCCTAGGTAGAAAGTCAGTGTAATAACCAGTTCTAAGGCACAGAAACTATATAATTATTTGAATAGAGAACATTTAATTTAAATAATAATTAACTGTAATAGGGGATTGGGGTAATGAAGAATTGGCTAAAAAGAGTAAAGAGAAGTCTATAAAAGTAGGAAGAGCAGATATAAGGAGCAGCCACTATAGTAAAAAATAACCTCTCACCATACTGAAATCAAGGCCTCAATGGTGAGGGTGCAGCTTTAGGGCATTGGATAGTAACGCTGTTAAGGTGTAGTGCTGGTAGAACTGACTAGAAATCTATCAGGAAAGGTGAGGGAAGCTTTTCAGAGGGAGGTGTCACACCTAAGAACTTGATGCAAAGCCGCCAAAGAGGCAGTAAGTCATTAACGGTGAGGTGGCTTACCAGCGGCACTCCACTGTGAAGTCCCCCAATGGGGTGCTGGGTGCTGGGTTTCCGACAGCTTCTGTGTGCATAGGAGATGGTGTTGGAGAAGCTGTGCATGCTGCAGGAGCCAACCACTGGAGAAGTCCTGCACAACGCAAACGCTGGTGATAGGGCACCTCGGAAACAGGAAGAGAATACCTCCATTCCCCACTGTCTCTTCCATGCCCTCTGCTGACAAAGCGTAAGTTCACATCAGCCTGTTAAGATCATCACGAAGTTCATTCCCGTGATCTCAGAGTAGACAATGAGTGGTTTCGGAGCTGAAAGGCAATGAATGAAGTGATAACTGGCACCATCAGAGATGCTTAGGAACCCAAAGCAAAGAAGATAGTAAATAAGTAAATAGAAATCAAAATTGACTGTACAAAGTATAATAATCATTTACTTTAGGCTTTAAATTACAAAGAGAATGAAAATAGCACCACTATAGTGGTTATATGCTACTGGTTATGAAATATGATACAAGTAGTCCATTCAGCATTAAAACAGTAAAGGAGTATCTAATAACCGAAGAAGACAAAATTGTTAAAATATATATATTTCAGGGGCACCTGGGTGGCTCAGTAAGTTAAGCCTCTGACTGGCTCAAGTCATGATCTCACAGCTCAAGAGTTCAAGCCCCGCGTCGTGCTTTGTGCGGACAGCTCGGAGCCTGGAGTCTGCCTCAGATTCTGTGTCTCCCTCTCTCTCTGCCCCTCCCCTGCTTGTGCTCTGTCTCTCTCTCTCTCTCAAAAATAAATAAACATTAAAAAGAATTAAATATATATATATATATTTCAAGAAAAAAGTTGAAAAGATAAAGAAAATACAAAACAAGGCAGTACAAATAACAGTATATGGTAACATGGTAAATTTAAACCCAAGTATATCAATAATTATGTTAAGTAAATAAATGTAAATAAATACATAAATGTGAACAAATTAAATATTGCAATTAAGGATGCTAGATTAGAATTGGGATCCTGCTTTTAAGAGACAAACCTTAAATATAAAGCACAAAAAGGTAAAATGTAGAAAGGTAAGAAAAAACAACTGACAAAAACTACCCTAAAGATGCAGAAACAACAGTGATGAATAACAAAACTATAGCTAAAACAACAATCATAGTAAAATATCATAATATACCTTTCAAATAAATAAGGATTAATTATTTGTAAGTGAATTTAGGAACGTTTTTTTATACAATTTCAATACAAGAGGCAATACAAATACACTCTTCAAGAAAACAAGTTGGGTGGACATTCTTTACCAGATATGAACTTATTAAAAAATATGATAAGTGAAATACTATTTTATTAAACAAAACAGTCTAATGTTAAAGACCAAAGAAAAGGTCCAGACTAAAGGTCCAGACTAAAGAAAAAGACCAGAAAAGGTCTTTTTATTGAATATCCATTAAAAAAATGGCCCAACATTCAACCATAAACAAAATTCACTTCTACATATTCCATCTGTATGGGACAGGTAAAACAATAAAACAATAAAGCTACTACACAATAGTACAGTAAGATATCCTCATGGCCTTAGAATAGGAAAATATATTTTAAACATGACGAAGGATTAGCTAGAATAAATATTGATATTTTGGTGAACATTAGAATTAAGATTCTCTTAATCACAATAACACTAAGAGAATGAAAAAACAAGCCAAAGGAAAAGACTTTTTTTTTTGTTTTGAGAGAGAGAGAGCACGTGAGTGAGGAAGAGGGGCTGAGGAAGAGA